>NC_090244.1:10725978-11345978 GCF_024489055.1 Chanodichthys erythropterus
GACTTCTAGTTTTGTATATTGTTATGGACTTTTTTTCTTAGCTGGAAATTTAAGATAATACAGACTTACAACTAAAATTATGAAATCATTTCAGCTCAAAAAATTATTTCATGTCCACATATTAATTTATTTGATGAGTAGCCATGCAAAATGTATTGGTGAATTTTCATTGATAGAGACCATTGCTGTGCAACAAATAGGAGAGTGGAAGAACAAATGATTCTTGCAAAAGCAAATCTTTAGATATGTTTATAGGCTTATGTAAAATAAGCTGCTAAGTTTAGCAGAAAATGTGTATAAAAATCTTAACTTGTTTTTATGTATCTCAGAATTATGCTGATGCACACTAAGCCATAATGTTAAAAAAGGATGCGGAAACTTATAAATTATTCATAGTTGTTCTCATTTGTTTGTTTTTAATGGCTTTGAACACTGTTCTTCAGATATTCCACAGATCTCACATGGATTCATTATTTTAATAAGGTTTGGGAGATTTGTCCCCAGTGTACTGTAGACCTATCAGGAATCAGGTAAAAAAAAAAAGAAGAAGAGGAAGAAGAAGACCTGTAGTATTCTATCTGACCTGTAGAGGACGCTATTGTACTCAGAATGATAGACAGTTTTAATATACAAAACTTTCCAGCCCATGTATCTGTAATGTTTTTTCTTAATTTCTTTCTTTTTTTTTTTTGTTAGAAAATTATATTATTGCTTTATGTATAATATTCACTTATAATAATAATAGTAATAATAAAAATGTCTTTAATGTCTTTATATGTAAATTTTAAAGTGTTTATGCGAAAATACAGCTATATAGGCTTTTTCCCTAAAGACACAGAAATATTTAAATATGTTTATTAATTATTTCTCAAGCATTTGGTTTGCTTGAAACACAAAAGTGTGCAAACAGACTACAAAAGAGCATCACAATCTCCATACTCTTGTTGCATGCTCTCATTTTGTTTGACAAATGCCAGGCAAAGCTTGTGTACTGTCTGTCACATCAATATTGCTGAATTATTTAGCTGTTAGCGGCAGCCTACGCCTTCACCATTCAGAAAAATATGTAGTCAGGCAAGTGTGATTTACCCTTTAAATGATCATTTAAAACATCTGTCTCCAGAGCTGCTGCAGCGGCGATGACAGACGATCAATCTGATCCCCAGGGGGAATCATTTACATATGCATTTGTTTGTCTATAAAATGTTAATATGTACATGTAGGCTATACGTCTGTTATTTAGTGTGTTTTTACACTATGAATAAAGCAAAAGTAGCCGGGTTTGAGTTATTAATGCTCTAAGGGAGGGTCCTTGGATCTGTAGTGTGTGCGTATGTGGCTGTATGTGTGTAACATTGCAGGGGCTGACAAGATGTATGTGCACTGCTGTAAGCATGGGGAAAGGCCTCTGTCTGATTAGCATTCAGTCCTTGCACAGACTGCATCAAGGAACTCCACGGCCAGCCTCTCTCACTCTCTCTCCCCTCTTTCTGCATCATTCTCTTGAACCAGTACCCCTCAATACAAAACAAAAGGAACACATTGTGAGATAAAGATTTCAGCAACAGGTAATATAATTTAAAACATTTTTTTTTTTTTTTTTTACATTTTCTAAGTTGCCAGAGCAAATTACTAGAGCAAAGAGATTCAAACAACAAAAGAAAAACAATCCAGTGTGCATGAAGGAATTGTAGATGTTTATCTGCAGAATATTTAAACAAAATTTATTAAATAACATTTTCTTGGGCATCCTTGTGCTTCCATGTGCACATTTTAAAGTGTAAATTGATATTGTTGTAGATTGTTGAAGTGCACATTTTAAAGTGTATTTTCTTCGTGTGATGGCGAAGCTGAATTTTCAGCATCATTACTCCAATCAGTGTCACATGATTCTTCAGAAATCATTCTAATTCTGATTTTACGGATTCTTTGATTAACAGAAAGTTATAAAGAATCTAATTTATTTGAGATAGAAATCTTTTGTAGTATTATAAATGTCTTTACTGTCACTTTTGGTTCATTTAAAGGTGCCATCGAATTGAAAATTGAATTTACCTCAGCATAGTTGAATAACAAGTGTTCAGTACATGGAAATGACATACAGTGAGTCTCAAACTGCATTGTTTCCTCCTTATATAAATCGCATTTGTTTAAAAGACCTCCGAAGAACAGGCGAATCTCAACATAACACCGACTGTTACGTAACAGTCGGGATCATTATTATGTATGACCCCAATATTTGCATTACACAAGGGCAGCCAGTATTAACGTCTGGAAGTGCACAGCTGAATCATCAGACTAGGTAAGCAAGCAAGGACAACAGTGAAAAATGGCAGATGGAGCAATAATAACTGACATGATCCATGATATGATATTTTTAGTGATATTTGTAAATTGTCTTTCTAAATGTTTCGTTAGCATGTTGCTAATGTACTGTTAAATGTGGTAAAAGTTACCATCGTTTCTTACTGTATTCACGGAGACAAGAGTCGTCGCTATTTTCATTTTTAAAAACTTGCAGTCTGTATAATTCATAAGCACAACTTCATTCTTTATAAATCTCTCCAACAGTGTAGCATTAGCCGTTAGCCACGGAGCACTATCAAACTCATTCAGAATCAAATGTAAACATCCAAATAAATACCATACTTACACGATTAGACATGCTGCATGACGAACACTTTGTAAAGATCCATTTTGAGGGTTATAATAGCTGTGTGAACTTTGTTTATGCAATGATAGAGTGGAGAGCTCCAGAGGGGGCGGAGAGCGCAAACAATTAAAGGGGCCGCAGCCTGAATCGGCGCATTTCTAATAATGCCTCAAAATAGGCCGTTAAAAAAATTAATTAAAAAAAAATCTATGGGGTATTTTGAGCTGCAACTTCACAGACACCTTAAACTTATATTACATCTTGTAAAAAACTTTCGATGGCACCTTTAATGTTTCCTTGCTGAATAAAAGTATTAATTTCTTAAAAAAAAAAAAAAAATTGAACGGTTGTGTGTGTGTATATAGTGCAAAGTGTTTAAAAAATATTCACATATTAATTGGAAATATTCACTATATTTTATAAATCTTAAAATTTTAAATACACTTTAATTTTCCCTCAGGCATAATTTTTGAAGCCAAATATGGGTTTCCCAGAATTATAAATAATATTTCTCATTATTAATCTCTCATTGATTTAAAGATGCAGTAAGCAATTTCTGAAAAACACTGTTGAAAGTGGATCAGGCCGAGCACCAAAACACACTTGTACCCAATCAGCAGTAGGGGGCGTTTCCACTCATGATGAGGGAGGACAGAGTGTGAGCAAGAATGAGATTTGAAGAAAATTGTAAGAGAGAGATGGCCGAGAGGTAACATGCGTTCACACGCGAGCTCCAGTGAGAGCGGCATGGTGCGGCGTGGCATGTCTTGGACGGTGAGAGCGTCGAGGAGAGTTGAAGTCAGGTCAACCTGGTCAAATTTTTTGTAAAATATTTTTGTAGAGCACAAAATAATTTTTTATTCATAATTTAATCTTTTACACTGACTCATAAAAAAGGTTATGTTCATTGAAAACATTTTAGACTACATCAAATAATTTCACAGCTGTGACGCAGATATGCTTGTTTTTCTAAACTTCTTCCCATGATTTTCAGCGTTACATTTAACTAAAGAGTAATGGCTGGCATAAACATGTCAAGGATGACACATGCCATAATGTATCAGGCAAGAGCTTTAGGACCCGCATTAATATTAGAAAAGCTTTTCAGCGCTGGCGGAAAGCCTGAAAATGGACGCTGATGTTTTGTTTTTCTGCTCCATACGCGAGTAACATTGGTTTTGCAATGTTTCACAGAACCAAGATATGCTGTTGTTGTAATGTTAGCAGTTTTGAGTGTTATTGTTTGCCTAAAGCAGCGTTGCCAAGTCTGTGGTTTTTCCACAGAACTGGGCTACTTTAACATCGTTGCTGTAGGTTGTTTTTCATGTCCGTGTGTTGAAGCAACCCCAAATAACATGATATTTAGCCCTTGGAATGTGGATTTTATAAGGGGAACCCCGCCAAAAACACAGATTTTACCCCTCAGAACATGATTTGTACCATGGGATCCCCTGTGAAACGCAATTGGGCATAGTTTTGTGTAGCAATTGCACAGGTTTTGTTGTGAAAGCTTGGCAACCCTGGTCTAGAGCTGGTGTGCTGCTAGCGACTAGAACAAAAATTTTGCTTGTATACTCTGTATGTTCTTCTTTGGTCGTTCGTCATCTTCGCTAAATTTTTCACAAAGCATTTTTTTTTCAATGACGTGGGGGGGGGCTGTGTTTGTTTCGGCTGATTTCAAATGTCAACAGTGTTTCTCAGAAAGCACTTACTGCACCTTTAAAATGTCTGTATGACTACTGTGTTTGGTCATTTATAGCACTGACTCTGATTTTTGCCTCTAGGTCAGATGTATCATTGTATAAGACTTTTGGAAGGCAGCTAAATGGAGACTATTCAAGTCTGATTGATGAGCCGGTGTGATGTATGTGACCCCCCAAGTCAGTTCAGACATCGGTCAGGTAAGCCTGGATCTGTTTCATACATCATCAACACCTTTCCAATCTGATTCGCGGTCACTCAGCCAGGCAATCACTCAAAGAGATGAGCCTGACCTTTCTGCTGAGGGCTCCAACTGAGACACCAAAGGCAGAAGTGATACAATCTTGAGAGTTTGCTAAATGTCAGATCTCTCATTAGTTGAATTTACCAGACTTGAGCTGGTTAAATTTCACTAAGTGATGTATATAATTACCAAGACTGATGATTTGAGATATACTATAGTGGATGTGAACAAACAGTACGAAGCCCAGCAGAATCCATTAGCCACAACAATGCACAACTAATAGAGTTTAAGACAAAGCATTTGTGCCCAGGATATATGGTCAACATAATGACTCTACTGTGAATAAAAGGCATGTGGGTGTGTAGAGGGATGTTTTTTTTGACTATAAGAAGCATTCATGGAAATAGATTTTAAAGTGCCCCAATATACCTTTTTCATAAGAATCGGAAATCAGGTGACGCGGGGTAAAGTTAGTTCCGCTATGCGTCTACGGCTATTAGATTGATAGGCTCTTTTCTCAAATATCGCTTCTTACCTTTTCTGTTTTGTCTGTTTTCCAAGTTGCTGTTGTATAATCTACAAAGAAATTATTTTCTACTTCTCTGTAGCTTATACGGCCACTCAAACAGTTGCTCAAATTTACGGCAGGTGGATTTATAGCAAAGACTATAGAATAACACAAGACATGTCACTCGTATTGTTTTGAATGGGAGAAAGTGTAATATGGCGGAATTAGTCCCGCATTTAAAATAAGAGCCAATCGCCGACTGGTAAAGTCGTCACTGCAGCGGCCGTTGAAAGCACGGTTTCTATAGAAATAGTCAGACGCGCGCTTCGGAAATGAGGCACAAGAGACGCACATTTAGGTCTGCGCATGCGCATTAGCTTGATCCAGCCTAAAAATACAGTTTTTTTGTCATGATTCGAGCGTTTGGACAAAAAAATTATGAAACAGTTGTTGTCAGATTTCATTGGTGATTTCAAATACAAAATTTAATCGAAAGCTTAGCAAACAGCTTTGGAGAATTTGATGTTTCCCCATTCAAAGAGATAGGAGCTGCATGGATGCCCAGGATGCCCAAAAGGCGTTTCAAAGATGGACGCCGAGTGAAATGACTTGTCTTAAAAGGACTTTGTTTATAGTCAGTATAGGCAGCTACTCATTCCGTAATTCCCCCGATCATGTCAAGTACGATGCACATTATTTATATAATTTATTCATAAAAAAATGAACTCCCAATATATACTTCAATGGAGGATATAAAGTCATCCATTGATACACAATATTGACGTGAGTTTAATACGTTTTAAAAATATATAGCATACTAATCTCATATGACATTACATCCCACATTCAAGCTATATCCACAAGTTTCCTACGCCCCATGAGGCCTTGCGTCAAACGTGGGAGCGTCTTCCGGTTCGAAGTAAACAAGCTGGACGTGACACTCATTCATTCAACAGTTGACAGTCATTCAAGATTTAACGATCCAAACTTGCGAACGTTTGTTTTTTACTTAAAGATTTAAGATTCCGGCATCAATATTTGAACAATGTTTTACAATAAAAAATGTTACAGTAATAGTAATGTATTAATTTATGTCAGGAGTGCACATCAATCATGCTAAATCTAACTGATATTTATACTGACATAAAAAGAAAACACAGACCTATTTAGTTACGCATGCTTCCATTTATTTGCGATCACAAGAATGCAAAAAACAACTCCACTAAAGCTTTTAAATCCAAAGGCTTACACATTTAGAAATATATTGATAACATACCTATGTTTACGTCACTTTTCTGAGCATTTCTATTTATTTTCCTCTAAATTATGCTATGATTGCTATCCGAGGATGTTTGAGCGATCTCTCCGTCTATCTATCCTGATCCTTTCAGCCAGAGCAACAGAGGGAGCTCATGAGAAGACAACAGGAGTTATGAGTTATACGAGTTAACCAGAGTGTGTGAATCTGTGAAAGATATGCATTTGTCAGGAATCAACAGGCACAGGAAAGAGACAGATAAAACATTAAACCAAATAAATACACGATTATAATCACATAAGAATTGTCTTCATTCCTCAAGCAGTCTCTGATATTTCCCATAAACGTGTGTAACCTTTTAGCATCGCATACTGTGGAAACGCGGCTGGCTCTGGCACGCACAACACATTAGGAGTCAATAACATCATAAGGCTTTGGTGCTAGCATCAGTGACGGGAAGTACAGACAAGCCCTGCGTTCCAATGTCCATACTATCCATCCTAAATAGTATGTGAGATTAAAATAAGTGTGTCCCAAAGCATAGTATGTTGAAAAGAGTATGCCAAAAGTCCCCGGATGGTCTACTATTTCCGGTAGATTTTTGAAGTGTGGATCCGTGCACACTATAAAGGCTAATATTGCCCACAACCCATTGCGCATTGGACGAGAACTACAAACACGAGTAAAAAGTGTTAAAAAACTACAAAACATGGCGGATACGCGCGATCGACGCTGAGAGATTTGAGTGACTAATAATCAGTTTAACCTGATAGAAAATATATATTTAATGTTACCCGTGTTATTTTTTCATCTGCAAATACCAATGTGGACTTTTATAAAGATCCGAATGGCCATTAACTTTTAAATGCATCATTATGCATTAATATGAGGAGAGTTCTCCTCATGAAAGACCCGCGACTGCAGATCAACGTGCTGCATTTCTCTCCGATACGGTAGGAAATTAACTAAATGAAATGTGGAGGATGTAAGATGATTGACAGGGCAGTTTACGGTGACAGGATGCGACAGAGAGAATTGACGCGATTGTATGACGTGTTAGTATGTCCCAAAGCTTGTCTACTCTTTTGCTACACTCTCAAAAGTAAGTACTTTTTGTTCACAGAAAGAGTACATACTTTTAGGGCGTAGTATAAGTAGGCGAATTGGAACGCAGCAAGCGAGTTGTTCGTGTATTCTTCTTCTTCTTCTTCTGGAGTTAATGGCGGTTGGCAGACCAACTTAAATGGTGCATTCCCGCCACCTACTGGATAGGAGTGTGGAGCGCATAATGGTTGGGAAGTTTGAAACAATAATTAAAAAAAAAAAAAAAAAAAAAAATTGTTACAACTGTATCCTAAATTCTATCGATCAATCTTGTTTGTTTTAAGAAAATAATTAACTCATGAAATATCCTAGACTGTTTTGAATAATTTCCTAACAGAACTTGAAGAGACAAATTATTTATACCAAAAGATCTTAAAACTTGAATTAATTTACATCTTGCTCCTTCATATGCATCACACTCTATAAGAACATGCTCTACTGATTCTGCTTTACCACATTTATCACAATTTCCATTTTCATGTTTTCCCATTTTATACAGACCCTGATTTAATGAACAATGTCCAAGACGCATTCTTGACATTAAAACATCTTCTTTCCTGTTGCCAAATTTTCTTCTTTCTAGCCCTACTTTCTCTTGAATATGATAAAAGTGTCTACCTTTTATTCCACTATCCCACTCCTTCTGCCATTTCTTTCTTATTTCATTTGCAATTAACCCTTTTACTTCTCCTTTACTCATTGATACTTTAATGTCAATTTGTGCATGTTTCAAAGCCTGTTTAGCCAGATGGTCTGCTTCCTCATTTCCTTCCACACCCACATGTGATGGAACCCACAAGAAATTTACCATAATTCCAGATTGTCTTATTCTGAATAGACTCTGCATCACTTCCTATATCATATCTTGCCTCGCTATTGATATTCCACTTAAAAGGCTATTTAAAACTGAAAGGGAGTCTGTACAAATTACTATTCTAGTTGGCTGTACTTCTTCTATCCACTGGAGTGCTAAAAATATTGCAATTATCTCTGTAGTAAAAACAGATACATGATCTGATATTCTTTTTAGATATTTTAACATTGAATAGGGGAATATAGACTGCAGATGCTGTTGTTCCAAATTCAGGATCTTTAGAGCCATCCGTATATATTTGTAATATGTTATAATATGATTGTTCAATGTATTTCTGCACTGCTATATTTGTTAACATAACTCTTTCTTCATCCTTTTCTTTATACAACTGAATGTCAACTACTGGCATAGGGAAAAACCAAGGAGGAATTGCTGAAGTTGCCACAGAAGGAGCAATATTGATGTCACTAATTCCCATATTCTGTGCCTCCTCATTAGCAGTCCATCCAAAACTTAACAGTTTTTTACACTCATACTCCCAGCAATCCTTCAGAACTTTCTTAACTGGATGACTATCCAAGTGTTTGTTCGTGTATTGCAGGGTTAGGAAGCTCTTGTAGTCATGCAGCAGCACTTTTGTGGAAGGTCAGTAAAGAGCAATTAAGGGCACGAAAACTGTTTATTGTATTGTGATATTATTAACTAATAATGTAGTACTGAGATGTTGTCCCTGAGCACCGTAACGACATCTCTCATAAAGATTTGCAACTTTACAAAGCAAACAATGTTCTAAAAAACACTTAGCCTCTTCGCTAATTAGAACACAAAATACCATTGGTATGCTACTTCCGCCGCCTCACCGGAAGTTGTACCCACGTTCTCTTTTACAGTAGCGCCCCGCGGAAACAGGTGGATATCCTGATCGATTAAAATTATTTAACTAGTAAGACATAATTAATTTCCAACACCACTCTGTACACAACTATCAGTCTTTGCATTAATGTTGCAACAGCACAATAATAGGCTACTGTGCATAATACACACTGTGATGACGACAGGAAAATATGAGTGAGAGATGACTGAAGTGTTTATATATAGCTATCCAGAAATATCCAGGGTGCGAGCAGTCCTGTTTTATGAATCAGAGCATCAGCTTGCATGATAAGGGAGCTGCCAATCATTTCCGCAGCACGTCACTAAAAATACTCTATATACAACCCAATGTGCATACTATCCACCCTAAATAGTACTAAATATTACTAATGTCACATAGACTACTATTTAGGATGGCTAGTATACACTGGCTGCGTCCGAAAACCTACGTAGCGGTCTTGCTGTGTCGCTGTCTTATAAGAGAATGAGTTGTACGGCAGCGTTTGTGCATGAAGTCACCTTTCAGACAGACTTCTGAGGCAGCGTAACAGTTTAATGATCTACAGCAATATAGCACGAGCTTTGGTAAGAACTAAACAAATATTTAATTATTACAGTAGTAATTTCTCGATAGAAATGATATCAAAATTGAAATATGCTTGTCAAAATCGTACATTTATACACAAACTGAGCAGCAAACGCAACTTTCGGACGCCATCTTTATTTTTCTAGCTCAACCGTCACAGAATGGAAAGCACAGGATTATGGGATATCAAAAGCAGCTAAGGATACATCTATGCTTCCTTCAAAAATCGATCTGAGGAAGGTATCTCATGAGACAGGAAGTGAAGCTAACATTGGATTCGGATGTGCCTTGATGCCTTCCTACCTTGAAATGTGTCCTCAGAAGGCAGCATTTTCCAGTGTTCGGATGCAGCCACTGTCTTTACAGCACATAGAGAGCGAATGCACAGCCGCGCCAAACAGACACAAAGAATATAACCAGTTTAACCGCCGTCACTTTGAATTATTTATTAAATTTAGCTCTTAATGAGAGCTCTGTAGTCTCACCAATAAGAACGTTCAAACATTTTCATGACAATTAATTCGTGAAACGACTTTGATTCCCGAGCTGGTTCTGATCGAGGCTAACAGAAAAACTTTTACCCGGCGTGGATCATTCCGGATGCCAAAAACACGTAAGTGTGAAAAAGGTCTATTAGGTTCTCTTTTTTGGCTATTACCTTACATGCAGTGTGTAATATAGCTGATTGTGAATGTAAAAGGTCTGCAAAGTTTAAAAGTGCACAACAAAGTTATTGTCTACTAAAAGAAAGAATCAATCCTGAAAGGAGTCATCAGTTTAAACTAGTGCATTTTCGTTTTAACCCTTAAATGCATGACTGTTTCTTCAATCATTCTTACATATTCGGGTCTTTATCGACCCGGATCAATATCTAACACGGAAGGATCTCTACCTGTCGCGATAATATAAAACTCCTCTGATATTAGAGAAACAATTACAAAATAATAAAATAATATTTTGTTACCTTTTGGAGCTTGAAAGGGCTCCGTTTGAGCAGATGTTTTATGCCATCATCACTGTCCTTGTCAGAGCTCATTTCACAGTAAATTCAGCAAATAATGGGCTAGTTTTATGTTTGAGGTCATGAATATGAGCCCATTCGCGATCTCAAATGTATTCTCAAAACTATATAATTTTCAAAATCTTTAAAATCAATATTTCGATCGCTAACAGCTTCACCAGATCCATCCAGTAACAGTTACAGTCATATTTGATTGCATTCATGTTTTTCTTATTATTTCGTTTTCTGTCTGAATGAGTCGTCACTTCAGCATTGTGTTTCAGACATTGCCACCTTGTGTAATAAAGGTGAATTGCACGTATTCCGTCATCTAAGATTAAATTATTGTTATGCAGAAAAATATACATACACTCATACACACCTGGGGTCGTTTGTGACCCTATACAATTTTTACAAAAAATACAAAAATAGGCATTCTTTTATAATTTTATGATTTTTTTCTTATATTCTTTATAATGAATTGATTGAGGAATACCAAGAAGGTTTATGTCTAACTTTAAAAAATGAACAAGGAGGAGGGTAGTGAATGATACATTCATGATGATGCATTTAAGGGTTAAAATGGCGTTTTAACATGAAAACGATCCTCGCTACACTGGCGTTTCCACAGTGTTTCAGGAACGATCTCTGTCTACACTACACAACCGAAAACACATGTCACATGACACCGGGCATGCGCATACAAGCGTAAACGGTTGCCTCATGCGCATGTAGCTGCAGTACTAAAAAAAATGCAAAGTTTAACTGGACAATGGCTGCTAAAAAATTAAAACAAAGCCAGCAAAGATTGCAGTTCAGTCTCCACGTTATTGTTTACACAGTCGTCAAGGATACGCAGAGAGAATGTGGGCAGCCACGCCATCGTTTTCAAAAGTATCTATTTTGGTCCGTTTACACTGAAACACAACCCCGGCATTTTCAAACAGGCTCTTCAGCGTTTTCAAAAAGTCTCCGACAGTAACGTATGGAAGTAAATCAGTAGCAAAACACGAGAGGTTGCTGATTTGAATGTGAGAACTTGTCGTATTAATATTTGTATTTGTAAACTGAAATTTACACTCACAGTCCTGATGTGAAAAGCTGAATGTTTCGATTTGCACACGCAGACAACAATCAAAACACCCGTGTTACGAAGTTGTAGTTGCAGATTAATAGTTACAAATGTGTAAAATGGCATTCACATAAACAAAATGACAGACACAAATGCGTGAGACATATTTACTTTTACACTTTACTTCAGTTTCGCTGTACAGCTTCAAGTCGGCGCTTACAACCTCTCAGATCTGGCAGTACAAGTTCAATTCCCGGCGCTTTGACTTTTGCTACTCTTTTTGCGATATTCCTGTAGCAAAACTGACTTGAGCACTTGAAAGCAGAAGTGAGAGAGCAGAACGGGGATAGGGGGGTGAAGGCGTTTTATTGGTCGATGCCTGACCAATGAACAACGCCATCCAGTGCGACTTGGCATGCGGAAAGAAATAATTGCATATGTATGAGACAATATTTTCATTAAAATATCGTTAGTTTTAACAGGTTTTTAATATTACAGTGAAAGAGTAATAAAGTTTTGGACCACCAAAACAGCGCAATCTGCTCTATGTAGTGACGTCATTGCGTACAAAAGCGTCCTATTTCATTGGCTGACTCCAACCAATAAACGACTTTACTACTCAAGATAATATGAGAGGGCGCTATTTTAATTTAATTAATTTTTTTTATTTTTTGCGTAAACTCATTACATATCGGTCTTTGTCAGACACGTGATTTTGTTGTGTGTGACGTAACCGCGGCGCCATATTTGTGGTATCCCTGCTGACTGTGAGAATGAAAGAGATTACACGAGTTGAGATAACAAGCAAATAACTCGCAAATATGAAGAAGCACAAGAACAAAGTTAAAATTTCATATCGCGATAAACTCACCAAAGATGCCAGGGACCGTTATTTGGAGAAATTTTCATCCATTCATAACATAGATCTGTACGAACTGACTGCAGTAAGTTGGAGTGCTACTGACCCCGCATTGCTACCTAAATCATCATACTTAAATATTGTTAACTGTCTTGTTTATGGCATAAACGCATAGTGAACAATTTAAAAACTATAAATCCCTCGAAGCTCACAGATATTTCACTAATGGGTGCAGGATTTATTTATGTTCTGAAGGAAGGACTGCGATAACACAGTATAGTAACGATAATGATGTCGTGTTAACTATTTAACAAGTGCATGATTAAGGATGGTTTAGTATTATCAGGAAGAATTTTGAACTAATACTACCCTTTTTTTCATTATTGCATTAAGTACATAAACCAATGTATAACACAATAAACATTGTTCCAATAAACAAGGCATCATCAGAGATGTATGTAGAATTTAATAGTGTATTTTATTACAGTACATTCTGATATAGTATACCTTTTAGACCTACCTCTGTGTTGTCTGGGTCAATGACATTATGAGTCTTTTTTTGTCTTTTTTGTCCAAAGGCCTTAATAATAATAAAAACAAAGATATGTCATGCAAGTTAAATATCTGATTTACAGATTGTGTATATTATTAATTATCCTGTTAATACTATAAGTGCATATAACATAAATCTACAAATCACCCTGAAAAATTTAATTATACATGCTTTATTGTTCATGCAAGACTGGATAAAGCATCAGCACATTTTTACACTACAATTCTACAAAAGATTCAAACATGCGCTGATTGGATGGTTTCTCTGTGAAAATCTCAAAACAGTCAATAATCTCTGCTACTCTGTATTTAAACAAAGGAGACATATTTCTGTGCAAATCATCTCTGTCTGCCCATACAGCTGAAAGCTTCAGGTTTGCATAGATATGACACAGTTTCATTGAATGTTCTGTATACCGTCTCAGGGGAAACATTAGAAGTGTTGTGCAGGCAGATCAAATCTGAGGTATATTAAGGTTCACAGAAGCATTTGAAATTTGTATTTGTTGCGTCTGGAATCAGAGGCACAAAAAAAAAATAAATAAATAAATAAAAAAATTTGTAATAACGCCATAAGGTTCCCAGGTTTGGCAGACCCATATAGTACATTAACATCATCTCCAAAACAAACATCAGACATCCTGTACATATCAAGTCGGTTTACTTCTGCACATGCAGATCACCATCTCCTCCAGCCTCCTGCATCTTCTCAGTGTGAAGATGATCACTCTCTCCAGCCTGATGGACCATAGTGTTAGCTGACTGACTTGGGTAAAGTTGGTTTTATATTCGCACATCCGTATTCAATAGCCTTGTTAATCACACTACATTGGACATTCAGTGGACATTCACAAGTAAATATGCCATTAAACAATACTTGCCTATTTTGATCGACTGTGAAAAATGTTATAAGTTGACAATCGTTGGTCGTCAATATCATGTCGCTGCTTAAAATTCGCAAACATTAATTTATTGCATATTTATTGGAAAGTCTGAATTTATCAGAAGTCTGAATGTGCAAATATAAAACCAACTTTACCTTAGTAGCTGACTGGATTGTTTTTCCTTACTTAGTGTCTGTGTGTGCATCTCAATCAGCTCTGAGCTCTTGAATCAGTATATTGTGTATACAAATTTTGTGACTGAGACCGTCCTGATCAGTGCCCTAACTAATGAACTAGGGAGCTGATTGAGACAGCCTGTGTTTAATGCTGATGTGGCCTTAATGTAGGGAGGGATGGTGTCCAGTTGGGGTCAGTCTCCATAATCTTTAAGCAGGCTGATCTGCAATGAAATGAAAAGGTCCACAGACCACAGCTGTAAAAAGTAGTCAGAAAATTAGAATCAGTATATGGATACAGAGCAAAAATGTCGCACCTTAAGTATAAAAATGCTGTAGCAAAATTAAGAAAAATAAAATGTAGACATATTCAAGTAAAGGGATTCAGTTTAAATTGACTTGTTTCATAGCACATACAATCCAAAACAATGCGTTGCTATAACGTTTTCTACTTTAGAAAACAGAAACCTCTAACTTACCTTTGTGAAATGTAGAAAGCAAACATACTTGAATGGAGATATCTTGACGAAAGTGATGTTTTGCGTCTCACCGCGGCAACCCGTGCGATCCGGCGCCTCTGTTATTGCCTCTAACGTTACATACTCTCCGTACAGCCTTTTTTCAAGTAGGAAACCGACTAAATCTAATCTCGTAGTAAAGTTTTTGACATTTTCTATCGTGGGAAATATTATTGCAGCTTTTCACACAACAAAAGTGTGCCATTTTTACAATGAAAAGTAGCCAAAGAAGAAACAACTCTGCACTGATACAGAGATTGTTTGGATACCTCAGAAATGGCGACGACACCCATAATGCACTTCGGTTTTCACGAGTGTGACGTCACCTGACAAAGACCGATTAAGAGAGCAAGAGAGAGGTTTCAAAGCATCAAAAGGTTTCAAAGCATTAAAAGTGTCGAAAACAGTGCCATCTTGTGGCAGGTAAAATTTACAGCAGCCATAAACCTGAGATCGCAGCTCCGTTGTTTTATCCATTAAACACAAATGAAAGCCTGACGACACTAAATGTGTTTATTTCAATAATGTAATTCACATCTTAAAGCTTGGCAATAAATGAAATGGATCAACAAAAAGAATAATTATAATAATTACTAATAATACATAGCCTACTGAGTAGTTTGATGCAAGTAAATTGTGCTGTTGTGTGTTTATTGTAGCCTATATGACAGAACATATTATGATGTAATATAGGCTACAGGCTTTATTTAAAATATTTAGTAAATGGACTTGAACTTTCATATAGTAGTGGTCTGGGTTCAAACATTCTAACAGGCAAAGTGAAGCATTTACACGACTGGAAACAATGTGAGGGTTTGTTTTTCATTAATCACATGTTTCTTGGGGGGGAAATCCCTGTTTTCATTAAAATTAAAATATCATTAGTTTTAACTGAGTTTTATATTACAGTAAAAGAGTAGAAAAGTTGTTTATTGGTTGGAGTCAGCCAATGAAATAGGACGTTTTTGTACGCAATGACGTCACTACATAGAGCAGATTGCGCTGTTTTGGTGGTCCAAAACTTTATTACTCTTTCACTGTAATATTAAAAACCTGTTAAAACTAACGATATTTTAATGAAAATATTGTCTCATACATATGCAATTATTTCTTTCCGCATGCCAAGTCGCACTGGATGGCGTTGTTCATTGGTCAGGCATCGACCAATAAAACGCCTTCACCCCCCATCCCCGTTCTGCTCTCTCACTTCTGCTTTCAAGTGCTCAAGTCAGTTTTGCTACAGGAATATCGCAAAAAGAGTAGCAAAAGTCAAAGCGCCGGGAATTGAACTTGTACTGCCAGATCTGAGAGGTTGTAAGCGCCGACTTGAAGCTGTACAGCGAAACTGAAGTAAAGTGTAAAAGTAAATATGTCTCACGCATTTGTGTCTGTCATTTTGTTTATGTGAATGCCATTTTACACATTTGTAACTATTAATCTGCAACTACAACTTCGTAACACGGGTGTTTTGATTGTTGTCTGCGTGTGCAAATCGAAACATTCAGCTTTTCACATCAGGACTGTGAGTGTAAATTTCAGTTTACAAATACAAATATTAATACGACAAGTTCTCACATTCAAATCAGCAACCTCTCGTGTTTTGCTACTGATTTACTTCCATAGTAACGACAGACGTAACCGTAGCAAAAGTTATGCTTTTTAAAACAAAAACACACTAAACGGGGCCTTACTTTCTGCTCAAACCTACGTAGTTTTGTAACAAATTTGCATAATGCCAACCTATGGTCTTGACTGGCTGTAAGCGAATGACATCTACTGTACTTTGACCCACCCTCAAACACCGTAGCTGTAGCTGAGGCCTGAAAGAGTTTGGTTTGTGTTGTCAACATGTCAAGAAGATGTCATTTTCTGGGCTGTGAATGCAAATCCACTTTGCATGCACTTCCACTAGGTGAGGATTCGGGCCCAAATTGATTTGGTTAAAACTGTCGCCATCATTACTGTTCTTATCACTGTGAATTCAAGTGCTGAGGAAGCCTCTGGAGCAGACTGGGCCATCTGACCAATCAGAGTAGAGTAGGTTCTCGGAAAGGAGGCATTTAGAGAGATTGAATTCTTTATCGAACCTTTTCAAGCACAGTGAGAAAAGAGGTGATTATGCGATGTATATTATGAGAACATTAAAGAGTTTTTTGACCTTGGATGCATGTAAACCTATTGTAGGAGCCCTCCAAAATAAAATTAGGAACCTAAAATGGCATAATAGGGGCACTTTATGCAAGAAAGCCAAATGTGAATTTTGTTGTACTGGATAAACAACTTCTTAGCAAATATTGTATCTCACTATGGTGTATGCATGTTGAAGTATATGATAATTGGGCATCCAGAGCGACATGCTTATCTGCCGCTTGCTTCAAGAGAGCAAAGGCGGCCGAGACATCACCTCTGTGGTTTGTTTATTCAGCAGCCCTGCCTCTATTCAGTTGTTTGAAAAGATAATCCACCCCCACATGCAGACCGGGTGCACCTGGCCTCTCTGTGGGTTGCCAGGTACTATTTGACAAATTCCTCATTTAAAGGCTAAGAAGCTTGGTGATACTGATAGCAAGCTAAGCTGAGTGAAAGTATTTTTCAAAAATAAGATTTCATGTCACACCTTATGAAATGGTTAGATAAACATTGTTTTCTGTATTAATGTATTCAGCAGGGGTTTCATTAAAGGGTTAGTTCACCCAAAAAAAAGGGAAATTCTGTCATTAATTACTCACCCTCATGTTGTTCCAAACCCGAAAAACCTTTGGTCATCTTCAAAACACAAATTAAGATATTTTTGATGAAATCCGAGAGGTATATGACTTTTCGATAGACAGCATAATCACCACTTTCAAGGTCTAGAAAAAGGTACATCGTTAAAACAGTCGATGTGACTGCAGTGGTTCGACCATAATTTTATGAAGCGATGAGAATACTTTTTGTGCGCGAAAACAGAACAAAAATAACGACTTTATTCAACAATATCTTCTCTTCTGTGTCATTCTCATACGTTGTTTACGTCCAGCGCTTTCAGGTCCTACGTCAGAACGCCGACTCATTATTAGCCAGCTCCTGTGTCAGCATCACACGCAAAACAGGAATAAATTAAATTTTAAAATATATTTAAATAGAAAACATTTAAATTGTAATAATATAGTGTAAGATTACTATTTGATCAAATAAATTCATGTTTCAAAAACATCTAAAAAAAATCTTACAAACCCCAATATTTTGAATGGTATTATGTAAGTCACATTGTATTTTGAGACATTTTCCCTTTACGGGAAACACTGTAAATTTTATATTTGTATATGAGCTACAGCAGTTTGGTCACCTTTTTGGTGTACATTAGCATATAAATGACCTCAAAGCTGACAGACATGAACTAAAATCTACAAAACAAAACCATTTTGATTTCATGGAGACACCAGAAAAATGTAATTATAGGCAGAATTTTGATGACAGACTATCACTCTGAAATTTTGCAATGACAAGAGCAACATATTTTCTTTATTATTCAGTCACATGACTTGTTGAGGTAAAGCCACATGAGATTTTTGATGCACATCTAGGAATTTATTTGTTTTTCAGTAATGGTTTATGTCTTCTTACCAAATAATAAAAACAATTAATCTTCAAGCAAATATTTTATGCACATTTTTTATATTTTATTAACATTTTGTTTCCATTCAGCATTTTTTTTTGTCACATCAAGTGTCTCCCAGCAAGTCTAATCTACTTCACTTAATGTGTTTGAATTCATATTGAATTGATCTACTAAGAAAGTATAATGATTAAATGCTCTAAAGTCCCACACTGCAGTGAATCTCAGCACGATGTTCTTACTCATGCAGTATATCACTAGATTTTATTGCTGGTTTTATTGGTTGATCCTCCATAGCAGATGAGAGCTTCGACAAAGCGCTTACTGCTAGTCCCGTTCTGATTTATACCTCATGGGGGACTGGGGGGTCTTTTTTAGACTTTAATGATGATCTGTTCCAGAGCTTACTGACGACTGGCCCAGTTTGATTAATGTAAAGGCTTGTGTACTAATCTGTTGACAAGGGTTACTAAACATCTATCCACACTCGAGCCACCAAATACCAACTACAAATCCCAGCAGCCCAGATTTTACTCAAAGAGGGCAGGAGTTTGAGTGATGCCAGGAACAGCCAATCACTGGTTTTCCAAGCCACAGCTGATGGATATTGTGATCAGCATCTGAGGTTTCAGGTTTATTGATTCACTAGAGTGCCGTAGACTGATTTGCACGTCCCAAAAAATCTAATTCAAGTTAAATGCAAGCCAATGCTTTGCAGAATATACTGCATTCGGTCAATCCTCGGCCCATCAATTCTAAGTGATGGACAAAGAATGCTGTTTCCGAGCCAGAAGAGTACTTAAGCAGTAGGGGAAATATAAGCACAATGAGTCTGCATTATACAGACCCTGTCTGAGTGTTTTCTCTAAGTAGCTGTCTCAAAAATTAAATGTTTGCATCAAGTAATATTGTGCTGCAGGGGAAATCTGGCTTTGCTTTGGGTCTTAGAATGAAAATTAGGTGTTTATGGAGTCATTATACTTATATTTGAGCATTTTACATATATGTTAAGCACCATTTAGCACATTTAGGTATGCACAATATACATATGGGGTGGGGTTAAGGGATCTAGACCTAAAGTTAATCTTTAAAAATGTAATAATTATAATTGTTATCGGTAAAATTTTGTTTAGGGAACGCTATTCAATGTTAACTAGTTTCTTACTGGCATGCATATTACTAGCATATTGGCTGTTTATTAGTACTTATAAAGTATATATCAATACCTTATTTTGCATGACCTTATTCTACATCCCTTAACCCTATCTAAACATAACCACTACAACAACCACATTACGTCCTATTAATAAGCAGTAATTTGTAAAAGAGTTTATTGAGGGAAAACTCCTACTTAATAGTCAATATGGGTTCCCTAATCTAAAGTGTTACCCTGCTCTCTTCTTATCTTTAGCAAATCTCATAATACATATCAATTTTATACTCTGTTTAAAATGTTGTGATGTCTCAATTCAATACGATTTTAATTTGTTGATTTTAGTGTTTAATTTTTATTTATTCACACAAAATATTATAGAATTTTTAGAACTAGAAATTATTTTAAAAGTATTATATCATTTCATATTGTTATAGCCCATGTTTTTTTATATATGTTCCTTTTAGTTAACAATGTATTAACTAACAATGTGCAAGTTACAGTATTTATTCATCTTCGTTAACGTTAGTTAATAAAATTCAACTGTTTATTACACTGTAAACCCAACAGTACTACTAACTTATAAAGATTGAGTACATTGCAATTAAAGTCAGTTAAATTACTGATGCAACTTAAAACAATTACATTTTCTGAACTAGGAGTTTAGTTTTATTGAGTAAACCCTTATACTCAAATTATTATTTTTAAGTTTACTGAGCGACATAAAGTGACGTCATCTATGTCACATCGTTTCTCTAACCGACTTTATCAGAAGAATCCATTCAACATTAAACCGAGTTGCAGCAGATTTCAAGTTCCCAGCATGCTTTGCATCACACTGTGTAAGTAGAATAAATGTTAATTAAAAATAAAGAGTTATTTTGTGTGTTTTTGAGCATGCTAGTGTGCCTTTGCTAACTAACACTTAACCATAAAGATTAGGTGCTAGTTTATTCAATATTTCAATTAAATTGTAATTAGCAAGTTTGTGTAGTACAAAATACATTTTTTAAGTTCTACTAAAATAATTGAGTTGTTTACTTAAATGTTTTGAGTATTTTGAACTTATCGGGTTTTACACTCACTGCATCAAAATAAGCGAAAAATGAGAAACATTACATATGGTAAACAATAGTTTTAAGTACAGTGGACTTAAACATTAAATAAAATAAAAATGAACATTTTTCAGTTTGACTTAATTGTTATATAAAATTTTTGTTTACTTAAATTTGAGTTGCTTACATTTTTTTAGGTAATCAATGTCTACAAAAATTGAGTATTCTCAACTTATCGGATTTTACAGTGTAGCTCAGGTCCATTAAATATACATTAACAGATACATCTGTTTAAAATGTTGAAATTATCATTAACTATGATTAATAAATACTTGATGTACTTTTCATTGTTAGTTCATTCTAACTATAATATTATTATAACAGTAATAACATTATAACTATGTAATACAAAAATAGTCCCTGTCGAGGTTCCTGTCTTCCTCACATGGATGGAGAAACACCTGTTATTAACAAATGGAACCTTATTGTAAAGTGTTACTATTTTTTGTTACTGATGTTTGACTTTAGAAATGTGTTTGAAGTGAAGACCGTAGAAAACTCATCTTGCCAAAGATGTCTCAAGAGGTCTCAACCTGCGAGGTTCCTGTCTTCCTCACATGGATGGAGAAACAGTTCATTTCCACCCAAACAGAAACTTTGGCTCAGAAACATGTTTTAACCAGTCCCTCCAGGATTTTGCAATTCTGTGATTGCTGAATTTATCACAAAATCAAGCAAACTCCACAATATTCTGAGCATCTTGCATTTTTTCTTAATTGCCACAGATTTTCCACAGATTTTGGGCTTAGACATGTCCCGTGACATCATCGCAACATGAGTCAACTTGTTTGAGCTGTGCAGCAGACCCTTTTCACATTTCCGGGTTTCTCCGAAATGGAAGTCGTCATAGTTGGGTAAAATTCTACAGCGAAAGAGAATGAGAGAATACATTAAATATATATTTTTTTGTGTTTCCATTTGACTTTGTTTCTTCAGTAGAACACAAATGATGATTTTTAACTCCAACCGTTGCCGTCTGTCAGTCAAATAATGTTAGTGGATGGGAACTTCTACTATAAGAGTAAATAAAACTTGCATAGACGAGTCCAAATTAAACCCGCGGCTCGTGACCTCTAAAACACCATGTCCAACTGTGTTTAGCACTCACTTATTAAGGTCTGATTGCGCTCTGACAGCGGCAGTGATGTCTTGCTCTCATTGAAGTATATACGCGAGACATCACTGCCGTTGTCAGAGCGCGATTAGACCTTACTAAGCGAAAGCTGAATGCAGTTGGACATAGTGGTGTATTAGAGTTAAAAAATTATATAAATACTGTTCGGTTTCTCGCACAAACCGATCGTTTTGTGTCTTAGGACATCAATGTGTCGTCACGAGCCGCAGGGTTTAATTTTGACTTGTCTATGCAAGTTTTATATCTTATAGTAGAAGTTCCCATCCACTCACATTATTTGACTGACAGACGGCAACGGTTGGAGTTAAAAATCATCATTTGTGTTCTACTGAAGAAACAAAGTCACCTACCCTTGGATGCGCTGGGGGTAAGCAGATAAACATCAAATTTTCATTTTTGGGTGAACTATCCCTTCAAAACATGTCATCACAGTCTGTGAAAAGGGTCTATAATAGACATCGCGTTACGACAGGAGTTCAGAGCAGCGGGCAGATCTCGATCACACGACACCGTTATTGCACAGCGCTGGGAAGAAACTGCTTGAATTCACAGAATTAATAACATCGCTGTAAAATCTTGTGAGAAGCATTTATATTCGTCGCAGAATTCTCTGTTAAACCACAGGTCATATCAAACAGCGCTGACGTGGACACTGTTTAATCTGATATGTGTGGTTTAACAGATATGACTTGTGGCAGAAATGGCCTAATGTTTTCTAGTGCTTTTAACTTTTCCCAGCACTTCAAAGCTTTATATATAGCCCAATTTGAATTTTATTTAAAATATGCATATCCAAAACATTATTTGTTCATCCTTCATAGTTTTTCCCCATTTATAAAACTAAAAGTTTCACGATGTAGGAAAGCAAACACTTATTTAAAAATAAAAAAGACAATAAATTACCTGTAGTAAAAGCTGCAGAGGAGTACTTATTGGCTTATTAGCCAATGGATGCACTGGGACGCATCCTCAGTTATGTATCCTGGGATCATTGGGTGTTTCGGGTCTCGCAACATCATACACCCTCGCCCAGGCGACCCAGCCAGGGTTGATCAAGCCCCGACTTGCGTCCCAGTAGCAGTCCACAGATCAGCCCTCTTAATCCAAAGCCACCTTGTGGCCTGCTCTGCGACTTCGCTCGTGTATTGAATGGCCCTCTTCTTGGCTGCCCCTGTAACACCCAAAGGACTGAGGTCTTTGCAAATTGACCGTCCTGCGAAGCCTCTAAAGCCGACTTCTATGGGCTAACAAAAGGTTCTCCAGCCTCTCTCTCTGCACTCCTCCACCAGTTCCTTGTACTTAGCGCATTTCCTCTCATTAGCTTCCTCAATATGCTCTTACCAGGGCACCGTAAGTTCCAGCATGATCGGTTGTTTTGAAACCTCTGAGGTAACCATCATGTCTAGGCGGAGACTTGTTGTTGCAATATACTGAGGGAACCTCAGCTGTTTTCCCAGGTCGACCTGCAGCTGCCAGTCCGAGGCATTGTGGAGGAGGCCTGTTGTTAATTGTGAGTGCGCCCGGGGTTTCTCTCCAGCTTTAATGACAGGGACTGCCTTCTTTGGAGCATGATGGTTCTTGCTGGTGCTGATGGCTGAGGCTAAGCTCTCAGCAATTGTCTTAAGCACCTGGCGCCAATGATAGTGCCCATCAGTCAGAGCCTTTGGACATCTGCTGAGGAGATGTTCTAAAGAGCCACTTCCAGAGCAAAGAAGGCAGGAAGGTGTTTCGCTATTCCCCCAGACATGGATGTTCGCTGTGCTTGGCAGGGCATCGTAGGCAGCTTGTACCAGGAAACGGACCCGATGGAAATCTGTTTGCCCAGGTGATCCTGCGCTGCAGTGTACTCTCCAACTTAGTCCACGCTCCCTGCTGCCGGAGTCCCGCCGCCCTGCTCACTCGCTCTTCCTCCACGCCTACTCAGACATCTTCCTGGAGTAGATGGTGTCTTTCCTTGCCGCGGGCCTGGCTAACCAGAGTTTTTGGAAAGTAGCACAAGCCCGCTCTGCCTGTCGCCACAGTGCCCACTAGTGCCTTTTGTCTCAGGCGTGACCCTGCCACCTCCACTGCTTTCCCAGCCTTCCATTTCCCAAAGAATGTTTTCTGTTGTATATTTTCACTGCAAAACAACAAGAAATGCTGTAAATATTGCCACAAATTTTGAGAAATGCACCGCAAATTCAGCCATTTTAGGCCGCAAACATAAGTCCTGTGAAATCCTGCAAGGACTGTTTAACAGTCACACGATTGACCTGACAGTCTGTTGTGTGTTTTCCCACCTGCAAAAGGACCCTTGTTTTGATTAATTTCAGGGTACAGGGTAGTGATTATGATGATGATGATGATGATGATGATGATGGCAGATGAGGAGTGGGCAATGGTGTATGATTTAAATCTGGTCATGGGCTGTGCCCAGTGTTTGACCCTAATCCTCTAGCAAGCAGAATTATGTTGTGTGGGATTAGTGAGATTTTCCCTTTCCTGTGTAGGACATCCACTCTTTATAATGATGGCCCAGCTTCAGGTCAAACCAACTGGGTCTGATGAAGGGATTGGAGGAAGTTTATGAATCATGCTGCACTTGCTGGAGCTCCATATTAGATCATGCAGAAAGTTTCTCCTCCTGTACCATATAAATGCTGCATGAATATTCATCATAGCAAGTTCAAAATCTATTATGCAGTATAGGCTGGTGCAGAAATACACCAGTAGAACATGTTTATCCATATGAGCATGATTCAAAAAGATCTGATCTATTGCTCAATTCTTCCATGCTAATAAGCTAATCTGTTGTAGAGGGAGAGTAACTAAAAGTAACAACACTACTTACTTTCATTTGCATACACGTGTTTTTCTGTTGTCTGTGTCGCTGTTTTTGGCCCTGTTTTCACCTGGTATGTTTTTGGTTGATCGGTTCACAAGTGGACAAGGGAGACACATACGCATTTTCATCTGATATTTTAATCCATCTCTTTTGTTCACTAACAACCTCTTCTGTCCTGATCTCTTCGCGGGGAGGGTCTATGGACGGGTAAGTGTATGTTTCAGATCTTTTGATCTAATGAACAAAATAAGCTCACGCAATTTACATATGAATGCGCCCTGAGACAACGGAAAAACACAGCTTCCGTTTCTGCTCTGATAGCCACAAAATCATGACGAACGCTCTGAAGAAATCAGGAATGATGAGAGAACATTGTGCTTGGTACATTTTTTTTCGTCTTCAAACCAGACTTGGGTCTTCAGCTGACAGTTTAAATCCTGTCTGGCTAGCGCGCTTCCCATAATGTTTACACATCTGGTCAGTATAGGTGGAGAGTAGGCGGTCTTTTGCGGCTGTTTGAACACATTTGACCACATGAGCATCTACACTACGAAAGCCATCTGATCGATGCATTTTTGATTACCTCTGGAAGTGGTTGAAAGTGGACAAGCTCAAAACGTTTTAGATCCCGTTTACACCTGTATTTATTGTCGTCCACTTGTGATCCGACCGACCAAAACGAATCTTAACACCAGGTGGAAACAGGGCCTTTAACAGTGTAGCTGTTAGCTGTTTTAGTAACAAGCTATTTTTTCCAATAAATGGGAAAAGATACACTGTTTTTGTCATGTTTCATTGCATTGGCACCAAGCTCATTTTTCCAATGAATGGGAAATTGACAAAAAAAAAAAGTCATATTGCATTGCACCTTGCAGCATAGATTCATTTGAACTATTCATTTAAATTAACCGTTTCAAAAATGATTTCTTGATTTAATTTACGTCTTTAATTTACAATAATTTACTGTATTTTTTGAACAAATAAATACAGCCTTGGTGAGCCTAAGAGACTTCTTTCAAAAAGAATTAAAAAAAAAATGATTCCAACACAATATGTGGGAACACAAAAAAAATCAGAATGTTGTTAAAAAGTCACATATGTCTGTCAACACTAATGAATCAAACTGTTTAAATGGGTAAGTAAATACATCCAGTACAAGTCAGGTCAAGCCGAAAGCCTCAAGTTGGTGAAACAACAAAAGTGTTTACGGCATCTGCTTTATTCATATGTGAGTTGTGGGAGGCTTCAGGCATCAGGCTTCAGGCAATTCATTGTTCTTAAGTACAGACTATGCAGCACTTCCATATGGCAAACCCTGAAGCACTTTGGCACACACACACACACACACCTTGCCAGGTGAGAGCACTGCAGTCGGTAAACAATATGTGAAGAATAGTGATGCATTTCCCTTTCATTGGTTGAATGTAAGTTGAATTAATGGATTGGGTTGGTTGGTTGGTTGGATGGATAGATAGATAGATAGATAGATAGATAGATAGATAGATAGATAGATAGATAGATAGATAGATAGATAGATAGATAGATAGATAGATAGATAGATAGATAGATAGATAGATAGATAGATAGATAGCATTTTCATCAAACTGAACCAAACCCATGCGTCATTAATAAAGACCCCCACCCCATCAGCAACTCCATCTGCCAAGCCCAATTCCTCCTCCCTGATGTGCATTCCTGTTTTCTCTACAGTATCTCTCCTTCCATCTCTCTCTCTCTCTCTCTCTCTCTATCACAAACAGTAGCTGCTCCCTCACGGCAGCTCTGGCACATGTGGGAGTGAGCGAGGAGCAGAGGTAGGGATGGACGCTACCATTGTGAGTCGCTTGGGCGTGTTCTGGGAGCTCCTCCCACAATGATCGGATCGGGAGGAGGGACGGAGAGTGCGAGTGAGAGCGCTCGCATCCTAATCTTCCTGTTCAGCATCTCTGCTGGCTGTCTGGATGATCCCTCTCTCTTATGTTTGAACACAGGCTGTCATTACCGGATACACAGCTTTTTGGGGGATTTCACATTTTTACATTTTTAAAAATAGAGGGACTATTTTGGTGCATAATTTAACGGTAAGAAAGTTGTTTCTTTGTGTATTGTGTACTTGATATAGAGTGATATAGTGTGTCAAATGGCTTTTTATGTTTTGTTTTGCCATGAAAGTCCATACTAGAGGTTGCAGTGGGGGTTTCTGCAGAGTAAAAGTTTATGAAATATTAAAGGGAAGAAGCTCACAGAGGCATGAAAACTAAGCTTCACTGCACAGAAAACTCAGCTAAAGGGAGTTTTTCTTTAAAATCAACTAGAACCGAAGACACTGAAGCATTCAGGTGATGCTTCCATTTATAGAATGAATCAATAAGAGTCTGGTTGCTGCCTAGTAGATTTTGGAAGCAGTTACATAATCAATACACAGTGAAAATATTTCTCCCGCAGAGACTAAGTGATGCAATAATCTAATATGATAAAGTGCACAATCGTCACCACTTTCGGAAAGCAGAACATTCATCAATCGCGAAGAGAAGTTGTGCTGGAAGCATTACGAAACTTGCTTTTTCAGATTACTTAGATCCTCACAGAAACGAAGAGAGATATGCTGGCCTTCTCTTTTTGACATGAAAAGCATCATTAAGTTTATGAAAATGAGATGTGCAATGATGCAAACGTGTGAACTGATTAAATTATAAAATTGATGTTTTGATGTATCACTTTCAGCGCACTCCACCGTGTGTGTGTGTATTTGTGTTCAAAAATGTGTGGGTGAATGCAAGTTAATAGTGTGTATTTATAAATTGTGTGCGTACTAGCTGTGTACTGAAGGGTGGGGGATCTCCTTGCAATGGATAAAAACATATGCATTATTTATATCCTCTAAATGTCTCACGGGCACCAGAAGCACCATTATAGCCTTTTTCTCAGATGCAAAAACTGTTCATTAAACACCCATGGTGAATCTTGTTATGTAGTAAATATAGTACTGTATGCTACATATAACTGCAGGTGAATTCATTCACGTGTTCAACTTAACCCACCTAGCAAATCTAGAAAAAATTGTTTCCAACTCACACTCCCAGATTTCTCTGGATCGTTAGTGGTCTTCTGTGGCTTTCAAACTGCTCCTCTGTGGATTTCTGGTGATCAAAGGCAGAAAACATGTTATAAAAATATGACTTGTTAGAGGCACCTCACGGCGAGGGAGTGCAGGCTGAAAACAAAATCTTGGAAACTGCTTTGAGTTAGCAGTAGTATTACATCAAATTTGGATCAGTTTTTGCATCATAGTCTAAAATGTTCCTCTGCCAGAAACAAGACTAAAGCCCCATAGAAGAGATGGCAAATATTCAGACTTTTAAAAATAGCACACAATTCCCAAATGGAATGTCTCTCAAAAAACATTGCTTTTTGATTAATATTTTGTGGGGTTTTTAAAAAAAAGAAAGAAAAGAAAGAAAACAAGAGGAGCCTCAATTTAGTTTACTTTACCATTTTTAAATCTATTCCACAAAATTTAATATTCCCTTAAAATGAACTAGCATTTACCAATGAGATCATGTTATACAAAGAATTAGGAAATATATATATATTGTACGAACAATTGGCACCATTACTATCTACCTAAACTGGGACTTCACACTCAATTTCACCTCTAACTTTTCATCTGTCTTTATCTAATGTTCATATTTTTAATCATCTGTAACTAAGCTACATGAAAGGAATTGAATGTGAGCATGTGCAAAGTGTTTTTTCAACCTAGCGTTGGCAGTTAATGTAATGCCAATTTTGCACTCCTGCAGTTGGCTTGTGTTTTATGTTTGCGAAAGAAACTTTTTTCTAGATGATAAATCTCAAGAGGGGAAAAATCGGAGCAGAATGTCCCTGAAAAACATGCTGTAATGTACTACAACTCTTCCTCGCTTCCTCAGTTTGAACCAGCTTCCTGAAACCATGAGGACTAACCTCTGACTTAGGTGACAGAGTCGACATTAACACATTGAAGCACAAATAAATATCACAAATGGAATAAAAAACAAGCAAAACATATATGCAATAGTAGTCAGCCATAGAAGAAAATGTTGCTGAATTGAGGAAGTGCATGGATGTCTGCAGACTCTTTAATATTTTACTAGAGCTCTGCTCACAGCAGGGTTCTCCCTAATAGATCAACATGGCGGCTTTTCACCCTGAGCCTCTGTGATTTATTCCCTTTGTGCTGCTTTTTTTAATTGAATGACTATGCATTTGAACAGGCATTTTTTGCCTATTGATGATCTCTTTGATTTCAACTATGAAAATTTGAAGAGGTTGAGCCTCCATGTTTAATCTTAGGCATGTGTTGTGGTGTACATTTAGTTAAATCGTGCATGAGTTTAAAGGTTGTGTAATTTTTTTTAGATGTTTAAGTCAATATGAACTTAAATTTTAATGTGCATTGGTCTTATTGTGAATGTTTCATTGCTTCAAGTCGCTTGTCGTTGTCAATTTTTAATCAAAACCTGAAACAACTTTCCTTTTCTGCTGACATCACTGAGGCTGACTCAGACGTCACCACCACGGACCGTTGCCCAACGTTTGATGCATATGGCCAAAGTCCCTTTAAGACAAGTCATTTCACTCGGCGGCCATCTTTGAAACTCCTCTCGGCATCCTGGGCATCATGCAGCTCCTATCTCTTTGAATGGGGAAACATCAGATTCTCCAAAACTGTTAGTCAACCTTACGATTAAATTTGATATTTGAAATCACCAATGAAATCTGACAACAACCGACTCATAAATTTAGTTTCTAAACGCTCGAATCATGACAAAAAAAAAATCTATTTTTTTCAGGCTGGATCAAGCTAATGCGCATGGTATAGAAACCGGTGATTCTAACGGCCGCTGAAGTGACGCGATGACTTTACAAGTCGGCAATCTGGTTGGTTGTATTCTACAGGATGCCGGGAGACGTGTGTGTCGCGTTCTTTAGCGGTCCGCCTGGAAACAAATGTCGTGACGCCAAACCCTGTCGTGGAAGAAGAACGCCCTCTTGTTTACAACTGTGACAATGAGCGCTTACCAGGGTCAACTAAACACTGGATTTTCAAAAGTATGTGAAGTTTGCAGCTCCTTGTTACAGTAAACTTGCACAACGTTCTTGAATTAATAATTTATTAGATGCACGCTGATCTGTTATTGTAGGGACATCGACTTTACACTTTCACGCCGCTAAACACGACGCAGAACAAAGCGAACTGTGATTGGTTGCGTTACATGTCAGTCAAACGTCCTCTCGGGCAGTCCTTGGCTAATGAAAGCTGCGATAGAGTCCAGAGACCTGTCTGAAAGTCTGTCTACATGAGACTACTGTCATTCTGACTATTCTGGTAATACATAACACCCACTTTTCAACATACAAATAGTTTGCAATTGACAAAATAAAGCCTTATTTTTTGTGATTTTTGTATTTTATTAAATATCGCATTTAATTAAGAAAAAAACAATTCAATTCAAATTGTACAAATTTAAACGAATTTGCCATCAATTCGCCAAAGTATAAAATAGTTACATGTTCTAATGTGATGAGATTGGACTATGAGTAAGCCATTTGTATTTTGATGTCTCAAAAAGCTGTAAACCCTGTGGTGTTTTCAAAACATTGCTTTATTTGTTTGAGAAGCCAGACATAGCAACAGGCTCCACCAATAGCATGAATTTGGGGCAGGGCCAGTTGTTTGTTTGGCCAATGAAAGATAGAGAGGGTGGAGTGTTGCAGCGATGAAATCAAAATCTAGAAGACTAATTCGCCAGTGGTTCTGTAGGTTTTCAATTTCTGAGTAAAATAATGCCTGTGGTAAACATAAGTTGATGATACTTGGACATAAGTTGATGATACTTGGACATTTGTACTCTCACAATCTAAATGTTGTTATCTAGTTAATACATACGTTTTTGTAAAATTTGTGTTTTTTCAATATGGGTGTGTGTAATTTATGTTGTAGAACAAAACATCCAAGTATCGTCAACTCATGTTTACCACAGACCTTATTTTACTTATAAATTGAAAAAACCCATTATAAACCCCATAGGAAAATCTCAAGGGAACCAGTGGTGAATTAGTCTTCCGGGTTTTGACATCATCCATGCACCACTTTATTCCATTTGTTGAAATTAACAGAAATAACTTGTTTTATCCTGTCTAATACCAATTGAAATGTAAAAATGATGAAATTATATTTCATAAAAGCTATACTCGCCAATCTGTTCAGTTATTTCCTGCACGCCCATGTAATTTCAAAGACAATGCTAATTTTGTGGTCCAAGTGGAGCAAATTCAGAGACTACTGATTGTTCTTTAAAAATAGCTGTAATCAGAGTGGATAAAATATCTCATGTTAACTATAGACTCACTCTCATTCACCTACCATTTAAAGATAATTTAGGCCTGGCAAAGGGTATCATTTGGTTAATGAAACAAGGACATTTTGTGACCCCCATCATGTCAAGAAAATCAATAAGACTTAGCGTGTTCCGCTAATAAGAGACCTCTGGTTGCCATAGTGTTGTGATACGAGATACAGTGTGTGATTCACACCTGTTTATCTGCACTAAATCTCTATGAAAATTAATCTAGACTTAACACTGTAGTTGTTTCAGTTAACACACGCTATGCTGCAAATGCGTCTGCTATTGAAGATCTTAATAACGCTTCACCCAGCATGTTTTATGTGTGCGCTTCTGAATTGCAAGGAACGGGAATCAATCAATAACTTTAAATTTGAAGATGCACACATTAGTAATGTGTGCATCTCCAAGCTCAAAAATAGACGTGGGTGTGACATGTGTCTCCTCTTCAGCTTAATGGAACTCTCAGATTGTATTTATCTCTCCCGATCTGTCTATGTGCTTGTGTGTGATAGTATTAAAAGCGTGTTATCGAATGTGTGGCTACCACAAGATTAAAGATGGAGAATATTATAGGTTTTAAAATGCATGTGCATGTAATTCATTTCCAAGCTTTTATTGTAAGGTATTAGATTTAACCTTTTGATGCATGGCACCTATTACAGATCATTCAGGATGTGATGTTTCATCCAAACTACAATGAGTGATGACCTTTGAACTCTACCTATAATTCTATATGACTGTCCACTTTATATAAAGTAATGTGTGTGTGTATATATATATATATATGATGAACAAAGATATAACATCCAAAGTATGTAAGGTAGTACAACTAGATCTATTTTATTGAATCCAAAAGGTTTTAATTATATTTTGCTACGTATAAAGGTATTTTAAAGATTTTGACGTGTCAAAAGGTAATTTCAAAGGCCAATACAGCCATTTCATTTGTAATTAAAATATCTTAAAATGTAATAAATTTATATATTTTTAATTCTGGCATGATTTGATAACATCATATATCTCAACATAGTGCAAAATGGTATTAAAATTATGTGTAGAAGTCGTTGCTTTGCTATGAGAAAAAAACGTCCGGAAAAATGAATTTCATTGATGTCATTCGGAGTAACCATTAAAGAAATGGAGAAACCATTTTGAAGTCATGCGGTCAGTATCATATGACAGGATGTGACATCATTCAGACACCTGCACAGGACCACATGGTCATGAAGCAAAGTAACGAACTCTCTTTTAACTATTTGAAATAATTTATGTTTTCACTTGCACATACGCATGTCCTGAAACATCAGGTCATGCGGTACAACCGCTATAAAATATAGAACATGTTGTAATATTTTAAAAACTTGTACTAAATATAAAATGTTTGATTGTCCTTTTGCTAGCTAACTAGATATCAGCCTGTTAGCATAGTTTGAAAATATCGTCATTCAGTATAACCAAAAGTGTCATTCGGTAAAACCGAAATTCTGACCGAACGACTTTTTTGCTGACAAATTTTGTCCATCTTGTAAAAAATGACAAAAGCAGAGTTAATTAATTTAAAAAAAAACACATAATCTCATTGTTAACACTTAATAAAAAAATTTGACCATTGAGCATGAATTATTAAATCATGATTATTATATCATGAGAATAATTCATGTCATTTATTCATATGCATCTTAATATAGCAAATCCCAGTCAAATCCAAATGTCTGAAATGATTACTGTAATTAATTAACGAATATGACAATTAAACCTTGTATATCAAGTGAAAACAACAGATTAACTCTTTTATGAATAGTGCATACAGCACAGTGTAATATTACTGAATTATGTAAATGTATATCTTTATGAAACTCATTGTTTTTTGTGCATTACTGCACGATTAAAGGGAGAGAAACTGCACACGGGAGCAGGAAAATAGGTGCATATGTGAACTCAAAGCAGCGGTTATGTAACACCCAGCTGGCTGTTTCATCTAGGGAAGCTGAAGAAGGGAGTGCTGGGTGGGGTTGTGTGGAAACATACATCAACACGCACTGTGCTTCTGTATGCCGCCGCTATTAACCAGGATGCAAGCTTCTCACCAAAGTTAATAAATCATTTTATTTTTTCTCTAACTTTTATTTTTATATTATATTAAAATTATTTAACTATTTTTTACATTTAAATGTTAGACAAGTTTTATATAAACAATGCAATTAAAAAATATAGAAAATTTAATGTAAGACAAACAATAAAATTAACTAAAAAAAAATAAAGACATACATTAAAAAAAACAAACAAAAAAAAAAAACAGAATGACAATGAAATGAAACTGTATTCAACAAAAAAAAACTGTAGAAGGGACTTGATGTTATCCAGTGAGAAATGATTGCATCATGAAAAGTGGGTGTTGGAAAGTCGCTACAGACGAAGATCATGTTATTAAATTTCAATAAACGATTAAAAATCGAAACTATATTTTTTTCTTTGCAGTAAAGACTGATGAATATTTACAGGAAGATCATGAATGTGCATCAAGAAAGTAAACTGTGTTAAATTTTGATTTCATATTGATCTCATTAGCGCAACCCAGTCTCATGGCAATTTGCACATATTTTACAAGGCGGCTAATTCGTACGAATTCGTATGACCTCACTTGTACGAATTTGTATGTTTTATGCTAAATCGTACGTATTTTACAAGTTGCCAAATTCGTATGAATTCGTATGAATGACCTACCCCTAAACCTACCCGTCACTGGGGTTTAGACAAGAGTGAGGTCGTATGAATTCGTACAAATTAGCCACCTCGTAAATAAATACGTACGAACGGGTCATGAGATAGCGATGCCTTTGCAATGTTTCCATCCAAAGTTGCGAATTTTAAGGTGCAGTAAGCAAATTCTGAGAAACGCTGTTAAAAGTTAATCGGACCTATCACCGAAACACGCTTGTAGCCAATCAGCAGTAAGGGGTGTATACACATAAGGGAGAGGTAGCTGTATAGCATTTTTGTGAATTTTGAGGCGGAACTTTCAAGATAGGGGTGTGATCCTTTTGGGTAGGGTTGTGTTTGGTTTGGTGATTTCAAATATCAACAGCGTTTCTCAGAAATCACTAACTGCATCTTTAACTTGTGCACAAAAATTGGAATATTGCATAAAACATTCACGAATAATTCTTGGGAAATTGGCACAAAATATCTGCAATAAAAATGGAAGTTACTGCACTCAGGGAAGTCACTTTTTTTTGTACATCTTAAATGACTCGTGTCTCAGAGCACACCAACGAAACACGATAAACACTGTCATGTTATTCTGCATTCGGATGCCTGGTGTTTGGGAACGCGATCATGTGAGATGCTTCTGGGAGGGAATTGAAACAAATCATTCTGATGACAGACTTTGGCTCAGACATTTCAGAATGATCAAACCAACATTTGCTATGCTGTGCACTGAAACTGATCCGCTGGTTAGTCCAGTTATCCAATCACATCCATTGTTGAGGCAAAGTCACATGAGTTTTTTATTGTTGTGTTGATGAATTTATTAAATGTGTTTCCATCATAGTTTATGCACATATCTTTTTATCAGATAAGTGTTTTTTCTGTGTGATATCCAAAAAGGCGCTTAAAAATAGGTGGTTGGAAACATGTCTGTGTGAGCGGCTCATGAAACCAGACAAACAAAAAACAAACAATAGCTTTGTTTCACAGAAGCAGACTGTCATTTCCTCCTCAAAGTGAGCAAAGATAGTCTCTATGCCATACTTTATCAATGATGAGAGACGCTAGCTGCAATCAGCTGTCTGCGGCAATAATAAAATGCGGTGAGACAACGGAGAGACACGGAACAGATAAATCCTTTTTCTCATGTCATCTATGCACTCTTGCTCCGAGAGACGGAGAGTAATCTAAAGCCATTCGTGGTCAGTGGACAGAATAAAATTTCCGCAGTATTAAGCAGGATTAAATTGCAGCTCTCATCTGTCATGACGACAACTGATCTCACAAACTGATTCTCTGTTATTTTCCCCTTACACACCCCTACCATCTCAGAGATAAAGGTCAGTGATAATACAGATAATTTACTGACTTGTAGACATTCAGGATGAATGCTCTGGACTTCTTTCAAAGGCCTTAACCACTGTAGACATTGACAGATTCTTAAACTTTTAAAGGGATAGTTCACCCAAAAATGAAAATGCCATCATTGTTTACTCAACCTCATGCCTTTCCAAACCTGTTTGAGAGTTGATTTCTTCTGTATTCATCTCTTTTTTTCCTTGCAATGAATAGGGACTAGAATTTCAAAAAGACTTATTTCAAAAAGCGTCATAAAAGCAATTCATAAGAATTGGTTCATTTTATTGGTTCCTGTTGTCCTTTAAGTTCCTTCCACTCGGTTTCCATGGTCACCATCATTATTAGTTCATGTTTATCAGCTGTGTCTTGTTAATCACCTTGTTATCCACACTACTTAAGTTCCTGCATTTCTGTTGTTCTTTGTCTGGTTTTGTTAGTGTTCTGTGTGTAAAACTCTTCATGTTTTGATTTATGCCTTTGGAGTTATTATTTAAGATATTATTCTCCCTTCATCATTGTGTTAGTGTTGGATAATCTACACAGCAGTGTGACAGAAGACCGGACCAAAACAACTAAAACTAAAATGGGCATTCTCCTCACCCCGGTCAAACCCGCTGACCGTCTGCTCAGCCCTGCTCACATCCAGGATGGCCGCTCGACTGAGGAATATGTGGAAGAGTTCCTCAAGCTTTCCTACCTCATCACCTGGAATTATGAAACCCTTAAGACTGTGTTTTGTTGTGGCTTAGATGACATCTGTACCAGCAGGTTCCAGCAGCAGCTACCACATGCTCTATCGTCCAGTATATTTGTGTTATGGGTGAGTGGTTCTTTCCTCACAGTCGGTGAGGTTGATGAAGATACCACCATTACTCAACCACAGTCACCCTTGGCCATTCCAGAATCTCATCTTAATGTGGCCACAATTCCAGAGCCTCGTCCCAAGATCGCTGCCATTCCAGAGCCTTGTCCTAAAATGGACACCAGTCAAGAATCTCAAGATGGCCGCCGCCATGCTTGAGCCCTCGGTCAAGATGGCCGCTGTCAAATCTGAGCCCTCGGTCAAGATGGCCGCTGTTGAATCTGAGCCCTCAGCTAAAACGGCCGCCACTGTGTCTATGACTCCTACTTCCCCTCTCCCTCGTCCCGGGGCGACTCCCCCTCTCCCTCGTCCCGAGGCGAGTCCCTCCCTCCCGCCTTGTCCTAAAATGGACACCAGTCAAGAATCTCATCTTAAGATGGCCGCCACCTAGGGCTGCACGATTAATCGCATGCGATTGTCATGCGTGTCTCATCAGTAAAGTCGGTTCTGTGATTAGCGGTAAATGTCCATCACCTGCTTTCAAATGGAGCGGCACTTAATATACAGAGCCGTAGTTCGCGGACAAGCTACGCAATATCGCGTTCATAATCAAAGGCGATTTCATCTGCGATTTATGAATGTGATATTGCGTAGCTTGTCCGCGAACTACGGCTCTGTATATTAAGTGCCGCTCCATTTGAAAGCAGGTGATGGACATTTACCGCTAATCACAGAACCGGCTTTATTGATGAGACACGCATGACAATCGCATGCGATTAATCGTGCAGCCCTACCGCCACCATGCCTGAGCCCTCGGTCAAGATGGCCACCGTCAAATCTGAGCCCTTGGTCAAGATGGCCGCTGTTGAATCTGAGCCCTCGGCTTAAACGGCCGCCACCGTGTCTATGACTCTGACTCCCTCCCTCGTCCCGAGGCGACTCCCCCTCTCCCTCGTCCCAAAACGACTCCCTCCCTCCGTCGTCCCGAGGTGACTCCCTCATCCCAAGGCGACTCCCTACCCTCCCTAGTCTCGAGGCGACTCCCCTCCCTCGTCCCAAGGCCGCTCAAGAGTCTGATCCAACCCACAAGCATGCTCCAGGGTCAATTCCATCCCAGAAACCCATAGCTCCTCCCAAGAATTTTTTTTTGGGGGGGTGGGGGGTGGCTATACTTTCCCATCATCGTGGCTGGGCTCAAGGCCACAGAGAACAATCCTGGTGAGCTGCCTAATCCGCGATGGTGCTCTGAACTGCCAGCTCCGCCCTGGTCCCCTGAACTGCCGGAGTCACCCTGGAGGCTCTCTACCTGACAGTACCGCCCTGTTCACCTACCCGTCACCTCCAGGACTTCAGGGTACCCGCCCCCCTCCCTGGTTGTTTTGGACTCTTTGAGTTTTCATTAGTTCCTGGGTTCCTTTAAGTCCCCGCCACTTGGTTTCCATGGTCACCATCATTATTCATGTTTATCATATTTTTCTTAAGTAGTGTGGATGATAAGGTGATTAAGTTCCTGCTTTTCTGTGTTTGTCCGGTCTCGTCAGTGTTGTGTGTAAAACTCTTCATGTTTTGATTCATGCCTTTGGATTTATTAAAGGTATTATTCTCTCTTCATCGCGTTAGTGTTGGATTATCTACACAGCAGTGTGACAGATATAAAGTCAGAATTGTGAGAAACTTGCAATTCTGAAAAAGTCAAATGAGTTTATATCACGCTATTCGGACTATATAACTGGCAATTGTTTATTTCTCAGAAATTAGAGATTTAAAGTCAGAATTGTGAGATGCAAACTCGCAATGGTGAGGGCAAAAAAAAAAGTATATTATACATTTAAAAAATTTAATTTTGAATATTTACATAATTGTATGTAACTTAAATAGATGTATTATACATCATTTAAATGTGGATTTTAGATAATTTAATTTTAAAATAAACCATATAGTTTAGATATTGTTAGCCTCATAGCATAACTGCCCAGATCATATTTCAAAGGCAGATATCACAGTTTGGCCAAAAAATGACTTGGGCAATTATGCTATGAGGCTAACGATATGTGTTTTAGATCACTTACATAATTTAAAATGGACAGCTGAAATAAAGTGCTTGTAACATGTTTTGCATTAGTCTTGCCAGAGATGTTGTTGTTGTTGTTGTTGTTCTGAAAACTTCATTTGGTGCAGCCATCATCCTGCCGCCCAGTCTCTGACGTCAACGGCTCCTGGTGGGAGATTTGCAGGTTTTGGAGCCATGAAAATGAATGACAATCATGTCTGAATCTGTGTTCCTGGGGCTGTGATTCATATTTTATATTAAGCTTTTAAGGCAGATGCCTGGAGCTACACAGGGGTTTCATGTTCAGATCATGATGAGTTAACAGCAGGCTGTCGGTGTTTGGAGAGACTGTAGTTTACCTCTTTCGGCTTAACCCACAAGTTTGACTCAATCAACGCTTTCAGCGAGAGCTAAATTAGATCATCTTTGCACTGGGTTAGAAATAGCATCTCTGTTAATGAAGATGTCACTGTCATTATAAGAGCTGTGGTCGCAGTAGCTTTGAAAGATGTGACATTTATGTTAACCACATGGGATTTTGACTGTGGTTTTGTTGTCAGCGGGTGTTTTCTTTGAACTTTGTCAAGTTTTTCTTCTTGTCCATGGAAATACATTATTTTTTCACATTTATCACTGTCACAGTATGTTATTAAATTATCCAGCTAAAATCTTCGGAAAACTGTTGGGGACCTGGTTGAGCTGGTTTATATATACAAATACAACAGTTAGTTCCAGTTCTCGAATCTTTTCAAGCAATGCAATATTCTACTAATATCACACGGAAACGGTTTCACAATTTGTATCATTCCACTTGTTTCTGCCGGATCTAATGGCAGCATTTCTCACAGCAAGTGTCAAGAGGAGCAAACGCACTATAATTTTACAGTTACTGTGTCATGGAATGTAGTTTTTTAGGTGAGAATGTACTTGTTTAGACTTCACATATGTGATTTATATATAAACATAGCGCCTTTTGAAAATTAATTTAGACGTTTTTGCTCCAGGCCATCAGCGGCCATTCAGCGCTCATGTACCAGCCAAGAACTGCTTTATCTCAGCCAGTCCTTCAGAAATTTGCCGCTGGCTCTTATAATCAATTAACACTGCTTTTTTACAAGATGGACAAAATTTGTCACCAAAAAAGTCATTCGGTTTAACCAAAATTTCGGTTTTACCGAATGACAAACACTTTTGGTAAACATGATGTCACATGATATTGACCGCATGACTTGATCCAAAATGGTTCCTTTATATTGGTTACACCAAATTAAATCAATGAAATTCATTTTCAATTCACATTCTTTCAAAGCCTGGATACCAGCCGAACTTAGCCCATTTTGAGGTCGGGGAGTTCGGTCTGGGCTCAATCCGTAGAGGAGTAATTATGCCCGAACAGAAACTGTTCGGACCAATCACATTGTCAGGGCGATGATTGACAGATTATCACCAGAAACGTAATCAGCCACGTCATCAAAGAGCGCTTGGGGAGTTTGATTGACAAGCGATCTAACCAATCAGAACGCCGCATCCGCTATTTTGTCCGACAAAGCAGTCAGGAGTTAGAAGATTAACATCGGTGGAGTTAAACTTGAAAAATTGTGCATACTGACGTCTTTCCGCTTTCGAAACAACATTGATTCTCATGTTCATTCATGTTTATTTGATGCTATAAATGTACTCGTAGTAAGAGATGATTGGTTAACGAGCCTCTTGAGCTGAGGCGCTACAGCAATCTGTCACGATCATGGTCACAACAAATTAAAGAGCCACAAAACGGTTTTTATTGTTTGAATTTTTTAATAACAACACAGTCTGTAAGCTGGGACTTTGTTTAATATCATAAGTAACCAATGTGTGGTCAGTTTCCGCTTTGCTCCGCGATGTATTTTCCACTGTGTGTGGCGTGACGGCGCCACGGCTTGTCAGACAAAACAACAGTAACTAAGGGGGGGCGAGTCTTTGCGAAAGGTCAATTAGTTTACAACAATGATGGCTGTTGTTGAAGAACTGAGATGTGTAGATTCCGCCATCGCATCCGTTATAGAAGATATCGACAGCACATTAATTTTAAAAGAGGAATAGAGGACCGCGATCAAGGCATTTGTCGGTGGGAAAGATGTCTTTGCCGTCCTTCCTACGGGATTCGGCAAAAGTTTGATTTATCAGCTGGCCCCGATGGTCGCTAGGAAGAGTTCTGTTGACAACTATGCGTCGCTCAACATACGTCACTTACTCTGTAGCTCTGATTGGTTGTAGGTCTATCCAACTGAGGTCTTTCCTGGATCGGTTGAAATACGCCCCAATAATCAAAGCCCAATGGAGCAGTATCAGACTCATATTCGAACTATAATTGAGTATGACCACGTCAGGCTAATTCTTTCACATAACAAAGCAACGACTTCTACTCATAATTTTAATACCATTTTGCACTATGCTGATATGATGCCAGAATAAACAAATATATACGTTTATTACATTTTAAGATATTTTAATCACAAATGAAATGGCTGTATTGGCCGGTTAAACCGAATGACCTTTTGACACTTTGGACAAAAAAAAAAATTACCCATCACGTCACAGACCCATATATATATATATATATATATATATATATATATATATATATTTAGATCATTTATATATAATTTATTTTATATATATATATATATATATATATATATATATATATATATATATATAAAATAAATTATATATAAAATAAATATATATATAATGATGGTTACGATGGTATAACCTGTTTAAACAAACTACAGACTAAAGCAACTTCTCTGTTACAAAATTTTACCCCTCAGTGCTTATTTTAGGGTATGCTTTGAGAAAAATGAACCCCAAGTACTTGTTCATGCCCCAGATTCAAGTCCAAACCTGCAGAGTTAGAAAGATCCAATACCAAAGGGATGGACTGCACATAGCCTAGATACATGTATAATGTTTGGGAAAGTCAGCTTTGTGGTTCAGAAAAAGCAATGTAACAAGACAAAGAAACTCAGCAGTGCTGGTATGTTTCAGGGATTGCATCAGAACAAGACACTTACTAACTGATCTATCTAAATGAGTAACAAGCATGAATATTGACTCGGGACAGATTTCAAACCAATTAGATTAACTTCATTTAGACCAATCTGTGTATTTGATTATGAGCAATTAGATTTTGTTTAACTGGGCTGTGCAACATTGTCAAAAAACCTGAATGTGCCACTAAAGGAAGAGAAATGAGCTGGCAGTTCCAATGCTTTACCTGGTTAATTATTGGTTACGCCATTGATCCATTCGACAAATATTTGTTGCTGATTCAGTCATGAACAAAGCTCTTTATAAGTGACTCATTAATTATTAATCAGATTTCTTCAGAAACTAAACACGTTTCTATCTTTATGAGTGACTGAATAATTAATTCAAGTGATTCAAAAACGCTGATTCATTCATGAATTAATAGATGCCAATGTGTTGCAGCAAACTGTACTACGGAAGAGGATTAGGGCCAAGCAATAATAAAAAAATAAAACCATCTCGAGTTTAAAGTTGTTAAATTTCGAGAAAAAACTTGTTAAATTTCAAGAAAAAAGTTGAGATAAAATGTTGAGAATAAACTCGTTAAATTACAAGAATTTTTTTTAAATTTCGAAAAAAAAAGTCAAGATAAAATGTTGAGAACAAAGTCATTAAATTACGAGGAAAAAGTCGTTAGATTATGAGAACAAATTCATTAAATTATAAGAAAAAAAGTTGTTAAATTTCGAGAAAAAAAGTCGAGATAAAATGTGAATAAACTCATTAAATTACGAGAAAAAAGTCGTTAAATTTCAAGAAAATAAGTCGAGATAAAATATTGAGAATAAACTCATTAAATTTAGAGAAAAAAGTCGTTAAATTTCGAGAAAAAAAAAAGTTGAGATAAAATATTGAGAATAAACTCATTAAATTTAGAGAAAAAAGTCGAGATAAAATGTTGAGAATAAACTCATTAAATTTAGAGAAAAAAGTCGTTAGATTATGAGAACAAATTCATTAAATAATGAGAAAAAAGCTGTTAAATTTCGAGAAAATAAGTCGAGATAAAATGTTGAGAATAAACTCGTTAAATTACGAGAAAAAAACTCGTTGCATTTCAAAAAAAAGTCGAGATAAAATATTGAGAATAAAGTCATTAAATTACGAGAAAAAAAGTCGTTAAATTATGAGAACAAATTTGTAATTTAACGTTTATTGGACTGTTGTATAAAAGCAATATTCTTACAGATTTTCTGAACTTTCCAAATCCATCCAGGCTTATATCAGTGAGATGAAAAATGATATTTATATTTCTGTATAGCTATGTTATGTAACTGTTCTCTGTAGTTTAGTGTCCATGTCTTTTTTTTCTTTTTTTTTACCCCTGATCAGCATGACTTTGTCAGCATTATGTAGTTTTCTCCTACATGCGAGAAGACCTGTCAATTTACTGTTGTTTAATCAAGTGTGTACATGGAAGAAACAGCGTTCCTCTGAATGGCCATGTTGTTGTATTTACATCAGACATTTAAAGCAGCTGTTTCACAAGGCTTTGTATTCCACTCAAACAAAACAGATATTGTCTGAGTAGAATGTGAAGATTTGCATCTCTCAATGTATATGTCTTGCACAACAAACAAACAAATACATACATACAAACTTCCACTACCACGCACTTTTTACAAAACCCCACCCTATTTAGATTTCTCAGCTAATCTAATATTAGCAATGCTGAATATCTATACAGAAAGAGTTTCTCATTGGCTAGTTTTCTGGTTGATTTAAAAAAACAAAAAACAAAGTGCGGGCCGGCCCCCTGATACTGTTTGCTGTTTACAGAGGCTAGAAGTATTTCAGTGATATCTCTCAGGTATAAGGAACTTTTTATGCTTGCTATGTAAAAACTACTTAAACAACTTAAATTTAACTTTTGCAAAAGGGCATATTGAGACATTTACGGCACATAATTCTATTCATAGGACATTGTGGGACACACTGCGTGGATGTTATAATATATAGTCAGGTTAGTGATGATCAGATGTATGATGAATATTAAGATGTAATAGGCTTTAGATTTAGGTCCTGTCACCAAAAGCTGCATACACACACCATTCGCAATTCATGCCGTTTTGGTGACATTTTCCCTCCATTTTTGAAGAGTGTTATATGAGGGCCGTTTGAAGAGCCTGTCATTCTCACGCTGTGCCATATCTGTGATAATGAGCTTTAAAATATGATGAGAGGGAGAGATATCACATCAGCTCTTTCACAGCAGTCTCCTTCCTATTTTGCTTATTTGTTTTGATCTTCTTTTTTCTTTTTTTTTTGTTCTGCCATCTTGGAAAATTCTGTAAAGGGCATTTTATGCATAAAGACAAGGTAGACAGGTGCAACTTTTTTGTGTCCAAGAAATATATTTTGCATATATGGGTAGTTTTAGGTTCACATTTATTTAAATAAAATGTTTATATATATTATCTACTTTTATATATATATGTATATATATATATATATATATATATATATATATATATATATATATATATATATATATATATATATATATATATATATAATATCTACTTTTAATTTTAAATAAAAAATAAAAATTATAAAATTAAAAATACTATATATATATATATATATATAAGTTATAAATGATTAATTATACAGCTATGGAAAAAATTAAGAGACCACTTAACATTGATTTCTGAACTTGGAGTGGTCTCTTAATTTTTTCCATAGCTGTATAATCATTTTGTATATTTTTCTTTCAATTTGTTATTAATCGCATTTTATGTCTTTCCTAGTTCATTTTAAATTGATTTTAGTATAAATATTCCTCAATGAATGTGAGGGCATAAAAACAGCATGCATAATAATTATGAACTGATAAGCAAAATGCTGTTTTAGATGGAGTATAGTATGTCACATCCATACTTTTTTTTTTGTTCTGTTTTGTTTTTGTCAACTACCCATATGTCAACACCTATACTTTGTAATATAGGTTTGCTGCATTTCCAAATGCACCTGAATTGAACTGAGTTGAAAAGTTAACGTCATCCACAATATTTCCCACAATGCATCATAATCCCAAACCACAAACCTTTCAGATCATTTTCCTGTTGTGAGACCTTCATCCTACCACTCAGTAAAAGGTGATCCATCATCTTCCAAATATTTGACCATAGACCTAATTATATTTCAATGCTTCCCTGCTGGACACTGTGTCACCCTGCTCAAGCTGTGAATATCATTAGCTGAATCCACCAACAAACCAGAATCTTGTTAACCCCATGGATAATGAATGACGGGCTCCACGTGACAGAGTGTTATCCTGAATCTTTCATGGCCAGGCTTCTATGGTTTGAGGCATGTGCTGTATATTTGGCTTGACGTGGGTGTGGTGCAGTGCACTGGAAGTGTCTTTTACCACGGCTGTCGTCTTGCTGCAGTGTGTTTTCTCTCAGGGAAAGTTCTGAAGGCCCTGCCATGCATAAATCAGCTCTTTTGCTGTACACATCACTCACCTAAGATGGCACCGTTGCAATGCTATTTTTGAGTTACTAGCTCGTTCATTTTTTTCTCAGCTAATTTTCTACTTATTTGAAAATAGTGTGTATATTTGCAGTTATGTTTTGGGCCACTTGTGACACAGAAATAACATACTTCACCCTTAAAGGTACAATTTGTGATATTTTTTTCCGCTAGAGGTCGCTAGAAGCCTATTCAAAACAAAGGCCTAGTTTGATGACGTAAAGTTTTAGAGTGGAAACTTGGGATATGTAGTCTCCATCTCAACAGACGGTGCAAAAGAATAGGGATTGGAGTCTGGAAGAACTCATGTTCGTGGATGCGATTATTAACGTTACTGTAGTATGAAGCAGAGCAGGACTGAGTGTTGCGGGAGCTGAACGAGGAGCTGGAGCGATTGATCAACACACGCCTCACGAGCAGCGGGACTTTTATTATGACACAGTCGCCGGCGCTGCTTCCGCTTTTCCAGTCATGAGTTTACGGGAGCTGTCCTTGTCGACAGAACCAGCGGCAGATGGTAAACAGTAATTATGTTCCATAAATAATTAACACAATCCACCATAAAATGTGCAAGAAGTAAATAAGGAACTGCTTGAAGCAAGCTAGTGGTTTGCTGGACGCTAGACTCTACTTCCGCATTTGTCCACGGCACTGTTATCATGTGGTTTCTATGTCAGTAAAGGCGGTAACAAAGGTAAATGCGTCATTGACAGGCGACTGCACTGCCCTGTGTCACTGTTTAGAATGGGAATTTTCTCATGATTTACAAGTAGTTGAAAACATTAGAGATATTGTTAGTAATCAGCTGGACAAAATATATAACACTAGCCTAGTGGTTTTTGGATATTTTACTGCAAAAATTTTACAAATTGTACCTTTAAGGTCCCGATGTACTTCAAGCAAAATCGAAGAAAGAAATGGTGTGACTTTACTTGACTGGAATTTACAAATATCCACATCACATAGCAGATGCTTTCTTAAAGGCAGTGTAGGTAAAAAAATTTTTAACAACTTTCTTCCAAATTTGTTTAAACTTTCTATATATTTCAATGCATAATTAAAATGTAAGTACTCTGATAAAAAGAGTATAAAAATCGATTGACTCTAGACCGTTTAATCTGTATTAAACACAGCTCATTATTTCCATTCGGGACGAAACATAGGATTGGCTTAGGCGGCTGTCACTCTCTCGCAACCATGGCAACCACCCTTTTGCCACACATGACCTGCCCACTTGCGCGCGCACGTTTGATTTGGGGAATTCAAGAGGAATAACGTACCAAACAATGGCAGAGAAACATCAAGCAGAATTCTCTGTACCGGCCTATGCAGTTACTGAAGGCAAACCGGGCAAAAAAAGGAAGACGGTAACAATACAAGAAAAGGCAAGGAACAAAAACATTTTGGATAAACAAAGAAATAAAACAAGAGTTAATATCGGCGTGGCTTTCCAGCGATGGCGAGAACTGAGGGAACTCAAGGGGCTGAAAAGTGACTCGTTGATGGCCTTATTTCTGCTGGACAGGTAAATCTTTCTTTTTGTATTTTAATCGTACATATTTTTTTGTTTATTTTTTCATGAAGCATGTGTCATTAGCACACGTAGCTGCGTAATATAGCTAACATAACATTACTTAGCGAGCCGTAGTAGAGACGATAAATAATCTATAGCCTAGCTCAAGATGATGGCTATAGTGTTGAATTGTGCATAATTTTGCTTTAGATAACTAAACACATGTTTAACAGATAGTAGGCCTAACGTTACTCCGCATCTAGGAACTTTTCTTAGAACTATATTTACCCTCTGTCTAACTCTTTTACCATGTTCACTTGTAAGTTTACCTGCACGTTTTTTTCGCCTTTGTTTTGTTTTTATATTCTCTACCTATGTTTACTGATGTCTTTATCTTGTATCTGTGTGTGTTGTACACACTTTGTTGTATGTGTGTGTTATTATTTTGTGTCTGCAATGCAGTTGTGAGTTGATATTTGAGTGTATGTTACTCTGTTTATCTGTAATCAAGACATTTTATAAATGTGATGTAATTGTTGTGTTGATTTGTATAATTTGTTTTATTAGTTATGAGAAAGACATATCAACGTCCACACCATTGAAAAGTGGATTTACAATGCCACCACCACCTGTATCCACTATTGTCTCGGAGTCGCTTTCTGACCGGTGAGACTTGTATGTTGTGTCGTTCAGTGAACAAGTGACAGTTTTTATAACTATCAACATGATGTCATGCACTGTGCTCCTTCCTCTCCGCTCGTCTCAGGTAAATAATGCGTCTTCCAGCTCAGTGGTCGGAGTCGCGCGTTCATGTGTTTTGGGGGCGTGGCTTTGGAAGGAGCCCAGAAGGGAGGGGGTGGAGTGAATAGAAATAATGAGCTGTCTTTAAAACAGTCGTGAGAGGTCTACAGACACTCGATTTTTATACTTTCTTTTTCAGAGTACTTACATTTTAATTATGTATTGATATATAAATAAAGTTTAAACACATTTAAAAAAAAAATTTTTCATACAGTTCTTACCTACCCTACCTTTAACTGCTGTTTCTCACCACTGTCAATTTTGTTTTGTGTTTATTTCTTGAATGTGAAAGAAAGCAGCACATATTTACATATCTAAACGTTGCTCTCAGAAGCATAGACGGTGTCCGGATGTTCGCTAACTGTAACGTATATCGCTGCATCGGGCATTTGAGGAAAATTGGGTTGTTGTAGCTCATTGTCTAGGTTACTATGATTGGAAGTGCATAGGGAGCAATGACATTTCCTCTCTCAAGATCCATAAAGGTACTAAAAACTTATTTAAATCAGTTCACGTGAGTACAGTGGTTCAGTATTAATATTATAAAGCGACGAGAATATTTTTGGTATATAATGACTTATATTGATGGCCGATTTCAAAACACAGGAAGCTTCGGAACGTTATAAATCAGCGTGTCGAATCATGATTCGGATCTTGGTCAAACCGCCAAACTGCTGAAATCACGTGGCTTTGGCGCTCCGAACCACTGATTCAATACACTGATTCATTATGCTCTGAATCTTCCTGAAGCAGTGTTTTGAAATCGGCCATCACTATATAAGTCGTTATTTTGTTTTTTTGACGCACCAAAAATATTCTCGTCGCTTTATAATATTAATATTGAACCACTGTACTCACATTAACCGATTTAAATATGTTTTTAGTGCATTAATGGATCTTGAGAGAGGAAATGTCATTGCTGGCTATGGAGGCCTCACTGAGCCATCGGATTTCAACAAAAATATCTGAATTTGTGTTCCGAAGATTAACGACGGTCTTAACGAAGGTGAGTAATAAATGACATTATTTTCATTTTTGGGTGAACTAACCCTTTAACAGAATATGCATTCAAACTTGCTTACCAAGTTTTAGTTTTAATTACTAAAGTTCTATCATTAAATAGAGCTTGATAAAATATAATGCTTGATTGACTGGAGTTAAAGATATTTAAAAAGCTGTGCCATTTTACAAAGATAAGCTGATTTAGTGGAATCAAATAGTACACTATATCAGTCTGGCGTGCAAACTTAAAAAAAAAAATACTAGCCAATGGAGATTCTATTGACATTTCCTCAAGTATGCTTTCTTTTAACATTTATAATTAGCCTGATTAACAAAACAGTCATTGCCTTAACTCTCAAGTCTGCCTGATTGTCATAGAAACTATTGGCATTGTCATAGTAACTATTGCTCACAAAGTACAGCCAGAAATGTGCCTCTTGTGTTGGTTTGAAAAGAGCCAAATGTCTCCTGCAGGCTCGATGGAAAAGGTATCAGATGAACCTGCGACTGATTCTTTTTGAGAAAAGCCCATCTGGAAACTCTGACCTTCACTTGTCTTTGTCAAAAGAGAATGAGCCACTTTGTCGCAGATGCCAGCAGGCTGAGAAAATGCCAAATTGCACATCTACCTCAGCGCAATCCTCTTCTGAACAATAAACAAATCCATTGTTATCCATGCAGGAGCTGAAAAACCAAAGTGAATCAATCTTGAATAAAAAGCCATTTAATGAGATCTAGCAGTTTTGCACAGCACTGTGCCAGAATCGCCCCTCTCATATAATGCACAGATGGGGAGTAATGTTTAACAAGACATGGGAATTTGGAGGGGAGTGCGCTGCCTCAAATGATTGCAAATTGAATTTGCCCCAACAACAGTTTTCTAATAGGCCTTGTTTGGATCTGTTCCTGAGGGAAATCTCATTCTCTCTGTTGTTGATGACCCTGAAGAACATTCGCACACACTAAATGTGTTTTACTTTTAACCCTTTGCATCTTTGTCTCCCATCATAAAAAAACAGGGAACCATTAATAGCATTCACAATATGTTCTGCTACTATAAGTGTCAGAAACAAGACTTGACACTGCCATCATTCGTGAATATTAAAAGTACAAGTAATATGCATTTCAAATTAATGTGAAAATATGAATACAATTTACTTGATAAGAATGCATACTAATAATATCTAAATATTTTTACTTAACTATTCAATAAAGCTTCTAAAGTTGTCTTCCTACATGAGGTTCTTTCTAACCAAACACATTCCAGTATTTCCCCATTATTCTCTGGATTGTGTCTTCACCGGGAAAGAAACTGTAAATTAGTATATAGCATTATATAGTATAAAAGTATACTGGGACCTTAAGGGTGAAGTGTGTTATTTCTGTGCCACAAGTGGCCCAAAACATAACTTCAAAAATACTGACTAAAAAATAAAAATAAAAATACGAGCCAGTAACTCAAAAATAGCATTGCAACTGTGCCATCTTAGGTGAGTGATGTTTATTGCAAAAGAGCTGATTTATGTATGGCAGGGCCTTCAGAACTCTCCCTGAGAGAAAACACACTGCAGCAAGATGGTATTCCTTGTGATTGTGATTCATTTAGAAAAATTCTGAGCAATTTCCATCATAATGAATGTGACATTAGTCTTGTGTCTTTGCATTAATGTATTATTGCTAATGTGTTGTGATTTGTCATACCTGTCAAAAATGCTCGAATATAGCAATAATGAAATGACTACCTGAATGTTAGAGCCATTGTGCAGTGATTAACACCAAAATTTGGTTGGCTAGCATGATCCAGTTAGCAGCTGTTGCTAGTTGTTGATGTTGTGCAAGATTCTACCCCCAAGATTTAGCCATTTGTTATGCCTGTTAAAAACATACCACAATTCACAATGTCTCCTCATGGATAATCGAAATAGTGTTTCCAGTTATCCATTTGTAGCACTGGTCACTAATCTAACTGGCTAGCAGCATGCTAAAGTTGCAGTCTAATAGACTGCTGCAGTGATAATGTATTTTTGTAGGCCAGTCTGGAAGTTAGCATTATCTTGGTTGCTTTGATAAAAACCCAACAGAATATTTTTTTAATCAAGTGCCTTTTGGATTATTGCAGAGAATAAACTCTGTGACCAACAAAAGTTTATGAATCTCACACGTTTTGTTCACCATGATAATTTTCACAAATTAACACAAATATGTCTACAACTGCCAGAAGTAAAAAGCTAAACATAGGCTATACGGTTACATGACCATTACGTTAAAGGTTCAATATGTAAGATCTTTGCAGTAAAATATCCAAAAACCACTAGGCCATTGTTATATATTTTGTTCACTTGAGTACTTACAATATCCCAATTGTTTGCAACTATTTGTAAATTGTGAGAAAATGGCAATTTTAACCAAAGGTCCGGGGGGACGTGTGAGGAGTCGCCTGTCAGTTGCGTCATACCCGCATTACCCTCGGTCTGCCTCGATTTCTGGTTTTATTTTGTAGAAACCATGGAAACACCAAAGACGCTTTAATATATTACACGTTTTAATAGACAAGGGAACAACTGTTTTGATATATTTATAGACAGAAAACGAATTGTTGTTATATAGCTCAACATGTTTAGTCTTATTGTTTAAATCAAATTTTCTTGATTTTTTGCGAGTACCATGCTTCGCCATGCCTCAGAGAAAGACACACATTTTGTGAAGTAGCTAACATAGCATAATCAGATGCAGCTTTTTTTAGTAACAGTAATACAGCATTTTCTCCATCATACAATACGTTTTAAAATGAATTGCATGCCATTTATCAACACAAGCCATCCAGCATTTAATATAATATTCTAAATCTAGCTTACTGCAGTGTGTCTCAAACAAGTGTCTCACAGCAGCCACCGAGCGAACGCTCAGAGTAACGTTATAACATCATTTTCAACACTCTCAAATGTATCTAATATGATAAACAGAGCTGCATTACCTCATACTCAGACCGGAAAAGCAGAAGCTGTGCCGGCGACTGTGTCATAATAAAAGTTCCGCTACTCGTGAGGCGTGTGTTGCGCAATCTCTCCAGCGGCCTCGTTCAGCTTCCACAACACTCAGTCCTGCTCTGCTTCATACTACAGTAATGTTAATAATCGCATCCATGAACAGGATTTTCTTCCCGAGTCCTGTCCCTATTCTTTTGCACCGGCTATGAGGTGAAGACCACATGTCCCAAGATTCCGCTCTCAAACTTGGCGTCATCAAGCTACGCCTTTGTTTTGAATAGGCCTCTAGCGACCTCTAGCGGACAGAAATCCTACATACTGCACCTTTAACTCTTTAGTTTTTTTTTTTTTTTTTTAAACAACAACAAAAAACCTTTAGCTAAAAGTTTAGACAGAATAGTTTGCATTAGCGCAATTATAAACACAAGAAAAATGAGTATATCAGTTTTCCTGTTCAGAGAGATGACATTTAAAGGTCCCGTTTTTCGTGTTTTTTTGAAGCTTTGATTGTGTTTATAGTGTGCAATATAACGTGTTCATGTTTCGCGTGTAAAAAAACACAGTATTTTTCACATAATTTACATATCTGTATACCGCTGTTTCCACTGTCATAAAAACGGGCTGATGACTTCCTTGTTCTATGAAGTCCCTCCTTCAGAAATACGCAACGAGTTCTGATTGTGCCAGCAGTTCCTGTGTTTTGATTCGACAGCAGCTTAGCGCTCCTTGCCTGGAAAGGTCACGCCTCTTACCATAACGTGTGCTGCACATAGTTTTACATGTGGATTATTGTGGTGTTGTGCCGAATGAACACAAAAGACAGTAATTCCCGAGAGACTGAACTCTTTAATCTCCACAAGCAGCGACAGAAAATGTACAACGTTAGCACTCACTCAGAAGAGTACCTCATACGGAAAACAGCCATATACATAAACATAGTCCCCTCTTGTGGCCATTATGTGCACTGCAGTCCAACATTAACTATTGCAGTAAGGATACCACAATTATAATTTTCGGGAACCGAGTTAAACATAAATTGTAACCATTGATCTCTAAGTACAGCGTCCCTGGGGAGGCCAAACAAAGGTGATTGGACTGCGGGATGAAAATAACACAGTTTCGATGACATGGCGACAAACACACTCTACAAACGCAACTGTTGCTCTTCTCCGTGGGAGCGCAACAAGACCACGCCCCCTTTTTTGTGTATTCCTGTGGGCGGAGGTTAGTCGTCAAACTGTTTGTGACGTCATTAAAGAAGGAAGTAGAGGGATGTAGTCCAAACTGGCCGTTCGATGTAGGCGACTTCTGTTAAATAAAATATCTCGCTTGGCATTGAACTTTGAGCTTTAAAATTTTACAGATTTTGTTTATACTCTAACAACAACATTACACACTAACTAAAGTTTGAAACATGGGATCACGAAGAACGGGACCTTTAATATTCCCGACAACCTCTGTCATCTGACTTAACTACATGTTAGCAATGGCTTGGTAATCAGCTAGCATATGCCTTTCTAGTGAATTAGCACCATGCAAGGCTAGTCAGCTAACCGAACAACAAATGTTTAATTTGACCATTTATAGCTTCTGTTTAATAATATGATGACATACTATTTAAAATTCATTAATTGTTGTATTTACACAGCACAACATGCATCCCAAAGCAATTTTATTGTTTTTTTATTTGTTTTTTTTATCAGGCACTTAGTATATTTCATTAAATTACATTAGACTATTTTGCTAGTGACTGCACTAAAAAGCATAAAATTGACTTTTTACCTTTGACATCAGCTCAGGATAGTTGCCAGTGAATGTTTTGGGACTATAAATGAAAATGTTAACGGCTAACTCAGTTAGCCTCTTATAGACCACTTTAGCACAGATGCTACTAACAATTTGTTTCATATTACTTTTGTGCTCTCTCCTCTCTGCTCTCCTGTCTAATTAAAGCAATAACAATCTCATAAATATAATTAATTTAGACAAATCCTAAGTGAATGAGTCTGACTATACGTACATCATCTTCATGTCTTCTTCATCAGTGCTAATTAATCTAGAACAGGCTCGTGTGTATGACCTCGTCATTCATTATACAGTTATTCAAATCAGCAACTCAAAGGATGATCCCACTTGTACCCTCTTTCTCTGACCAAAGAAATTTAAATTAGCGTCCTTGTTTAACTGAACTAATAACCCGGACACCTTATTCATGAGTGTCTCAGCTAGCAACATTTCCTGTAATGAGTCCACAGGCCTTAGGTAGTAGCAGATTGGATGGATGATATTAACATATGTATGGTGGAGTAGAGTACTCATCTACATTGTAATTCACAGTGTGTCTGCCTGCTGGTGATGTGAATATATATGGACCAGTGGGAATAAGATATGTACAGGATTCTTGCATAAATCCTCGCTTGTGGCAGAAAGACAGCTAGAATCGTGTCGAGTGAGACCGATCTCATTTGCTGCATTAGCAGAGACCCAAAAGGCTGTTAAATAAATGTGAAGAGGTCTCTGTGTATTGTGACAGGCTTGGGTTTCATTCGTAAACACATTTGGTCAGTGTGAAACAAAGGAAGGGACATTTAATGCGGCATGTCGCGACATGCTTTACAGTAAAAAATCTTGTCAAAGAGTCAGTTGTAGAACCAGATGTAAAACCATTATCTTTTTGACCACTAGTTGACAGCAACATGCACCATGTCGAGAAGCTTTGAGTAAGTTTGACCGTTTTCCAAAATGGTTAATAAGCAAGCCTCTGTGCTTCTCGAAGCAAACCCATGTTTAAAAAAAAAAAAAAGCTTTGACTGATGCAAACCTGGTTAAGAAGCCTGTAATTTAGATCAATGTGTATAAAAGTCAAATGTGTCCTTCATTTATGCTTGATGTTGAAGCATTTATCCAAGGTTATGTTTAACTGATTCAGTGTTGATTTCCATTTGCAGGCTCAGCATGTGGCCCAATGAGAGCTCCGATAATCAAAGGTGATTAGAAGTGTCCAACCGCCATCCTTACAGTCAAACTCAAGAGACCCATTTGATTGGAACCTCAAGGACTTCTCAAGATCTCTTTAGCTGTAAACACGTAAGCAGTTCAAACGAACACGGACACAAACCAAATCAGCTACGGATTATGCCCATTTAGGCTCCGACGTGCAGTTTAAGTAAGAACATATCTGAAACCATGGCGGACCCCTACCACAACAACATTTACCACCAGGGAGACGCAGACAGCTATGGGACATATGGACAGGGAGGACCGGACGGCTACGGTTATCAGACTGACTACCCTGCCCAAGAGGAAGACGCCGCCAGTGACGTCACAGAGGGACACGATGAAGATGATCAAATGTATGAAGGGGAGTACCAAGGCATCCCCCATCCGGATGAGGCCAAGACTGCCCGGAGGGCCGCGAGAGCGAAAGCAAGGACCGCGGCGGACGCCATGTCAGATCAGGAGGAGCTGGCTGAACAATACGAGGACATCATGGAGGACTGTGGACATGGGAGGTTCCAGTGGACCCTGTTCGTGGTGTTGGGTCTGGCGCTAATGGCGGACAGCGTGGAGTGTTTTGTAGTGGCCTTGGTGCTACCCAGTGCAGAGAAAGACATGTGTTTGTCCCACGCTGAGAAGGGAATGCTGGGTAAGTCACCATTTTAGAGTTCGGAATAGCATGCTACCATACTACTTTCAATATTTGTGCAGCATACACAAGGATGATCCACTAAATTAGGCAGTATACTGTGCTATCTACTGCTTTCCCATAATGCATTGCACACAACCTTAATTTCCACTGCTAACTTCTGTTTATTGACTCCCTGAGTTGGTTTTGAATAAGTAATTACTTGACTAGTATGTTCTATATAGTATGAATGTGTGTAGAATGTGATCTGGGCATATTATATTCCTCATGTTGTCATTAAATGGTTAGTTCACCCAAAAATGAAAATAATGTCATTTATTACTCACCCTCATGTCGTTCTACACCAGTAAGACCTTCATTCATCTTTGGAACACAAATTAAGATATTTTAGTTGAAATCCGATGGCTCAGTGAGGCCTGCATAGCCAGCAATGACATTTCCTCTCTCAAGATCCATTAATGTAATAGAAACATATTTAAATCAGTTCATGTGAGTACATATATTAATATTATAAAGCAACAAAAATATTTTTGGTGCGCCAAAAAAAACACAAAATAACGACTTATATAGTGATCGCCGATTTCAAAACACTGCTTTATTAAGCTTCGGAGCGTTATGAATCTTTTGTGTCGAATCAGCGGTTTGGAGCGCCAAAGTCACGTGATTTCAGCAGTTTGGCTGTTTGACACGCGATCCGAATCATGATTCAATACACTGATTCATTATGCTCCGAAGCTTTATGAAGCAGTGTTTTGAAATCGGCCATCACTATATAAGTGGTTATTTTGGGGGTTTTTTGGCGCTCCAAAAATATTTTTGTTGCTTTATAATATTAATATTGAACCACTGTACTCACATGAACTGATTTAGATTTGTTTTTAGTACATTAATGGATCTTGAGAGAAGAAATGTCATTGCTCCCTATGGAGGCCTCACTGAGCCATCGGATTTCAACAAAAATATCTTAATTTGTGTTGAACGAAGATGAACGAAGGTCTTACGGGTGTGAAACGACATGAGGATGAGTAATAAATGACATTATTTTCATTTTTGGGTCAGTTGCGCATCAGTTGTTACAAATCCTCTCCTGTGGCCTCATGGGATAGTAAAGTGTCCATCGTATGCTCACTTCAAAATCTTGTTGGTCATCCGGGTACTTTTTGCCTGTTTTGTTATATTATGAATTCAGTTCAGACTCACATACTGTTTTTTGCTGACTGCATAGTAAAGAAGTAGGGTGAATTCAGGTTGGTTGGGACACTTTTTCCAATTCATCTCAATGGCAAAAGGTGTAAAAATCAACCTGAACTCACCCCTGTGCGTTATTGGAGGCAGCCAAAAACAAAAAGTTAAATAACAGAATTTAGCAGAAATGCTAAATACTTCACCATTAGCTGAAGTAAACATGCTGTGAGGTTGTGTGACGAAAATGTGTTTGAAACCTTAAAAACATTAACATAATGTGCACTGTTTCGCATACTATTTTTAAACATAGCAGGCGGCATACAGAGTATAGTGTGTGAAGTATGTAGTTAGCAGTAGTAGCCTAAGCTAGCATCCCATTGTTAGCATCCCAAAATGATCACAAATGTCAACTGATAATTAAAAATGATCACAAAAGACAAACTTAGCATGAACTTGAGATGATATAGGAATGATTTTCTAAGTGTATGATGATGTTTTATGGATAGAGGTGCAGATATCCTCTTTTTCCTGAATCTTTTTTTTTTAAATTAATTTTAGCCGGTTATAAAGTCCTGGATTCTGTTCCATAAGCACATGCTGATGAAAATTTTAAGCTTAATTAATCCTAGTGGTTTTGTGAATTTAAACAGACCTTAGTGATGGCATACAGTCAATTTTAGCAAACTGCTACTTCAGGAGACCATCAATTAAGAATATTCTCAAATTAGCTAATGGAGCACTCGACGGTTAAGATTCATGCGACTGGGCTTTGCGCTTGGTCTTACATCAAGCCGTTCTTGCTGTGTAAAGCAGTTGGGGGAACTGACTCGTGACTCCCAAAGGTAAGACTAAGATGGGTTGGTTTTCAGCCTAGCTAAAGCCTCAGAGAAACAATTAAGAGAGACCAAGCAAGCATAGAAATCGGAGTGAGATGAAGTTGTCTTTAAAGGTGCCCCATAACTTTTTAAAAAAAGATGTAATATAAGTCTAAGGTGTCCCCTGAATGTGTCTGTGAAGTTTCAGCTCACAATACCCCATAGATTTTTTTTAATCGTTTTTTTTAACTGCCTATTTTGGGGCATCATTATAAATGAGCCGATTCAGGGCTACTGGACCTTTAATTCTCGTGCTCCACACCCACGGAGCTCACGCTTGCCTTGAACAGTGCATAAACAAAGTTTACACAGCTAATATAACCCTCAAATGGATCTTTACAAAGTGTTCGTCATGCATAAGTCGGATTATGTGAGTATTGTATACTGTTATATTGTTTACATCTGATTCTGAATTAATTTGAGGCTGTGCTAACGGCTAATGCTACACTGTTGGAGAGATTTATAAAGAATGAAGTTGTGTTTATGAATTATACAGACTGCAAGTGTTTAAAAATTAAAATAGTGACAGCTCTTGTCTCCGTGAACACAGTAAGAAACGATGGTAACTTTAACCACATTTAACAGTACATTAGCAACATGCTAACGAAACATTTAGAAAGACAGTTTACAAATATCACTAAAAATATCATGTTATCATGGATCATGTCAGTTATTATTGCTCCATCTGCCATTTTTCACTATTGTTCTTGCTTGCTTACCTAGTCTGATGATTCACCTGTGCAGATCCAGACGTTACTGGCTGCCCTTGTCTAATGCCTTTCATAATGTTGGGAACATGGGCTGGCATATGCAAATATTGGGGCGTACACCCCGACTGTTACGTAGCAGTCGGTGTTATGTTGAGATTCGCCTGTTCTTCGGAGGTCTTTTAAACAAATGAGATTTATATAAGAAGGAAGCAATGGAGTTTGAGACTCACTGTATGTCATTTCCATGTACTGAACTCTTGTTATTTGACTATGCCGAGGTAAATTAAATTTTTAATTCGAGGGCACCTTTAATGTACCCCAACTATATTGTCCCTATAGTTGAGACAGAAGCTTCATGGTTTCACTTGGAAAAAATGGTTTATTATTTTATTTTATTTTCACCAGGTGCCAAAATAAAATCAGATGTACTAATTTAGTGTTTTATGTTGTAATTTGGCTTTTATTTAGAGCTATATTTAAAATTCATTTGTAATATAGGCTCTGAATAAATTACTGTTGACAATAAAGGGAGAGTTTGAGAAACGAGATCGATATATATGGTTGTTGAACAACATTTTGATCTCACTTCAGAGATCCAGAGATTTTTTTTTAAATTCATTATTTACAACATGAAGCCAGATTCAAAGACTTTGGCTTACCTTGTAATAATGAAGACAATCTACAAATCTGTCTATCTGTCTATTGAATTTTCCAAGGCACCAAAGGTGAGAGTGCAAAACCTTCCCCCTGTTTGGTTAAGTGATATTGATGTGTGTGCAGAAGCAGCGTGTATGAGAGAGTAAAGACTGTCTGTGAGCGTCAGGGAGCCAGAATGAGTGAGCACTTTCCATACTGCGTGCTCCTCGGTGGAGAACAACTGAGTCAGCAGTAGCCTGACAGATCGATAGCTTCTGTCCTGACCTTGCTCTGATACATAATCCTGTGCCCACCTCCCCCTGCAATCGCCATCGGGTTATATTCATCACTCGATTTTTCATATACTTCACATCACTAATGGTGTTGGTTAAGGCTTTCTGCAGGTCTAGAACTGAACATGAAGTCTTGTAGATGGATTTGCCACTTTACAGGTTTTCTTTTTTTGGCCTAGCAGTGTGCCAGATTTCATGACGCTGCAGAGTTTACACTGTTTTTAGTGTGTGCAGAAATATCTATTTTTAAAATCAACATGGGTTGCTGTGATGCTAGTCAAATAATCGCTCTTAAGTACGGTCACGTTTACCATTGTTTGGCAAATTTTAGTTAATCATGCGGATTCACCACGTTGACCAACAGAAAGCTGTTTGGTTTGAACTTCTGTGACTTCTGTGTGAGCTGTGCTTTATGCATCGCTACACCGGGTAATCAAAGGTATCATCTTTGCCAGCAAAATTTCACTAATGTGACCGCACTTTTATGCCTGAATAATAAGCTGGTTTGACAGGGAGCTGCTGAAGCACAACATGCTAATTAAGCACCAGCACTAAAAATATCACTACTAAAAAAATAAAAAAATATTTTTTCACTTATGATATTTTAGACTAGTCGACCTTACTAATCAAGTAATTGTTGTTGTTTTTTGACAACTACTTAAAGTCTTTAAAAGTGCCTCATCTTTACCTGATTTGCATGAAACATTGAAATAAAAAGGTCTACTTAAAGGATTAGTTCACTTTCAAATAAAATGTTCCTGATAATTTACTCACCCCCATGTCATCCAAGATGTTCATGTCTTTCTTTCTTCAGTCAAAAAGAAATTAAGGTTTTTTGATGAAAACATTCCAGGATTATTCTCCTTATAGTGGACTTCAATGGGCACCAAACAGTTGAAGGTCAAAATTACAGTTTCAATGCAGCTTCAAAGGGCTTTAATCGATACCAGACGAGGAATAAGGGTCTTGTCTAGCGAAACGATCGGTCATGTTTTGGAAAAAAATGTATATGCTTTATATAAACAAATGATCGCCTTCCAAGTGGTTCCGCCAAAACCGCACTTTTTTTATTCTTCAAAAAGCTTACGCTGTATGTCCTACGCCTTCCCTATTCTACTTACGGAAAAAAATTAACTGGCGCCACGTTCGTTCCATAAATTGAATAGGGAAGGCCCTTATTCCTCATCTGGTAAGCCCTTTGAAGCTGCTCTGAAACTGTAATTTTGACCTTAACCGTTTGAAGGCCAATGAAGTACACTATACACTCTAATAAATGCTGGGTTGTTTCAACCCAAATTTGGGTCAAATATGGACAAACCCAACCATTGGGTTAAAAAATGCATTTAAAAATTTAACCCAGTGGTTGGGTTTGTCCATTTTTGACCCAAACCTGGGTTGAACCAACCCAGCATTTCTTAGAGTGTAAGGAGAGGCATTCCGGACGCTATATAGGTCGTTTCCGGAAGCTAGATATTTTACTTTATAACTTGTTGTTAAATATGGATATTTACTGCAATAAAGCTTGGATGCTTCTACTTATAAAGCTTAAATGTGTAAAATATTTATTAATATAACTCCAATTGTGTTCATCAGAAAGAAGAATGTCATATACACCTAGGATGGCTTGAGGGTGAATAAAGCTTGTGGTAATTTTCATTATAAAGCGAACTAATCAATTTAATTAATATTACTCATTATGTATTTTAGTAAGTACAATGTAACTATGCCACCTTAAAATAAACTCAAATTGTCATTTAAATATGTATGACAATAAAGAATCGCAGCATTTCACAGCCCTCGTTTTGGCTCTGAAACATTGTCACGACTGCATGACTCGGCGGATTAAGGCTGACCAATGGGATGCTGGGAGGATCCTCATGCTGAGCGATGGGGGATAATGGCAGCTCAGCTCCATATGTTGATCTGCTCAGAGAGGACAGTTCTGTCACTCTCCCACCAGTCGTACGCCAAACCCCCTTCACCACATGACCATCTGTACTCCACACCAAGCCCTCGTGCTTCATGCCTGTGCAACACTATAGTTTGGGGGTGGGAGGGGGGCATTATGCAGAATAGATTTCATAAAATGAGTTAAAAGGAGTACTGGTGGCTAAAAATATTTAATAAACAAACTAAATGAGAATAAGTTGTTCTAGAATTTAAAAAATATGGAGATTTCAATTCTAAAAATGAGACTTTATATTATTGCTCGAAATCATGCAGATATTAACAATGACAGGAATTCTATGATTTCTGTATTAAGTCTGATTTCTATGTCTTGATCTAACTTTAACATTTATGCATTATGTGAATGCTTTTATCCAAAGCAACTTGTGTGCCAATGCATTCCCTGCTGAACCCATGCTTGTTAGCACCATTCGCTACTAGTGTTTGAGCTAAATAGCTTCAATGTTGAATCATGACTAAAATTAAACCTTTTAAATTTTTGTTGCATTCTTAAAGTATAATTGTAATAATCTCGCCTTTCAATCTACTGGCATAATGTTAACATGCTTCCACCATGATTGTAGCCTACGACATTTGCACAAAGGTTAAAATTAAATGCCAGCTCTTTCAGTGTTCTCTTAAGTGAGCACCCCACTGACAGGTACATTCACCAAACATGTTGCGTCAGCCAAATAGCACACCTGTGAGTCCTGCTATAGCTTCTGAACACCCACTCGCACTCATTAAGATTGACCAGGACCGCAAAACCTTTGATTTCAATCACTTAACCATGTGACTGCTCATTTGATGTTCCTTTACCTCCATTTCTAAGAATGCATTAGCTCAAGTTGATTGTGGTTACTTGAGTTGCAATCTTACATATTTCTCTGTCATTTTAAACACATTTAGAATCTTTTTTAGATAAAAGTGATTGAACGTAAACACTGCACTGAAAATTTGTTTTTGCTAACTCACAAGAAGGAAAGGAGGGAGAGGGCGCCCCCTAGAGGTACTCAAACAATATGTCTATTAAAATGTTTGAAATGTATATATGAGCACAAGAATAAATAATATAAATTATATATATATATATATATATATATATATATATATATATATATATATATATATATATATATATATATATATATATATATATATATATATAAAATGAACAGTGTACCCACTGTTTGTCAATTGATCTCACATGGTTTATCGTTTCTCCTGCAGGTTTGATAGTATTTCTGGGAATGATGTTTGGAGCGTTTATTTGGGGTGGCCTGGCTGATAAAGTGGGCAGACGGAAATGTCTGATCATCGTCCTGGCCATGAACTGCATCTCTGCCTTCTTCTCCTCATTCGCCCAGGGATACGGCTTCTTCTTGTTCTTCAGGCTGTTCTCTGGATTTGGGTAAGCTGGTGGAAAAAAACAAAGCAAAGCAAAAAAAAAGAAGTAATGGTATTATACGAGAAAACACAAAGGTCTGCCCTCCACCTTGGAAGCCATATAATTGCATGACAATAAGTCATTGTTTTCCACTAGAGGTCGAGCCATTCTGTAAATCAGGCTTGTCCAGGCTCAGGCCTTTCTCCCTCGGCTCAACTTCTAATTTAAACCAAGTAAGGCTGGGTGGTAATTACAGTACCAATCCACAGGGAACTCTCAATCTAGCTGCCTCTGGTAGTATTTTCAAGCTGTAATACCCTAAGGGCTACATATAATGGCTTTAGAGGTCTCCTCAATATGCACCCATGGCCATTTATGGAGGTTTTGTGAACAAGAAAGAAGTAATGAATGTTTGCAGTTATATGAATTATTGCATTGTAAGATAACTGCAGCCCTGTGTTGTTTTGCAGGATTGGGGGCTCCGTCCCAATCGTGTACTCATACTTCTCTGAGTTCCTGCAGATGGATAAGAGAGGAGAACATCTCAGCTGGCTCTGCATGTTTTGGATGATGGGAGGCATCTATGCCTCCTTCACAGCCTGGGGCATCATCCCTCGATATGGTACATATATACCTTGTAGAGCATTGTCAGGATAAAGTTCTTTTTTTTCTTCTTGTTTTTATGTAGTTGTTTTTTTGCTTGTGTTTTGCTGTATTTCAGGCTGGGGGTTCAGTATGGGCACAGAGTTCCAGTTCCACAGCTGGAGGGTGTTTGTGTTGGTCTGTGCTCTCCCAGCAATAGCAGCTTTTATTGGGCTAATGTTCATGCCCGAGAGCCCACGCTTCCTGCTGGAGGTACGTAAATGTATTTCAGGTATACAATAGCGCTGTTCCGAGACCTACAGTGAGAGGTCTCACTGCTTACTGCCTACACAGTTGACCAGTTTGAAACGTACTTCATAGGCAGCAGCTCACACCACACAAATCTGAGCTGATCTCAAAAGTATGTTAGCAGTTTGACGTTAGCATGTTGCTAAGCTAACCAAACAATACCCTAATAAACAAAACTACAGCACATACAAGTATTATAGGATTTGTCCACTTGCAAATAAAATTTTCCTGATAATTTACTCACCCCCATGTCATCCAAGATGTTCATGTCTTTCTTCAGTCGAAAAGAAATGAAGGTTTTTGATGAAAACATTCCAGGATTATTCTCCCTATAGTGGACTTCAAATGGTTCAAGATCAAAATTAGAGTTTCAGTGCAGCTTCAAAGGGCTTCAAACGATACCAGACGAGGAATAAGGGTCTTATCTAGCGAAACGATCAGTCGTTTTCGAAAAAAATGTAAATGTATATGCTTTATATAAACAAATGATCGCCTTTCCAAGTGCTTCCACCATAACCGAATTTCCGTATTCTTCAAAAAGTTTACGCTGTATGTCCTACGCCTTTCCTATTCTACTTACGGAAAAAATGTAACTGGCGCTACGTTCGGAATGAATAGTAATGTAAGTAGAATAGGGAGGCGTAGGACATACAGCGTAAGATTTTTGAAGAATACGGAAATGCGGTTTTGGTGGAAGCACTTGGAAGGCGATCATTTGTTTATGTAAAGCATATATAGTTGTATTTTTGTCGAAAATTGCTGATCATTTCGCTAGATAAGACCCTTATTCTTCGTCTGGTATCATTTAAAGCTCTTTGAAGCTGCACTGAAACTGTAATTTTGACCTTCAACCGTCTGGAGGCCATTGAAGTCCACTATAAGGAGAATAATCCTGGAATGTTTTCATCAAAAACCTTCATTTCTTTTCGACTGAAGAAAGAAAGACATGAACATCTTGGATGACATGGGGGTGATATTTGAAAGTGAACTAATCCTTAAATGTGGGTAGAATAAATCTATTTTAATTACACTGATATATCTATATCTATATGATTTGAATGAAATAGTTTATTTAAAATTAACATTTAACCTTATCCTTTAGCTTAATTTTTCACAGGTCTTCATAAGCAGGGTTTTAATGATGCTAAGTTTTGAAACAGACCAATGTGTAATTTTCATTCTTTAAATTTAGAAATAGAAATGCAAATCGGCATATGTAGTTTCTTGAACTTGTTAAACTACCCTACCATTCAAAAGTTTGGGGTCAGTACAGTTTTTGAAAGAAGATCAATATCTGTCTCTTCCAGAATGCTAAACATGATGAAGCCTGGATGATTCTGAAACAGGTTCATGACACCAACTGGAGAGCCAAGGGACAACCTGAGAGAGTGTTTACTGTACGTAATGATTTTTAAGAGCTGATTCGATGTTTGGAGTCAAATTTAATGCAATTATATCTACTATGACAATGTGGTGAAAGCTGGCTTTTACCAGAATGCCTGATAAATAATGACTCCTTTTATCCAGGTAACTCATATCAAGACTCCAAAGACACAGGAAGATGAGTTTATTGAAATTCAGACCGCAACTGGAACTGCTTTCCAGAGATGGGTGGTTCGAACTTTGACACTGACCAAGCTGGTAAACCAAAAAGCTAACAGTTCAGGTGACCTAAAGTTCTTCAGTATGTCATATTAAAATAAGCATTTTTTGTGTGCAGGTCATCAAAAATATTTTGTCCCTCTTGGGTCGTGATCTAAGACTCGCTACTCTGCTAATGGCCATCATATGGTTCACAATGGCATTTAGGTAAACCATTTTTTTTACTAATTAGTCTTGAGTGCTGAAATTCTGGTGCATTGATTATTTTATTAAACTCTTCATCTATTAAAAAAATTGTAAATAGTGTAATTTTAGCACCTATAGTGTCAGAAAATTAAACTGCAGCATCAGAATAACACCTCTCTCAGCCATTGGTCAGAAAAAACGAGAGTTCCGCCTCCAAACTCACTCCATTGGTGGAGTATTTACACATAGAAAACTATACATTTCATTTCTTGTCTTACTTGTGGTATATTTCAGTTATTACGGGCTTTCGGTGTGGTTTCCTGACATGATCAAACACCTCCAACACGAGGAGTATGAATCCAAGGTGAAAGTATTTCATCGGGAGAGGGTGGAGAAATTTAGTTTCAATTTTTCCTTGGAAAACCAAGTCCATAAAGAAGGAGAATACATCAACGACAAGTACGTTGACAGAAACACCATCTGCGACGTCCATTATCTATGAATGCGTCTTTTAATTTGTTAGGCAACAGTATCTCAATGTGTGTTGTGGGCTTTCATGCAGGTTCTTGGACATTGAGATGAGGTCTGTGAAGTTTGAAGACTCCTTGTTTGTGGAGTGCTACTTCGAGAACGTCCGATCCACGGATACGCTCTTTGAGAACTGCACCATCCGCAATACTTTGTTTTACGACACAGGTAAGAGATATTATCTACAATCCAGAGTTGTTTTTAGTGGACTTAGCCTCATGGTTTCTTCATTTCCACAGACTTATATGAAGAAAAGTTCATTGACTGTACATTAGAGAACGTCACTTTCTTGCACAACAAGAAGGGATGCCATTTAGACTATGAGGAGGAGAACGACGTCCTCGTCTACATGGTCAGCTTCTTAGGCAGCTTAGCAGTGTTGCCTGGAAATATCATCTCAGCACTCTTCATGGACAAAATTGGACGAATCAAGATTATAGGTGAGCTTACCCTGCTTACAGTGTTCTGTTTGAAGACGTTCTAGCAAGGTTCTCTCAAAGTTATGAACAAACATTCCTCCAGTAATGTTCATTCAAAGTTATTTGGTCTTTAATAATGTTCTTAAAGGGCACCTATTATGCCCCTTTTTACAAGATGTAATATTGGTCTTGGGTGTCCCCAGAATGTTTTTTTGAAGTTTCAGCACAAAATACCCCACAGTTAATTTATTATAACCATTTGAAAATGTCATTTTTGGGGCCTGTTTTAAAAAGAGCTGTTTTGGTGTGTACCACCTTAAATATAAATGAGCTGCATATCCCCGCCCTGCCTTTGGATGAGGGCGTAACTTGCATACCTATGGCAATAAACAGTCGGTGAAGCAGAATGGCTGAGAGTGAGAGACCCGCTGTTTTGTATGGCATTCAGCCGTACATGTTTGAACCGGAATCAGACCCAGATGATGAAGAGACTCCGGCAGAAGAAACACAATTGAGAATGGAGCAGGACGTCTCTGAATGGTTATTTGATACATTTATGTACTTATAGAGTTTTAATCGCGTCCCCTTTGCAATTATGGATGTGCAACACACACACACACACACACACACACACTGACTGTGATAACGTTCGCGCAATTTTTTGAAACTACAAACACAAATACTGTGATAACGTTTGCTAAGTACGTTAGATACACACTATACAAACAAGGTTTAAATTATATACACAGACATTCTACGACGACGACAACAACTTTAGACGCATTTGTTATTGAATTGGCTGACATCGACTGAAATGACTATTTGCTCAAAAAACATGAAATACACTTACTTCTTCTGGAGGTGACGTTGGATCGCGAACAGTAGGCAACGATCCACACGTTGAAACAATGGAGGATGGTTGACAGATCACCGACGGCGGGGTCTATGCCAAAACCAGATTGTCAATCAAACCACGTGGGTGGGGCTTAGCGCAATTCTACGTCACAGTGAGAGCAATCTTAGAACAGGGCGTTCTGAGACAGTGCTTATGAATTATTGAGATTGTAAAAAAAACACTGGGTGGATTTTTCTCATTCTAGGGTGGTTTTGCTCACACACTGCCAACACACATTTATGGTCAAACACCATGTAAAGGTGAATTCTGCATAATAGGTGCCCTTTAAAACATTAGGGTAACACTTTACAATAAGGTCTCATTTGTTAACATTAGTTAATGTATTAACTAACATGAACTAACAAAGAGCAATACATTTGTTACAGTTTTTATTAATCTTTGTTAATATTAGTTAATAAAAATGTTCATGTTTATGTTAGTGCACAGTGTATTAACTGTTAACAAATTTTAATAATGTTGAAATTAAAAATTAGTTTTTTCATATTTTGACTATACCAGTCTTCTTTCCTACACACCTATCTATCACCTACAGGTGTGCGACGCTAATTATTCATTCAATAATGTTGAAATTAACATTAACTAAGATTAATAAATGCTGTAGAATGCATGTAGGTCATGTTAACTAAAGTAGTTAACTAATGACACCTTATTGTAAAGTGTTACCAACATTAGCACTAAAACTTTATTTATACGTTGTTCATGGAATGTTTTTTTCTGAAACATTTTAGTTAGACGTTCATCTAACGTTTTTTTAAATGTTACTATTTGTTTCAGAACATTCAAAGAACATTCAAAAGTAGCATTCCCAAAATGTTTGCAAAATTTTCAAATGGAATATCGAAAAAAAAGAAAAAGTTTTTCAGAACTTGGGAATATGGGAATATTCAGAATATGGGAATGTTCTAATTTTGTTAGCTGGGTAGTTATTTTCAGAGATGCTGTCTGTAATAGCTTGCAATCTATAGGGGCTTTTGCACTGAGTAGTTATAGGAACTTTATAGGAACTAGCCATCAGGGCGTTTCACCGAGATCTAAATGTTCCCCTAGGGACATTTTCCTTGTTGCATTCGCACCGCCAGTAGGAACTCTGAAGTGTCGTAAGCTGGCCTACAGTGTCGTTCAGCAACATCGACAACTGACGAATGGGCGAAACCATGATCAGAGCTGTGTTTTTGTCATGGGATTCGTTATAACAGAGATAGAATGTAGATGTAGAAGTAATGCAGTGAAAAGAACAAAAAGAAGGGCTAAGAGACGAATTCTTCTATTACAACTTGTAGTGATACATATCATTGAGGCTGAAAAAAACACACCACCGCAGAAAAAGGCAACAGGTAAATGCCGTTTACATTAGCTTCCTGTAAGTTTTTGTTTTGTAACACTTTAAAATACATAGCGTTTTAAAAATAGCGGGTGCTGTTTCGCATTGTATGCATTCGACCAATCAGCGCACACTTACTTCACTGGTAGTTCATATTGTGCTGTCTCCTATTCTAGGAGCTAATTTAGTTCACCAAAATGGAGTTCCAAGAACTAAATCCATTCCCAGTCCCGGTGGTGTGAACACGCAAAAAAGTAGGTACTTGCGCCATTAGTTCTAGGAACTATGAAAAGGTTCTTCCGGTGCAAAAGCCCCATATCTCACTAATGTTTTTTCTAATAATGAAGAGCCTGTGAAAAACTTTTTTTCTTCTCTCTACAGGTGGTTCGATGCTTATTTCTGCTGGATGCACCTTTTTCCTTTTCTTGAGCTTTAGTCAGGCAGCCATTATAGCCTGGCAGTGTCTGTTTTATGGAGTTAGCGTAGCAGCATGGAACGGTATTCAAGTCATCACAGTGGAACTCTACCCAGCTTCAAAAAGGTATATAAATACATGCCACATATTACACACTACAATCATATTATCTAGGTTTGTTATTCTGACAGTTTTGCTTAATGAAATAACAGTATAATTGTTTGTTCAGTTTGCATTTTAGTACAATAACTACTTTTAGGGCAACCCCTCTTTTGGCATTAAAAAACTACTATCAGGATTTACAGAAGACAGGCAATGAGGAATTAGCAATTAAAAGGCATAGAAAAGATGTTATTTTTGTGCTTGACCTTATTGCATATGTAGTTTCCCTGTCAATTTTTGGAGTATTTAAAGGTGCCCTAGAACTTTTTTTAAAAAGATGTAATATAAGTCTAAGGTGTCCCCTGAATGTGTCTGTGAAGTTTCAGCTCAAAATACCCCATAGATTTTTTTTTATTAATTTTTTTAACTGCCTATTTTGGGGCATCATTATAAATGAGCCGATTCAGGGCTACTGGCCCTTTAATTCTCGTGCTCCACACCCACGGAGCTCACGCTTGCCTTGAACAGTGCATAAACAAAGTTTAAACAGCTAATATAACCCTCAACCCTCTTGTCTCCGTGAATACAGTAAGAAACGATGGTAACTTTAACCACATTTAACAGTACATTAGCAACATGCTAATGAAACATTTAGAAAGACAATTTACAAATATCACTAAGAATATCATGATATCATGGATCATGTCAGTTATTATTGCTCCATCTGCCATTTTTCGCTGTTGTTCTTGCTTGCTTACCTAGTCTGATGATTCAGCTGTGCACAGATCCAGACGTTAATACTGGCTGTCCTTGTGTAATGGCTTGATCATGGGCTGGCAAATGCAAATATTGGGGCGTACACCCCGACTGTTACGTAACAGTCAGTGTTATGTTGAGATTCGCCTGTTCTTCGGAGGTCTTTTAAACAAATGAGATTTATATAAGAAGGAGGAAACAATGGTGTTTGAGACTCACTGTATGTCATTTCCATGTACTGAACTCTTGTTATTTGACTATGCCAAGATAAATTCAATTTTTCATTCGAGGGCACCTTTAAATGAATCATGTAAGGTTTGCAGTAGTCAATTTAGTGGTATTTGCATCATTATTTACCACCCAAATACCAATTTTGCACTTGATGTGACATTGAATTTGCACTGTAGATCTCAGTGGATCGCCTACAGAACTTCCCACTCCCCCATCTGCACTTTTATTAGATTGTGGCTACACGCTAACTTTCCCTGTTTAGTAAATCTGGCCCTTAAAGGAGTAACCTTCTGTTCTCAATTTCTTTTACAGAGCCACAGCGTTTGGAGTCTTAAATGCCATTTGTAAGTTGGCGGCTATATTGGGAAGCTCAATCTTCGCATCTTTCGTCGGCATTACCAAAGTCATCCCCATTCTTCTGTCTTTCGGTGCTCTGGTCGGTGGCGGAGTGCTGGCCCTAAAACTGCCTGAGACCAGGGAGAAGATCTTACTGTGAAAATGTGAACCTGAAAGTTTGGTCCAGGCCATTCTATATGACTATTAGTGTGGAGATAACAACTGCTGGCATGTGCAAAATTGGGTTTATTCAAAAACAAACAAACAAAATACAAAATTCAAGGACCAAATGATGGTTCTACCCCTATTATTAACTGATATGCCTGATATTTCATAGACAGTATGTTAAAGGCCTGTTGGGTTATTTGCAGCCTCAAAAAAAAAAAAAAATCTACACTAGTTATATAGTTTCAGAAAAGTCTACAGGGAGTATTACAGAGAAAAGCTATCTAGTAAAAAATAAAAATAAAATTGTCCCAGATTTGCTTGAATGGAGTAATCTGAGTCATGGAAGTCTCAATCCTGTGCCATTTCTTGGTCAAAAATTCAGGTACTGTTGAAGATTTTCTTTTTATCTTATTCTATAGCTTGTAATTTGCTAGCATCTCACCCTCTGCCTTTGCTTATGATATAATCTCCGCCTGAAAAAAAAGGTGTATTTCTGTCCTGTGTGTTTGCAAGTGTCCTACTGTATGTCAAGAGACTGATCTAAATGTGTCGCTGTACGGATGCTCAGTGCAGAACGTGTGCTTGTGTTTGTTAGGTGATTGCGGAAACCATTACGTGTGCTTTCTTTTTTTGCTTTATTACTGTAAATTGCCCAATCTGGTGGAGCACCTTACAAAGCTAACCTCATTTTACCTTACCTTTCACTAAATGTGTTGTTTCTTAGTGCTCTCTCACTCTCTTTCTCTACTACCCTTTTATTTTATTATTTTGCATCCTGTGAATCCTGAAAAAGTGGAACGGTCACTTTGGACTTGAGCTTCACAGAGCCACATACTTGTTGTTGACTGGGTTGCATGTGTGTAACTTACCAAGTAATGTTTGTGTCTTTTTTCAATGTGCTGTCTGGATGATCTAATGTACGTCTCAATGCAAATAAAACTGGTTAGACCATACTAGTCATTGGTAACCTGTATCATTTTAGTTCGACATCTATGAGCCGGAGGGATTATATACCCAAAAAATGAAAAATCTATCATCATTTAGTCACCCTCATGTCATTCCAAACCTGAATGACTTTTTGCTATGTGGAACACAAAATAATGTGTGATACAGTTCAAGTCAGTAGGGTCCATTATTGTTTTTTGGACCCTATTGACTTTCATTATGGACAAAAATGGTTCTTTTGTGTTCTGCGTCATACAAGTTTGGAATGACATAAGGGCGATTTTTAGCTGAACTATCCCTTTATGAAGCTTTCACCTTTGTAACCAATGAACAAAGCTGTGCATGTTCACTATATTACTGTTTAGCTTTTAAAATCAAATTAGGAACAATTCATGCACCAGAATGAAATCTATATACACCTAAAAGATCTGACAGGTTGATAGGTTGAAAATACACTTCATAAAAGTTGAATAATGCAATGAAAACCACCTTCTCATAATGTACAATTAATAATAAACTCGGCATACTACATATTTAGCACTTGCTTCTCCATTTTTATATAGCATATTTATTTGGAAATATTTTCTGGCTGTTGCAGAAATAATTCATTTTATGCTTTCCATTCTGATGTTTTTGTTTTGTGATTGTACATTATGAATTAAAAAAAAAATAAACATTTATGTGATTTGCACGTTTGGCCTTTTTTTTTTTTTTTTGGCTGAAAACTTTCCTCTGCCTGCCAGCTCATTTTGTCCTAGGGTTTGAGCAACTGTGTGAAAGATGTAACAACAAGACATGGGAAACTAAGTTGGAGCAGAGTCCCTTTTTTCGCTTGGTTGAGAGGTTTTAGTTTGTAGACAAGCTATTCAGCTCTTACGGTCACTGGAACTGTGGAAGTGGGTGGGAAGATATGCAAAAATCAAGGTTTACAATAAAAAATGAGTGCAAAGATCATTTTACATGCAGATTCTGAGTGAATAACAAACACTAGATTGTTGGAGATTCAGATGTTGATTCTTTTTGCACACTGGGCACCACATACTTGTGTCGTTCTCACAATGCAATGTCATGTTTCTCCTGATTTGCAGCACCTCTGTCTCAAGATATTTTGTTTTGATTCACACTCAGGGTGCAAAATGCTGCACGCCATGAGAGTAGGGGGAAAAAAAGAGAGAAAACACTGTCGTTCCCATGGGAAGGTTGAGAGGTTGATTCGGATAAAAGCTGTAGTTTTAAATGTTAGGATTAAATAACATAAAATAGTCATTTTTATCCTTTTGAGATTGTGAACAGATGAACTCTGTGGTCTTATAAGACTGAACTAAGAGATACTAACTGTCTCACCCTCTGTTCTTCTGAGGTGCCAAAGACCACCACAGTCCTGGCACCTCTTGGCTCCCAGAGAGCGAGATCAGGGTTTGAAAAGTTCACAATCACAAAGGTCATCCCAAGGCCTTGAAAGGACGAGTCATAGTACAAAATCTCAGATGTTAGCTGAGATGTCTCAACAACCTGTTGCAATACAAACCATATTTGCAGGATTAGTAAACATCAGTGGCGGCTGGTGCAAAAAATTATTGGGGGGGCGCAAAAAAAAAAAAAAAATTAGAAATGCAGGAATGAATAGGCTAATTGTTGAATAACCATTTAACAAGTGGTATAATAAGTTATGCACTGAGGAAATTATTGGATGTCACTTCAGCTTAAAAAAAAATATTAATAGAGGTATGTTTGTTTCCACCAATCGCCGCACAAGTTAAGGTTAGTATGATGACGAAAGCACGTTAGTGCGAGCCCTCCCGGAACCCATAGAGATTGCATTGCAGTGCCTGCAGTTCGAAAAAAAAGTTCTTTGAATGGAAGTCTATGGGAGCACTCGGGGCAAATCTCCGCCAGACTGAAATGCCCAAAAAGAGGCGGTACTCCACAGAGCGTGACTCGACGCTGATTGGACTACATCCAGAGGTAGAACAAACAGCCTAGCAGTGACAGCTAGCGTAACTCTGTGGTTGAATGTGATTGAAAAAATCCATCCCTTTCTCACTTTTGGTGGTGCGTCGCCCAATTGCCCTAATGAAGAAAGCGCCCCTTGTAAACGTACACCATTTAAAAGTTAGGGACCGGAAAGATTTTTTTATGTTTTTGAAAGACATCACCAAGACTTGTGCTCACCAAGACTGCATTTATATGATCTAAAATACATTAAACACAACGCTATCTCAAGACCAATTCGTATGTATATTACGAGGTGGCTAATTCATACAAATTCGTACGACCTCACTTGTATGAATTAATATGATTTGTCTAAACCCCAGTAACGGGTAGGTTTAGGAGCGGGGGTTAGGAGTAGGTCATTCGTACGAATTTATATGAATTTGGGAACTCGTAAAATACGTACAATTTAGCAAAAAACATATGAATTCTTACGAGTGAGGCCGTACGATTTCATATGAATTAGCCACCTCGTAAAATATGTACGAATTGCCGTGAGATCGGGTTGGTAAAAACAGTAATACTGTGCTATATTTAAAGTAACTGTTTTCTATTTTAATTAGTGCTGTCGAAGTTAATGCATTAACGCACGCGATTCAAATTTTTCAGTTTAACGCATTAAAAATTTTAACGCAGCATCCATTTATTTTTTTAGCATTACAATATATGATCACGTTCGTATTTGTGCAAATGCTTTTAAACCATTTAAGTGCAGCAAAATAGAAAAAGAGAACGCACTGTCTGTGAATGTCACACGACGCAACGTGAAAGATGTGCGCCGTCCAAGCGCACAATGGCACGCATCTTTCTGTCCGTTGTGTGTATGACAGCGCGCCAGAATTGCATTCTCCGCCATGTTTGAAGGAACAACATACACAATAATGCCAAAAATATCCGTTTTGACAAGTATCCTCATAAGAGTAGACTTGAATTAGTTAAATAAAGTCTTAAAATGAAAGTAAAGAACTGTGAGAAAGCGGGACTAGTGTGACGCTACATTCACATGGAGGGTTATCGTCAACGCTTGATGGAGGGCATGTCTGAAGCTTGTGTTGACGCGACCGTTATAGTGATTACAGCCAATCACATTACTTTCCGGTATTGCACGAACGCAGTTGGCTAGCGACTGCTCTAGGGAATTTGCATAGGACCATCTGATTGGATGACGCCTGCGTTGGCGCTTGAAAAGTTGAGAAATCTTCAACTTCTGCCGCTTACAACGCGAGTGAAGCGACGGAACCCACAATTCAGTTCGGCAACGCATGACATCACCCATTCAAAGTAAATGAGAAGCGTTAACGCCGGCGCCCCGTGTGAATGCAGCGTGAGATATTTCTTTACCCAAAAAAAAAGTACTCACCACACATTTTGTATAAAGTTTAAAAGAGATAGAAGCATTTCTTTTTCTTTGTTTTAGCCAAAAGCATTCCTATCCATGTCAATTAAATTGATAATAATAACTTAATTTATTCACACAGAATAATTATAAATAAAAAAAATATATGTATATATTCTTGTCACTGTCCATTTCTTTAAGAAGAGTTGTACCTCATATCCTTGCAGTGTGCATTAATTTACTGATGTTATATCTATTATCCCTTTTCTCCCCTACGGCAAATAGATACTTCTGGAAATCAATTGTTTGTATTAGTTATTGTTGAATGGTGGCTAAAAGTGCAATCGAGTGATTCTGAGAGAATGAACTCTTGACTTGAGCTCGGCGAGGTCACGGAGACTCTCGTGAACTGTGTCTCACCGGTTTAGCACCTATAGTAGTTCTCAAGGTGCCACGTCGAGGTGCCAGTCTAAACAGTGGCATCTCAAAACTCCCACACTCACCCACACACCTTAAATACGTCTAAAAACAGCTTTCTAAGATGTTTTCAAATCACATTTTAGTGATTTTGAATGTTCGGCCATTTTATAAGTTTGATATTAGCAGCACATGTTGCAGCACACTATGCTAATCAATGCTAATGCTAATCAACCTTTACAAAATGGAATCTAAAAGCATTTAACAGTATACCTATCAATGGGCTTTATTTGTCAAATGTCTTTTCAATGCCAGTATATTGGCGTGATGGATCTTAATATTGTTTAGCTTGCCTCATTAGCTCAGTTACATGTGTGGTGTGAAATTCCATTAAAGGTTCACACAGACAACAGACCAGAGGACTTGCCTTTAATGTGACCCATTAGAGGTGTCGTTTAACACCTTTGCTGTGAGAGAATGAACCGAGCCTCTGTCCCCATACAACTGTGACCTATTGACCGCATATCATCGTCTGTATCTTGGTTTTTTAATAATCCCAGAGAGCAGGGTATAGATTTATCCATTGTTTTTCAATGGCAATCAAACTTTATATTAGTGTATGCCATTTTATGCCAAAAATATTAGGTAGGTAGGTAGGTAGATAGATAGATAGATAGATAGATAGATAGATAGATAGATAGATAGATAGATAGATAGATAGATAGATAGATAGATAGATAGATAGATAGATAGATAGATAGATAGATAGATAGATATTCATGGAATTCAGATTATGCAGTATTTCTACTCTCTTTTTAATTTGCCAAATGTACGGAAGAGGATTAGGGCCAAGCAATAATAAAGGAATAAAACCATCTCGAGATTAAAGTTGTTAAATTTCAAGAAAAAAAAAGTCGAAATAAAATGTTGAGAATAAACTAATTAAATTACGAGAAAAAAACGTGTTAAATTTCAAGAAAAAAGTCAAGATAAAATGTTGAGAATAAAGTCATTAAATTACAAGAAAAAAGTAATTAAATTATGAGAACAAATTCCTAATTTAACGAATTTGTTCTTGTAATTTAATGACTTTTTTCTCATAATTTAATGAGTTTATTCTCAACATTTTATCTCGACTTTTTTCTCGAAATTTAACGACATTTTTCTCATAATTTAACGAATTTGTTCTCGTAATTTAACAACTTTTTTTTCGTAATTTAATGACTTTATTCTCAACATTTTATCTCGACTTTTTTCTCTAAATTCCACAAAATTTTTCTCATAATTTGACGAATCTGTTCTCGTAATTTAACAACTTTTTTCTCGTAATTTAACGATTTTATTCTCAACATTTTATCGACTTATTTCTTGAAATTTAACAACTTTTTTCTCGTAATTTAACGAGTTTATTCTCAACATTTTATCGACTTATTTCTTGAAATTTAACAAGTTTTTTCTCGTAATTTAATGAGTTTATTCTCAACATTTTATCTCAACCTTTTTCTTGAATTTTAACAAGTTTTTTCTCGTAATTTAACGAGTTTATTCTCAACATTTTATTTCAACTTTTTTCTCGAAATTTAACAACTTTAATCTCGAGATGGTTTTATTTTTTTATTATTGCTTGACCCTAATCCTCTTCCGTACAAATGCTACTTGGCATAAATATTTTTTAATGAACCACTTTTTCACATATATTTTAATCCCACTTTATCATGTTTCTATTTATGGATTGAAAATAATCCAAATACTACTGGAGATCTTGATGTTAAAAACAGAAAAAAAAAGTTCATGCTGTGTAGGGGTGAAAAATCACACATTACCTGATGACTCATATCTGTAGGTTCCCACATTGGGACTGGACTACTCTCCCTCTCTCACTGTAGTCTGGTCTGAGACAGACAGCGGTGGCCTGGAGAGGCCTGTGGAGGTGTCACTTCACACCTCTGAAGCCTGAGGCTGGTATAAAGCTTCCCCTCCAGCAATCCCTCCAGCATAACTGACCCTCTTTAACCACACAGAATGGACATGTCCTCTCCACTCCTCCGCTACTTCACACAGAACTCTTGGAGCTGCCCGAGCTCAGACTCTGAATTCTACAACATCTCCTCTCCTGAAGCAGTGTCTCCTACCTCCTACATGGACTTCTCTCCTTCAGCCCAGCTTCAAAACAGTTCTTCTCCACCTCCTAGAGATGCCAAAGCACCCATTTCGGGTTCATTACATCAGGACGGTGCATGTTCCCGCGTTGGAACTAGAAGAACGCGCTCCAAGAACCCGAGCAAGCAAAGACAGAGTGCCAGCGAGAAGGAGAAGCTCAGAATGAGGGACTTGACCAAAGCTCTCCATCACCTCAGGACTTACTTACCTCCTTCAGTGGCTCCTGTCGGTCAAACCTTGACGAAGATCGAGACTCTTCGCCTCACCATCCGCTACATCTCCTATCTGTCTGCTCAACTAGGCCTCAGCGAGGACTCTCTCTGCCAGATGAGGGACCTGAGAGCTTCTAGATACCAAGAATCATCTCAATATCAGAGCTATTCAACAGCAGAGTACTGGGGACTCAGCACATCACATCAAGAACTATGCCAAAGCACCTTCAGACCTTCAGAACATGTCTTGAGGCAGACAGAAATGGATTGTCATCGGGATTTCATGGGCGTGGAAACACCTGCTTACGATGATTCCTTCAACTCCAGCTCAGAATCTCTTCTGGAAAGTCCTTTGTATGCAGATACAGCCACAACATACCAGGTGTGTGCTTTGTTTACCACTTAGCGATATATATATATATATATATATGTGAATATTTTGGTTTCTAAATGCTGTATAAAATACTTACCATCTTTTTTCCTCTTTGTAGGGCTACAACAAAGCCGCCCACTGTCCGATTGCACCAGAATTCTGGGGATAATACTCTCATTGGACTTTTCGCATATTTAAAAAATGTCAAATATTTTTGTGAACTCCACTGTACAGTATTTAATGTATTTTAATATATTGTATTATCTTATTTTAAGATATCTATTTTAATATTATATATTTTGTATGTTATCTTTTTTGTACAAAAGTACTAATTTATTGATATTTATAATAAAAAATTATCTTAATGTCAACGTTTTGATTTTGTGTATTAATTTGAAATTGAATATGGCTTTTTATAACTTTTTACTCCAAGAGTTTGCTGAATTATTAATAAATGTGACCCTGGACCACAAAACCAGTCATAAGTCGCATGGGTATATTTGTAGCAATAGCCAACAATACATTGTATGGGTCAAAATTATCAATTTTTCTTTTATGCCAAAAAATCATTAGGATATTAAGTAAGATCATGTTCCATGAAGATATTTTGTACATTTCCTACCATAAATACATAAAAAATAATTTTTGTGAGTGGATATGCATTGCTAAGGACTTCAATTGGACAACTTTAAAGGTGATTTTTTTCAATATTTTGATTTTTTTGCACCCTCAGATTCCAGATTTTCATATAGTTGTATCTCGGTCAAATATTGTCCTATCCTATCAAACCATACATCAATGGAAAGCCTATTTATAGCTTTTAGATGATGTGTACATCTCAATTTTATTGACCCTTTTGACTGGTTTTGTGGACCAGAGTCACAAATAATAATAATAATGAAGGTTCAATAATTTGACTTAGCATTTGCCTCAATGTGTTCAATGCTATTTCACATATTTATTTTTAAATATGTATTTTTATTTTAAAAAAAACTTTAAATTTATAATAGCCTATTATTCAAAATCACCTTTTTAGCACTTCAATAATTATTGATTATGAATCTACTCACAAATGTACCTCAGATTGTACCTCAGGCAGAACCGCAGCGCTAGACCTTATTCACAGCAGCGAATGAAAGTGAGTAAACTGTTATTCAATGTGCTTTTGGATTGTTCTGCTGACGAAACACTGCATAAATATCTTTCCAAGAAATTTCAGTAAACAAATGCTCTGAATAAAGTCTACGTGACGGCAGCACTTTCAGGACAGCAGCCTCGGACCGGAAGTTATGGTGAAGCTAACGATTACCCACCCCCAACCACAAACACTTTCTTCACTATAACTATAAGCTTCACCACAAAGAATGCCTAACCTCACCCCACCACTAAACTTAACCTTAATGCTTATATAATCTCACCCCCAAACTTCCGGTCTCATCTCGAGTGTGGTCTGGCGCGTCACTTCTGTGGATTCTGCAGTTGGTTTGTTTTGTTGTGGTGAAATGTCTAATGTATCCATAAGATGGCGCAATTTTACAGCCACAAGCAGCTGCAGAGAATACGAGAATGCAGCTCCTGCCACTCCAGTGGAGAAGCTTTGAGTCTCACCTTAGTCATTATGTAAATTACACCCCAAATCCTGATAATGATCTTTTGCAGCCAGTATTTACATATAGGAACAGCAGATCCCAGCAGATAAAGCAAATTTAATATGCAGTTAAAACCCATCTTAAAAAAAAAAAAAAAAAAAAAAAAAAAAAAACAGCACAGAAGCATTATATGCTTCCTACAATATTATATGTTTTAATGTATAAAGATTGTGAGAAAATTATATAAATTTTAATATGTGACCCTGGACCACCAAACCCAGTCATAAGTCGCATGGGTGTATTTGTAGCAATAGCCAACAATACATAAATTATTGATTTTTCTTTTATGCCAAAAATCATTAGGATATTAAGTAAAGATCATGTTCCATGAAGATATTTAGTAAATTTCCTACTGTAAATATATAAATTTTGTGAGTGGATATGCATTGCTAAGGACTTCATTTGGACAACTTTAAAGGCGATTTTCTCAATATTTGGATTTTTTCAAATAGTTGTATCTCGCACCATACATCATTGGAAAGCTTATTTATTCAGCTTTCAGATGATGTATAAATCTCTGTTAAAAAAAATGACCCTTATGACTGGTTTTGTGGTCCAGGGTCATTTATATTAAGTGTGATAAAGATATATTCTTCAAAACATTATATAATTGAATTGTATTTGTTATAATAAACCCAAAACACTTTATATAATCTGGGAAATTATTTTTATTGTCAACAACGCATTTCTTCCCAATATTAGAATAATTACAATTCAATTCAACTTTATTTGCATATCACTTTTCATATTAGATTTTATTTCAACGCACCTTCACAGAAAATAGTGCCATATAGTGAGTAAGTTAGAGCTGACAATGGCTAGAAAAACTTCCTAAAAAGATACTATTCTTGAATATAAAGTATGTCATTTCAAATTTTAATTTACAAAATGTTATGCATTTTTAAAATGACATTTTACATCCTTATTTAGATTAATATTTTAATGTAAAAAAAAAAACAAAAAAAAAAAACGTATTTGTAAAATATTTAAAGGGTTAGTTCACCCAAAAATGAAAATTATCCCATGATTTAGCTACTCACCTTCAAGCCATCCTAGGTGTAAATGACTGTCTTCTTTCAGACGAACACGATAAATATCCTTAGTCCTCCCAGGTTTATAATGGTTGTGAATGGCTGCCCAAATTTTGAAGACAAAAAAAAGTACATCCATCCATAAAAAAAATGAATCCATATGACTCCAGGGGTTAATAAAGGCTGTTTGTGTAAGGGATGGGTGCATTTTTTTGCCTTCAAAATTTGGCCTGCCATTCACAACCATTATAATATACATTTTTAAATATATCTCCGATTGTGTTTGTCTGAAAGAAGATAGTCATATACACCTAGGATGAGTAAACCATGGGATAATTTTCATTTTTGGATGAACTTTCCCTTTAATCTCTCAAATTTCCCCTTTGGGGCCCTCTTGTGGTCAAACTGAGTGGTTGTTCCACCTTAATTTCATCTCAAAATGTATTTTCTTTTTTAAAAGCAAGTTTAGTTTAAATATTGCTAAATGAATATTTGTCTAATTTCAGCATGTTTAATATCTCATTTACATAATTAAATTGCATTAAAACATTGACTCTATATATCGACCATTAAAAAAGTCAGCAACTATCTAAAATACAGAAGGTATCTTGTAACTTAAAAATCTAAAGTTGAGAAAACTTAAAAGTTTAAGGCAAAAAGTGAGAGTTTTCTCAACTTTTTGTTGTATAAACAATGCCTTAAACTTTGAAGTTTTCAGATTACATTATCACATTACATTTTTCCCTGTAGCTAAATTATACTTAATACTATTTAAACTCTACTATTCAAATAAAACTAAAGACATAACATGATATTCCCAAAGCCGTTCCAGCTCATACACAAAAGCCTCAGCATCAGCCAAGTACTAATCAGGCCTGTGCAAATAGAAGCTCTTTCTTAATGAACTACAGGTCAACAAAAAAGAGCATCTCGCACCTCTAAGTCTGGAGTGGATGATCCCTTCAAAAGCCTGAACTTCATGCATCCTTATCTTCATAATCCTCTAATGCGAGAGGGGTCGGCCCGCTGCATGCGTTTCAGGACCGTGCCGAGGTGCGAGATACTGAGGTAATTAGAACTAGGGCTCTGCTTTAGATACCCTTGACCCTGTGACTGATATGCTAATGCGGAGCTCAATACACAGTTTACAGAGCACTGGGAGGAAAGGATTTAGACAATTTAGTTGTTTACCTCAAATCAACATTTAACCGAGCAGGATAAGAAAAACACTTCACATTGATGTGCTAATCGACCTTTGATGCTTTAGGAAAAACTAAGACGCTTTGAAAAGGAAGAAGTGAGCTCATTTGCAGGGAGGTCTGAGACTTTAAATCAACATTTCGATGAATTAACAGTGACTAGTGACATTTTTAATGAGTTTTAAATTTGTGTTTTTTTTTATGTTTGCGTTTGTTATTTAGTTTCGCATTGTCTGACTTTGCTATATTTTTTAATCTGTGTTAAATGCACAAACCATGACCTTTATGTCAGCTGAACATTTGAAAACCCTTCTAATAACCTCATGTTCAGAATTTAGTACTTTTTGATTTCATTAGCATTGTCACGTAAGTCATTTCTTGTGTCAGATCAGTGTGTTGTCTGAGAACAGTCCAAATCTAATTATTTCAGGTCAGCACCGGGCAGGAAGGAGCAAAAAGTGACACGTTGTGGTCTGGGAACCATTTCCTCAGAGCTACTCACGCTGAAGTCGTAATCCACAAGCCCAGGCCTGAGGAAGAGGTCACCTTACACCTTAGAGAAGAAAACAACAACTGCATATACAACATCAATATTTCATCTAGCTTAAAATCTAAAAGCAGATGTATCCTACATTATATTATATTGTCATTTGCACATTTTTAGGTTGCTCTTAATTCAAAATAATTAGTATTTATGTATTTTATAATTTAGAATTACATTTTTATTCTATTATTTTCTCTATAATGTATTTTACATTTTTATACGAAAGTAAAACTGCTGAGTTAAGTGTTTTAAAAATCAACCATTTCAAATCTGCCCTGTTAAAAACTGTCATTCCTGAGTTCCCATGAGGCCATAAAAGGAAAAAGTCAGTTGTCTAAACAAAAACCTGCGAACAACTGACAGATTACATGCAGGCTACACACTTCACGAAACGATGTGTTACCTTTGAAAAAGTAAGCATTTAATAGAAAGCAGAATATAAGTGACCCTGGACCACAAAACCAGTCATAATAATAAATTAGCTTTCCATTGATGTATGGTTTGTTAGGGTTTGGTCGAGATACAACTATTTGAAAATCTGGAATCTGAGGGTGCAAAAAAATCTAAATATTGAGAAAATCGCCTTTAAAGTTGTCCAAATGAAGTCCTTAGCAATGCATATCCACTCACAAAAATACATTTTTGCTATATTTACGGGTAGGAAATTTACAAAATATCTTCATGGAACATGATCTTTACTTAATATCCTAATGATTTTTGCCATAAAAGAAAAATTGATCATTTTGTCCCATACAATGTATTGTTGGCTATTGCTACAAATATACCCGTGCGACTTATGACTGGTTTTGTGGACCAAGGTCACAAATTTCGTAACTTTTTAATGATTTTTTTTTTTTTTAAATGAATGAATGCATACGTAAATGTACAGAAGAGGATTAGGGCCGAGATAAAATGTTGAGAATAAACTCATTAAATTATGAGAATAAAGTCATTAAATTACGAGAAAAAAGTCGTAATTTACGAATTTGTTTTCGTAATTTACGAATTTGTTTTCGTAATTTACGAATTTGTTTTCGTAATTTACGAATTTGTTTTCGTAATTTAACGACTTTTTTCTCATAATTTAATGACTTTATTCTCAACATTTTATCTCGACTTTTTTCTCGAAATTTAACGACATTTTTCTCATAATTTGACAAATTTGTTCTCGTAATTTAACAACTTTTTTCTCATAATTTAATGACTTTATTCTCAACATTTTCTCAACTTTTTTCTCGAAATTTAAAGAGATTTTTCTCGTAATTTAATGACTTTATTCTCAACATTTTATCTCAACATTTTTCTCTAAATTTAACGACTTTTTTCTCGAAATTTAACGAGTTTATTCTCAACATTTTATTTTGACTTTTTTCTCGAAATTTAACAAGTTTTTTCTCAAAATTTAACAACTTTAATCTCGAGATGGTTTTATTTTTTTATTATTGCTTGGCCCTAATCCTCTTCCGTATAAATATGATCCTGGTAAACCCATTATGGGGACCAAATTTCCCCATAGTACCACCAGTATTTTTTTCTTTTTTTTTACGTTGTGTAAAAAAAGTTTATAATTCATACTAAATTATGTCTTTTGAAAATGTTAAAATGCAGAAATTTGTGTGTGTATGGTTCAGGTACGTTATTCAGAAAAATGTCCACACAAATATGGCAATTTTTAAAACCCTTGTCCTTGTGGGGATATTTTTTGGTCACCGTGAGGAAAAAAGCTTCTAAATCATATTAAATTATGTTTTTTGATTAACTGTTCTGTGATGCGTAGATTTAGAATATATAGTTTGTACAGTATAAAAATCATTATGTCCAAGTCCCCATGAAATATGGAAATCCAATGTGTGTGTGAAAATTAAATGCAAAAAAAAAATAAAAAATACAGTAAGACCTGCCTAACTTTGATGCAACATGGAACATAAAAGTGAATAGCATTGTTTTGTTTGCCTAGCTTTGCATTGCTGATTAAAACCACAATAACTAAAAAAGGAACTTATAAATTGATTCATTTTTAATGATGTGGCTTGTAGTAATTAAATAAATAAATAACAAATAATAAAAACTCCAGACTTTAATTTTCTAAATCTATCTTGAACTTGTGCACCAATGAATGTTATTTTACCACCTCCCACCTGTGCTTGAAGTGATGTGAGTTTTCCCAGAGACCCCCTGCCCCTGGTGTGATGTCTCTCTGCTGCTTTGAAATTCTTAAGCGCCTTGCGGAGGTGCAACATCACACCTCTTCATCCAGGATATATTGGGCTGCTGCCTCCAGCTCTTTAGCATTCACTCAGGTACCAGAGAACAAGAAGGAAACATCTCCTCTGCTGAAAGATCACAGCCATGGAATTTAACTTCACTCCTTATATGCTCCAACATGCCAAATGCCAGTTTGAATCATCTACCAGCATTGATGCTGGGTACTTCAGTGCCTGTGGAAGTCTTTCTCCAAGCTCCTCAATTGATTCTGGATGTTTTTCTCCTCCTACGAGCTGTTGGGGAGCTGGAAGACAGCCGGAGGCTGCTGAAAAAACAGACGTCGACTGCATACCGGCTAAAAACCCAAGAATAATCCTTCCTGCTGAGGGAAAGAGACGCTCCAGGTCCAAAAACCCTGGAACGAAGCGCCAGACGGCCAGCGAAAGAGAGAAGCTCAGGATGAGGGATCTGACCAAAGCTCTCCTTCACCTCCGAACCTACCTACCTCCTTCTGTGGCTCCTCCTGGACAAACCTTGACCAAGATTGAGACCCTTCGCCTCACTATTAGCTACATTTCGTATCTTTCTTCTCAACTGGAACAGTCTGAGACCTCCAACCACGAAACAACACCAAGATGCTATTCGCAAGATACTTCAGATAGGCTTCAGAGTGGTCTGCTTTCAGAAACCTGGTGTCTGGATGGAGTACAGGGACACATGCAAGACAATGTCCAGTACTGTCCAACATTCGCAGCCTTCAGTGATTCAACACAACAGATGGAGAACAACTTTCCTTCTACTTCACACTTCAGAGACACACAATCCTATATGGTAAGAAGGCTTTTAATCACACTTTATACTGAGTGTTCATTTAATAATAACCAAGAGTGTTATGTTTGTTGCAGTTATCTAATTGTGCGCTGAATTTCTTCTTTTAACAGTTTCCCTGCACAACAACACATGATTCTACATACAGCCATCAGTTTTTTCAATGAAGATCACAGAGAGGATATGATGTCACCTTATGCCAAAATCAGATGGCCACTGTGTGAAAACTTCATCAAAAGACTTTGTTTGTTGCATTAATTATTTGTAATTATTTATCAGAAGACATATTTTTCTATTGAATACATTTGTATATATTGCTTATTTATTGTCCTTTTCAATTAAATGCTTTAAAATATTACTAATTTTTGCATTTTCTTAGTTTTTTCCTCATACATTTTTGAAAACGCAATTCAAACACTTCTATAATAAAATCATTTTAGTCAGCACAAGTTTAAAAAAAAAAAAGTTGAAATTAAATAATGACCTTGGGAACAGCTGGTAAAATTCACTGCAAAAAGATACAATGAATTCATAGGCTAATACACTGGAAAAAGGTGTATAGGATATACTTTAAAACAATTTTTACTTGGAAATTGTTAGTAAATTTCACAAAATAATTACACAAAATAATAAGTAACACATTGAATTAAATGTGAAGTACTGGAATAGTATTTTCTTGTAAAATGTATACCAATAATCTTCTTATAGTGTGGTAAAATCCTTTGGGATTTGAATAATGGCATAATTAGTTATAATTATGTCTAAAATTATTTACACATCAACATATAAACCAATCAAAAGTCTCATTTTTTCTGTGTATTATTGCAAAACCAGCTTTTGAGAATGTGTGCCCTCCAAAATTTGATAGGTAAAATATTTAAACCGAATCCAAAATGAATGGCGCAATGAGATGCAGGCAATGCTAGGAGCATCTGTACAAAATGTTAAAAAAGATTCATTTGTTATCACAAGATTGTAGTTGCTGCAGTACTGTGTTAGTACTGTTACTTTATAATCCAATCATCTTAATTTTACAATTGGTAGAGGTTCTTAGTTCATTCATTTATTTAATGCTTCACTAATCTGTTGTGCTTCATGTGTTGATTTTGTGTCAGTGCTTTCTTCAGATGCTGAAAATTAAAATTTGATTAGTCAACAGAATGTGCAAATGAAAAGTAATACATTATTAATTTAAAATAAATATACATTTATAGAATTTATCCAGTAATTAACTGTGATTGTAAACAATACATTTTACTCTTTAGTCAATCTGATGTGATGATAATAATACAAAAATAATATTTAAAACAAATTACTCACTCGAAGCAGAGGAATAATCTCCTTTAGATGATGCTAGAACATGAATGGAAGTTAGAAAGAATTAATAAAAAGTCTTTGAGGATATATCTTCTGCTGTATCCGAAATCGCATACTCTCTTGAGTATGTATTCATTTTCAATAAGTAATTACTTTGTGAAAAAAGTATGTTCTATATAGTATGACTGTGTTTAGTATGAATGTAATCTGGATGTACTACACGTGTGACCTGCCATTCACAAATTCTCTTCTCGTTGCCTCATGGGATAGTAAAGTGTCCATCGTATGCGCACAGGTCATCCAGGTTTTGCCTACTTTTCTATGAGTACTGTGAATTTAGACATACTTCTTTTGTCACATACTGTTTTTCACCAACTATATAGTAGGGAAGTATGTGACTTCAGATGCAGCCTAGGTATTTTTCATTCTTTCAAACCTGCTTGTCTCCTGTATTTATATAAGATGGCTCCGGTTCCAAACACCAGCATTACAGCCGAAACTATCAGCACTGAGGGAATCACTGATTTAAATGGTTCACCATGATCAAATTCTGAAAACAAGCACATTAAAAGGTCACAAACTCAATACTGTGAGATTTTATTATTTTCTGATTACCCAAATGATTACCCAAAGTGACGTCCAGTTTGTTGTCCAGACTGAGGTGTGTGGCAGAGCAGGTGTATTTGTGTTTGTCTGCACTGATCTCCAGACTCTTCCTCATCTGGTACGTCCCGTCACCATTGGGCAGCAGATCTCCTCCAGTGATCTCATGATCAGATACAGGCTGTCCATCTCTGAACAGTGTCAGGTTGATTGGGTAAAATCCTGTCGCCAAACAACTCACACGAAACCCTCCAGAATCTGAGTTTGCTTTCTGAATCAGTCTGACTCGCGGTTTCACTGCAGAAGAAAAAGATCTACCTTAACTTTTGATAGAACACTATCTTAGGTATTAAAGTGAGAATTCTACTTTGTTTCAACAAAGAATTGTATTTTATACAAGGGCTTAATAGCCCACATCTTTTAAAATATTGTGGGAAGACATGCCTTTCTTATTCACTTGAGATTTTCTCTTTTTAAGGTAATTCCTGAGAGTTGCTATGCAACATGGGTAGTTTATAGTCTCATGACGCCATTTGAACAGCTCCAGAGATAGTGTTGCCATTTCTTTTGGGCTCTCATATGTAAACTTGTTGTCATACAAACTCATTTCATCTGTAGTAGAGCCGCTAAAAGCAAACTTGGAAATCATTTGTCCAGGTTATCATTGCTCACAATGGCTCATCACCTGATAAAGCTGAACACCTGTCAAAAAAAAAAGAGACATAGCCTGTAATGGTCCATGAAGAACTGTGTCAATATGTCATATTTTAAATAACTGAACATACTTTCTGTATAGTTTTTAAATGTCAGTCTTCTCATAAAGAAAGGTTGCAAATCATGCCTCATTGCATAAAAAATGTAAGAAATGATCTCATCTTCATTTGTAGCATTGTCTCGTGGAATATATCTCTTCGTCTCTGAATTATAGTGGCCAACTGTGATTTTACAGTGCCGTAGTTACTTTGTACTTACTCAAATAAGTACTGAGTAATATTAATTAACTACATGTACTTACTATAGAGTTACATTTAGGGTTAGTTACTTGTAATTATGCATAATTTAATTTCAAGTTGGGTTGAAAATGGACAAACCCAGCAATTGGGTTGTTTTAACCCAGCGTTAGGGTTAAATGTTTGCCCAACCTACTGGGTAGTTTTATTTAACTCAACTATTGTTTAAAAATTACTGTATTGCTTAATTAAAATTAACCCAAAGTATGTTAGAAATTAACATTTCAACATGTTCAATGAATAATTATTAAACAATAAACATTTATTAAATTGCTTATTAATACATTTATATTAATAAAATATTAAAGCTTATTAATAAACATTCACCTTTTGTCTATTATTGTTGCCTCTAATTGCATCTGGTTTTTAATTTCCCAACTATTTTGGGTTCATTTTAAGCTAGCCATATAGCAATTTTTAAATAATAGTTGGTTTAAATGAAACTACCCAGCAGATTGGGCAAACGTTTAACCCAACTGCTGGGTTAAAACAACCCAATCACTGGGTTTGTCCATTTTCAACCCAACTTAGGTTGTTTTTAACCCAGCATTTTTTAGTATATAAAATACTGAATACATTGCAAGAAGTGTATGAGTTTCTTTCTTCTGATGAACACAAAAGAAACACCAAACACTTGATGGGCCCCATTGACTTCCATAGTATGGTGGAAAAATATGGAAGTTAATGGGGTCCGTCAACTGTCTGGTTACCAACATTCTTCAAAATATCTTTTGTGTTCAAAAGAACAAAGAAACATAAAGGTTTGGAATAACTTGAGGGTGAATAAATTATTACAGAATTTTCATTTTTAGGTGAACTATCATTTTAACATTGACAAACTCTTTCTGACCTGTACGTGTATGACTGGAAATAGCCGCAAGGGGGCGCTACTAAACTGGGCTAACCTACATTAAAAGGACGATTTCGATTAAGAAAACATCTTGCTACATGTTTGTTTCGGACTCGTTAAATATACACATTTGCTTTTTTTAAAAAGGTAATCTACCCAGATAGCAAACTGACATAGAATCAACGTAGAAACGACGTTTCTCGTGACATCGAAACGACGTTGATCTCCGACGTTGATCCGGCATCAGTTTGCTCATCGGGGTAATGTTGAATCAACGTCAGACACTCCATTCAAATCTAACGGAAAATCGACGCAATTGGTTTGGTTACCGAACGTTGAAACGATGTTGATTTTCGGATGGTTGAAACGACGTTGTAGAATCAACACATATTCAACATAAAATCGATCTAATTGGTTTGCTTACCTAACGTCGAAACGATGTTGATTTCAGCTGAGTGAAACGACGTTGTAGATCAACACGAATTCAACATGAAATCGATCTAACTGGTTTGCTTACCCAACGTTGATGTTGATTTCATTTGGGTGAAATAACTCTATACAATTAACACATTTTCTACTTATTTTAAAAATCTCAAACACTTAATACTAAAAGATAAGCCTGTTTACAAAATAATCACACATCACATTCAGTTAACATTGCTTTAATATTTACAAAATACAGGTACAAATAGCCTACATCGTTAGAGCATACAAACCTTCTATACAAGACTAACATAGAAAAGGCATTTACTCTCAAATACACACAAAGAGGTATACAAGTTAATTATTAGCTATTATAAATAGTCTCAAGCTACAAATTAAAAGCAATATTTACTCAAGTATAAAACTGGTCATGTTCTTTTGTACCAAATGTGTTATTTTTATTGGAGCACAAAAGGAGATGTAAGGCAGAACATCAAGAGACTGACAGCCTGAGTCAGACTACGCCATCAGTTTCTTTTCTTGCTGTGACTGAGACTATATGACTCTCTCCTTTTGTGTTCAACAAAAATAAAGACATATGGGTCACTAGATGATTTATAAAGAAATCTTACCCTTAAAAATGGAGGACAGAAGAATATAGACGATGAATTGGTTTTCCTTTGCAATTAAAATGTAAGTTCCTTGCTCTTGTAACAGGGATGTAAACTCATCAGGGATGAAAAGGGTGACAAAGATGTAACCCACAATTTCAATACAATGGACAATAAAATATATATTTTTAATTACTTTTTTAATTTCAAGGTTTATGAATATTTAAATTTATTTCATAATTATTATTGACATTTATATCAAAATTAAAATATTTCATCTTTATCTAAATGTAAACCAGTGTCAATTCATGAAGTGCCCCAATGATTTAACGGATTCACTCCTGTAATTGGATAAATGCGAATGTCACTCCTGAAAATTTGCAGTGCAGGTGGTTCTCTATAGCCCCCAGCTGTTAGAACAGTGACTCAATTATGCACATGCTGTATTGTATCTGGCATTATTGTAGTGAAACTGAGCAACTGACAGTGGAAGGTGTAGACAATATTTCAGTGAAGTCATCAAAATGTTTTAGTAGTTGAAAACTTAGTTCCTTTCTCTCTCAAAAACACAACACAACAGTTACACCTTTTAAATTTCAGAGTGTCTATTTACATAAAGTGCAAATAGCGTCCCTTGTTGGCAAACGCTATTTACACTAGCTTTTGGGCCACTCAAGTTTTAAAAAAGAAGCACAGAAGGCAACGTCTTCAGTGACACAGCAGTAGAGAGTAGGGAGTTCTGGCTTTTGATGCAGGTTCAAATCTGCCTTTTGCTAAGCTCACATTTATTTTCAATAAAAATGAAAATAATGTTCTAAAAGCGGAACTAAACTGAACGAGTGTTTAATAATATTAAAAATGTTTATTGGGTAGGGTTAGGAGAAGGTGTAGGGAGGGTTTTATTCTACCAATAAGGCAGCATCCATTTAATCATTTTAATAAATACAATCATTTACACTCTATATTATTGCATCCTGTTAATGTACAAAAATACTGAGGTGCAAATAGTATCTGCCAATATTAAGTAGGCCTATAGATAGCATCTATTTACTCTTATTGCAAAGAATTGATACTTTACATGGTGTAAATAGAATCTATCACTATTTTCACCTAGTGTAAGAAAATGTGCTATTGTCACTTAGTGCAAATAGCCGCTGCCTTTAATCTTTTTCATTGCAGGTGCACTAAACCTATTCTACAAATCACAAATTAAGAAATTCATAAGCTCAATTTGTTTGTAGATCAGTAAAACTTTGGCCAATCATGCACATTTCTTTGTGTATGATTTTGTGAATCACCTACACTGTTTGGCTATTCTCATGTGGTAACATTAAAGAAATATTAAGTGCTAGCTAAAAACAAACAAACAAACAAACAAACAAAAACAGTTTGTAATAAAAAAAAAAAAATCATACATAAAAGAGACTTGTATCCCTTTAATATAGACTAAAATACTGAATGTCAAATAGTAGCATTTATAATAAATATTTAGCTACTGTTCATTTCTTGCCAAAACCATACTTCTACAGTGCATGTAATTTCGGGGTGGTGCAGTGTTGATTACTGATTGATTAATAATGACAAGATCAGATTGTCAGATTGTATATCTTTACATTTTGAATATATTTGTTAAAATTTGAATTCATGTTAATAAAAAAGATACTGCAAAGTGTGACATCATATCAGGACTGTTACAGTGTCTGAAGAGCACGGCTTAAATGTGAGCATATGAATTTCTTAATTTGTGAAATAGGATTTGTGCACCCCCAATGCAGAATTTGAAAAGGTGTAGCTGTTTTTGTAACTGGAGAAAAAAGTTTGCAACTTTTAAAAATCCTTTCAAATTTTTAAATAAAAAAATAAATAATTAATTTACTGATGTATGACTATTCTTTAAAATTAGAAATCCCACTGTCACAGGTGCTCAGTTTTGCTATAATAATACCCGCACAGAACATGGTAGTAATCAGCCATCCATTTAAAAGCAGAGGTCTTTGTGGTGTACTGTTGGTACATCTGTCCAGGCCAACATCTGATGTCCTGATGCCTTCAACTGGGGATCCCTGAGAACCTGAAACAGAAATAGTACAGATCAAAATCATACATCATACATACCCATTACAAAGTATCTCATCTGGTAACACAAATTATCATTCCAGGTTTAGTTTTAGTGGGCATGATAATGCCCAAAAGAAATTATTTCAATTCGCCCCTCTGAATATTCCTCTAACGTGGCATTTTGTGAGAAGACCAATGACCTTGTCACGTCTTCTTTTACATTGTAATTTTCATATAAGAGAAATAATTAATGCAAAATATGAAACATCCATGCATTTACAAACCTCATTTGGATAAATACAATGGTGGAAAACTTGAATCAGTGTTACACAGGAAAGCCTGTCAGTGATGTGCTATAAAGTAAAAGGAAAGACACGAATAACACTGTAAAACTGTATTTTCATAGTGGGTCCTTTTATAATAAAGTCATTATATTATGTTTTTAAAAGATCTTGTTAATTTTGTTTAATAATATGAACAATATTAATAGTAGTAATAGTAGTAGTATATATAAATGCTAGAAAAAATTTCACCATGAGCTGTTTGCATGTAAATGAACATAATGGGAACAGAAAGTAAAAAACAGCTCCATCTGAAACTTTTCAATCAAATCAAAGGAGTACAAGCTCCTGTTCTAAAATTATAGTACACAAGACACACAAATGAGAGGTACAGTCTCTCCCTAATCTTACAAAATAACAACCATCCTGACAAACACGTTGTATGAAGACTAGAGTTGGAATAAAACACCCCTCCTTATCCTCACATATCATATAAAGTATTTCCCCTCCTCAAGTCCATATTGTCCTTTCATCTTCAGGAAGCCATCTTTCAGCCTCCATGCAGTGGTTGGGTAGAGCTACATTAGGTTAGGACAGCCTTAAGAAGTTATTTCATGTGACTCATAGAAGTTATGTCAGTTATGTCATATGGGTAGGGATAGGTATCGTTATAGTTCTAACAGTATTGCTACTGTTAATTATTGATCGGGTACTTCAACGGTATTCTTATCGGTTCTTTTTATTATATACAAATTAAGAACATAATTAACATTGCTTTATAGATGAAATCAACTGAAGATAAAAGACATTAAATCTCTCAAGATCTCAGCAGAGGAGGATTAAACAACTCTAAACAACAACTAACACCGTGTCTACACCAGACATGACTTTTTTTGTGTCGCGCCTCAACAGCTAAAAGCTGACCGACTGTTGAAAATAGAACGCGGAGCCCGCTTACTGTCAGGAATTTGTTGTGTTGCGTCACTCCTCATCCAGTGTAGACAAAATCACAGATTATAACAGGTTCTATTATTAAACATGCTGAGAAGATGTTACTGTTTATGTGATCACAGATATTCCGTGCATCACAGCACATATGAGCTTTGAAGCAGTCTGTCTCAATCGAGATGTGTTATAGGCTGCCCACAATATGCGCGGCAATATCCATCGGCAACTGTAACAGATTTTAGATTTTTGAATTTCATCTTGGGATTTCAAACAGAAACAAGATTTTTCTTACCCCCCCCCCCAGAAAACAAGAAATATTTTATGTAATTTTAATTATCTAGAAAAGGCATCTTGATTTAACAATTTCTAGATATTTGGAATATAAACAATACAAAAATACTAAGTAAGAAAATTTTTTTGTAGTGCAGGACATTTTTAAATATATCTCCGATTGTGTTTGTTTAAAAGAAGAAAGTCATATACATCTAGGATGGCTTGAGGGTGAGTAAATCATGGGATAATTCTCATTTTTGGGTGAACTAACCCTTTAAGGTCTTTTTTTTATCTTTGGTTGATTTCATCTAAGGCTGTGCCTGGAAGTTTTTCACTTTTTCTGTTGTTGTTTCTTTCCTTCAGTAATTCTGCTCGTTAACAGCAGGACTGGTTTACGTCACGTGACAAGCATTGATAATGACACAAGAGTGGGTAACTTCTGTCCACCTCGTCTATAGGCAAGGACTAAAATAGAGAAATTTCATATGAATTAATATTGATTCTGGAATAAATTATTTTTTTTTTTTTATCATAAACAAATTTCGATATGTGAATCGATTTTTTTCCCCAGCCCTAACATCTATATAGCAATAATGAATAGTGCGTGTAATTTCTCCAGTACCGACGGCAGAACCAATATTGTTCAAGCTTATCGATACTCTGGTCTTTCAGAATTTAGCCCCGGGGCCTGTTTAATACCATGTTTCGGTACCCATCCCTACATATGGGTGAGCTCATAAGGATGAAAGCTTGAGTCAGTCTCTTGATTTGTGACTGTGCAGCTATTGTGAAACTCACCATCTTCATGTATCAAGTGTGAATGGCATCTTGTCCTGAAGAATCACAGCTCCAAACGCTAGAGATTACATCTCATCTGGTAACAAGAGCATAGTACAGCCATAACTGTAAGAACTCTAATGATATCTTTACCCCCTGATATTGCATTGATGATATAAATTCAAACACATTAGAGGCTAAGAGTATGAGCAATGAGTAAGCTGCCCAGATTTCTGTCGAAAATAACTTACTTGCCTAAAGTTGTCGACCCCTGGACCACAATCAGCATTTATAAGTAAAAATATTTAAGAATATATCATTAAAAAATGCATGCACGTATACAAATAAATAAATACCTTTGAGTGGAACAGTATGGCGTCTGTCACTGGCAAACATAACTACAAATAGACAGAGAAATACAATAAAATAGATTAATGACCATGATATCCTGTTATCATAATAGTTAAATAAATGATTATAACTACAAGCATTATAACATTATACTTGTCACGTATGTTACCTCTTTTAGCTGATTATTTAGCCTACAGGCCTTTCAAGAACAACCTCACTGAAACAACCTGGGGTTAATGATTTTAAAATGTGAGACTTCTTTCAAAGACATGTAAAAATCTTACAGACCCACAACTTTTCAACAGTAGTGTAGTGAATGATTGAGGTTTTGCTTACAATAGTCATCTGGTTCATGGCCTTTGACAGGAGGTCGCTCAGCTCTGCTGGGGTGCAGGAGGCCATCCTCATGGAAGGATCTAGGAACATAACATTCAATTTGTCACAGAGCCAACCACATTTATTACAGGTTTATTACAAGGAACCAAGCTAGAGCAGAGGTGGAAAGAATAAAATACATAATATTAAAAAAATAATTTCTTAAGTTAACAGAATTTATATTTTTAGTATTAGAATTCACTATTGTACATACAGTGTCACTTACGTTTGGATGTCAAAGCCTTCTTAACTAATGCATTAAAAATAATTTTACAAAAGAAAACTGCAGATGCATGGTGATATAGGTAAAATATATTGTGAAATAAATGCATTTTAAAATATTTAATGAGCTTTCTCAGTTCACCTGTGTTTCCTCCAGAAATGCTGCAAACTTTGGAATTTACCCTTTGTTGGAGGGGGTTTTCTGTCGTCCCTGAAATTACAGAACAATTTTTATCAATATTTGTTTACCATTAGAGATCAAACCGTGTTTGAAATAGTTTCAGCTAATATTCGCGCTCATGTAAGTGACGTCACCGATTAACGGTACAGCCAGCGCATACTTTTAGGTTAAATAAATAAGTAAGTTTACCATCATTCATTGATAATATGCCAGCAAAACTTTAACAAAGCTATCAAAACATCTCATCTACACATAACGATGAGATTAAAAGCCCAAACTTTCATTAAACAAGGGCTCAAAATATAGAGTTAAGCCAACCGCTTCTGAAAACGGTTGAGATGCTAACGGACTTTTTCAAAGACACTAAATCATTTCTTTTAAGTAAATATTCAACAGAAGTGTGTCAGTTACACTTAAGAAAAAGTGTCAGGAACAGTTTTATATATTATGTGTGTGATTTTGTGGACTAAACTTACCTAAAATCAGTGAAAACAACAGCGAGACGGAGGCTTGCTGCTTGACGTTTCCCGTTTCCATGGCAACTCAGATCCGCTACAGCATTTGAAAGCGATTCGAACGTTCAACGCGCACGCGCATTAAAACACGTCACAGTCATGCAGCATTTACAAACATAAACATATAGAATTATAACATTACATACAATTATTAAATCATGAAATTAAAATGCATTTTGTAGTTCTATCGACCCATTGTGCAAAATGAGAAAGTGAAACTTTAAAAGAACTTCTTTATATTTTTGGAAAACGTGCTTGGAGTATTTTTATACCAACACTTTACTTTTGTTATATATATATATATATATATATATATATATATATATATATATATATATATATATATATATATATATATATATATATATATAAAGCCAGTTTGTGCTTTTCAGATTCTCTTTAACTGTAAAAAAATAAATAAAATAAATGTACAATATATTAGATTTATTCATGTCCACTACAATGGGCACCAGGACGGAAGCAACAACAACAACAACAACAACAACAAAAAAACATATTTTAACCATACAGCATTATGAGCTAGAGTTCAAACACAGTATGTGAACTAGCGTTGAAGATTTTGAACTTAACACATACTGAAACAATGAGCAATGGCAATCAGAATGAAAAAATGTAAGATAGATGGAGTCTCAAAAGACATTTTGATTCTTTTTTGTTGGTCGAGTGGGTGAATTGAAGTATATGTACTTGCTGGTGTTGATAAATTTGTGTTTGTGTGATTGATTGCATATAGCATCCAGGCATCAGTGTGTGTGTGTGTGTGTGTGTGTGTGTGTGTGTGTGTGTGTGTGTGTGTGTGTGTGTGTGTTGCTTTGTGTACACTCATAGTCATTTCACATTCGTTGTTTCACAATATTGTCTCTTGTTAAAAACTATACATAACATGATTCATGAATAGGCTATATTTTTAAAATATATTTTTACATATGTACACAGGCCTATTTATGCATGTAACATGAAGATCAATTTTTAAGCTTTATGTTCTATGCATTTTTACATTTTTAAAATATAAACAGTATACATATATATATACATATATATATGGAAAAATTAAGAGACCACTTAATATTGATTTCTGAACTTGGAGTGGTCTCTTAATTTTTTCCAGAGCTGTATATGAAGACTTCAGATGCAAAAGCCTCTAAGTGCCATCTGAAATTCTTCTAAAATGAGCATTTTTATCAAGCTTATATGTTTATGTTCAGTTATTTCACTTTAATGGCAATGAAAAGGACCTATTAATTGCCATTCAAGTGAAATTACTGAACCTACGAGCTTGATAAAAATTTCAGACGGTACTTAGAGGCTTTTGCATCTTAAGTCTTCATATTAACAGTGTTTCACATATATGTTGCATTCATGGTTTTCATTAACGCTCCTTCTCGTGTGTTTATGACCTGCCGATACCGTTTGAGCAATCTTCGGTAGGCTATGCTTTCATTTAATTTTAAAATGGATGCATCGGACAAGAAATCACGGAAACTTGAGGACTGCTCATTTTATCAGTGTCAGAGTAAGAGCCTGCTATAGATTTTGCTGCTCATTTATGTGGATTTATTATAAATAACCACTGCTATAAACTTGTTTAATTTACTTAAATAGGGTTTTTATAACGAATTAAAATTATATCAGTAAAGTCAAAAGACATGCACGTCCTAATAGTGCACGCAATGTCCGATTCCTCTAACCAAGTTTCAACATATATTAGACGTTATGATTTCGATCATATGCGTCGGCGTAGGTATCTGTTGATGAAACAACCTCATTTCGACATTGAATCGATGTCATATTTTCGACGTAATAACGTTCTGATGTACCGATCAAATAGTGAACGTTGAATCAACATTGAAATTTGATCGGCGACTGATACTGATCTTTACAACCAAAAATAAACGTTGAATCGACGTCCGTTTGCTATCTGGGATATAAATATGTGACTTTTCACTTTCATTTTTGAATAATCTTAAAGCAATATAAGAATGAGCTAAATAGCCTAGCTAAAATATGTGCTGACTAGCCTACAATTGACACAATCTAGCTTTTAGTTACGGTACAGGTACGGTTGGACTACTTTTCAGAACTTCATTAACCAGGTTAATCTGAGAAACATGTATCATTCAAATACGGGATAGCCTACACGCCTGTTTAAATGAACTGCACCTATAAAAAAAAGTCAAATCAAATTGAATCCTACCAGTTGATACAGTTGGAGCTGACTGAAGCACACATAGAAAAACTAATAATTTGATCATGATCTTCTCTAGCTGTTAAAACATGTTCTTCAAAACAGACTGAGCCAGGAAACAAGGAACGAGTTATTCAAGTAGCCATGCTATTACTCAAGATGAGGGCGGGGGAATGGAAACTTCATTTCACACATAGGCTACAACTTCATCTGAAGAATAATGTATCATGTAAAGTCATCCAAAATATAGTAAATTTAATGAATTACGTCTGTTCGCTAATGAAATGTACAGCACCCAAAATGAATGAAAATAACAAAAAAATAATGAAGAAAGAAAAAAAGAAACAATAAAATTACAAAATCTACTGACTTTTCATCAAATGACTTTGTGAGCATTTTTGATTCGAGTTCAAATTAATTTGTAGCCTATTATTCATTTCACTACACTTGATAACTGAGACACAAGATGGCGCCATTTTTTTTTAAAAAAACAAGACTGTGTGAGAGGTTAGTTCACCCAAAAATGAAAATTGTATCATTAATTACTCACCCTCATGTCATCCCACACCTGTAAGACCTTTGCTGATCTTCGGAACACAAATTAAGATATTTTTAATCAAATCCGATGGTTCAGTGATACCTCCATAGACAGCAATAACACTTTTTCAATGCCCAGAAAGCTACTAGAAGCGTATTTAAAACAGTTCGTGTTACTACAGTGTTTCCACCTTAATATTATAAAGTGACTAGAATAATTTTTGTGCGCCAAAAATAACAAAACAGCGACTTTATTCCACAATATCCAGTGAAGGGCGATTTTAAAACACCGCTTCATGAAGCTTCGAATCTTTACGAATCATAGGTTTTGAATCAGTGATTCGGAGCGCGTATTAAACTGTCAATGTCACGTAAACTATTGAAGTTTCAGAACATTTATGACGCAATGAAGGCTCATTTATTGAAATCATGCGATTGGCGTTCTGAACCACTTATTCGAAACAAACGATTTGTAAAGATTCAAAGCTTCATTAAGCGGTGTTTTGAAATCGCCCTTCACTGGATATTGTGGAATAAAGTCGCTGTTTTGTTATTTTTGGCGCACAAAAAATATTCTCGTCGCTTTAACACTGTAGACGTCACTGTTTTAAATACGTTTTTAGTAGCTTTATGGGCATTGAAAAAGGGAGTGTTATTGGTGTCTGCAAGCCTCACTGAACCATCAGATTTGATCAAAAAAATCTTAATTTGTGTTCCGAAGATCAACGAAGGTCTTACAGGTGTGGGATGACATAAGGGAGTTTAACTTTAAACTCCACTCAACTAAATTTGCATGTGTAAACAATCGTGAATTATTATTATTAAATATTCTTTTCTTTTTACTAGCAATATGTTGAATAGTATTTTTTGTCAATTTGTAGGTCAACCCAAAATCTATTCATTGTGGCAGCCCTCTGGTATTGGTTTATCAATTAAAAATCTTAAGAAAATTAACCTTTTATATTTTTATATTATGACATTAAATGATAATGTACAGACAAAGGCTACACCATAGAAACATTGACAGTTAATAAAATAGATAAAATAGGTGGTGAGTGTGATAATTCTGAAACTTTTTTTAATTCTGAAACTTAGATCTTAGATCAACAAATCAAAAGGTTTACAATGACTGACAGTGACCACTGCATAGTACTGAGATTATAGGCTTTATGCAAACAGTGAATTATAATGGGGATGTATAGGGATATAGTCACATAAATTTACTGATTAGAACATGCTAAATTAGTGGGAAAATTGAAATGTATGAAGAAGGTATTAGTCTGATGTTGCATTAAACATTGAAATACTGTGAAAATATTAGTCGCATAAATGTAATAATTAGAATACAAAAAAAAAATGAAGGCAAAGACGATCTAAACATTTATTGTGTTTTGATAAAAAATAATGTTTATTGTGTAATTGTATTGTGCATTATAAACTTTAAAATAGTATTTTACTTGCATGCCACTGGGCTATTGACATGAACAAACCAGCCTCAGTTTGATAAAAATTAGAACCTTATTTTGTACGATCAATGGGGGGAACAGAATTCGACAGCAAAAAATGGCAGAATTCGATGGCAAATATACAGCTGTCGAAATCCGTTCCCCTCCCCGATGTGATGAGAGATGTTGATGGAGTGACTTAAAAGATGCTGATTCGATCCTCTGTGTGGATGGACTTTAACCAGAATAGCTTTGGTAAATATTATAACCACATTATGGAAGAAACAGAGAGCCGAGTGCTGTATAAGAACATTTATTTATAATACACAAAAAATAACATTGTTTGACAAAATATATCAGATGTCTCACAGTCACATAATAATATAGCGCAAAAACTCGGACTGATGTAAACTATAAACTATATGGTACTGCATTTTTTTTCTTAGCGGAATATAAAAGACCATCAGTTGAAGGTGTTATATGCTAACAGATAACCATCATTATACATGTAAAGTCTCCTATCAACAGGATTGTAGTTGAGATTGGCTATTCCAGCAGAAACCTTCTCAAAAGGCAAAGAAAGAGTGTTTATCTCTTGGCCAGTGGTTGTATCAAAGGCATAAAACACCTCTTCTTGGTAAGTGCTAACAAAGCGTGTAGCGTACAGGACCCCGCACACCATAAACGTGCTGGTGACAGACCTCTTAAAGAGATGTGTCTTCCAGGTATGTGTGATATTGAGCTCCAGCGGATCTAAGCGGCTCACAACAATGTTGCCGTGATTCTCCTCTGTAGCATATATCACCCACACAGCGTCTTGATCAGCTTCCAGGTCGATGTCTGTCCAGTCACGGCAGCTGTAGTAGCAGAAAGGGAACTTGTTGTCGATTCCGGCACCATCTAGTTTGACACGCTTGGTTGATTGTGATGTAATGTTGAAGCTGCAGATCTCAGCAGTGTCGTAGCACTGGTAATATACGGTATTGTCGTACAGTATAGTGCCAGAGCCCTGAACGGCATTTTTGTCACTGTAGGATGATGCTATCGGTTCATCTTTGTAGTTCTTGCTGGACATGAAGTCTTCATGTGAGTTGTACACCCTGATTGTGTTCCCATGCTTGTGTCCACTCACCAGACAATGTTCCCAATAAAGGTTATTGGTTAGTAGGGCATCACGACCCCAGGCACCAGAAATATAGGACTTGCTGATAGAATTGAGCTTGGTGACCCTTGGAGAACTTATTCTGGTCATGATACGCTGATGACAAGTGCCTGCAAGTAATTGTAGTTACACATTTTAAGATTTTTCATAGTTTTTTAGAAACTTTTTGAACTTCATAATTCAGAAAATTTAAAGTTCCTATATTGTATAACTCACAAATAATCAGTAATGTACTTACTTCTGAAATCATTTGGTATGGTTTTGCAAGTCTGTGCACGGTTGTTGAGGTCTTGTAACCTCTTCTTCATGGTCTCTAGGTTGAAGAAATCATCTTTGTACATCCTTTGGATATCATTTTTTGCCTTATTTAACTGAGAACAACACAGATGTATCATAAAACTTTCACATTTACTATTATTTATATTGTTTAAATAGTTCTATCAGTTCTGATCACTAAAGAAAAGAGTTATTAGAAAAGAACATTTGTTTGTATTCATGTTGCCATGTCTACCTCACTTAACAGGTTATGTGTCTCATTGTTGGGGTTCTCCATGTGTGCTTCATTGACAATTTGATGGATTTCCTCAAGTTCCTGGTTCAGCTGTCGCAGGTGAAGGGCGTTGTACAGTCCACTTGTGCGAAGGTAATTAAATGCTTTCAGACGGGCTGTGGTGTTCTGAAGATTGGCTCCCATCAACGGCAGTTCTGCATCTGTGTTCCTCAACTGGAAGTAGTTAATTGATATAATTCAAGATTCTTCTCAATTTAAATGAACAACATCTAAAAATCAATGCAGTGTAGTTGCAACTGCAAACAAGGAAGCTTAACTAATACCTTACCTTTTCCTCGAATTCATTCAGATTCTCCTCACAGGTCTGGACCTCTTTTGTGACTTCCACAAACTGTACAGCAGGGAAGGTCCAGATAGAGCTGTTTATTTTGCACAAACATGAATCTGTCTTCTGTAGACCTGGAACTCTCTGAGCTTCAACGGTCGCCTTATGTACAAACACAATTAGATTACTACATACATACATTCTCTCGTATTTTTTACATATTTTTTTAGAGATGTTGTCAGCTAATTCAAGACAACAAAGAGAAAACTTACAATAACTGTGAGGAGCAGCAGGTTGACGAACATGTTGACAGAATGGGCTGAAAGACTAAAGATCTGCTTTAAACCACATACAAACACTAATATGTTGCAATTATGTTATGCAAGTTATACAAATTTGCCGTTTTGGGGATCTGTTGAAGAGGATGTGAAAATTGCATGTATGGCTGATATCAGAAATTCAGGAAGAAATTTGGTTAAAAAAAACTTCATCCACCAAAAAAAAAAAAAATCAACCACAAGTTCCCCCTAAATATTTTTACAACCCCATCTGTTTTATCAATGCAAAAATGTTTACTGCAACTGCTGATAAAAAAGCTCAACAAAAGTCAAGGGTCAAGAGCTCAACTAAAGCAAACACTGATCTAAAACTGAGCAAACAGGCAGCAAGTAAACAATTCTTAAATTTTTACTTTGCCAAAGGCCAAATAGTGATGGCTAGATGACTGGGTCAGATCATCTTCAAAACGGCTTGTGGGGTGTCCCCATTATGCAATGGTTAGTATCTAAAAAAAAAAAAAAAAAAAAGTGCTACATCGCTGCATGTGGGGAACAAAGCCTGTCTGGTCTGATCACACAGAAGAGCTATAGCTCAAAATTATGAAAAATAAACTGGATGATCTTGAAAACTGGATGATTCACAGGCTGATTCTTGATCTCTGTGTGTTTAAATAAAACTTGTTGTTTTTTTTTAAATCAGAGCTTTAAAAAAAAAGATATATTTTTCTATTGTTTTCTGCTGTAGAATCACAGTGCTGCAGTAATCAATAATGTAAATTTAGCTAAGATTGGGCTCTAAATGAGTTCAGTGATTCAGATCAAATAATGATTATGTGAAAACATAACCAACACCACCTGATCATCTTTTAACTTTATTTGTCTGGTTGGTTTTAATACAGTTACAACTGCCCATCATCAGGCGTTATCAGGTGTCATCAGGTGTCAGCTGTAATCATCAGGTGTCTTCAATAATGGTCAATCATCACTCAATTAAACACTTATTTATCTCATTAATGCTTCAGTGGGTGGAATAAAAATATGGCAGGAATTTTACTCTCTGACCCCTGGACTTCCCACCTCTGCATGCGACCAATTCCAAGCAACATCAATCTTAATAAAACTATTAATTTTGTATATAATCATTTGTATATTCTATATAATTGTTAATGAGGGCTGGAAGTAAAAAATGCAAAATAAACAGTATTTGATAATAATTGATAAATAATTGAGTGATGATTGACTGTTATTGAAGATACCTGATGTTCACTTCACTTAAATCACTTAATTATCTCATTAATGCTTCAGTGGGTGGAATAAAAATATGGCAGGACTTTTACTTTCTGACCCCTGGACTTTCCACTTCTGCTTTTGTTAGTCAATTGAGCTCTAAGGCCGTGTGTCCACCAGTGTTTTTAGCCAGCTGAAAACGCTAGGCGCTCTGCTTAAAACGCCCGTCTGTGAGCGCTTGAAAGCGCTTCTGCAGCGCAGCGGGTTTTTTTTTTCCGTTGAGACGCTTTGTTGCTATGATACGGAATATCCGTGGCACTATTACTTATAACTGATTTTGCAGGTAATTTGTTTCAGACTAAAAATGTTGACACAATGTGGAATTACTTGCTATGTATGTTCGGAGACCAGCAATATTAATTTCTCATCCATTTTGTTTCGTTCTCTGTTTGTTGATGTTGCCGTACAGCAAGAATGTTGTGTCAGTTGGTCTGTGTTGTATTTGTCCCGCCCCTCCTTCACTCTGATTGGACGGCTGGCTAAAAAGTGACAGTGATGAGCGCAGCGTTTTACTCAAAGTTGAACATTCTTCAACTCGAGGCGCCTCGTTACGCTCCTGGCGTTTAAAAAACGCGGCGTTCCAATTGCAAACAATTGAAAAAGTACGCTAGCAGCTGGAAAAAACGCTTTGGTGGACACACGGCCTAATTTTCAATTCAATTCTTTGACAAGGGCAGCAGGGACATTCTGAGAACTTTTCCAAATAAAATATGTTTCCATAAACGTTCAGAGAATGTCCTGAATGTTCTGTGAAGGTCTGCCAAATAATGTTCCCCAACCCTTAAAAGATCTCCACATGGTGACCATCTTTTTAGTCATGCAAATTTGCAGTTTGGGGTTGTCTTTTGAAGAGGATGTGAAAATTGAACATATGGCTAATTTCAGAAATTCAGGAAGAAATTCAGTTGAGAAACTTCATCCATAAAAATATTCAACCACAAGTTCCCCCCCTATAAATGTCCAACCTCCGTTCATCAATTTTTTCTTCTTTTTTCTTTCTTTTTTCTTTTCAGATGCGGATATAATTCAGGCCCTAATACTGAAAAAGACACAAGAATAATAGGCCTATATTTTGGAAAGGAGCAGCATGTCCCTCTGAAATAGCAGAGACTAGGGGCAGCATGTCCCTTACAGGATAACGATGGCAGCAAAGGGGTGCTCTTCTGTTATAAGCAGAGAAATGTGGCATGCCCCTTTAATTGCAGTTAACCGAATGAGCTTAAGCACTTAAGCACAAAAAAGGATGTTGCCAATACCAAAAACCTTAAGCAACAAGCATGTTGCCCATAACAACCAAAAGCTTAAAGCAACAAGCATGTTGTTGATAATAACCAAAAAAGCCTAGGCAACAAGCATTTTGCCAATACGCGGATAAACAAGCAATGAGGATAAAAGCAAAAGTTTACTTAAGGCTGGCCTACAATTAAAGTTTTTTAAAATATTACAGGCAAATTTCACAAGAATCGAAAATTACATCATGCTTAGTAAAGTTCTGGTGGGGCCCGGATGGGTGTCACCTGAGCTGTCTAAATGGGGCCCAGACATTTTTGTCCATGGTTTCCATGGAGGCCCCACATGGGTTAGCCCAGATGAAACGAACACTGCTCAGTGTGCACACTACAGGCTGTTAAATGTAACACAGAAACATGCTGGAGTTAATGAGATAATACGATGATAACAAGCAGAATCACCAAAAGACAGAGAAACAACAAGAACTACAACTTCAGCCACAGCCTTCAATGAAATCAACTGAAGACATTAAATCTCTCAAGATCTGATTAAACAAACAGCATTAACAGCTTCACTTATTACTAACCAGATTGACTTTATTTCTGATATACATCTAGAAAAGTTGTTATTGACAATTACCAGAGGTTTAGATGTTGATGATTTGTTGAAAATAAGTTTGTTTTGATGTCACCGTGATCGAGGTCAGCGCTTACTTCAGTTAGGCAGTTTGACTCTTGACAGTGTTTCTCTGGCTGTTCGTTAAGACAAGAGAAACAAGAGACAATGTGGTAAGCTTCTAGATGATAAGAATGTTATCATTATTTAAGGTCTTAATTCACTGATCTAATGACTGAGCTTTGTATGAGCCAAATGTGTTTAACTTTCTGCTTGATCTCTTCTAGAATTACAATAAAAAAATTTTAACCAGAAAATTTGAAAAACACATTGCTTACTAAACACTTAAAACCTCCTGCAATATTTATTGCCACACAGACATCAAGAATCAGCGTATGAATCTGAATTTTGTTTTTTTGTTATATATATAAAACACTGAATTTTGGGTAATATTTGTAATTTTCGAGAAAATAGCCTACAGGAATATACTGTGAGTTAACAATGCTCAAAGTCGACACTTAGAGGCTGTGTTCTAAATCACACCCTATACCCTCATTCACTATTTCCTACATTAGTTCACTAATATAGTCCACTTTACAGAGTGAGTGAATGAAAAGAAGTGAGTGAATTCAGAAACTTTATGAACACCTGATAAGCAGAATCACTGAAAGACAAACAAGACCAGAAAAATGACACGAGCAGAAACACAAGAACTACAACTGACTTCAGTGTCAAACCAGTTTGACATTATTTTTTTTCATACATGTACAGAAGTTCTTGTTGAGAATTAATAGATGTTGATGTTTTATTGAAAATAAAAATGTATTGAAGTTTGCAGTCACCATCGTGGTGACAAGTGTCTGCTTTAGTTGTGCTCTTGACTCTTTTCCATTAGTTTTTCTGGCTGCTGTAACAGTGTTTATAAAACATGTTTTTTATGGCAGTCCCCAAAAACTTGTACTGTTCAACCCTCTTGATGCTTACTCCATTAATGCAAAATGTAATTTAACAGTTACAAACAGATAGTTAAAAAACAGTTATGTACTGGCAACACTGTTGCCAGTAGTTTACTGTAAAATTGAGTTTTGTGGGTCACCATTGTGCTGAAGAGTAGAGCCTGTACTTTGGTTCAAGAGACAATCAAGAGACATTGGTCATATGCTGCATGTTGTTTTATTTAACAAATGGTGATTGTGTAATTGCTGGTGCAGTCTTTTTGTTTAAAATGTTTGTATTGAACTCTAAAGAAATAAGTTCCAAGTAATGTTATGCTCATATTATTAGTATATAATAAAAATTAGTTTGTACATTTAAATGGCACTCTGACAATTTGAGGTCTTTGGACTTAGTGCATGGTATCTTTACAGTAACATACTGTAGATTACAGTAAATAACTGGCAACAGTGTTGCCAGTATTTTACTGTAAAAAAGCCCGGCAAGGTCTAACAGTTTTCTATTCTGTCGGGATTAGTTACATAATGTTGTGAGTTTAATAGGCTACATGCTTATTCATCTCAAGAAATGACATCCCACATTCAAGCATATTATAACTAATCCTGACAGATTAATATGAAATTAGGACAATTTATTTCCAATACCATGCCGTATACAACATACATTAAGCACAGTCTTTGCATTAAGCAACAAAGGAGTGTGTATTAGCAATATACTACTAATGGGTTTGTTAATACTGTGCATATTTACAGTTTTTTAAGAGGATGACGATAGGAGCATATGTGAGTGAATGAGATTAAATATCACTGAGAGGTGACAGAAGTGTTGTTATTTACTATAAATATATCCAGAAACATATACTCGTTTAGGTTGCGAGCAGTTCTGCTTCTTATTCAGAAGATCAGGGGCCTGATGTATAAACGTTGCGTACGCACAAAATGGGCATAGAAATATGCGTACGCATTTTTCCACGCACATATCGGGATTTATAAAAAATAAACTTGGCGTAAATAAGTGCGCACCGTAAGGATGCTCTTGACCGTGCGTACGCACTCTTTTAGAAGAGTATGTGTTTTGGCGACACCAACTGGCCCAAATAGCAATAACTATTTAAAATGAAAAACTTCTAAATTATCCTATTACATCACCCAATAAATCAAATTGCATCAACCTGAATTATCATTATCAGCATTCTTAACCAGGTGCAAATACTTTGAATTTACCAATTTTTTTTTTAATGAATGGGCTATAAAAAGGTATGTGCGTATATAACATATCATCATAATGGATGCTCCCACTCAGGGGAGACAAAAGTGATATGAATTGAGATAGTAGATGTGCTACTTTCAATCACTTTTCCAGTGACACGCTGTTTTAATGGCGCTGGAAGCACAATAATTCCTCTTTAAACTAAACTGCAGATGTTATGACAAAATATTTTTTCGAGAATGACGATCAGTGATGCACACTTAACTTAGATATTATGGAAGACACTGCTGGATTCGGTGGTCGAACGGTCCGTTGTCCAGTTTGAATAGGTCCAATAATATCTTACTGTACAACCACAGCTGCAGGAGGTGTTCGTGTGAAGGATCTTCAAATAATTACCATTTGAAGGATATAATTTGAGGAAAACGGTAAGATTTGCATGTTTTCTTTTAAAAATACTGTCAGTGACGCGCCAGACAATTGTATTTACACTGCAATAAATAAGTGCCTATAAATAATAGCCTATAAACTTCCTAAAAGATATGTTCACCTTATCAGCAAAACTGCATAAATTTGCATAAATACTATCTGGCCAGTGGAAATGAATGAATCAACTATCCTAAAACCTTTATCTGAAGTATTTTATACAATTTTGTTTTATGGATATTTTGATATATTTATTCTAAAACAAAGAGGATATTGGATTATCTTTATCAACATAATGTGTGGCACAAATTGCATTTATAGTCCATATCTAATATTTTCCAATGTCTTGTACCTTTGACGGTGTCAACCGTGGATGTCACGTGGATGAGAACGTGTATGGAAATGATATGCAGATGAGGTTATGCATAGTAAAACTAGGCGTCGTAAGCTCCATATATGGTGATGTTGGGGAGGAGACGGGGTGGAGATGCACGTACACACAATCTTCCGCTGACTGGGATTTATAAAGGGATTTGTGCGCAGGATCTGGCGTACGCATGGTTTTATAAATCAGATTTTTTTTTGTGCGTACGCAGAATCTAGCTTTTGCGCGTACGTACACTTTTAGGACGAAATCTACGCAAAGTTTTATAAATGAGGCCCCAGGTCTGTGTGAGAAGGGAACCATCTGTCTTGCCTGCACTTGGTGATGGACCCCAGCCATAAGCTGCATAGCTTATTAGGGTGTCCATTATCCACAGTGTCAGAAATAATATCTGCGCTTATGCGCATGTTAATGTTGAATACTTACATAGGTAGGCGTGTGTATGTGCGTGCATATACAGTGGGTATGGAAAGTATTCAGACCCCCTTAAATTTTTCACTCTTTGTTATATTGCAGCCATTTGCTAAAATCATTTAAGTTCAGTTTTTTCCTCATTAATGTACACACAGCACCCCATATGGACAGAAAAACACAGAATTGTTGACATTTTTGCAGATTTATTAAAAATGCGTGGTAATGAAACACCCCAACAGGAAAAAGAGCAGAAAAAGAAGAGATGATCTATACACAAGAGTTTGCTAGTAGCTTATATGCTAAGTTTTGATTAATGTTTGTACACAAATAAAAATACAGTTTCGAAGGATGCATTACTCTTATCTGTATAACCACAAATTAAAGTATTTTAAGTTGTTTCCATCGTTATAATGAGACAAAATTATTTGTTGTGCCGATTTATGTTGTGGAAGTCTCACTACAGTCCAGTAATGAAATATGCGTGTCCTGGAAATGGGAAGCTTCAGGTACCACTTGAGTCATCTCCTTTTGGAAAGGAGAAGTAGGTTTCTGTGTAGTTACACCGCTAACCAATACACACAGCAAGATGGATTTCAGTAATTCTAATTTTATGAATGTGCTGATGTCTGCATAAAATGTATGATGAACTGGGGATGTGACATTTTTTAGGGGGGAACTTGTGGTTGAATAGTGTTTGATTTTTTTATTTTGATTTTTTTGGTGGATGAACTTTCTCAATTTCTTCTTGAATTTCTGAAATTAGCCATATGCGCAATTTTCACATCCTCTTTAACGGACCACTCAAACGGGGAAAAAAATTGCTTCAGCCCATTCGGCTATCACGTTTGTCCACCTGCTGCTCTTTACAGTCATTTAACTTTTCTCTTTTTGTCTTGAACTAACTCACAAATTTCCACAATTCTGACAACATCTCTAACAACATCTTGATCATTTTTAAATCATTATACAACAATTATTCAGACTCACACAGACATCAAGATTCAGCATATGAACCTCAATAATGGTGACAACATTTTCAGATAAACAGATTAACTCAAGAGGTGGGAAGTCCAGGGGTCAGAGAGTAAAAGTCCTGCCATATTTTTATTCCACCCACTGAAGCATTAATGAGATAAATAAGTGTTTAATTGAGTGATTATTGACCATTATTGAAGACACCTGATGATAACAAGCAGAATCACCAAAGGAGAAAATCACTATTTTTTAAGTTACCATCATCGAGGTCAGGGTTTGATTTAGTTGAGCTCTTGACCCTTTGATATTTGAATATTTGATATTTATCTGCTTATCCCCAGTGCATCTAAGATATAGGTGATTTTTTTTCTTCAGTCGAATGCAAATTATGATTTTTAACTGCAACCGCTGCCGTCTGTCAGTCAAATAATAGCAGTGATTGGGAACTTGAACAATAAGAGTCGAAAAAACTTCCATAGACAAATCCAAATTAAACCCTGCGGCTCGTGACGGCACATTGATGTCCTAAGACACGAAACGATCGGTTTGTGCGAGAAACCGAACAGTATTTATATAATTTTTTACCTCTAATACACCACTATGTCCAACTTCGTTCAGCTTCCTGCTAGTGAGGTCTGATCGCGCTCTGACAACGGAAGTGATGTCTCGCGCTCATTGAAGTATATGGGCGAGACATCACTTCCGTCATCACAACGCGTTTTTTGACCTCACTAACAGGAAGCTGAACGAAGTTGGACATAGTGGTTTATTAGAGGTAAAAATTATATAAATAATGTTCGGTTTCTCGCACAAACCGATCGTTTCGTGTCTTAGGACATTAATGTGTCGTCACGAGCCGCAGGTTTTAATTTTGATTTGTCTAAGCAAGTTTTATTTACTGTTATAGTTGAAGTTCCCATCTACTGCTATTATTTGACTGACAGACGGCAGCGGTTGCAGTTAAAAATCATAATTTGCGTTCGACTGAAGAAAAAAAGTCCTCTACATCTTGGATGCACTGGGGGTAAGCAGATCAAATTTTCATTTTTGGGTGAACTATCCCTTTAAAACCAACCAGACAAGTTAAAAGATGGTCAGGTGGTGTTGGTCATGTCTGTGTGTTTTTTGTTTTTTTTTTGGTGGTAAGGATAACTGCCCCACTGAAGCAGCGTTAACGATAATGAGATAATTAAGTGATTTAAGTGAAGTTAACATCAGGTATCTTCAATAACAGTCAATCATCACTCAATTATTTATCAATTATTATCAAATACTGTTTATTTTGCATTTTTTACTTCCGGCCCTCATTAACAATTATATAGAATTTATAAATGATTACATACAAAATTAATAGTTTTATTAAGATTGATGTGGCTTGGAATTGGTCACATGTGCTTGGAAAAAAAATTCAGAAAATCGACTTTCCTAATTGTGCATGCATTGTGTGCATATATATATATATATGATATGAACTATAATTTTTGTCATTCATATATAGGATTAAATTAGTTCATATCATGTCTCATTCAAAGTATTTACAAAATTTGTAAATGAACTTCCTTTTTTTGTAATTTTTCTCATGTCAGCACTATTGGCTCAGTGACCAATCCTCTGTTTTTTGGCTTTAAATGTCTCCTTCTGTGATGCGAAACTGCTTTTCATAATCAAGGCTATCAGGATCCTAATCTTTCCCATCTCAAACATGAGTCAGTCAAACATATTCGGTTTGATGGTCCTCATTCCTCTAATTTTATCACAGGTAAAATTAAACTGTCCTTTTATTAGAATTATTATTTTTTACATTGTTTCTGACACTATTTTCAAAAAAGTGTTTATCAAATGTATTTATATATCATAAGGTGTAATTTTGCTTGTATGTTGGAATTACTTATGCTGTTATTTCATCTCCACAGTCAGCGAGAGGGAAGGACTGTGTGTGTGAGCTGCAAAATTCTGATCCTGCTTTCCCTGAGAATAAACTCAAGAACGTTGAGTTCACTGCTTTACAATGCACTGGGAACATCACTTCAGAAAAGGTAGAAAACTATCAGACATTGTGCAGCCTACAGATGCCATATAATTCTGTACAATATGTTATTGAAGCAAAACTTTTTCTTTTTCAAATGTGTGCAGATGACAGAGATTGACAGCCTTGTTTTGGGTCTACAACACCGTATCTGGCAGCTTCTGGATAACGTGTCCATGCTGGAAAAAGAAGACAATGGAAATCTGTACGCAGCCGTGTCTCTACGCATTATTGAATTGGAGTTAGCGGAGATTCAAGACCTTCTGGATAAACTCAACAGGACCACCAACAATTACAAGCAGCTTAGTGTAGAGGCTGCTGCAGAGGTGAATTTATCTACACCACAGAACTTTTACATTTATAGAATAATTTCATGTATACTGTAAAACCTGTAAAATACTGTAAAACAGTTGTTCTAACTAATCTTTTTTAGTAAACTTTACTTAATGTCCAAGAATTTGTTGAACTTACTTAAAACAATTTAGTACTATTTACTGTTTGCATGCTATGCTTTGTTACTCAGAAAACCCAAGTAAAAATTACTTGACTGGTTTGAGTACCGTTTCGTCGGGGGCGGGGCAAAAGGTATTTACTCATTTTCTTAAAGTGATCTTGAATGTTAAATTATCAGTACAACTAAACGTTTGGGATAACATCACGCAAGTTGACCATAAATTCATGTTGATTTCCTGAAATTTCTTCTCACCATTTTAATTATTAGCATTTCCTTTGGTTGCGCACTTGGAACTTCAATTATATTAATATACTCTCTTCCAGTTGTTACCCATTGATTTCCAAATGGAAAATTACCGTTATTTGTGGTTTCAAAAAAAAAAGACATATTAAATAGATTGCATTTAAAAAGAACTAACGTTTATTTAGCACTAAACCAATAATTAATTTAGACTCTATATAGAATTTTGATTTATTAGATTATAAATAAGTCACACACAGACATCAACATTCAGTATGCAAAACACAACAATTGTTATTTTTTTTATTTTTTATTAATAAGACCATTACAGTTTTATTTGTTGTCTTTGATGGGGTAGTACTGACACAAGACAGCAAATAAAATTGTAAAATAAAGCAATTACTTTATTTGTGCCGCAATGCACTCTACACTTGCACAATACACTTCCTCGGATCACAGATAGAATTAAGTTGACAAAACTGGTTTAAAGGTGCTAAAGAGGATGTTTTGTTTTATACATTTTTGCAATATTACTTTTAACTGTCTTTACTAACTGATAAAAGACTATTTATTAGGTGCACTGAAAGGAATAATATTAATATACATCATCTGTGCACGAGGTAGGGCCTTTAAAACATCAGCCAATCATTTACGTGATCATCGCGTAAACGATTGGCCCTCTGTCTTGTCAATCACTGCCATGACGTTCCGTGCGCGGCTGCGCGCTCCAGTAACTTTCCACACTCCACAGGCGCCGCATGCAATGTTTTTGTCAGGAGACAGGAGTAACAACTGCAGATTATGAGTTACCTGCGGTGAGTCCGACATAATGAATCCACTAACACGACACAGCGAATGCCGGTGGTAAACACTCGTGTTCCAAAGCTTACTTAATTTAATTAAGGCAACTAGTTTGCACAATTGAATTAAGTAAACTGAACAAATTTGTTTTTACAGTGTAATGTGTTTATTGCTAAGAGTGAAAATAATTCCTTACCAAAATGTATAATGAAGTATCCCAAATATATAACATTAATGTAAAATAAATAAATAATTACGTTTAAATACAATGTATTTCAATGGATTATTAATATTTCATTTAATTTCTTTATTTTATTTATTGTTTTTATTATTTTCTGCAGTGCTTTGCAATATGTACACATTTATGTCATGCCAAGAAAAAAACTATTTGTATTATTACACTCTAATAAATGCTGGGTTAAAAACAACCCAAGTATGGTTGAAAATGGACAAACCCAGTTGTTTTAACCCAACTGTTGGGTTAAATGTTTGCCCAACCTGCTGGGTAGTTTTATTTAACCCAACTATTGTTTGAAAATGACTATATGGCTGACTTAAAATGATTCTAAAATGAAATTAAAATGTTTATTTAGTAAACATATTAATAAATGTTAATTTTCAAGATATTTTGGGTTCATTTTAAGTAAGTAATACTGTATTTTTTAAACAATAGTTGAGTTAAGTAAAACTACCCAGCAGGTTGGGCAAACATTTAACCCAACTACTGGGTTAAAACAACCCAATCGCTGGGTTTGTCCATTTTCAACCCAACTTGGGTTGTTTTTAACCCAGCATTTTTTAGAGAGTAGTATAGTATTTTTACGTTTCATGTCCTCAATTCCTCAATACTATTTTCCTGGGACATTTTGTGAATTAACTGGCCATCCTGCCACGCTGGGATAGGCTGCAGAGGATAAAGTGATTTGGAGAATGGATGGATGGATTTTGTGAATTATGTGCACTTTGCTAATTCTTATTTAATCCCTCATTCCTACAGCTTCAGGATATGAAGGAAAAGATGGTGGAGCTGGAGAAGTTTGACCACACGCAGGTGATGGTGAGAGAGCGTGAAAACCAGCGTATAAAGAGCAACCTGGGACGCTGCGCAGATGTGCTCAGTAGTACATCACCAGCCCCTACACTTTCCCCTGGTACATATAAACTAGTTTATCATTATTATGTAGCCACAGCTAAAGCGTTAACGTATTACACTTACATTTTTGCTTTATTTTTATTTTTAGGCCACTGTGGTCTGGGTCGTATTGTCAATGTGGTGGGACCTAGAACGTATTCCCTCACTGTGTATGGAACTTCTTATCCTTACGGTGCTTGGGGTCGAGATGCAAATCCTGCTCCAGGAGACGAGAACAAGTACTGGCTGGTGGTGCTGTCAAGCAGTAATGTACATGGCCACTATGTCCGCCAGTTCAATAGTATGGGTACTTTTATATTAGGTATAGGAGCAACAGATACATATATATCAAGCTCCAACCCCACAACAAACACAATTCAGGGCCCTAACATGGTCATGTACGGCAACGCGCTCTACTATAACTGTTACAACACATACTCCGTATGTCAGTTCAACATGACGACTCAGTCTGTCAGTACTGTGGCTTTACCTAATGATGCAGGTTACAACAACATGTTTCCTTTCGCACACCTCGGCACCACATACAGTTATACAGATATGGATTTTGCCACAGACGAATCAGGCATCTATGTTATATACGCGTCCACAAGCAACTTCGGAAATGTGATTATCAGTAAACTTGAGACTAGCAACCCGCCTGCTTTGAACCAAACATGGTCCACTTCTCTTCACAAAAGGACCGTCACAAACACCTTCATGGTGTGTGGTGTGCTTTATTCTACTCGTTACCTGGATACAGAAAGAGAAGAGATTTTTTACTCTTATGACACCAAAACCAATGAAGAGCGATATGATTTGAAAATTAATATTAAGAAGATGCAGACTAATATTGAGTTTCTAAACTATGACCCCAGAGATCATCTGCTGTATGTCTACAGTGATGCCTACATTCTAACTTATGAGCTCATCTTTCAGTAAATCTCCAATGAACTTGATTTGAGACATGAGAGTATGGCTGCATCCCATAAACTGTCTGTACTAGCATATATAGCATGCAAAATTAGATGCAACACAAATAATTGTATACTGAATGAAGGATTGTATGTTGAATGATTGTATCCTAAATGAAGGATTCTCAATAGCAACCTGTGTGTGTGTTACTTCAAGAGAACAACCATACATGTGTTTTATTTTCTTATTTTCTTTTTATGATTTAATTTTAAAAATCGTGTATAATCATTAGCCATTTATGTAGCTTTCTATTGATTGACCATTTATTCATATTATTATTATTTGATTTACATCATTTATAATTTGATCATTTATGTGTCATTTTATGTTTTAATATTTTATATCTATACATTCCTTTCAATTGTTGTTTAATCCTATGATTGTGTGGTTTCAAGGGAGGTTTGTCTTCATAGAAGAGACAAAAGAATGTTGAATGACGATGTTGTGAAGCAGTAATTTTCCATTGCTTGTCATTGGTATAATAACACTTGTTGGATTTGTACTGGTTAGATTAAATCTGAGCATTGAAACATTTGAAACTAAGATTATTCTATAAACTGTGCTCCTTTTAATATCATTACTTTTACTCCTGCTTCAGGCTGAAAAAAGAATTTTGGGTTCAACACAAAATTTTATGAAATTATGTCCAATACTAGTTTCTTTTTTTATACAAAAGTATGTATTCAAAACTGCTTGTTTTGTGGGGGGAAATCATGTACTACAGATTTACTTAAATAAAATTCCTGTGTATTAAGGATGATTGGGGCAGTTTTTTCCACCTTGTCTATTCTCAGAACGTCCCACTGAGCAAATTACGTCCAGAAGACGTCTTTTTGAGGTCTTGTCTCAGGTTGAAAAGACGTCCACTGAGGGGCCAGAATGAAAGTTTTTATGACGTCTTTTTTTGACGTCTTCTGGACATCCGATATAGACGAACACGCAGAATCACCAAAGGAGAAAAATCACAATTTTTAAGCCACCATCGTGGAGATGAGTGTTTGCTTTAGTTGGGCTCTTGACCCTTGACTTATTAATATTAGAGTTTATTTGGGCTGTTTTAACTGCGTCATAACAGCCAGACAACTGTACTGAATAAAGGGTGTAACCCTGGGGCAAAAATAATTCCTACTTTACATCTTTGACTCCCTCTAAGGCTGTGGCTGAAATCAACTGTAGTTCTTGTGTTTTTGCTCATCTGTTTATTTCTTCTTACCTTCAGTGAATCTGCTTGATAACTTAATGCTGAGATGATGCTATAAATTATATATAATATATCTGTGTGCCAGATGTGGGCCGGATCTGGGCTGACATAAAGTTGCTATCTGGGATAAGATCTCGTAACCGAATAAAACCGACTGATATCGAGATCTCGTAACCCAGCAAAACCATCCTTCATTGAGATCTTGTAACCAAAAAAAAAAACAACTGTCATTAAAATTGCATAAAAGGACAAAACATACTGTATTGAGATCTCATTACAGACCGTTACCTGCAATACTGGCAGTCATTGAGACCTCATAACAAAATTAAACTGACCGTCATTGAGACCTCATAAACCAACAAAAACAACCATCAATGAGATCTCTTAACCAAATAAAACCGACTGTCATTGAGATCTGGTAACTGAATGAAACCAACCGTCATTGAGATCTCATAACCCAGCAAAACCAACCGTCGTTGAGATCTCGTGACCAAAAAAACCTACCGTCACTGAGATCTTGTAACCAGAGGTGGGAAGTCCAGGGATCAGAGAATAAAAGTCCTGCCATATTTTTATTCCACCCACTGAAGCATTAATGAGATAAATAAGTGTTTAATTGAGTGATGATTGACCATTATTGAAGACACCTGATGTTAACAAGCAGAATCACCAAAGGAGAAAATCAAAATTTTTAAGTTACCATCATCGAGGTCAGGGTTTGATTTAGTTGAGCTCTTGACCCTTGACTTTTTAATATTAGATTTAGTTTGGGCATTTATAACTGCGTTAAAACCAACCAGATAAGAAAAGTTAAAAGATGATCAGGTGGTGTTGGTTATGTTTTCACATAGTCACTGAACTTATTTAGAGCCCAATCTTATAGTGATGTGTCGTTCTCGAACGATTCGTTCATTTTGAACAAATCTTTAATGTGACTCGGGAAGAACGAGTCGTCTCGGGGGGTGATTCGTTCAGTCGCGCATGTGCAATATTCTACAGGTTCTGTACTGCTAGTAGTAGTTCACCTGATGATTCAATTGATTTGTTCATTTCATGAGTCTTTCGGGTTTTGAGTTGTTCCTTAATCACGTGACAGACCCATACGCGACCAATGCATTCTGAGCCGGAAAGAGAATTGATTAGTTCTTTTTATGAGTCTTTCGGGTTTTTGAGTCGTTCCTTAATCACGTGACAGACCCATACGCTATGCTGTGTGACCCAAGCACATTATATTTATTAGTAAATAACGTTAACTCTCCAGTTTTGTTTGAGTTTGTTACAACTGTTAAAGCTGAAGTTATCATAACCTTGATGTTTTAAACTAACATTAATAATTCAAATTCAAAATGTTATTTGCTTTTAATTTATGTCATTATGTCCTTTTTGAGCAATCTTCTTATACATATATTAGACTAATATGTCAAGTCTGCCTAGGAAAAGCAATTATTATAACAGCAAACTCAAAATTGGAGTAAAAATGAACAAACTAGGCTATAAATACTTTGTATTGTAGGCTTGGATTATTATATTATTATATAGCCTAGTGTTTATTTACAGATAGACAGTCAAAAAGATAATTTAATCAATACTTTATTTATAACAGGGCTTTATTTATTTATAATAACACACCACAGATCCTCAAGAAACAGTAACAAAAACAGTGACAGAAATGTCAGAAATAGCGTATGGGTCTGTCACGTGATTAAGGAACGAATCAAAACCCGAAAGACTCATGAAGAGAACTAATCAATTCTCTTTCCGGCTCAGAATGCGTTGGTTTAGCATGGGACTGCCTGTCACGTGATTAAGGAATGACTTAAACCCGAAGACTTGTCAGACAAGAGGTGAGGTGAGCTTAATCAGCTTGTCATAAACTGAAGACCCAGGTAAAGAATGAATTAATCATTTCTGAATCTTATAGCATTGTAGTTTTGTATTGTTTGTAGTGTGATCAACGTTTGCATAAGTAGTAGATGTGTTGGGGAAGTAACACGTAACATTTTAATTACATTTTGCTAAAATGAACGAAATGACTCAAAAAAAGATTCGTTCATTTTGTTGAACGAGACTCAAAAGTCAGAGTCAGTAAAATGATCCGAACTTCCCATCACTACAATCTTAGCTATATTTACATTATTGATTACAGCAGCACTGTGATTCTACAGAAGATCAACTTTATCAATACAAAAATATATATCTTTTAAAGTTCTGATTTAAAAAAAAAAACAGTTTTAGTCAAACACACAGAAATCAAGAATCAGTCTGTGAATCTCAACAGTGGTGAGAGTAATAAAGCATGTTGCAATGCATTCTGGGTGCCACCAATCAAAATTCATCCATGCCTCCCATCATGCATTGCTGCATGAATAAATTATGAGCTGAATTGTCTTAGTAATTTTCTTTATTCTCACTATTTAAATTTTGCTGTTTTTCTGTGACTTTTTAGTAGCTTGTTTTCTAATGTTCAGAGTTGATCTGTTGATCAGAATATGTTGCTTGTCACCGTTGTTGAGATTCATACGCTGATTCTTGATGTCTGTGTGTGCCTAAAACAATCCTTTATTTTGTGATATGGACAACATTCAAAAAAAATTGTGTTGATAAAGTCAATCTTCTGCTGTAGAATCACAGTGCTGCTGTAATCAATAATGTAAGCCTAACTAAGATTGGGCTCTAAATGAGTTCAGATCAAATTATGATTATGTGCAAACATAACCAACACCACCTGACCATCTTTTGTCTTTGCTTGTCTGGTTGTTTTAATGCAGTTAAAATTGCCCAAGCTAAATCTAATATTAAAAAGACAAGGGTCAAGAGCTCAACTAAAGCAAACCCTGACCTCTGTGATGGTAACTTAAAAATTGTGATTTTCTCCTTTGGTGATTCTGCTTGTTATCATCAGGTGTCTTCAATAATGGTCAATCATCACTCAATTAATCACTTATTTATCTCATTAATGCTTCAGTGGGCGGAATAAAAATATGGCCTGACCCCTGGACTTCCCACCTCTGAGGCCTACAACATACAGTAGCAGTTCTGGAACTTTTCTCTTCACACTCTGGGATCTCAAGTTTATTTTTATGAAAAATAGCGCCAGGTCGTATGCAATAAAATTATGGCACAAATGCTAAAATGAACTTTGATTGAAAAATTAATTTTGATTGAGCAAATTAAAAGGACTTTCTTTTTGCAGCAGTGTCATACATGATAACGACCATCGACTATAAGGTATTAAACTGATGAGATCGCATTTTGTCTCTTGCCAGTAGCTTAGGCCTATGTGACGTTATAGTACTGACAGAAAGTGTGGAGTTTGCAGCAAAGTTTTTATTAAAGTTATAGAAAAGGTGAGTTAAAAAAAAACACTGTCAGAGAAGTGAAATTTATTGTAATAACCAAAAAATAATAAAATTAGACAAAACACTCCAAAAGTCTCACAGTCGCATAATGATATAGCGCAACAAATTAGTTTAACCACTGCTCATATTTTGAGATTTTCTGCATGCTGTGCAATTTCGACTGACATAAACTATAAACTACAGCATATGATAGGCTACTGCATTTTTCTCTTAGCTGAATATAAAAGACCATCAGTTGAAGGTGTTATATGCTAACAGATAACCATCATTATACATGTAAAGTCTCCTATCAACAGGATTGTAGTTGAGATTGGCTATTCCAGCAGAAACCTTCTCAAAAGGCAAAGAAAGAGTGTTTATCTCTTGGCCAGTGGTTGTATCGAAAGCATAAAACACCTCTTCTTGGTAAGTGCTAACAAAGCGTGTAGCGTACAGGACCCCGCACACCATAAACGTGCTGGTGACAGACCTCTTAAAGAGATGTGTCTTCCAGGTATGTGTGATATTGAGCTCCAGCGGATCTAAGCGGCTCACAACAATGTTGCCGTGGTTCTCCTCTGTGGCATATATCACCCACACAGCGTCTTGATCAGCTTCCAGGTCGATGTCTGTCCAGTCACGGCAGCTGTAGTAGCAGAAAGGGAACTTGTTGTTGATTCCGGCACCATCCAGTTTGACACGCTTGGTTGCTTTTGTCGCAATGTTGAAGCTGCAGATTGCAGCGGTGCTGTAGCATTGGTAAAATACGGTATTGTCGTACAGTATAGTGCCAGAGCCCTGAACAGCATTTGTGTGGCTGTAGGATGATGCTATGTATTCATCCTTGTAGTTCTTGCTGGCCATGAAATCTTCGTACGAGTTGTACACCCTGATTGTGTTTCCGTGCTTGTTTCCACTCACCAGACAGTGTTCCCAATAAACTTCCTTGCTGTTCAGTTTGGCATCCCTACCCCAAGCACCTGAGATATAAGAACTGTGGATGGAATTGAGCTTGGTGACAACTGGAGAACTTATGTTGGACATAATACGCTGATGACAAGTGCCTGCAAGTGGAATTACATTAATTTGTCATATGTTCAGTAATCAGATAAACATATTTCATGAAAAAAACAAACCAATTTTCACCTTACTGTTGAAGACATCGATGAAGACATAATTTCTCCACTCACTGAGAGTCGTGTACTTACTTCTGAAGTCTTCAGGTATAGTTTTGCAGGTCTGTGCTCTGTTGTTGAGGTAGCGTAGCCTCGTTTTCATTGTCTCTAGATTGAAGACATCGCTTTTGTACATTTTCTGGATCTCCTTCTTTGCATTAGTCAACTGAGAGAAACAGAAACATTGTCACCATATCATTGAATCAATTCGGAAATCTGTTTTTTGTATTCCATTTTTTGGCGAATGTTTTCAATTAATCTATTTTCAATTCATGGAACTTCAATGAGGAGTTAACCGTAATCAGAAGTCATTTTCTGCCACTTTTGTTTTTGGATACAATGCAGACTAAACATGAGCTTCATGCAGCAGCAGTTATCATTAACAATGACTTAAATTTAAGAGTTTCTCACACAAAACTATCATATTCAGAAGACTTGTAGCAACCATTGTCATTGTTAAAAGGGCTCGATGTAGGAATAGGAATGACAGCCAGTGGTCGAAATAGGTACTGCAGTCCAAATTCAAAATATTGTTTGCCCCACCCCCTCCTTCAAAGACGCGGGTTGCCAGCTTGAGGATGTGCAACAAGAGGTAGCGCAAATGACAATGAAAGCCGAGGATTTACACACTGTAAGCTGATGAGTTGATTTATCTGTTTTAAAATGCTGTCGTTCATAGAGATTTTTAGATGGATACAGAGGCTTTTTAGGTCAGGTAGAATTTGCAATTCTCTGACCCAGTTTGTTTGCTGGTTTCCATGCATGGAAACCAGCAAACAAACTGGGAACAAAAGCGTATTGTAGCCATGTTTCCTAAATATCTGCAAACATATTGGGGTATTTTTATGCTTTATTAAAATGAAAATCTTACATATAGCCCTTTTAAATAAAACTACCAAAAATTGTTATTGGTATTGAATTAAAACTGATCAAAACTGAAGCACTAAATAAAATAATACTGGTGGTGACAAATCATGTGGACTACTTTTATGGTGCTTTTTCATGTTGTTTGGTTGTTTGGGGCCTCATTCATAAAATGTTGCACCGTCCTAAATTTGATCTTGCGATCATTTCTCAGATGTGCGTATAAGTGTGATTCATAGAATAAACGTACGCACAGAAAACGAGCGTACGCCTCTCTTTAAGATGTGAAATCTATAAATCGCAAATGATCTTGAATGGTTTCAGTTCTCCGCCTTTTAAACGACACCTAATTAATGTCATTTACATATGAAAGATCAGCAGTCATCGTCCAAATCCTTTAATTTAGAATTGTGGGCTGCAAGAATAGCTTATTTACAAAAACCTGCAGTACACTGACAAAGAAAATTTCATATGTCTGCTCAGACCCTGATGTGGCGCTAAAAACTTTTCCATGTCAAAAACCGTTTTTCTAAATACAGTGGCATGAAAAAGTATGTGAACCACTTGCAGAATCTGTGAAAATGAGAATTATTTTAATAAAATAAGAGGGATAATAAAAATTGCATGTTATTTTTTGTTTAGTACTGTCCTGAGTAAGATATTTTACATAAAAATGTTTGCATTTAGTTCACAAGACAAAACAATAGCTGAATTTATTAAAATTACCCCATTCATAAGTATGTGAACCATTGATTCTCAACACTGTGTGGTTACCTGATGATATACGACTGTTTTTTTTTTGTTTTTTTTCTGATGGTTGTTCATGAGTCTCTTGTTTGTTCTGAGCAGTAAAAATGAGCTCTGTTCTTCAGAAAAATCCTCCAGCTCCTGCAGATTCATCAATTTTCAAGCATTTTTGCATATTTGAACCCTTTCCAGCAGTGACTGAATTTGAGATCTGTGTTTTCATACTGAGGACAACTGAGGGACTCAAACACAACTATTAAAAGAGGTTCAAACATTCACTGATGCTCCAGAAGGAAACACGATGCATTAAGAGCCGAGGGGTGAAAACTTTTGAACAGGATGAAGATTTCACAATTTTTCTTATTTTGTTTAAATATCATTGTTTTTCATTTAGTACTGCCTTTCGGAACCAACAGAAGATACTTGCATGTTTCCCGGCAGAAAATTAAGTACAATTTACCTTGATCTTCGAATTCCAAAAGTTTTCACCCCTCAGCTCTTAATGCATCGTGTTTCCTTCTGGAGCATCAGTGAATGTTTGAACCTCTTTTAATAGTTGTGTTTGAGTCCCTCAATTGTCCTCAGTATGAAAACACAGATCTCAAAATCAAACAGTCACTGCTGGAAAGGGTTCAAACATGCAGATGCTGGAAAACTGAAGAATTTTTGGGATTTTTCTGAAGAACAGAGCTCAGTTTAACTGCTCAGGACAAACAAGAGACTCATGAACAACCATCACAAAACATAAAAACAGTCGTGGATCATCAGGTAACCACACAGTATTGAGAATCAATGGTTCACATACTTATGAATGGGGTTATTTTAATAAATTCAGCTATTGTTTTGTCTTGTGAACTAAATGCAAAAATCTTTTATATAAAATATCTTACTCAGGACAGTACTAAACAAAAAATAACATGCATTTTTTATTATTCCTCTTATTTTCACAGATTCTGCAAGGGGTTCACATACTTTTTCATGCCACTGTATGAGCGCTGGCGTGGATTTAAGCGTACGCACACTCTAAGATCAAATCTGTGCATATACGCACGCTTTATAAACGAGGCCCCTGGTGACTATTTTAAGGAAGATTTACCTCTTTCAGAAGGTCATTGGTCTCTTTGCTGGGGCTTTTCTTGTGAGCATCACTGGCAGTATAATAGATTTCGTCAACTTCCTTCATCAGCTGTTGCAGGTGAAGGGCGTTGTACAGGCCGTTTGTGTTCAGATACTCGAACGGTTTCAGGCGGGCTGTGATGTCCTTAAGAGCGCGTTCCATCTTTGGCAGTTGTACATTTCTGTTCTTCACCTGAAAGTTACAATGCAAATGAGTTCACTGACATACTTCAAGAATGAATCTACAGTATGACTTTAAAGGATCTCACCTTTGTCTGAAACTTTTCAAGGTTGTTCTCACAGGTCTGGACTTGTTTTGCGACTCCCTCGAACTTCACAGTGGGGAAAGCCCAGAGAGAGCTGCTTAATTCACACACACAGGAACCATCCTTCTGTTCACCTGTAATTCTCTGAGCCTGGACAGTCGCCTGATTACACACAACATGATACAATAATTTCATCCTATTGTTTACTACATTTACTTTCTTGGTGTCGTTGTGGGTTTTGTTTCTTTTGCAGTTGTAAGCTGTAAGGACCTTTTGAAATAACTGAAATAACCGTGTGTTTACCTGAAAATAATTGTACATCTTAGAACATTGATCAACCAATCAGATTTGAGCATTCAACAGCGCTGTAGTTAGGGTTGTAACGGTATGAGATTTCCACGGTATGATAACCGTCTGAGTAAATATCACGGTATCACAGTATACGGTATTAAACAATCAATAATTATTTATACCATCAATTCAAATGACCAATAATTTAATTAAAATGTTTGTTTTCTTTATTCAGATTTCAATAATAAAAAACAATCAAATACATTTAATAAATGATTATGGATTAGAAGATCTTTTATTAATAATTAAAATTCAAAATTCTGCTTTGACTTCATTCTTCTTTATTTTTTAATACAAATATTATCAAAAATGATGTCAATGAAATTAACTTTTTAATTATTATTTTGACAAGTACATTCTATTTAACAATTATAATAAATTTCAGTTTCGAGTTAAAAACTTCGGGTTAAAAAGCGGTCTTTTATTTTGACGGGATGTAATGAAGAGCTTTGAGTTTCAGTGTATTTGACAATGGTTTTTCTCAAATAAAATGATGAAATGCTCATTAAGCGCTATCTCAGAGCAACCTTGAATATGTTTGTGTTCATGTCCTCTGATAACGAGACTTCAGCTTCAAACACTGAAAAAACAATAAGAGCGTCGCGCATACTTAAGTATGTAGTACAGGAAACAGCGCAGCTCATTCACACAGGCAGACACGCAAAACAAACGGATATATTAATACAGCAGTCTTTTTGCGCTTTAATATTCACAGAGCCCGCCTAGGCCATTTGATTTTTAGTACAGCTCTGCTTTCGTTTTATTCATCAGTCCAACAAATTGCGCGTTTTTACCTGACATTGCTGCGTTATACTGTACATTCCATTTTCATGACTGGATCCCGGGATTCCCTCTCCATCACGCACATCATACGACCTAAGTTATAAACGGAACATACCTGCATCTACACGGATGGTGTTCTCGAATATAGGTGAACATGTTCGATGTGTTTCCTCCTTTTGCAGGTAGGCCTACTTTGCGCCCACATTGTTTTTGGATATCTACACTCGAGGACAGCCCCGCGTTTGTTTAAAGTATTCCCATACTACAAATTGTAACTTATTTTTCAACGGGGCATAGAGAGGTAGCAACTTCTGTCTCTGACATTGTCTGCTGTATGTGTGGGTGTGGAGCAAGTTTAGAGTAGTGAAGTGGAAAGTTGTTGTCTATGCGCAAGTGAAATTCTGCGTCTTATTATTATTGTTTTTTTTTTACAATACCGTAAATAAGCAAATGTACACGATATGATAATCGTACGTGTTCATACCGTGAGATACCGTCATACCGGTATATCGTTACAACCCTAGCTGTAGTATAGTGAGATCTGTTATATAACCACTGCAATATGTACATGTAGATAAATTAAATAAATATAAATAAACAATAATGTATATTTATCTTTATATAATAAAGATATATAGACATATGCAGTTCATTTAACTAACATATTCAAATTCATTTTATTCCATTAAAAAAACATTCCAGTTAAGACAGATAAAAGAAGGGACTTACTGTGACTGTGAGGACCAACAAGTAGGAGAGCATGTTGAGCAAATGACCCCGAAAGGCTAAAAGTCTTGCTTTAAACAACACAATCATTTTGATGTTGCAAAAACTTAAAGCATTACAAAAGAATTTTGTAAGACAAAAACACATCTCTCAACAAATCTGCAATTTCACCATTATGGTCAGACAGTGAGGCAAAACAAATGTTGAAAGTTTGACAATTCATGATAGGCAAAGCGTGAATTTTCCATTACTCATGGATCAACTGAAGGTGTTCACAAAGATAAGATTGCAACAAACTGTTTCACCTAAAGAAATGAAAAAAAATCATTATTTCACAATAATGATTTGGCTTTAAAACTCTGCTGTTGCTACCAATCATTGTTTATTATAAGGTCCCCTTTCTACCTTCAGACATGAGTCAGTCTAATATATTCATTTTTTTTATCCTCATTCCTCTAACTTTCCCTCAGGTAAGAAAAAATCAATACTATATAAAAATTGTTTTTTGTGTCATGACTATAAAATACAAAATGACATGTTTTTGCTTGTTTTATATCATTTAATTTTCTGTCATTAGGTCATCACACAGTCAGCGAAAGGGAAGGACTGCGTGTGCGATCTAAAAAATTCAGATCCCGTTTTCCCTATGAATAAACTAAAGAAAGTAGAGACCGATGCCTTACAATGCACTGGGACCATCACTTCAGAAAAGGTAGGGTGGAAAAAAAAAATCTCTATCATTTTATCTGTTGTTCAAATATATTCTAAATAACTAAATGAAATGAAATTAAAATGAGTTGTGTTAATGTAAATATCTGCAGATGACAGAATTAGACAGACTTGTGCTGGGTCTACAACAACGCATCAAGCAGCTGGAGGACAACGTGGTCATGCTAGAAAAGGAGGATAACAAGAATATTTATGGGGCCGTGTCTCTGCGCATCATTGAGTTAGAGATTGCCGAGATTCAGGACCTCGTCGACAAACTCAACAGGACCACCAAAAATTACCAGCATCTCAGTGTACAGACTGCAGCTCAGGTGACTTGCATTATTATTATTTTCTAATATTCTTTTGTGTTTCTGTAATAATAGCGTTTTGCATAAATTAAATAATATTCAAGTTTTAATAGGTGCATCTGTTGTCTTAAAAATAATACTTGTACGAGAAAGCACTAAATAAAGTAACACAATTTTAAATAATAATAATTGTAAAAAGGAAATAAAAATCAATGTACTTGAAAATAAATATTTTAAATAAAACTAAAACTAATTATGGCATAAAAACAACCTCAAAAACTATAAAAATGAGTAGTATACAGGTAAAAATAATAATAAATGTGATATTTTTCTTAAAGCTTGAGGATATGAAAGACACAATGGCGGAGCTGGAGAAGTTCGACAACATGCTGGTGATAAAGAAAGATCGAGAGAACCAGCGCATTAAGAGGGAACTGGAACAGTGTAAAGAAGAGATCAAGGCCACGGCACCACCTCCTACACTTCCCCCAGGTATGCTAAAGATCCCAATAATCCCTTAAAGGATTAGTTCACTTTCAAATAAAATGTTCCTGATAATTTACTCACCCCCATGTCATCCAAGATGTTCATGTCTTTCATTCTTCAGTCGAAAAGAAATTAAGGTTTTTGATGAAAACATTCCAGGATTATTCTCCTTACACTGTTAGCCCGGATAAGTTGAATTTACTTTTAAAAATTTGAGGAATATGGTTGCCCTAAAAAAATTAAGTAATGATTAAGTAATGTGAACTTAATAATTCAAGTTCATTTAACTTAAAATGTTTTGTAATATCAATTACTTTGTAGTTATTACAACTAGTATATTTAAGTTCAATGTACTAAGCAAGTTAACTTGCCACCAATCAAAATTCATCCATGCCTCCCATCATGCATTGCTGCATGAATAAATTATGAGCTGAATTGTCTTAGTAATTTTCTTTATTCTCACTATTTAAATTTTGCTGTTTTTCTGTGACTTTTTAGTAGCTTGTTTTCTAATGTTCAGAGTTGATCTGTTTATCAGAACATGTTGCTTGTCACCGTCGTTGAGATTCACAGGCTGATTCTTGATGTCTGTATGTGCCTAAACTATATATATATATATTTTTTTTGTGTGATAAGGACAACTTAAAAAAAAAAAATTGTATTATAGAAGTTGATCCTCCGCTGTAGAATCACAGTGTTTCTGTAATCAATAATGTAAATCTAACTCAGAGATTCAGATCAATTATGATTATGTGAAAACATAACCAACACCACCTGATCATCTTTTAACTTTGCTTGTCTGGTTGGTTTTATTGCAGTTAAAACTGCCCAAACAAAATCTAATATTAAAAAGTTAAAGGTCAAGAGCTCAACTAAATCAAACCCTGACCATCGATGATGATAACTTAAAAATTCCTTTGGTGAAAAACTATAAAAAGGTAAATGTTAGGAAAAAATGTCTGTAGAACAGCCAAAACAAATGTTCCAACTGTTCATCAACAGCTCTTTGAATTCACACACACCACGACAAAATGGCGTCATTACCTGCCGCAAACCAGTGTGTAGGAGGCGTGGTCAGGAGAAAAACTTCATAATTTAAGTGCATTTAATTTACATTTATTAACACATTCAAATACACCCACAAATTAGTAGAATTTACTTATATTTTATAAGTAATGCAACCAAACTTAAATATTTTAAGTATATTGTAATTATATTTTTAAGTAAATATAAAATCCGGGCTAAGAGTGTATAGTGGACTTCAATGGGCACCAAACAGTTGAAGGTCAAAATTCCAGTTTCAGTACAGCTTCAAAGAGCTTTAAACGATACCAGACGAGGAATAAGGGTCTTATCTAGCGAAACGATAGGTCATTTTCTAAAAAAAAACTTACTTTCTTCAAAAAGCTTACGCCTTCCCTATTCAACTTACGGAACAAACACAGTGCCAGTTCCATTTTTTCCATAAGTAGACTTGATCGTTTGTTTATATAAAGCATATACATTTACATTTTTTTTCGAAAAGACCGATTGTTTCGCAAGATAAGAAACGAAAGCCCTTTGAAGCTGCACTGAAACTGTAATTGTGACCTTCAACCATTTGGTGCCCATTGAAGTCCACTATAAGGAGAATAATCCTGGAATGTTTTCATCAAAAACCTTTATTTCTTTTCAACTGAAGAAAGAAGGACATGGAGTGAGTAAATTATCAGGAACATTTTATTTGAAAGTGAACTAATCCTTTAACTCAAGCTTCCTGAGCTTTTTCATTATTAATCTCAGCAGAAATCCACTCAATTTCTTTTTCTCCTTTATCTTTGTAGCCCGCTGTGGTCTGGGCCGTTTGGTCAGTGTGGCAGGACCTAGAACGTATTCCCTCACGGTGTACAGCACCTCTTATCCTTACGGTGCTTGGGGTCGAGATGCAAAGCCGGCTCCAGGAGACGAGAACAAGTACTGGCTGGTGGTGCTGTCAAGCAGTAATGTGTATGGTCACTTTGTCCGCCAATACGGTACTTTGAGTACTCTTTTATTAGGTATAGGACCAAAAGATACTTATATATCAAGCTCCAACCCCACAACAAACACAATTCAGGGCTCAAACATGGTCATGTATGGTAATATGCTCTACTATAACTGTTACTACACATACTCCGTATGTCAGTTCAACATGACGACTCGTGCTGTCAGTACTGTGGCTTTACCTAAAGATGCAGGTTACAACAACAAGTTTCCTTTCGCACACCTCGGCACCACGTATATCTATACAGATATGGATTTTGCCACAGATGAATTTGGGGTTTATGTTATATACGCGTCCACAAGCAACTTCGGAAATATAATTATCAGTAAACTTGAGACTAGCAACCCGCCTGCTTTGAACCAAACATGGTCCACTTCTCTTCACAAAAGGACCGTCACAAACACCTTCATGGTGTGTGGTGTGCTTTATGCTACTCGTTACGTGGATAAAGATACAGAAGAGATTTTTTACTCTTATGACACCAAAACCAAAGTAGAGCGCTACGATTTGAAAATTAATATTAAGAAGATGCAGACTAATATTGAGTTTCTAAACTATGACCCCAGAGATCATCTGCTGTATGTCTACAGTGATGCCTACATTCTAACTTATGAGCTCATCTTTCAGTAAATCTCCAATGAGACTTGATTTGAGACATGAGAGTATGGCTGCATCCCATTTCACATACTGTCTGTACTAAATAGCATGCATGATTAGAATTGGTACATTGCAAATGATTGTACATGTCCTAAAGATAGACATTTTAAGTGTGTATTTGCAGGGTTTTTAAGTATGAACCCAATTAACTTTAAGATAATTAAGTTAAATGCTAATGCAAGACAATGACTTTTATTGGTCTACAACTACTAACAGATTACAATTACTTTCAAAGGGTTAGTGGTATCAGTAAAATTAGGTGTCTTTAACTAATATGTGCTAATATTTAAATTAATCGTTTGATACAATACACTTATATATTTTCACATTGTACATAAATTATAAATTTACATTTATAATTACCCCATTTACCTTTCCCTTACCTATTAACCAAACAATACCACCAAACCTGTCTCTAAACTTACCCATATCTCACCTCAGTAGCAGCAAAAGTGTTTTGCAATACAATATGAACATAAGTACATTGTAAGTTCATAGTAGGTAACGACACCTAACATAAAGTGTGACCGGAAATTGTATTGAACTTTGTAGTATTATGTGTAATTGCTAGTGTCCTATCTTATTATACATTCAAAAATATATACATTCCCATCACCAGTGAAATTTACTATGTAGAAGTATGTTAATTGAAATGCAGCCTATGGATTCTTTTCACACTGCATACATCTAAGCTTTGTTACATGAGGTGAAGAAATTCACAAATGTATTGCATATTGTGTTTCTTGAAATAAATTACAGCAAAGTCTATAAAGTGTGTGTGCTGGATTACTACTGCAGACAAATATTACATATATGACACAAGCCAAGTTATAACATAAAAAGTCATAATTATGACAAGAACATTCATGACACTATATCTCATAATTATGACTTGCAAATCTTTTCTTATGTGGCAGAAATAGGCTTCCAAAAGCAACTTACCGTTCAAAAGTTTGGGGTCAGTATACGATTTTTTAATGTTTTAAAGGAAGTATCTTCTGCTCACCAAGCCTGGATTTATTTGATTAAAAATACAAACAAAAAACAGTAATATTGTGAAATATTATTCCAATTTAAAACAGCTGTTTTCTATGTTAATATACAGTAAAGTGTAATTTATTCCTGTGACGCAAAGCTGAATTTTCAGCATCATTACTCCAGTCTTCAGTGTCACATGATACTTCGGAAATCATTCTAATATGATGATTTGATGCTCAAGAAACATTTATTATTATTATCAATGTTGAAAACAGTTGTGTACAATTTTTTTTTCAAAATTCTTTGATGAATAGAAAGTTCAAAAGAACAGCATTTATTTAAAATAGAATATTTTCTAACATTATAACTGTCTTTACTGTAACTTTTGATCAGTTTAACTCATCCTTGATGAATAAAAGTATTGATTAATTTTATTTCTATCCCCCAAAAATTAAATTAATATTCTTACTGACCCCAAACTTTTGAACGGTAATGTTTAATGTTACAAAAGATTTAGATTTCAGACAAATGCTGTTCTTTTGAGCTTTCGATTCATCATAGCATCATGAAATAAAAATGTAAATAACTGTTTTCAACATTGATAATAATCATAAATGTTTCTTGATCCTTCAGAAATCTAATATGATGATTTGATGCTCATGTGACACTGAAGACTGGAGTAATGATGCTGAAAATTCAGCTTTGATCACAGGAATAAATTACACTTCACTGTATATTGACATAGAAAACAGCTGTTTTAAATTGGAATAATATTTCACAATATTTCTGTTTTTGTTTGTATTTTTAATCAAATAAATGCAGGCTTGGTGAGCAAAGGATACTTCTTTTAAAACATTAAAAAATCTTACTGACCCCAAACATTTGAACGGAAGTGTATGTATATATATATATATATATATATATATATATATATATATATATATATATATATATATATATATATATATATATATATATATATATATATATATATATAGATACAGTTGCAAGAAAAAGTAGGTGAACCACTTGAAGAGTCTGTGAAAATGTAAAAAATTGTAACAAAATAAGAGAGATCATACAAAATGTATGTTATTTTTTATTTAGTACTGTCCTGACTGAGATATTTTACATAAAAGATGTTTACATATAATCCCCAAGACAAAAAAATAAAAAATAGCTGAATTTATAAAAATTACCCCATTCAAAAGTATGTGAACCCTTGATTCTCAATACTGTGTGTGGTTACCTGGATGATCTACGACTGTTTTTTTGTTTTGTGATGGTTGTTCATGAGTCTCTTGTTTGTCCTGAGCAGTTAAACTGAGCTCTGTTCTTCAGAAAAATCCTCCAGCTCCCAAAAATTCTTCAGTTTTCCAGCATCTGCATATTTGAACCGTTTCCAGCAGTGACTGTATGATTTTGAGATTCATCTTTTCACTCTGAGGACAATTGAGGGACTCGAACTCAACTATTAAAAGAGGTCCAAACATTCACTGATGCTTTAGAAGAAAACACGATGCATTAAGAGCTGAGGGGTGAAAACTTTTGGAATTTGAAGATCAAGGTAAATTGTACTTAATTTGTTTTCTGGGAAACATGCAAGTATCTTCTGCTGCTTCCTAAGGGCAGTACAAAATGAAAAAAAAAAAAGAAAAGAAAAGATTTTTAAACAACATAAGAAAAATTTGGACATCTTCATCCTGTTCAAAAGTTTTCACCCCCTGGCTCTTAATGCATCGTGTTTCCTTCTGGGGTGTCAGTGAATGTTTGAACCTCTTTTAATAGTTGTTTTTGGGATTTTTGGGACCTGGAGGATTTTTCTGAAGAACAGAAAGCACTTGGGAGTCAATAAGTCAAGCTGCAAGAAAATAAATCAAAAGAACTTATCCCGTTTGTATCCTTTTTTATTTGTTGCACGTTCAGATTTTTAGTACACAGACAGTGACAGCTTGTATATAGATGTACATATTACATAAACACATTATTTTTCATAGTTGTCTTATGGCAAAGCAGGTTAAGAGTGACTCCTACTGTATCTGTAGACATATTTGTAACAACCGCCCCCTTCCAGAAAGAAAACATCAACAACTTATTGCTTAATATAAAACAATGGCTAATTGTAACAATTGTAATCATATTATTAATAATAATACTCATTGAATCCTCACAAGAAGAGATGCAACACATGGTTAAATAAGAACTACTATATTATTAAAAAAAAGAACTCAAGGGAAATCAAAAGTATAACAGTTCCACATGACAAGGCTAGTGGTACAGACCTATTTTTAGATTTACGCCCTAAAAACAGCGAATATCTACAGCATAGAACATAGATCGAGAAGGTAAGGGGTGCAAGGGAAGGCAGGTGTGGCAGGTCAAACTGGTGCGAGCCCTGATTTGAGTAAAGGTGATATGGGGCCACATTGACAATACTGTACAGCACTTTCAAAGGACATTATACATTCAGGGCCCCCGGGCAGAGATCAGGGATCGGGAAAAAATGCACCTTTGAAAGGTGGGCATGCTCTTTATCTCTTATTAAGAGCTAACGACTGCATACTTCAGACAGGAAATCAAGGAAAACGACACAAACACGAGGTTGCATTATCAAAACTCATGCAAATCAATACTGGGGAAGAACGTGTTTGTCCATTCAGTCTTTAGGAGGAAACCTGTCGCTATTTTGAATTTGACTTTCACCCTCCCACTTTGAACACCCTCCATGTGTCCTTTCGTTCCATCTCTCCCTCTCTTTCCTTTTTCACATTCACCGTTTATTCCGTTTCACGCATTCATCTTTCTCTTTGTACAGTATCTACAGTACTGCGCCCAGCTTTGCATGAAGTGAGGTCGATCACGATGCGTTGCCTGGGTCGATAGCCCTTTGGGGGCGACTGGAAGTGTCTGTGAGGGGTGGGGCACCTTGTTTTTGGGGGGGTGGGTTTGTTGGGGGATGGGATTTGCCCTACATTCCGAGCTTGGAGCGACATGCTCCAGAAAGCCCCGCCCCTTACAGACAAACACACATGAAACGCCCCTGAAAAGTTGTAATTGTGTGCTTCCCGTTTGAGGAAGCCGCAGGAAATCTGACATTCAATAAGACAGAAAAGAGCGAGTGTGGAATGTAAAATCAACGGTTGCTCCGCCCTCGTAAGTCCCACATTAGCTGCGTCGGCCAATCGGATCTGAGCTCATATCAGTTACCTCTGGAACTTAATTCCATTTCATTCATTTATTTGTTCGATCATTCATTTGCTCATTTTTTGTTTGTTCACTGATTTGTTCATTCATTCATTTTTTCGTTCATTCATGTGATTGTTGGTGTTGCGTTTTTAGAATTTGTTTTTTAAAGCTGCAGTCTGTACGTTTTGCCTCTTTGTCGCCATCTCTGTTTGAAAACCGTTATTTGGGGAATTATCATTTCTACGTGGGTTGTGGATCGGCACGGCTTCTCAGCGCGGATGAATCGAATGTTTGCTGCCAGTCACCACATCGGTGTGGATACCGTTCTTCAGAATCACAGATTCTACGTCTTGGAACTATGACAAAAATAAGAATTTTCACCGGAAAATGTCATCTGAAGGAGTAACAAATCTGCGACTTGTTCCGACCAACTGAGAAAAAAAGCGTGAAAATAGCGTTGCCAATGGTGATTAAATCTAACGATCGTTTAGCTCGGATCACGTCAAGCTGTACAAATTATTATTGTTATACTTTGTTCTCAAATTATAATCAGCATTGCGTGACTATGTGTATTTAGTGTATTTAGCAATTTCTGTAGCCATTCCACAGTCCGAATTCTTTTGCTTTTGACTACGGGTGAATCTCCAGTTGTCACTGATGATTGTCATTTGGATCTTTCTGGATTACAATACGCCATCAAAATGATACATTTAATTATTCCAGCTGCTGTGAAAAAATGATCCTCATATATAGCCTTCTAGCTGGGACTACTTCTTTATGTAAACAGACGTGACGTAAAGACGCAAAGACGAATGGCTACATGCTCGAATTTCCTGCAGAAACCCACCAGTTCCAATTTTATTATAAAACATTATTACTAGGGCTGTCAAACGATTAATCGTGATTAATCGCATATAAAATAAAAGTTTGAGTTTGCCTAATATATGTGGGTGTACTGTGTGTAATTATTATGTATATATAAATACACACAAATTGATGTATATAGTTAAGAGAAATATCTTATTTATGTACAAAATATTTTTATTTATATATAATATAAATTATATAAAAATATAAATAAATACATATACTTGTAAATATTTCTCAAATATATACATGAATGTATTTGTATTTATATATACATAATAATTACACACAGTACACCCACATATATTAGGCAAACTCAAACTTTTATTTTGTATGCGATTAATCACGATTAATCGTTTGACAGCCCTAATTATTACAAGCTTACCGTTGTAAATCAGGTTAAGGTAAGGAGATAGTTTCGAACACTGGCTGGTTATGTACTTGCTCAAAAATTGATTTTGGATCATTTTTAACCAAAAAAAGTTACGGACTGCAGCTTTAATTTTGTGCGCTTTATATACATATAACAGATTTTCCAATAATGGACCTTTTTAACAGACAGACTTTTTTATTACCATTTTTAAAAAAAAAAAATGTTATAACACTGTGCTTTGTGTTGTATTACTAAGCATTAAATTTCAGAAAACTAGTTCAAGCTGCTGCATGAATGTTTCTAAAACAACGGCTGTGGGAGTGATGGCAAATTTGACATATTTCCCTCTTCTGACCAACATAATCAATGTCTCATTTGTTTTCCTACTATAAATGCTATTTTTATTTTGCTATTGGAGCAAAGTGGAATGCAAAAAATGTTTTTGTTGTAACTATAAAGTTTACCCAACTATGTTGAGTTCTAAGAACCATGTGAATAGGTCCATTGAGAGAAAGGTCCATTGTAAAATAGCTAAATGTGGATGTACAGATCTAAATGAGCTTAATTCTAATACATATGAATCCTTCTGTGTTGTTTATGTGCATTAATTTTGTGTGTGTGTGTATGTGTGCGAGTATATGTATACAGAAGCTCTGTTACCTTGCAGAGCCCAGCCCTCATCGGAAAATGTACGTGTGCATTCGTGTGTGCGTTTGTATCAGTAGCTTTGGTATATTCTTCGTGCGGGGCTGGGTGCTGTAAGGGAAGCGATGGTCCGGTTTGGGTCAGAAGCTGATTGTCTATAAAAAGATCGTCCAGAACCAATCCCAGGCAAAGCCACTTTCATATGACAGTGAGTACACACTAAAAGGGTACTTTTGTGGGACGGTATGTTATCTTTAATGAAGCAAAACTTGATTTGAAAGTGAATGGCAAAATGATGCATTCTAATATAGTTTAATAATATTTTAAGGCAAGTCAGTGGTCAAGTTATACAACTTCTGCTCCTACTTTTTAGTTTTTATTAACATATTTCAAATAAGAAATCAAATTTAGCTCAAATAATAATAAAAAAATATCAAAAAGATGATTCTTTCTTACAGTACGAGGTGATGCATACATTCGCAGTGACTGAATGAGCTGAGATGATTAGCCGAAAGCTACTGTTTACTGGTTAAGAGATTTTCACCCTCTTCGACTATACAATCGTTTTGATTTCGTTCGTAATTGAGAGGGAGAGCATAACATGGTTCACTCATAAATCACCCTCTGGTTTAAGAACCTTCCCTTCTTCTTTCTCTTGCTTTGTTTCGTCCTCTTCCTCAGGACCAACCCCCTCTACCTGCTACCCAATCCATCAGTTACTCCTCAAAGACTGTCATAGGACAGGAATGAGTGAGAGCAGGGTCTGATGGGACTTGTAGTTTTGTCATAGGAGAAGGTGAAGGCCAGAGGCAGCAAGCGAAGGGTGCAGATATACTGACACATTGAGCGATAAGTAACCGTGTTACAAAATCGGGGGAAACCAAACACTGTTTTGAAGGGGGGGGGGTGACAGCAAGTCTTCATTTTACAGGTTAAAGGAATAGTTCAACTCAAAATGAAAACCTCAAACTGAGGTTCTTCTAAAGTCGTATGTTGTTTTTTTATTCCGTGGAACACAAAAACAGATGTTTAGCTGAATGTCCAAGCTGCTCTCTTTCATACAATGGAAGTGGATAGGGACCAAGTGCTGTCATGCTCCTCAAGGGACAAAGCAAGCCAAATAATGGGGAAAGTTTATATTCACTGCAAATAATTTGTGGTCACCATTCACTTTCATTATATGAAAAAAAGCAGCTTGGGCTACAAATATTTCATTTTGTGTTCTACTAAGGAACTAAATTCATACAGGTTTCTTAAGACAACTGGGAGTTTTTTTTTTTCATTTCTGGGTGAAGTATTCCTTTATGAGGGCTAACACTGAAAAAACTGAGAGAAAGGACATAGAAAATGGCTGAGAAAGAAAGAATGAAAGCAGTATGAGACCTTCATTCTTCTCACGCCCTCCTTCCACGCCACGTCTCTCTAAATGTGTGCATGTGAGACGGTGCACGAGGGTTCAGCAGGACACTTCCATGGTGTGGCTGACCTGCCCAACTCCCTCACTGCTATCTGAGTGTGTGCATGCGCGGTTGCGAGAACCATCCACGGAGCCGGCGCTGGTCAGAGAAGCTGTTCGTGAGCGAGCAAGACGGGTCATACTGGCTGAAGGCACTGAGAGAAAAAGAGATAAAAAAGATGAATAAGTCGTTTCATATCCACAGGGAAGTTCGTCTGGGATGCATGATGTGTTGCAGAGGAGGCAGGGATGACATGCTTGAACTTTTGGTCGAAAATAATTTCAGCCTCAAGCTGATAACATTCCACCAGAATGACTCAAATCCAACTAAAAAATATCCAACCATTATCTTTATATCTAAATGCCTTTGTTTTCAGTGCATAAAGTCTTTTTCTTAATCAGTATTTTTCTTGTTTTTACAGTAAAATAAAAACAATATCTAAACATACAAAAGCAGATTCATTTTTATTTACATATTTTCATTTTAGATTTCATTTTCCTTATCCCATTTGAATATTTCCTCTTGTTTTAAACATAAACCAAAACATTTTGTAAGATTTTTGATCAAAACAAGAAAAACATTTTATGAATATATATATATATATATATATATATATATATATATATATATGGGTCAATGACATGACAGGTTTTTTTTTTTTTTTTTTGTCCAAAGGCCTTAATAATAATAAAAAAACAAAGATATGACATCCAAAGTATGTAACGTAGTGCAACTAGATCTATTTTATTGAACCCAAAAGGTTTTAATTATATTTTACTACATTTAAAGGTATTTTAAAGATTTTGAAGTGTCAAAAGGTCATTCGGTTTAACCGTCCAAAGGCCAAAACAGCCATTTCATTTGTGTTTAAAATATCTTAAAATGTAATAAATGTATATATTTTTTTTATTCTGGCATGATTTTATAACATCACACATCAACATAGTGCAAAATGGTATTACAATTATGTGTAGAAATCGTTGCTTTGTTATGAGAAAGAATCTCCAGAAAAATTAATTTCATTGATGTCATTTGGAGTAACCAATATAAAGGGACCATTTTGGATCAAGTCATGCAGTCAATATCATGTGACAGGATGTGACATCATTCAGACACCTGCAAAGGACCACATGGCCATGAAGCAAAGTAGCTAACGCTCTCTTAACTAGTTGAAAAATTCATGTTTTCACTTGCTCATACGCATGTCCCGAAACATCAGGTCATTAGGTACAACCGAAAATGTTGTAATATTTTAAAAACTTGTACTAAATATAACATTTTTGATTGTCATTTTGCTAGCTAGCTAGATATTAGCCTGTTAGCACTGTTTGAAAATATTGTCATTCGGTATAACCAAAAGTGTAATTCGGTAAAACTGAAATTTTGATTAAACCAATTGACTTTTTTGGTGACAAATTTTGTCCATCTTGTAAAAAATGACCAACGCAGTGTTAATTGATTATAAAAACCACATAATCTCATTGTTAACACTTAATAAAACTTCAAAATGAATTATTTCTCCATTATGTTTTTACATTTTTTAAAACCTTAATTGTCAATGACCCATAATATTTTAAGCATTTTTGCTTCTCAAAGTGTCGTTTTATGGATGTTTAGATATTTGTACTGAAAACAAGAAAATACTGTAATTGACTTGACACTCATTCAAATAAATCAGAAACAGAAAATATTATGTAAAAATATATAAATATTATAAATATTTAAAAGTTATAAATATAAGTATTTATAAAAAATATTAAATATATCAACTATAAAAGATGTTGCAGCCTATGAATCCTCTTTTAAAGGTGACATTTCAGGGAAAGAGTGCATATTTTTCTTTATTTGAAACTTATTCTAATATATCTAATATAAAATTCTAAGCTAAAAAATACATTTGATGCCATGTTTTTGAACTTAAGTTTTTGTTTTTCGATGTCTCAATATCAAATAAGTGCCATGCAGAGAGCTTGACAGCGCATTCAAAGCACATTTTTCCTCCAGAGGAAAAATCACTGATCAATAAAGGAAATAATGAATGAATGGAAATATCAGTCTGGGAAGGATAAATACAGAAACTAATCAAGGCCAATCAAAAAAGCAAGGGATTAGAAGACTAAACTACAGGTGTCATTTAAATGAGGAAGAGGGCAGGCGTGAACAGGAAGCAGGAAGTACCTGGCCCCCCACTCATTCTCCGATCCTTCATATAAGCAACTGAGAAAGGGCAGGAAAATACACATACAGTATAGATTATAACAAATACAACACCTCCACACAGACATTTATTCACATGCATACACTCACAACTGTCTCAAAATGGAAGTCACATGGGAGACACACAAAGGAAAAAGGACACTGAAAACTGTGAAAATTGGATCGGTTTACATTTGGCAGAGAAAGAATCATCAATTGAACTGATTTTGGTGCAGATTTGCCCTGAAACTTTTGTTAGTAAATACACTGATAATCAAAATGTTATTAAACTAATTAGACTTACTGTATCCCATTCCCTGCAGGAAGTACTTGAAAGCCTCTGTTAGTTTTCCAGGCTGTAAAAAAGGAAAAATTTCATGCTCGAGACTCAACGAGGACTGTGTTTTTCCTACAGTGAATTATTGGCTGCTGAGATCATGAGGTTATAAAAATTAAGTTTGAATTTAGTTTTAACTTAAAGGATTAGTTCACTTTCAAATGAAAATTAGCCCAAGCTTTACTCACCCTCAAGCCATCCTAGGTGTATATGACTTTCTTCAAAATGTAAACTGGCGTCGCGTCAGTTAAGTTTTTTCCGTAAGTTGAATAGGGAAGGCGTATGTTTATGGTGGATGGATGTGGATGGAGACACTTTCTTCAGCTTCATACTTATTGGTATCGCTCACTGCCATTATAAAGCTCGGAAATGTCAGGATATTTATTAATATTTCTCTGATTGTGTTCATCAGAAAAAAGAAGGATGGCTTGAGGGTGAGTAAAGCTTGAGGTAATTTTCATTTAAAAGTGAACTAATCCTTTAAGTTTTTCCTTATTTATTCATTAAAGGTGCCCAAGAATACTTTTTCACAAGATGTAATATAAGTCTAAAGTGTCTCCTGAATGTGTCTGTGAAGTTTCAGCTCAAAACACCCCATAGATTTTTTTTAATTAATTTTTTTAACTGCCTATTTTGGGGCATCATTAACTATACACTGATTTTGGCAGCGCCGCCCCTTTAAATCACGTGCTTCCTGCCACACAAGCTCTCGACTATATTACAGTGCATTTACAAAGTTCACACAGCTAATATAATCCTCAAATGGATCTTTACAAGATGTTAGTATGCATGCATGCTTCGAATTATGTGAGTAAAGTATTTATTTTGATGTTTACGTTTGATTCTGTGTGAGTTTGAGGCTGTGCTCCGTGGCTAACGGCTAATGCTACACTGTTGGAGAGATTTATGAAGAATGAAGTTGTGTTTATGAATTATACAGACTGCACGTGTTTAAAAATGAAAATAGCGACGGCTCTTGTCTCCGTGAATACAGTAAGAAACGATGGTAACTTTAACCACATTTAACAGTACATTAGCAACATGCTAACGAAACATTTAGAAATACAATTTACAAATATCACTAAAAATATCATGATATCATGGATCATGTCAGTTATTATTGCTCCATTTTTCGTTGTTGTTCTTGCTTGCTTACCTTGTCTGTGCACAGATCCAGACGTTAATACTGCCTTTCCTTGTCTAATGCCTTGAACATGATCTGGCATATATGCAAATATTGGGGTCATACATATTAATGATCCCGACTGTTACGTAACAGTCGGTTTTATGTTGAGATCCTCGTGTTTTCCGGAAGTCTTTTAAACAAATGAGATTTACATAAGAAGGAGGAAGCAGTGGGGTTTGAAACTCAATGTATGTCTTTTCCATGTACTGAACTCTTGTTATTTAACTATGCCGAGGTAAATTCAAATTTTCATTCTAGGGCACCTTTAATATTAATAAATGAAAATATTTGATTTTTAAACAATTCTGGCACTGTCATAGACTGATCTGAGATCAGACACGTCAAGCAGTCTCACCTGTGTAATTTGAGGCATTCCACCTGAATCAGCCATCTGAAACAAACCAAATCCATTTTTATTAATCATTTATTTCTGAAATTTTGTGTAACAAAATGGTGAAAAGTTTTGCCTCTGTTTCTACAGTATGTTTGCTCGCTTGCCTTCAGGAATGTGGTGTGGGTTGGATCCAGCTTGGAGTTGCACTCAACCTATGAATAAAAAGCATTTATAATGTTTTTAACAAACATACGTAAACATTTACAAATGTATCAGGGCATTTAGAGTTTATATAAAGAAATAGATAAAAGAAGTTCTTCAAAAGGCAGTTGAATGATGGGCAGTAAGATGGATGGTGTGATGGAGGGAGGATGGATATATATATATATATATATATATATATATATATATATATATATATATATATATATATATATATATATATATATATACGTATATGTGTTCTTGAGGTCTGACCCAGTTACAGCGGTACTGCAGAGATGAGTCATATTCCAGCACTAAGGGAAGACAGCTGCACAGATGCATTCGCCTGCAGGCTCTGTTCGGTCCTGGAATGGGATGGGTGCCCTCTTCTTTCTAACATGTTCACGATTCTAATGCAAACTTCCACCAAAAGTGTCTGAATTATCCAGTGGATGTGATACTGATGGTGGGAACACATCTTTCATCTATGTGTACTTCCCCCAACCAATATTTTATTGTTTTTTTTTTATCTATCTGTTGCTTTCTGTATCCTCTCTATATCTATCTTCCATATATTAGTTTATATATTATATCCATATATTATTATATATTTTTTTAATAATTACATTTTTACATTTGAATACATGGATTATTTAGATCAGAAATTGAAGGAAAAGCTATCAACTAATATTACTATTATTACTATTGTTATAAAATGGAAAATGCATAGATGTGTCCAAACGTTTCACTGCTGGCATATTTGCTTTTCTGATCTCTCATTCGCTCAAAATCACTTTAATTTCAATGCCTTACTTATTATTTTCGTCTTAATCTCTTGCGTATCCTTCTGTTGTTTCTTCTGCTCCCACCTTTTCATCTTCTTCCTCTTGACCCAAATTACTCAAATCCGTCTTTTCTCTCATCCTTTTTTCATTTACCTCTCACTCTTATCCATCTCTTCCCCTCCTTCATTGTGTCCCTCTTTTTCCTCATCTCTCACCCTGTGTGTCTGATGAGATGTGATGGGGCACTGACCCAGCTTTCATATGTTAGATTAAAGGACCATGGCACAGAGTTAAAAATATCCAACACAGACAAGCTAGCAAAGCCTGGTAGATCAACCCTGGGACCAGTGCCATCTGCTCCCATGAGACAAACGGAGAAAGAGGGAGGGCAAAAGGAGGTAAACAGGGGGATTGACCTGTCTCTGAATTACAAAATACATCCTCGTTCGGCAAATATGACACAGAAAGACAGGTTTATATAAAGTTGGAAAGGAGAGACATTTGGTAGGAGGAATAACTTTTGAGAACGATGAGAAAAATATTATTCCTCCCAAAATATTACACACAAAGACTCACCACGCCCTCCTCAGCCGGAGCATTATCACCAACGACCAGCATGACTGGGCACCTGCAAGCATGAGAATTGAGAATTCAGTCTGATCACACAGGCGTATGTAAACGTGACTACTAGACTAGTCAGAGTCAAATTAACATAGTCCTCACCTCAGGGTCTTCGCATTTAGCACAGTGCCACTGCGGTTCATTTCCAAATCCCTGCGGCTATAGGAAAAAACAGATTTCTTTTTTTAATAAGCTTTTTTATTCAATGCATGCATTATGCATCAATTTCTATCCATTAATGAGGAGGTGTTCAGTTACCTGTTGTACATATTCCAGAAGAGCTGTAAGTTAAATTGGTTGATGGTGTTATTGATCTGTTGGCGGTAGTTTTGCACAATTTCTGTGTTGCTCATTAGCTCTTCCTGTAATTCAAATACAATAATACATGTTATGTTAGCCAAATATTTAGCTTGAGATTTAACATTGATATTTATATTTTAAAAATGAAATCTTAGATGTGTATTTACTATTATTCTAATTATTATTATTCATTCATAAGGGTACTCAATGCTTGTAGCCTACCCATAGTGAAACACGTATAATTAATTTGTACCTGGCTGAAGAGGTGGGCCAGGACAGTGTCTGGTAAAGCACTGGTGAGTCCTGAAAGTTTTGTGGCAGCCCAGTCGATCCATCCTTTCCCATTGGGGTCAATGTTGAGTAGAACTAGACCCTCCACAAGATCAGGGAAAATCAGCTACGGGTAGAGAGTACAGTTGAATTGCACTAAATGTGAATGAAAAGACCACTGAACAAACATAAAATGCTGACATTTAGTACTAACAGCAAATTTGGCGAGGATGTAGGCACCAGCCCCGACTCCAATTCCCACAATGCTCTTGAAGCTATAGAAAAGAGAACAATGAGTAATTTAAATATGGGGATTTTAGGAATGGATATCATTACATTAGCATGACAGGTTTAATCTGACTGACCCAAAGTGTTGCACCACACTAGGAAGCATCCCAGCTAGCTGATCCATTGTGGGATACTGATACCTAGAAATAACAAGATTCAGAATAAATATTGATATCTTGAGTTACATGGCTCTCTGAAAAACCCGCCAACCTTACGATTAAATTTCATATTTGAAATCATCAATGAAATCTAACAACAACCGGCTCATAAATTTAGTTTCTAAACGCTCGAATCATGACAAAAAACTATTTTTCAGGCTGGATCAAGCCAATGCGCGTGCGCAGACCTAAATGCGCGTCTCTTTGGAGGCTCGCGTCTGACTGTTTCTATAGAAACCGGTGATTCTAACGGCCGCTGAAGTGACGCGATGACTTTACCAGTCGGCGATTGGCTCTTTTTTAGAAGGCGGCCGCCATATTGCGCGTTACACTTTCTCCCATATTCAAAACTATACGAGTGACACGTCTTGTGTTATTCTATAGTCTTTAGATCATATACAGGTAAGATTATTAATAATTTCAATCAATATTTCATGTCCACGTAGCCTATTAATTTATTTGGCGAGTAGCCATGCAATAAGTGGGATAACCAATTTATAGTACTATAGTGTTTTGGAACCATACTATAGTAAAGTAACGTTACTTGAATTAATTTGTTGTGGTAATTCTATAGGTGCTGTGGTAATATGGCAACTAAACAAATTACGTTACCCAATACTGTACTAAGTTTTCTTTAAACTATAGGGTATATTATACTACAATACACTACAGTTTACTGTAGTAAAAACTAAAGTATACTACAGTATTACAGTTGATCAGTTCACTATAGTTAATACTACAGTATGCTGTAGCATTCATTAACAAAGTGTTGTAAATACTATAATATATGCAGTATACTACAATTTACTGTAGTATGGTTCAAAAATACTATAGTATTTACTATAAATTACTATAGTATTTTTTCACCTGGGAATGTAATTTACAGTAATACATTTATTTATTTATTTATTTATTTAAAGGTGCTAAAGAGGATGTTTTGTTTTATACATTTTTGCAATATTACTTGAAACTGTCTTTACTAACTCATAAAAGACTATTTATTAGGTGCACTGAAAGTAATAATATTAAAGGTGCATTCACGTGGCCTCGTAATTCCTGTAGTTACGAGATTCCTGCTTGTAAAAAGCATTCATGTCCTCGTAGAGCTCGTAATTACAGCTTGTAAGCTGGGAGTTTTCTGAAAGCTCCCACATGTACCACGTTGTACCGCTGTACCACCTGACCGCTGTAGATTAATTTAGTTGATAGTGGTGCCATGGAAACGCATAATTCCCAGTCCAAGGACCAAAAGGACGTGAATAGCTCCGAATATAACGTCACGCGTTGTCATTTCAAGATTCCGGTAAATACGAGGTGACGTGAACGCAGCATTATATACATCATCTGTGCACGAGGTAGGGCCTTAAAAACATCAGCCAATCGTTTACGCGATCATCGCGTAAACAATTGGCCCTCTGGCTTGTCAATCACTGCCGTGACGTTCCTTGTGAGAGACGTGCGCGGCTGCGCGCTCCAGTAACTTTCCACACTCCACAGGCGCCGCATGCCTTTTTAGATCTGAACTTAATGGTTGTACTTCATGAATGCGAATATATGACTAAGGTTGGTATTTAAAGAAGATTGTTGCAGCTTATTGCAGTGACAGTTAACAGGCTAAAATTGTTATTTTCCATAACGATTGACTGTCTGTACATATATTTCTTACCGTGGCTAATACTGGTCTATATGTTAATGTGTGCATTCATCATACCCTTGTGGCATCTGGGGGGCACCAATATGCTGGCCTGGGGCATCCACGTGGCACACCACAAAATGCTTAGTGATCTCCTGCATGTCTTCATTGTGGAAGAAGGTGTTGAAGCACAGCTTGTCTGCTCAGAGAAAGAGAACAAGACAGATAGTGTGGCATGAATGATTGTGTTCCTATACCATGCCTGTGGTATTTACATCCTACATCTCCAACAACCATATATAATACATTGTTAACCCAGAATCCATTGGGTTCCCTTTCGTAACGTCGTAGATTATATAACATTACTGATTATAAAAGAATGCTTCAAATTTGGGGCAGTTCTGTAAATCGTTTCCGCTCATCTCTCCTGCCATTGGCCTACTTAGATCATAAAATGAACAAACAAAACAAGTTCAGTGTTCTAGCTAACTGCTCAAGCGGCGCTAATAACTCATTTTAGATCATGCCATCTTCCTAATCAACATCAAATGTATTTTAGCTGGTCTTCAAGTTATTTAAAGGAATAGATTGCCCCAAATACTGACTCATCCTTATGTTGTTCCAAACCCATATGCTGTTACCTGTTCCATGAAGTACAAAAGTAGAAATTTTGGAAGTCGCCCATATAACTTGTGTGCTTTATTATAAGTCTTCTGAATCCAAAATTAAATAAAAGTAAAGTAAAGTAAAATACAATACAGGTTTGCAATGACATTAATGATTTTTAGTTGCACTATTTCTTCAATGGATTTAATGAAGTTCCCAAAAAAACTCACTTCTGAAATTGGTTTCCAAAGTTGACATCCCATTCTTAAAGGCGCTGCATTGTTGCATGAATCATACCCGAGCTTCTCTACCCTGTAGTGAATGAACCGTTTTTTTTTCTTTTCATTCCGTCCTAGCTGTATTGCTCACTTTGCATTTTTTATATAGGCCAGTGTTTCCTTTCAGTGGTCTGTGTCACTCGCTCGCTCTCTTGCACTGAGTCATGTTTTGTGATGGAAGAATGGCCATGCATACTAATACATGTATCTGCAGCAGAGAGGAGATTCAGAGTTATTCTATGCCGCAGTGCTGACCTTCCCCACTCCCCTCCCCAACACTGCATGATGGGTATGTTTTTGTGACCTACATATTTCTCTCACTCTCTTTCTTGCACTGCATAAGAATAAGAACAGGCAGACAATAACACACTCCAGGAATAGATAATGAGGAATGGGCAGATATGGGGAGGAGGAGAGGAAGGAATTAGGTGGAAAGAGGAAAGAGAGAGGAGCAGTAGAGGACAGGAAAGCCGTGTTGCGAGTGATGAAAAGAGCTCTCAGCCAAGGTTACGAGTCATTTAATTCCGGCACATTTTACGGAATGTGGAATTCAATATCAAGGTCAATATTGACTCTGCTGAGTCTGACCCATAAATGGATCTAATGTTGCTTATCATGGCATAGATTAAATTCCTGTAATTCATATTTAGTACAAACATTATTTTTGATTTTAATAGACATTCATTCCCCCTGTTTATAGCAACTAAAAAGTAGCTACAATTAACAAAAAAATATGTTAATAATTCTTAAAGGTTTAAATCACCCCAAAATGAAAATTATCACATAATTTACTCAATCCTCAGGTGTATATGACTTTCTTCTTTCAGTCTAATACAAAAAATATTATGGCTCTTCCAAGCTTTATATTGGGAGTGAATAGTAATATTTTGAAGACCAAAACAGTACATCCATCCATTATAAAAGTAATCCAAACTGCTCCAGGGGGTTAATAAAGGCCTTCTGAAGCGAAGTGATGCATTTTTGTAAGAAAATATTCACATTTATCGCTTTATAGGCTATAATTACTAGCTTCCGGTAACGTCCGTCCAAGCGTTCCTCAAGTTCCGGCTTATGACGTAGGATGTAGGTGTAGCATAAGCTTTTGTGAGAGTAGAAACTCAAGCTCCTCTGACATTTACTCTTTAAAAATTCTCGTTTTAGACTTCTAATTTGTGACTGATGTTTTGTTTTGCTCTATCCTCTGCACTTCCATGTTCGTCAATACGTCATACGCCTGGTCAAAGTTCACTCTTCTGCTGGAATCGACTCACGTACGGAACCCAGTGATACTAGTTTACAAAGTTGTATATGGAATTGTAAATATGGATATTTTTCTTACAAAAACACATTGCTTAATTTCAGAAGGCCTTTATTAACATCCTGGAGCCGTATGGATTACTTTTATGATGGATGGATGTGCTTTTTTGGGCTTTTTATTATCATTTATTCTATTCAATTATATTCTATCCCATTATATCTATTCACTCCCATTATAAAACTTGGAAGAGCCAGTTTTATATTATTGCGTTATATTATATATATACATATATAAACTAAAGATCAACTTTAAGCTATATACATGCATTTAATAACACACACACATATATATATATATATATATATATATATATATATATATATATATATATATGTGTGTGTGTGTGTGTGTGTGTTATTATATGCATGTATATGCATACATATAGCTTAAAGTTGATCTTTAGTTTATATATATACATATATATATATATATATATATATATATATATATATATATATATATATATATATATATATATATAAACTAAAGATCAACTTTAAGCTATATGTATGCATATACATGCATATAATAACACACACACACACATATATATATATATATATATATATATATATATATATATATATATAAACTAAAGATCAACTTTAACTTTTGTGTCTGAGTTTTTGCACCATCACATATGTGGTGCTGAGATCACCTGCCACCTGAGATCAGCTTTGTCTCACACTGCATGCAGTTTGTTAACAGAACTGATAAACTGCAGTCAGCTGGCATCCAAATTACAGCTCTGATCACAGCCCACACACATCACTTCCAGAGAGCTGCTCTTTAAACATGCACAAATGCAAAAATACACACACTAACACACAAGCATCTCTTGTTGGTTGTGGAGATGGGGAAATTAACTCCAGGTCAATGCGTGAAAACAGATGGTGTTCCAAGATTGAAATCGTGCAGTGCGTGTTGCTTTGGCTATTGGAGAGCAATGTGCTTATAGTTTACCTTTGTACACAAACACACACACACAAAAAAACTGTTTACTTACGGTTGAGCCCAACATCATGGTAGGTCAGGATAGCTGGCTTGTTGCCCTTGGGAGCCCCGCGGATCACCACGTGCAACATCCCATAAGGGGTTTCAATGTCATGTTCCTACAACAACAAAAAACAATTTCAGCAAACAATCTGAGAAGATCCAGGACGGACTTGTCCTAATAACCACTGACCTGAAATGGATCGCTTGAGAGGCCTGAACAGTACTCGCGTATTACCATTTTATTCAATTTTTATTAATTACCAGGGTGCAGTCAAGTAAATTAGGCCAGTTTTTGACATTTGGATGAGATTGATTCCAGCCTGTATGTTGTAGCATTTAAAACGCGTATATTGTAGTTTCAACAATTGAATGCTAAAATTTAAGAAGGTAAAGAAAAAATCAAGATTGGCAAGAGCTGAAAACAAGACTAATATCTAAATATAGCTGCAAGCAGCAATTACGGGCCAAGCACAAAAATGGCACAAGAAGTCAGCCAACATGGCTGTGCGCATCAGACCAACTGCTAATGTGAGCAATGAAAGACCTATTAAGATCATTTTAGGCAAAAGAGCTGAAAAATGATCAAAAATGAGGATTTACTGGTTCATCACTTTCGACCAATAGGTGGCGCTGTGACCAAATTAATGTGGTATGGTCAGAGTGAAGTGACAAAGACACTTGCAAAGTTTGGTGTCAATGTGTCAAAGCATTGCAGAGATACAGCTTCAAGACTGGGTTTTGCATCATGCCACTAGGGCTGGGCGATATATCGAATGCTTTTGTCATGAGCATTTCGTCAGTAAAGCCGGTTCCCTGATTACCACTTAATCGCCATCACCTGCTTTCAAATGGAGCGCCATTTAATAGACAGAGCCGTAATTCACTGATAAGCCACGCAATATCGCGTTCAAAAGTTATTAGCATTTTTGTAAATTTTGTTATAACTTTTGACCACAAGGTGGCGCTGTGCCGAAACTTCTCAGGCTCCTTCAGGACATCGTCCTGATGACCCATACCGAGTTTCGTAACGATACGCTAATGCGTTCGTAAAATACAGCATTTTAGCACAAAATTCGAAATGGCCGACGGCCTAAATGGCCAATATGGGAAAATTGGATATCAATCGACTCAACATGATGCCCTGAATCTAACAAGACCAAATTTATGATTTTTGGACAAACCCATCAGAAGTTATAAGCAAAAATGACCATTTTTCATATCTCTGCACCAGCAGGTGGTGCTGCGCCGAAACACTGCATGGTACCTCAGGTCATGCTTGTGATGACATGTCCCAAGTTTGGTCTGAATACGATAAAGCTTTGCGGAGATACAGCCTTACTTCTGTTTTCGCAAGCACTGCATACAATTTGTTTGCAAGTTTTTCGAAAACAGTTTGAGGAATCGACTTGAATTCCATAACTTTTTGTCAGCATGGTCTGAAGATGATCTGGTTCAATTTTCGTGAAAATTGGAGTAACGGCGTAGGAGGAGTTCGAAAAAGTATAAAAGTAAAATTCAAAATGGTGGAAAAATTTTCATGACGGAAAATGATGTCATTGGGTACATTCAAATCGGCTTGATCAGGAATCAGAGGAAAAAAATTTTGTTTCTAGCCCTTACGGTTCAAAAGTTATTAGCATAAACATAAGTGCAACTTGGGACAGCTGCTGGCGCAAGAGGGATTGAGTTAGAGACTCCAAATTTGCTTTGGACAAAGGTCAGACTGTCCTCTAACTGTGTGCCAAATTTCACAACTTTCCCGCAAGCGGTTCTATGGGCTGCCATAGACTTCAAGAGCGGAAGAAGAAGAAGAATCGAAAAATAAAAAGAACGCCAACAGATACAATAGGTGCCTAAGCAATAGGTGCCCCTAATTAAGCATATCTGATCCCAGATTGACTGCACATGGTCATGTAACACAATTTTAATTAGCTATTCCAAAGGCATTTTAATCTGACCCACATTTAGTCTCAGATTTTATTCCAAGCGGAGAAGCGATTTAATGTATGTGGAGGTTTTTTTTTTTCTTGTCCGGAGGATTATTTTAGCATCTCTAGCTTTCCAGTGTTATGCACAAATCCTAGCAGACACCTCGCAGGCAGCCCTCTTCAAAGCTTTATGTAGATCCACTGAGAGACGGCAAACAAATCTCCTGTGGGGTTTAAGCTCCTGTCATTTGGTGTTTTTTAGGACAGCTGTTTGTGTCTGTGTTTAGGTCCAAATTAAATCTCGTGGCAGCTGTCACTCTGCCGCAAAACATTGAGCATGTTTTCTAGGGAGGTAATATTCAACAAACACTGACAGGATAAATAGGAATTTTGACCTAGATTCAACAATGTTACACAAATATGGGCCAGAAAATAGTAAAGCTGTGCATCATAATCTCTTGAAATGCTCTTGTAGCTGCTCATTTTTCAAGCTCAAGGTCACACAACTGTCCTTGTAGGAGAATTTTTAATGATTAGACTGCAGATTTAACATTTACCATCATTACCACATGCACAGACACTCTTTTCTGAACACGCACACACACACACCAGGTTACTGCAGAGGTACATTAGAGTGCACGTTTCACCCGTGTCAGTGTGTTAGTGTGTCAGTGCAAATGGCCACCTCACACATGACTGGACATTTCTGCAGAACTCAGAATCCCAACATCACAAATACATGATTTAGACAAAACAATTATTGTCTATCATCTTCATCTTTTTGTTTTTTTCCTTTTTGGTAATTTTTTTTTTTTTTTCTACTATTAGTTTTATTAAATTTTATGATGTTTTTAGTATAATAATTGGCTATTATAAATTAAATCATGTTACATTATTACCGTAGAATGATAATAATTAGCCATCAGGAATGAATAAATATGCAACAATGGAAATGTTTCGGAATTACCAGTTCAGTAGGTCAAGCTAGTTATTTCTGACCACATGGTAAACAACAATTTATTTAACCAGCTAAGCACTTAAGAATGATAATATAGCATACAAAACATGTTACAATGTTTTTTTTTTAGCTGTTTATTATTAGCATTCTATCTCTTATTCTCTATTTACATTCTTGTAATCACAGATATCCCACTCACCCCGTCCCAGCACTCCGGCATGGCTTCTTAGAGATTGTGTACGCTTGCTTAGAGTATATGGAGCAGGAAAAAGACAAGGTCCTCTCCGGGCAATAGGATTCGGATGCAGGGAACCAGAGAGATGCTGCAGTTGCTACGGTGTCTCTTTGTCTCTCCTTGTCAAGGGAGTTTTGCAGCGCTGCTGTCCCCTCCCCCAGTACATTTCATACCCCACCCCTGCTCTCTCATTGGCTGAATGCAAAAAAAAGGCTGCCTTTGATTGGCTGAGCTTTGTCAATCTAAATCTGTTGTGTTTTGTCTGCATTTGTCCCATATTTTCTATCTTTATCTTCCGCATACTCATAAAGGCCTTTAATATGGCTATTAAATAGTTTTATTGCAATTTAGCAGCGATATAGCACTTGATTCTCTGTGAATAGAGGGTATCGTTCAAAAATTAGTAATTATTTACAAATTAAAATTTATCATATGAATATTATTATTAGACAAAGACACAACACAGAGAGTTAAATGGGCCAGGTTAAATAAATGCCAGTGAAGGTTTTATAGCAACACTCTCAATGTGACACGTGTATGTGACAGCGTCTGTATACGTGCGCTTCAACATGAACACATGATGGAGTGCTGAGACATGAACACATGAGGCACATGGCCCACTTCTGAGATAAGGATGTATTTACATGCGCTGTATTCTGTAGTAAACGACCTCTGTTTGAATTTTCAATCCACTTTTTCAGTCAAAGAGGACTGTGGCCTGCAGACTCCACTGCGTATTTTAAATGCACATGTTTTTTCTCTGTGTACGTGCAACATTAATCCCTTTGTGGCTGACTGGCTTTTGCTAGCTCAAATACACAACCTCTATCTCCACCTCTCAATTGCAGATCTTATACTTGGGTGTAAAAACAGTTGCATTGTCATTGTCAAAAAAGGATGGACTCTGCCCACCACATCACACCGCACACAAATAAATGCCAATAGGTTTTTAGTGATTAATCTTTTGTAACAGACATTTGTAGAGTAACAACAACAAATTAAATCATGAATTTGTGGCTACTAATTTGGTGTAATGGTTACTGCCCATCCCATTCCCAATACAAATATACAGTAGTAAACGGATAGAATAGAATGTACCTTGAATGCACTGCAAGTTGCACAAAAGCCTCACAAAATGAGCCATTTAATCTTCTGAGGTAATTTTGGTTCTAAAATATTATAGGAGCCTGTATTTTAGAAACAAAATTTAATTTTGAAGAAAATGCATTTCTATTAGTTGTGTTAAAAGACGTAGCTTATATGACAAAACATTCACACTGCCAGTTTTTGGGATTTACTTACAGGTTTGAGTCTCGAAATCTCCCGTTCACACAGCATCTTACAATACATGCAACAGGAGTCAAGCCCGTATTCTCTTAAAGGGATACTCCACCGTTTTTTCATATTAAACTATGTTATTCCCTTAACTAAGACGAGTTGATACATATCTCTCTCGTCTCAGTGCGTGCACTAAATCGCTCTGTCTTGCGGCGAAACTTTGTTAGCACTTAGCTTAGCCCAGTTCATTCAATAGGGGCCAAGCAGAGAAGCTACCAAACACCTCCACGTTTTCCCTGTTTAAATACAGTTACTCGAGTAGTGTAACTCGACCTAGGACGGTGACACAAAACAAAACGTTGCGCTTTTCTAAGTGTGTAAAATGGATAACTATATTGTATGGCGGAATACCACAGCACGTTGGTTCTATTGACGGAAATGATAGGGAGGAGGAGAGGGAGCGGGGGCCGGAGAGAGGACTTTTCACGAGTTTACGTTTCACGATGTTTTGTTTTGTGTCACAGTCCTAGGTCGAGTTGTTTGTTAGCTTCTCTGCTTGGCCCCTATTGAATGAACTGGGCTAAGCTAAGTGCTAATAAAGTTTAGCCGCAAGACAGAGCGATTTAGTGCACGCACTGAGACGAGAGAGGTATGCATCAACTCGTCTTAGTTAAGGGAATAACATAATTTAATATGAAAAAACGGTGGAGTATCCCTTTAAGGCAGTGGTTCCCAAACTTCTTAGCGTGGAGTACCCCCTGAAGACCCATCCTTCCGAGTACCCCCTCTCTTCCACTTCGACTGCAGTCACACCTTTACCATTAAGGGACAATATTTGCCCCCTAAATTGATTTTCTAGTGCATTTTTTACCTTTATGAATAACTTTATAAAATAAATAATGTTTGAAATAAAAATGTTCAATAGACAAATATGCAATGATGGTAAAACTAAGTAAAACTTTTAAATATTAAACTAAAACCGCCAGTAGGTGGCAGCTAGTCACTGTTTTTATGAGTGAGTCATCGAGTCATTCATTCAGTAATGAAGCAAGTGGTTGTGAATGAATCATTGAATCATCTCACGATTCGTTGAAAGCCGCAGAATTGTCCTCGAAACACAGACGTGTGTTGTAGTTCTGCTGTTTTTTTTTTTATTATTTCATTGCAAAATACACTAAACACTGGCAGTACTGAGTTTAAAATGTACGTTTTGTTTTTTGACCTGTTGTATAATAATGTCACGATTGCAGTCATGTGGATATTTGAGAAAAATTGCATTCTTGCTCGTTATCATCATTAAATACAAGAACTCACACAAGGTATGTTTTTGTACCGGAGAAAGTTTGAGTCTTAAATCGAAATTAATTCATTATCTGTGTCTATATTTGTTCTTCATGTGAGTAAGTGCTAAATCCCCACTTTTACAAAGATGCATTGTCGAGAACGACAGTAATTTAGCGCGATTTAAGGCAGCAGATTCGGCACGCAATCTATCATATGCATGCTGCTTGTGTGGAAACAGTCATTTTTGACTGCAAATGATGAGGTAATTTGATTAAATGTACTGGATTTACGACATTTTGGCAGTTAGAAATACATGCTCTATTTTAATAATTTTTTTTTATGTAGAATTAAATGAACTACTCAGCATTTTGTTCGCGTACCCCCTTTTGTCACCTCAAGTAACCCCAGGGGTACACGTACCCCAGTTTGGGAACCACTGTCTTAGGGGATAGTTCACCCAAAAATGGAGATTCTATGATCATTTACTCCCCCTCAAGTTGTTCCAAACTTGCATACATTTCTTTGTCCTGCTGAACACAAAGGAAGATATTTGGAACGTTTGTAACCAAGCAGATCTCATCCCCCATTACCTACTACTACCATGGCAGTCAATGGGGGGTGAGATTTGCTTGGTTAAGAACATTATTCCAAATATATTCCTTTTGTGTTCAGCAGAGAAAAGAAATTTATACAGGTTTAGAACTTGAGGGGGAGTAAATGATGACAGAATTTTCATTTTTGGGTGAACTATCCCTTTACCAGTAACCATAGCGACTGTGACCAAAGTAATATTAACAATGGCGATGTCCAAAAAACTGAAAACTCATTGCTTTTAACATAACAAGAGTCTAATTTGTCAAATATTCATTAACCGATTGCTGCTTTTATAGGATGGAGAGCGTAGCACACAAAACTGACAGGAGCAGCTCTGGTGCATAACAGTGACTGGATCTAGAACCTTCAGATGACACACAGCTCATAACTCCATCACTGTAAGTTACAGAAACCACACATGAAAACCTACAACACTAGTTAGACATGCGTTTGTGCAGCAGAGTGGCTCTCTCACACTGTATGATGTGACAGTCAACTAGCTGTCCAGTCTGGTTCACACAGCTTGTGTTTTCCGAGAATGCGGTTGTCACTCCTGTAAATAACTGAACTGTGTGTGAACGTAACCATATTAAGGACTCAAATACAGAACTGACAACTGTATTCTGTTGCTGTTTGAATGTGGCAAAAGAGTCGGAATATGTTTGGTTTATTAACTTTCAGTCTCATCTGTATTAGTAGTGACAAAAATTTGTTTTTTTAAAATGCAGCAGAAATTTTCACCATGCAATTAAAGTGGTTTATAACTAGGAAAACATATTTTGGGTTTTGCAAATATATATTATTTTTGCCTGGAATTCTGTATTGACCAAATTGGACTGTGTTGCCAAACCAGAACTATCTGTTTTATGATGTGTCATTTCTTTCTTTCTTTGTACATCTTTTTTATTTTTTGTTGCTTGCCATTAGGTAACCGTATTGTGTTAGCAAACACCTATTTAATTATCCGTTCTCCATCACAATTAAAACCTCTCACTTGATTAGTGTGTGGATTACAAATCCTATCATCTCCAGCCCCATCCGCTGTTTGGATTTCACACTGTTTTATTCAATTTCTCTCTGTGATTTAGTCCTATTTCTGTCAAAGGTGTGAAGAGATGATGCAAACTGTGAGACAGAGATAAAACTGAGGTGATGAAGTTCTCATACCTCAACTTTTATCTCAGATTTCAACTGCAATTTGATGTCTGTAACTGAGTGTAACTCTTAGAGCACATTAAAATCTGGACATCTGATGTATTATGTCATATTATATTATATTATATTGTGCAATAAGACCAGAAACGTGCATTACAAATTTAAATAGGGTCCATTTTGATGTCATATTAATTTTAAAGAGATTTATGTGAATAAAAATGTAAAATTCACAGCTATAATGAAGGGAATCTGTCTAGAACGGTTAAACTATCAGTTTTAATCAGCAGGCTGGTACTGCAGGTTGCTATTAGTGCTCTGAAGTGGATATTGATTAAATCTGTACTCAGGAGGTCATAGCAACACTGCCGTGTCTTTCATTTTTTCTCTCATGCTCTCATTATTTGCTCTCTTACCAAAACAACAACAACAAAACAATATGCTGTCTTTAATCATCAAATGCCAAAAAGGAATAATGAAGCTATATTAATCACACCATTTTAAATCTGACATGTATGGTGCAAAATCCCTCATAGATGGGCTGTTTAAACGTAAATCATAAGTCAACATCAAATATGAACAGGAAAAGTCACCATACCTTCCAATCTCCTGCAGCTACAAAGGTTTCACAGTTTTCCTGCAGGAACACAAAAGGTCAGGTTCATCAAAGCCAAAGTACATTTGTTTTTAATGCTGTCACAATAAAATAAGCATTTGGAGCAACACTCTGCAAGGTCCCGTCACCGAGGAAAGGGTTTCTGTGATGGAAACAGTTACTTGAGCTGTTATGTCTGGAACTGAGAGTTTTTTTCAGGGGTATAAAAAGTACTGAGAAATGATACTGTCAAAATTTTACTCAGAAACCAAAATATTCAGCAAAAACAAATTTGGAGTGAAAGCAAAATGTTTCCAAATTTATTTACAAAGTGATTTACATCACCATGACCCACTTTTAAGGTCTAAATGGATCTCTAAGGAGAAAAATGTATAATTTCTTTCTCCTTGGTAATGTAAATAAGAAAAAGTGCAGTTATTACTTTTAAATTGAGTACAGTAAAAAAAAATGCCCCAAATAATACTAAGTATAATAATAAAGTATAATTGCTCCAGTACTTTACACCACTGGTTGTTGTTTCACAAGACATGGTTAGTTAGTATGTAGGTGGCTAAGCTGGCTTCAGATCAGCAGCTATTTGTGGAAAGATAAAACATGCAAGCTGAGCTTGCATCACTGCTAATATGAAGCCTGTTTAACTCCATTATACATTAAAGTATAATGGTAAAGTGTTATGATGGCCCGAGTTGGTCCAACCAATTCATGAGTAAAGACACTGTTAAGAACACAACATGCTAAGGATACAAAAGCTGAAATGGGTACACAAATGTTGTAAAAGAACAGCTTGAGAACAGGACAGCATCTCCTTGCCAGACAATTGTATCCCTACAGTCACTATAGGAATAACATAAAAATCCATCTCATTTTTCTGAAAAGGCAAGGAAACATGAGTTAGCACAATCTACATTAGATATGAACAAAGCATCCATTTTGGAAAAGCAAGTATCACTTATAAAGTGATTCTTTTGCAGATTGGCAGAAGCTGGAATAAACCCACAAACCTAAAGAAAGAGTTTAGTGCATGCAGTTAGAGCTGTTGGCAGCAGAAAAGCAAAAGCAGCTTTAATGTCGGACCAGCAGGTGTCACTCCTTTTCAGGGTTAAAACTCTAATGCAGTACCTCAGAAGTGCAAAAGGTGGCAGCCTTATGGATAAACAACTGTGCTTCTTGAGGAACTGAAACTTATGATATTACAGTATATAGAGCTTTGTTCACATTGCACATAAATCTGATTTGTGTTTCTAATACCATCCTGAGCAATGTCATTTTGCAAGTGATCTATTTGTTTAGACAGTGAGGTCAATATCCAGCAAATCTGCATATGTTGCCATAGTAATGATGTAGGTGTCAGTACAATGCTAAGAGACAAGAGAGTCTGAACTACATTTTGACTGTCCATCATGATAACATTACAAAATATTCAGAGCCATAACTGTATTATTTACACAGTTATGCATATGTTGTGTACAAATTCAATAACTTGTTTATCCATTCACTATATAGTGAATGCTGAATGTTAATATAAATTTGTGAATTTAGACAGCTATTGGCACTTCCAAGCTTTACGTATGCCGTTACAGTCATGTTGGCAAAAAAAATCCTATTTAACCAACAAAAACCTGAATGAATCTGTGAAAATCAGTGAGATTGATCTGTAAAAATCAGATTTCATGTGATGTTCCGAAGTCCTGACTGCAAACTACTGATTTGACTTGGATAAACTAAAAAAAAAAAAATGACTTGCTGTCTGTCTGAACAAAGCCTAAGTGTTATTCACAAATCTGACTTTTTGCTTGTTTTTATAGTATTATCATGTGCCACATTGACACATTTAAAGGATTAGTTCACTTTCAAATGAAAATTAGCCCAAGGTTTACTCACCCTCAAGCCATCCTAGGTGTATATGACTTTATTTTTCTGATGAACACAATTGGAGTTATAATAATAAATATCCTGACGCTTTATAATGGCAGTGATCAGGAGTCACGAGTATGAGCTGAAGAAAGTGCTTCCATCCACATCCATCCATCATAAACATATTCCACACGGCTCCAGAGGGTTTCCTTCTGAAGCGAAGCGATGCGTTTGTGTAAAAAAAAATCCATATTTAACAAGTTATGAAGTAAAATATCTACCTTCCAGAGTAAACATTAAACAATATCCATATTTAACAAGACATGAAGTAAAATATCTATCTTCCAAAGTAAAAATTAAAAAATATCCATATTTAGCAAGTTATGAAGTAAAATATCTACCTTCCAAAATAAAACTTAAAAAAAAATCCATATTTAACAAGTTATTAAGTAAAATATCTATCTTCCGAAATAAAAATTAAAAAATATCCATATTTAGCAAGTTATGAAGTAAAATATCTAACTTCCGAAATAAAAATTAAAAAAATACATATTTAACAAGTTATGTAGTAAAATATCTACCTTCCAAAAAACAAACATTGAAAAATATCCATATTTAACAAGTTATGAAGTAAAATATCTACCTTCCTAAGTAAAAATAAAAAAAATCCATATTTAACAAGTTATGAAGTAAAATATCTACCTTCCGAAGTAAAACTTAAAAAAATACATATTTAACAAGTTATGTAGTAAAATATCTACCTTCCAAAAAAAAACTTTAAAAAATATCCATATTTAACAAGTTATGAAGTAAAATATCTACCTTCCGAAGAAAAAATTAAAAAAATATCCATATTTAACAAGTTATGAAGTAAAATATCTACCTTCCAAAGTAAAAATTAAAAAATATCCATATTTAACAAGTTATGAAGTAAAATATCTACCTTCCGAAGTAAAAATGAAAAAATATCCATATTTAACAAGTTATGAAGTAAAATATCTATCTTCCGAAATAAAAATTTAAAAATATCCATATTTAGCAAGTTATGAAGTAAAATATCTACCTTCCAAAAAAAAACTTTAAAAAATATCCATATTTAACAAGTTATGAAGTAAAATATCTACCTTCCGAAGAAAAAATTAAAAAAATATCCATATTTAACAAGTTATGAAGTAAAATATCTACCTTCCGAAGTAAAACTTAAAAAAATACATATTTAACAAGTTATGTAGTAAAATATCTACCTTCCAAAAAAAAAACTTTAAAAAATATCCATATTTAACAAGTTATGAAGTAAAATATCTACCTTCCAAAAAAAACCTTTAAAAAACATCCATATTTAACAAGTTATGAAGTAAAATATCTACCTTCCGAAGTAAAACTTAAAAAAATACATATTTAACAAGTTATGTAGTAAAATATCTACCTTCCAAAAAAAAAAAAACATTAAAAAATATCCATATTTAACAAGATATGAAGTAAAATATCCAGCTTCCGAAGTTATGAAGAAAGTGTAAACTGGTGTCGCATCAGTTACACTTTTCCCGTAAGTTAAATAGGGAAGGCGTAAGACATAGCGTAAGCTATGTCCTACGCCTTCCCTGTCCCACGCTATGTCCTAGGGAAGGATGTGGATGGAAGCACTTTCTTCAGCTTATACTCGTTGATCTTTGCTCACTGCCATTATAAACCTCGGATGCGTCAAGATATTTAATAAAACATCTCCAATTGTGTTCATTAGAAAGAATAGTCATATACACCTAGGATGGCTTGAGGGTGAGTAAAGCTTGGGCTAATTTTCATTTGAAAGTGAACTAATCCTTTAATCTATTGAGTATTGTTTAAAATGATGCTAATGTTAATAAGCAGTGTGTATAAATAGATACATTGTGCCAAAAAGAACATTTCTATGTTGTACACATCACAGCATGTGAAACCAATTGGGATTTGGGGTAGAGATTTGGGTAGAGAGAAATTATCAGGCCTTGTTTGGTCTTTTCTAACAGTTGCTTTTAAGGTAACTAAGAACTTGACAGAAATTAGTATCCATTGGTTGGAAGGGTGGACATGGTCTGTGCGGTAATCAGCCTACCGGGAAGTACCCGCTGGTCCGACGCCGCGTCAGGCCGAGCCAGTGTCGGGCGATGGCATGCCAGCGTTTTGGGGGGCGAGCCATTTGGGGGGAGGGCGTAGCAGAGGGCAGCGCGTGCACACACTGTCCTTTAGCCTGCCACATCACACATAGACACAAACACTAGTTACAGCACACTACAGTAGACAGTGCCCTCTATGAGATCGGAGGACAATGGTTTGGTGGCGGAGGTGGGAAGCTGAAGAAACAATGATGATATGTATGAATGATACTGTGTGATATATGGGAAAATAAGCATCAGACACAAAATCAAAAAGAAAAAAAAAATGGTATCTAAGAATTTATATAATTCCTGGCATGGAAAAATCACAATTTTAGAATTTCCTGATGTTTTCAGCTTTTTAATGACTGTGGGAACTCAATGCATTTGATTGGTTTTCTACATTGATTTAATCAGGTAAGGGGTGAAAATGACAGTAGATTGCATTATTAATAAATGGATTTCAGGTGTACTAGTATAACTGAAATATCTATTATTAACTGTGCTCTTTTATGAATATCAGAATACTTCTAAAGAAAAGCAAGAAAGTAGTACACCCTTTGTTGCCAGTGTCCCAAATTTTCATTTATTTCTACTGGAATTAAAGACATGTTATGCTTTTCATTTCACATTAGCTTTACACATATGTATGGATTAAGATGAAATGCAGTATTTGGTGAGCATGGATAAATCCTTTATCATGTACACACACATCCAATTTTTGTACTCTTGCCTAAAAACAGGGGAACATTTTTAACTGGTGTACTATATTTAGCTATGCGCACACACACACTTACTCACACACATACTCACCATCTCTGGTTCCTGTCCCCTGGATTCTGGCAGTAGCGGTTTCTCTTCAGTGAACTGCTGATCCTTCATGCCAGCCATCCTGGAGAGCAACCTGCAATCACCATGGCAACACACACACCTGAGATTAACAAGGCTATTCGACAGCAAACCATAATCCAATCAAATCCATCTTGCTGCTCCAATATTGAAATATTACCCACACCACCATTGCTCAAACCATACAGTTCATACCAGCTTAAAGACCCCATGATAAAACATTTTTTTTTAGTTTTTTGGCTTTTACTCCAGGTCTGTTAGCTTTGAGGTCATCAATATTGTAGTGCACTTCTAAAAGTTGAATAAATTAACTTTAACTAGATATATTTAAATATACATTTAAAATGTACAGAATTTTTCTTGTAGCAAAACAGATCACAAATGTTGATGACTCATCCTGCACAGAAGTGGAAAGTCCAGGGGTCAGAAAGTAAAAGTCCTGCCATATTTTTATTCCAACCACTGAAGCGGTGTTAAAGTTAATGAGATAATTAAGTGATTGAGTGATGATTGACCATTATTGAAGACACCAAAATCACTATTTTTAAGTCACCATCATGGAGATGAGGGATTGCTTTAGTTGAGCTCTTGACTCTTGACTGTTTAATATTATATTTTGTTTGTTTGTAACTGAGTTATAACAGTCAGACAAGCAAAGAGAAAAGATGATCAGGTGGTGTTGGTTATGTTTTACGTAATCATTATTTGATCTGAATCACTGAACTCATTTAGAGCCCAATCTCTGAGTTAGATTTACATTATTGATTACTGCAGCACTGTGATTTTACAGCAGGAGATCTTTCAATATAATCCAAAGGATTTCTTAAAAGTTCTAAAAATTAGTTAGGCACACACAGACATCAAGAATCAGCGTATGAATCTCAACAACTGTGACAAGCAACATATTCTGATAAACAGATCAACTCTGAACACTAGAAAACAACCTACTAAAAAGTCACATAAAAATAGCAACAAAAAAAAATTGTGAGAATAAAGGAAGTTACCAAGACAATTAAGATCATAATTTATTCATGCAGCAATGCATGATGGGAGGCATGGATGAATTTTGATTGGTGGCACCCAGAATGCACTGCAACATGCTTTATTATTCTCACCACTGTTGAGATTCAGAGGCTGATTCTTCATGTCTGGGTCTCTAAATTACAATTAAAAATAAAAATAAAAATTAGAACAACTTTTAAGAAATCCTTTGGATTATATTGAAAGATCTCCTGCTGTAGAATCACAGTGCTGCTGTAATCAATAATGTAAATCTAACTCAGAGATTGGGCTCTAAATGAGTTTGTTGATTCAGGTCAAATAACGATTATGTGAAAACATAACACCACCTGATCATCTTTTCTCTTTGCTTGTCTGGGTGTTACAACTCAGTTATTGCAGCCAAATTAAATGTAATATTAAAAAGGGTCAAGAGCTTAACTAAAGCAATCCCTGATCTCCATGACGGTGACTTAAAAATTGTGATTTTCTCCTTTGGTGATTCTGCTGGTTAACATCGGGTTCAATAACGGTCAGTCATCGCTCAATTATTCACTTAATTATCTCATTAACTTTAACACTGCTTCAGCTGGTTGGAATAAAAATATGACAGGACTTTTACTTTCTGACTCCTGGACTTTCCACCTCTGATCCTGCAATACCGATTTTTGTCCAATCAGATGTAAATTGTAGAATCAAAATATCCCTCCACCTTATACCACTTGTAGCCAACTAACAAGTGCTAACAAGTTTATGGCTGTGACGTAACTAAAGTCTATTGATGTAACCTCTTCAATATGCACTGCCTAAAATTCCTGTTTCAATAGGAAATATGTAACAACTGCACTTGCTAAACAATTTCCCAGGGGTCTTTAAGGTGGTCAACCTGGGTTTTGGAACATAAGGGGCTTTCGCACCGGAGGAACCTTTTCATAGTTCCTACAACTATTGGCTGAAGTACCCAGATTTTGCTGTGTTCCTACCGCAGGAACTAGGAGCGATTTTAGTTCTAGGAACTACTTTTGGGGGAACTAAATTAGCTCCTACTTCAGAATAGGGTCTAAACCAGCACTATAGGAACTATCAGTGACGTGAGTGTACGTCGATTGGTCAAACGCATTGCAAACACCAACACCCAGCATTTTTAAAAAGCCATGTAGACATATTTACTTCACGAACATGGAAAACAGCGATAACAGCATTTACCTGTTGTCTGCAGGGTTGTGTTGGTATGTGATGTAATACAATGATATGTAATACTGAAAGGTGTCATAGGAGATAGCTCCACTTTTTGCTCTTTCAGTCACGTAAATTATGCGTTTACATTCCATCTCTGTTATCACGAAACTCACGACACACAACTCTGATCACGACATCCTCCATTCACCGTTTTTTAGCGCTTGTAAATGCCGTGCTTAAAGACCCCGCTGTCGGCCGCTTCATAGTTCCTATTGTCATGCGAATGCAACCAGGAACATGGCCCAGGGGAGAAATTAGTTCCCGCGGAACTATCCTAGTGGCTAGTTCCTATAACTGAGTTCCTAGAACTTTTCGGTGCGAAAGCCCCTATAGCTAATCTGGTGGACACTAGGTTGACCCTTGGACCAACTGTGTGGCAGGAGAACTAAACACCTACACCAGCTTGCTTGGACCAGCTAGTAACCATGTGTCTCTTTCCACTCCCTAGTTCTCTATGGAAAACATCTATAAACACAAGCATTTAGGCACTAGCAAGGACCTTGATCCAATAAGCATTAGGATACTAATGACTCAATTACACACAACATGATTATGATATCATGTATTAAATCATATCAGCAACATCATTATTCTGATGACTTGAACAGAAGACAACATTTTTTATAATTTCCTGAGCAGCTTAGCTCACTGGTAATTTCAAGGGAGTCAATGTTTAAGTACATTGCAACATCCTAAAAATGGCTGCCTGCCTGGGCAGTGTACTTAATACTGAACTAGGGTGCGGATTGAGACACACCACATGTAAAACCAGCTAGAAGTTGGTTTTAACTGCATTCTTTTAGCAGGGGTACTAATCTGGCTCCAAACAATATAAAACTACATGTGAGTATGGAGTTTTGTGGACTTAAAATGAGGTGGCTTTGTGAACATGGCTTGAATGTTGTTTGGTGGTTAGGTTCAGGATGATACGAAAAGGTACAAACTTGTCAGTCACCAGGAACACATGGCCAATTGTGACACTAGCTCACAGGTTGTCTCAAGATATCTGTTGATGGATGAGTCAATGTACTTTTCCATTTGGTACTTATTAAATTCCAGCTGTGTAGCTGAGGGTTGTCGGCTCATGGGAGCTCTGTCAGTGTCAGTTGATATTTCAATAACACAATGCTAAGCTAACAAACACCTCCACAGTCTAGTGCTAACTTATTGGTCTCTAATAATTCTGCAAACACATAGATGAAGATTATGAAGAATGGCTTCACTTACAACCTTAATGGAAATATTGCTAGCATAAACATGTAGGCTAAGCAACAGTCGTTAACATAGTAGCATTTCTTAACATCTAACCTTCTTGTCAACCTTATAAACACACGTGCTATGAGTCTCTCATAAACAAGAACATGAGAAAAGAAAAAACAACCTAATCCAAATATTAGTGCAGATTATTGCCACCTTTACCCAAGAGATGACAGAACACTTTGACGTATCATTCTCATAAGCGTCGAACAGTAACTGAGTTTAATTCAGAACACTTCAAGCCAACAGAAAATTCATTCCACTCTTATTTCCTGTCAGTGCACAGAGCTGCATGAATCTCAAATCATGGCCAGTGTAAATCAAACCCTTGGATGTGATCGGATAGAATGATTCAAAGCCCTGCAGGGAATGATTATTTTGGTTGCATAACACCTCCCATGATGTGATTATAACAAGGTCTAGACATGACCACAATACTCTCAATTGGCCTCTCTTTCTCCCTCCCTTCCTCTCTGTCACAATCTCTACATAGATCCATCTCATCTTCCCTCCTCCCCCACATGTACTGACCTTTCTCAGATCATTATTATAATCATTAGCACTCTGTTTTGGTATACTATAATAGAGCTACATTTTAACTCTTTCTAAAGAGAACATGAGTGGTGCTTGCCAGTGGCTCCACGCAACCACCATTGTTAAGTGTTTTCTAGCGTGTCGCATTTGGTTGTTAACTAGTCAAGTCAACAAAGCCCACCTCCAAGTCTCTATGCTATTCCGTTCACTATGGCTTAGGTCCCTTATTCAGCTCTTTTTTTCCACACATTTTTCATATATAATTTAGGCCTATAATATTTAAAAGTCACATTTTCTATGGGTCAACAACATTAGTGTTATCCTGTACTAAAAATTCATGTCAAAAATCAACCTGTAGTCAAATTTGGTTTTTTGTGGGTTCTGTACCCCGTCAGTGTTGCCATGGTAACCTCTAGTAATGCCAGTAGACGTCCCTGCAATATTCAGGGAGTTGGATAACCTTACTTTCCTTATTTTGCATTTTCAAAAGCTTCACTACTAGTCCTAACTGCAATACTAGAAAAGAAAATAGAGTTTGGAATCACTAAAATAATCTGGTCACTCTCAAACACGTTTAGAGCATATTGGTCATTGATCTAGAAAGACTTCACATATTGAGTGAGCTTGAGCAGACGACTGGGCTGGCATATGACCCTGCCCAGTGACAAAAAAGTGTGCATGAGGGAATATGACAACGGAAAGACCAGTGGAAGAGTATTCTGTCAGACACCAAATCAATAAATCTGCTCAAAGGCAAGGGTCTGACCTGATATACAGAATCCCAGTCAATACTTGGAAACTGGGTTAGGACAATGTGTGTTTATGCTGTGCACAAAAAAACGATTACAACTAAATCTATGTTGGACGGAGTTCTAAAGGCATTCTCTGAACGCAAAACGGGTGACTAATCTTGGCACAAAGCTGTCAAGAAGCTGAGCAATACAGTCTCATTGGCAACGCTATTAGGTTATACAAGTGATCAAAGTTTTAATTAGCCTTTTGGATGCTACCAATGTCGAGGTAAATAGAAAGAACATGGCTGCTTAAGCAAGGTGTAGAGAGTGCTAAGTACCACCCACATGCTGGCAGAATCAAATATACCAGGAAATAAAAATAAATTATTTAATTTATGTCAATGTGGAGAAATGTGGGAGAAATCAGCACTTGTTGGCAAATAAACTATCTTCCTTTTACGCCCACTAAAAACTAACTTGGCTTTTTTAATTGTTATCAGTTATGTTGCTCATAATGAATTAAGTCAGTCAAAACTTTTGTTATTGCTTGTAACTGTGCTCGTAAGAAAATTATAATAAAGTATTGATGAAAAAAAAACTAACTCTGTGTCATTGCTAAGTTAGTTTTCTTTGTGTTTTTATTAAATGAATGATCTGTTCTAATGTGTATATATTTTACTCAAGTCCATGATCCTTAAAAGGAACCACTTTATATGGTAAAATGTAGAGGGAGATGGAAGACGAGACAGGTTAAGCATCAACAGAAAAGATGGGCATAAAAACACAACAAGCTCACATAACCCTTATACACTAAATAGAAAGTTCCAAGAAATTTACAATCAAATACAAATGCACATGCGAGTCCAGTGGTTCCCAAGCTTTTTCTGTCAGGCCACTCTTTTGTAGAGAAAATTGTTTTTCAGGCATGAACACTCTCTGAGTGTTTGGTATCTTAATAGATGGATATGACAAGGTTCATATGTTTGGTCTTGGCGGGACTTGCTACTGCCAATATATACACAACATGCTGCTGCTGTACAGTATGGCACACATGAATTACCCATAGCAGATCTATACAGGTGGAGCTGGGGAAGGTGGAGGGTTTCTGGAAGTGTGCTGCAACTTCTACAGCAAATGCTGACAGAGTATTTGAAGGTTGAGCAGTGAGCTCATTGGCTACTAATACAGCAGGAACCAATCAACTGTGCCCTATAGAGAATGATGTGATTGCAGGCAGATTGAGTTAAGGCACAGCCTGTGCCATCTAGTTTCATGACAGAACTTTGTTTTTTCAAGCCCCCCCACCTACATGCACCCACATAAAGACACTATTAGACATGACATTTTTAATGCTTTTAAAATTTCTTATGCTTCTTCAGAGATCATTCTAATATGCTGATATGCTGCTCAAGAAACATTTGTTTAAAGTTTTTACAGAAACCATTATTTTTTCAGTACTCTTTGATGAGTATGCCTGCACCCAAATAAAGACACTATCAGACATGACCTTGCTTGCAAAAGTATTTAGGATTTATTTGAAACATTGTAATTAATACAGTACTATAACTTCAATGTGCTTCTCTTTGTTGTTTGTGATGTGAAGTCTTTAAGTGTCATCTTAACTAGTTCCACTTCAGTCCAAGTATTTGGAAGAGCTAATATTTGGAGACACACAATACACTGTGGTCTCTTCATCACCCACCGTTGTACTGGTGAATCTGAAAGTGAGATATGCCTCATCAAATTTACTCGTCTTGAAGCTGACTATACACTATCCCTTGGTCTTGCCACGCCCAGTTTGAGAACCACTGCCCTAGTTCATTAGACAAATACAGAATACTTTTTTGTATTAAACTTGAGATAAAAAGCAGCTGTGGAATTCACAAAAACTCGTTGTAATCTCTGCCCCTCAGAGAGCTCACTTCACACCTCCAGTGGGATTCTGAAGGGTCAATAACAGCTCTCTGCCCTGATAGTGTTGTACCACCAGAATTAACTATGTTTCCAATCCCTCACACTGCCTCTTGTCAGGAGCTGCCCAGTGCTCCAAGCCAGGCAGACAGAAGGTGAGTTGGTATGTGGTCCTCAATAAGGCTGTTTTACCTTGGCCAAAAGTACAGTAAGCTGACTGAACCTTTCCTTAAAACAGGTTTCTATTGTATGGATCAGTAGGAAACGAATCCTGGGAAGTTAGGTTCATTATCCTTTAAAGATTAATGGTTCCATTTTGATAAATAGTGATTTATCAAATAAGGCTGTTTTACCTTGGCCAAAAGTACAGTAAGCTGGCTGAACCTTTCCTTAAAACAGGCTTCTACTGTATGGATCAGTAGGAAACTAATCCTGGGATGTTAGGTTCATTATCCTTTAAAGATTAATGGTTCCATTTTGATAAATAGCGTGCATCTAAAAGCTTTCATGAAGCAATTTTTTGATTCGGCCTGGGCTTTTATCACAGCTGCACACCTATTTAGGTCAGAATATAATACAATCAAAACTGTAATGGCTTTCTTCACTCATGTGCAGTCAAATTATTCATGGAGATTTTTCATTTATTGTAGTTCATTAACATGAAATTGAGATCATGTGGCTCAGTTTATTATAAGCTACATTGAAGGCACTGGAGGTCAAGGACTGCAGAAGGCCATTAAAGTTTTTCAGAACCCTTTTAAACAGAAAAACATCCAAAGTACCAAAGCCACCAAAACAAAACAACGGATATCAAGGTCGATACACATCTCTGAAGGCAAAATATATTGCCATTTATTTTCATTATCAAATAACACGTAGTTCAAGCAACAACTGATTGTAAGACATTCAAAACCTCGTAATTCAGATCCCTATATATAGTAGACGTAAGACCTAAATGATAACATTAATCTTTTTACTTTAAATCAGCTTGGACACATAAACCTACATGAAAGGATTGGTAACAGACTCAAGGCTGGAACAATCAACAGCTATTGGCCAGTGAATTATGAGTAATGATCTAGTGCTGAGTAATGATGGTTACTGACACTTGACCTTGTTTGGCCATTGCCCAGTGATTGGTCGACAAATCAAGATGGTCAGACACAGCAACGGGCCATGGAATTCACAAGCAAAGAGACAAACAAAAAATGAAGGGATGGATGCTATAAAAACGGAAAAGAAAGGCTACAACCTCAGTTACAGGCGGAACTACGTACATTGTCTGCAGCAGGCTCTGTGGAACCGTGCAGCTAGTCTTGGACGGAAAGTTCCAGAACAATCCGGGCCCCATCTATCAGTACAAAACAAGATCCATTTGTAATTCAGCTACACACAATATTTGGTATTCAGAAAAATCTCAGATATTCAGGAAGACCCATCTGAGTCCTGTACACCAAAATGTAAACTTGTTCCAGGGCATGCCTCTTTCAAAGATATGTTTTATTGAAAAAGTTCCAGGCATTTTTTAAAAATCCTCTATAAATGACATTCTTTATATAAATCTCAAGCCAGGAGCTTCTATTAGAGTAAAGCTAACAAGCAGTTTATTGAAAAAATCTTTTTCCATGCTCAGTGGAGAACAGTACAACAGTTTTAGCAGGGAAGGCTTTGAGGAGGTATAGGTTTTGTAAGAGTGAGAGAGAAAAGTTTTCAAGGCGTCTGTTGCATTGTTATGTAATGTAGAAATGGGGGCATCTCGTTGTCTTGCAGGGATACGTAACAAAAAAAAAAAAAAAAACAGCCTTGCATGAAGTTGCATCAGTAATGACATCTTTTTTTTTTTTTTTTTTTTACAATATTATTAGAAGTAGTCTTCAGGGGGGGAAAAGTAAATTGAAGTAAATAGTATATTACTTAAAAAGATTTACAAAAAAAAAAAAAACACTCTCTTCACTTGTTTAAAAAAACATGCCACTTATGATTCATCTTTGCAGCTTTAATGATCACATACATTAGTAGTTAAACTACCTCCTAGCATTTCCACCAACCTTTGAGTTACATAGATAATATGTATTTCATCTTCATGCTATGTTGTCAACCAAAGGTGTGGAAGTTGCCATTCCCAACATAAATATTCTCATCTTAAGGCACATTCTAACAACATCATCCATCACCCCTTTAAAGCTAAAAGCGTCAAGGCTTGTGATAAGTCAGTTTATCCAGCCTGGAAAGTTTCACAGCCCTCCTGGCCTCCCAATGCTAGCTGGCACCCAACCAGGTACACTGGCGTCTGATATTCTGTGAAGTGTTATTGAGATTAGGAAAACAAAAGCTGCGCTTATCTGTTATTACACAGACCCGGATACATCTCAGCACCATAGCAGATAGCATTACTCCAATGAAGGGAAAAGGACACCTGTTAATAGACTTACCCTGAATTTAAGGGGTGGTCTGGATGGACTGCCACTGGCTTGCTTTTTTTGGCAAAGCTTCCCTGTCTGACGCAGTTATTTTGCGGGGTTAATAAATTTAACCTGTCGACCACCCATTGACGCCAATGCAGAGGCTGGAACTATGAAGCGTAGCTTATGACACAAGCACTTGAATACTCTCAGCAGGGACTCTGTTTCTCTTGAGGTGGAGTCCCTCAAGGCCCATTGTTGAGGCACTTTTTGATCTGCTCTGTGGATCTGCCACATCTTCAAACACCTCGCATCGAAACAACCAAGCATTCAACTTAACCTAACAACAGATGTCTTCTAGTTCTCTTGAAATATCTTTCTAATTTGCACCTTTCTACAACAATCACCGCAATGACTAAGGAGATCTTTCTTACCTTTGTTTAAGGACTGGATTACTGTTGTCGTCTTAAAGGATTTTGATGTGTTTAGCCTCTCTTTTTGTTTGCTTGTGAGTGTGTTTGAGAGCGATGCTGTCTACCCTGTGAGGGCTATGCTGTGTGAATCTCTCTACCTCTGTTACACCCTCCTTCGTTCGCTCACTCTCCCCCTCCCTTCTTTTGCTCTATAATAAACAGAGAACACGTGTCCTCTTGGATGATGCAGCCTGAGCCATACCAACAGATGAGAGCAAGATAGAGGGAGTGAGAGAGAAAGAGCAATCACAGAGAGGGACACACAGGAGAGAGACAGAGATAAGAAATTTGATACAGGAGAGGACTGAAGGAAGAGCGAAGGGCAGACAGGAAGGATGGAATCAAGGAGACAGAGGAGAAAAAAAAAAACAGTGAGACAGGGATATTGGCTGGAGGCTTAGGATGAAAGGCTGTCCAATTAGACCACAAGTAACAGCTCTGTACACGCAATTCTTACACTTTAGCAAGAAGGCATGAATTTGGCAGCATGAGCTTTTATCAAGTCAGTTTTTACTAGAAACTGTTCCCCCAGGAGATTATAAGTACATACTCATATACCCACCCAAACACTGCCATAACAAACCCACACATTTACTTATCACAGCACGAAGACACAGACACATACGCCCATGCACATGTTGGTAAAGAGCACTGTTTTCTTCTTTGTACTCTTTTATAGCAATTTACTTTTTTTCCCCTGAGGTCTACTTCTAATGATAGTCAATTTGGTTGTATTTCAGCCTATTTTTCATCATCTATATAAATCTTGGTAATTGGTAAAGGTCAGTTTTTGCTACCATATTTCTAAAGGCAAATGCTGTTGGCTTATAATTGGCTTATCTCGTTGTATAGGGTAGTGAAGGGTTCAAGGCTTGGTCCGGTTAGCCAGTCCTATTGGTACATATTGTACCTAGAAGAAACAAAATCTTTTTTTAATTAATGGTCATTCAAAAGTAGCTGAATGTCCTGACTACTTTTTTTGATGCAAAAAAATATAAATGTTTGTGGTGGTGGTGGCAATGTTTATAATGATGATACTGATAAAGATGACATTGAGGGTGATAACTGCATGTAATTTGCAAGACGCCAAGAGCACTGAATAGCAAATCAATATCCTCAAGATCACATCTAAAGAATAGAAAAACTGCAGCATGTCTTGTCTCCCCTTGCGGTCTCACTGTCTTTAAAATTCTTCAATGCGGTAACCAAGAAAGATCTTGCTGCCCATGACTAGTATGACTCAGCCAGTAGCTTCTGGGTATTGTCAGCAATTTTGAAAAGGCTATAAAACATTTCCCTGGTAATTTTGAAGGTCTTTTGCTGTCTGATAGTCCATATAACCCACTATGGAGCCACAATCAGCCATCTAAATAACATTTCACAATATCTTGTTGGCATAGTTGAAAAAAGGGGAAAAAGGTGAACATGCCAACTCACTACTCTATTGTTCCTACTTACACCATTTTAATAATATAAAATCAAATCAAAAATGTTCTGATAGATTTTATTCGACCATGGCAGCCTCCTGTCAATATCTGAGAGATGTTAAAGCAAGCCTACAGTATTTTAGCACACTTGTTGAGTTGACTGAATGAGAGATGTCAACTCGCATTATGCTTCAGTCTGACATATTCTTTGCTGAAGGCTGCTTTCCACTCTTCAAAAAAAAAAAAATGTTAATACACAAGCTCAAACCAGCCCTGAGTGAATATGTTTACCTTCATTGGGAATTATGGGCAAGTTATCACCACTTACTATACACAACAGTGTAGCACAGTGTACATTCCTCTGTTTCATTGTTTGTTGCAAAATTAAAGACAGTCACACATTCTTGGCTCACAGTCTTGCAGGCTAATTAACCCTTATTTGTCCTTTATATAAGCTCTGTGATAAGGAGAAATAGGTCAGTCGCCTTTTTTGGAAAGGTCTAGAACAGTAGATGGACTATAGCCAGGTTTGAAGTGGCGAATTGGGAGAAACCTGGCAGCAGTGAGGATCACATCTGATAGGCGAAGCACGTTTCGAGTCTTTTGTTTATCTGAGGTTTGTTTGTCTGTACCTGTGCCAATGTGACAACTTTAATCTGCTCATTGGTAAGCAAGACATACTCAAGGCATGTACTATGAAGGAGGCAAAACAGTTGTCCCAATGCAGTGTGGAGAGTGTCAGTGCATCTCTGTCTGAAGGAAAGACATCACAATTAAGAGTGTCAGAGGGCCATGCAGATGTTGATCACTGCTCTTCTGGTTCAGTAACTTAAGTGTTTTATTTTTTGTTTTTTTTTGCCTTTTGAATTCTCATTTCCTTGAATGTGGACAAGGGGCAAAAGTACCTTAAGTATGATAATAGGCAAAAAATCCAGGCAATGTTCATCACAGTTGACATACTTTAGGTTGACTTGTGGTTTTCATTTGCACATAGAGCTGCAAAATAAATGGAAATAAACAAATGAGATTTCAATTATGGTGTCTGCAATTGATTATATAAAGAGACAATTTCAGTATTAAACTTAGGTCTACACACTGCATCAAAATTTTCTATTTACACCCTGTTTTTGCACTGATGACAGTGAATCAACTTTGTTTTAAGTGTGATTTGAGTTGCTTTTTAGGAACTGATACTTGATGTGCCAACAATCACCACCTTGTTATCGAATCCCATGTAGACTCAATTTGTCTCAGCACATGCTTGAATCCAGATTGTCTGCAACATAAGAATACTTTATATTATTTGACTTACCACATGATTGAAGGAAAACGGTGAGGGATACACTTAATATATTGTGTCAGGCCTTGCTCAAGGACACAACGATGGCAGCTCATGGTTGACTACTTACGCTGCATTCACACGGGGCGTCGCATCAACGCTTGATGGAGGGCGTGTCTAAAGCTTGAGCTGATGCGACCGTCATGGTACAACAGCCAATCACATTATTTTTCTGTGTTGCATCAAGGCAGTTGGCCAGCGTCTGTGATCTGATTGGCTGACACCCGTGTTGGCGCCTGAAATGTGATCTGATTGAAGTTGAGAAACTTTCAACATCTGCCATGAGCAACGCAAGTGAAGTGACGTGAAGGAACCCACAATTCAGTTCGGCAAAACATGACGTCACCCATTCAAAGTAAAAGAGAAGCGTTGACGCCGATGCCCCGTGTGAATGCAGCGTTAAGAGATTGAAACAGCAACCATCTGGTAACTAGCCCTGTCACTATGACACACCACCTTGAAAAAATAAAAAAAAAAGTATACTGTAACTTCCTCTAAAGAGAATGTCTGTGGCTGCCGGTGCAAAATGCACTGACACAAGATGTAGGTTGTTGGCTTGTTACAATGCAGTTGCTAAGGTTGTCTCAGCACATGCTTAAATATGAATTGGATTCTGTCTGAAACATGATGCTTCTTATATGTGGTCATGTGCCACTCGAATGAAGAAGAAAAAGAACATGAGAGATAGACAGCTGAGCTATGACTCATCCCTCCATTATAGCAGGAACGAAGCATAACAGGTCACTCGACTCTGATATTTATGTTTGTTTTTTCTCATCAGCCTGAAAAAACTTGTCCGTCAAACTGGCATCGTCTGACACTGATAGAGAGAATGGGAAACAAGGTAAGGAGAGAGGTGGCAAGAGAAAGATAAAAATACAGCAAAATAAATGCTTTTATAAATGCTCAATCTACAATCTACAGTGAAAAGGGCAACTGGATCTCTAAAATACTGCAAATAAGACAGACGAATGAGGCACTGCAGGTAGATTAGAAGGGGAAGTGTGATGTCTTCCAAACCCCTTAATATCCGTTCCAACAATTCCAACATCAACAGTTTCCATGAGGGGGCATTTTGTCCGAAGAGGCAAGGAAGGCAGTGCCTAGTAAAAAAATAAATAAATACATATATATATATATATATATTATATATATATATATATATATATATATATATATTAGAAAATTGACAGTACAGATATATTAAGAAATATGAGATAAAACAGAAACATTTAGAAAAAGTAAGCAACTCACATGTTTGAACATCCACATTTTCATTCGTGTTGGATTCTAAAACTCAAAATGATGATGTAGATGAGCTGGATTTTGGCGACCGCTCATCTTATTTAAAGCCACACAACTGCACCTGTTGTGTTTAAAATCTGATGACTAATGGTTTGAAAAGTCATTATTAATAAATAGGCTAGCAACAGGTAGTACAAAAGAAAGCTAGAAAAAATGAGGGGACTTTGGCTCCTCATTTCAGAAGGGGGGGGGGGGGGGGATAAAACACTGTTCTCAACCTCCCACTTGCTAGTGCACAGGCTTGTTTGAGCCGGTGTTTCAGAGTGAATGCAAACCCAGTCGGGGAGAGATTAGCCACATCTGAAGAGCTGTGTGGGGGCGTTAGCTTAGATACGGCTAATCCTGACACCTCTGTTTCTCTCTCCATCTCTCACTCTTTTGCCTCTTATAAACCTTAAAGTCGTGTCTGTTCTTTTCAAATGAGAAGGTCTGAAAATCATCTCACTGAAACAGCTAAAAGACATTGAAAAGCTCAAAAGACAGACATGGGAATACTAGTGGATACTTTCCCTCCAACTCAGTTAAAAAGAGATGCGACACAGTCAGCTAAGCACAGATGGGATCTCAAATCTTTTGCAGGATTCTCATACAGTTAAAAAAAACATGAATAATTCTGCAGTGAATAAGAGGACTCTTGAGAGAGGAAGGGATTGTGACATCAATGTTTTTGTAAAATGATGTTCACTTTTTGGGTGCACATGCAAATCTAAAGGCACAGTGACGAGTTCTAGCACCACAGTCTACTCAAAATATGCAGCGTTGCTAGAGATGATGCTACTGTGGATACATTGTCCTTGCTTTACAAATTCTGTGAAAGGGCTCAGTTTGGTCAGTAACTGCTGTTTTCTGGCACTGAACACTGGACTACATCTTCATAAAATATTATAGCCTAAGTGTCTGCACTTCGAAAAATGTCTGGCATGCACTGTAAATAAGTTAGCCATAAATGCCACGGTCACAGATTCTTAACAAAAAACAGTGACTATTACCAGGGTTATGTGGCAGTAGTTGGGTCAGCTCCATGATCATGATTCTTAAGAGGAACAGTACATCACACGCTCATGCCAGAAAAGCCACACTGTGAATCCAGGTCAGGAGTGATTCATTGAGCAACAACAAGAAATGGTAGTGTTCTAGGAGACCCAGCATGGGTCATGGTGAAAAACCATTCACTATGAGGCCATGGAACAGTAACCTAGGATTTTTTTTTTTTTTTACAATTTTACTTTAATGTCTGAATAGTGTTTTATTCAATAAGGTCCTGGCCCTATTTGTAATCAAGCCACCAAATTATGTAACTTCAAGAGTGACTTTTGTTTAGTTTAGACCTTTCAAAGTCAATAAATCCCTCCTGCCCTACCCAAACCAACTCAGTTGAGGTTGCAGAGATAACAAGGTCGATATGACCATCCCAGAGGGATATATCAATAACTTCCATTCCAAAATCACGGATGAGATCATCCTCATCAGCTGACCCACATTTTACACATGAACAAGCAGCTGGGACTCTGTATTCATAAACATGCTCATTAAAACAAGAAGACCAAGACATTTGAAGACTTATACTGCAGAAAAGAGCATTTGAATATACTTACATATTCAAATAATATACAAGATCTTAAGGATAGGTTAACTTGGTGTTTTAAGAAGTGAGGGGAGAGAAAAGGGCACAGAGATGTGAAGACGTCCAGAGATTTGATTTGTCCTTGTGTTGACTGACGCAAGTAAGGCTTGTTCGCACACACACTCACAACCAACCTGGTGACGCATACAAATGTCACCTCTAATATTCTAAATGTAAGAACTCATGGATTATCAGAAACAAGCACCCTTTACATAAGAGCATAAATGCATTAATGTTAATTATTTATGTTTCAGTCTAAACACCGGAAATAACAAAGACTGAGCCGTTAAAGCACCAAATCTCTCGAGGGGAGATTATATTATATATATTATATATATATATATAAAAAACAGTCAAACCAAAATTTATTCAGACACCTTGAACATTTCATTCATTAATAGTTTATTCACTTTAGTTTAAGTAAATGGTAATAAAATATGACAAGATCTCAGAGTTAAACTGTCCAAAAAAATGAATCTTAATTATTTGCAAAACATGGTCAGGTCAAGTGTCTGAATAATTTTTGGTTCCAAATTTTTATCAGTTTTACTGGTAGTCCACTGTATGAAGAATGTTTGGGTATAATATGTCACAGTTCACTTTATTTTGCCATCCTCACTTACATAAATGAACTATAGTGTCCAGCACCCGCTAGTAAAAATATATTAAAAAAATCTGAATAAATTTTGGTTTGACAATATGAAGTTTCAAAAAAAGAAACAGAATGAAAACAATAGAATAAATTGATTTATTGACCATAACTAAATTGAAATAATGTTTATACACAGAAATATTACAGTAAAAAGTTCACAGAAAGTTTAACACAAGTCTCTCAATAACAAACATACACACATGACCCACTTTCTCACACATTCACAAGAAATCTGCTTGTACCTTTTTTACAATCTTTTGGACTTTCAGGCCTGTAGGTCTGTAATTTTCCTCTTTCTGTAGTTGATAACTAGACTAGAGGCAGTGAGGTGAGAGGACCGTCCTTTTTCCCACAGTTGGAAACTGTTTAGTCCACTCTGGCCTGCCTTAAACAAGCTTCTCTCTAAGCAATCCAATCGCTCCACCAGTGCTGATGTGTCCTCGTTGTAGGCATTCTGGGATGAGTCCATGGTCCGACGGAAACGACCAATGAAGGTCTGATAAGAGAGATGGGGACAGTATACAGATAATATGGAGGCACAATTATACATCCTTAGAGGATGCAGGGAGAGTTAGTGTAAAATAATAAAGATGTCTAAATGTTTCTTATCAGTTATACCAATAAACAAAATATAATTACTAAAATGTAATAAATTCATCACTAAAAATTATCAAAATAAGTAGACTTAATGGTGCAATCCACCATTTCTCACAAGGTTTAAGTTGTTTAAACACTAAAAATCATTTTGCATTTGCAATTTTACACATGTATTAAAGGAATTCTGCCATATTCTTAATGTTTAAAGCTGCTTGTAGTATTGCCATAACCAACATACAGTACCAACCATAATAACTATGCAGCAGACATTTAAAGTCCTAAATAATGCCATTTACTTTCCATTAACTAATTAACATGGAGTTTTAATTGCATTCACGGATTTAACACTATGGATCTGTACTTCCTATTAAACCGGCCATACCAGTCTGCCCAGCAACTGGTCAGTGCTAGTAATGATTCTAAACATATTGCTCCCTCTACTGGTTGAGGTAAGAAATAGCAGATCAGTAATGCATGCATGTCTCTCAGATGTTTAACTGACATAATTTTAGCATGTGAAGTTGCAAACATTAAAGGGTTGGTTCACCCAAATATGAAATTTCTGTCATTAATTACTCCGCCCTCATGTCGTTCCAAACCCGCAAGACCTTCATTCATCTTCAGAATACAAATTAAGATATTTTTGATGAAATCCTAGAGGTATATGACTCGTCCATAGACAGCAATATAATCACCACTTTCAAGGTCCAGAAAGGTACTAAAGACATTGTTAAAACCGTCTTTATTTAAAAACTTTATTTAACAATATCTTCTCTTCATTGTCATTCTCATATGTTGTTTACATCCAGTGCTTCCTTGTTCTACGTCAGAATGACGACTAATTATTGGCCGGCTCCTGCGTCAGCATCACACGTATGCATCGTGTTGCTCACGTGATCATCTTTGGCCAATACTGAGCTGATATTCATACGTAAACACTGAAGCACTCACCGTGCTTACTGAATCACTTGCGCACAGCCCCGGGTATACTTCGGCTGTCCGCATTCATGCACCGTCCGCATGACATAATTTTCGTTTGTGTTACATACTTTTCTGGACCTTGAAAGTGTTTGATTATATTGCTGTCTATGTACGAGTCATATACCTCTTACATTTCATCAAAAATATCTTAATTTGTGTTCTGAAGATGACCGAAGGTATTACGGTGTGGAACGACATGAGGGTGAGCAATTAATGACAATTTTGAACTAAACAACAACTACCCATTACCAAATATGTTTAAGTACAACTCATCACAATATCTTGTACAGTTAGCATTTAAAGATGATTTACCTCGCATTTGCTTGCTCTTTACGGTCATATTTTATCGTTTTATGACTATCTGTCTTGACATGCTCACCTGGAGGATAGTATTAGCGATCTCTGTGTTTTCTGGGCTGTCAAAATGCAGCATCTGGGAGCCTAAACCATAGTAATATGGCCCCATTTTGTGCAGGTCTACAACAGCGGGATCCGCCCCGAAAACTGTTCTCCAGCCTTCACGATACACCTTTGGCAGCTCCACAGACAGCACTCGCCTCTTCCTTTCATACAGGCCCTTGGCCAGCCAGAGTGGCATCTCCATCTTTGTGCCCTGAAACGTACAAACACAAGAATAAATCTGTGAAAAACAGAACTTTCTTCTCATATGGTGACGCCATTAGACCACCATACAAATATAGGGCCGTAACCACCATAGACATTTGGAGGACCTAATATTTAACATGACGTCACTCTGCTGCACTCCATTATACACCACTCTGTTTGTTGTTAGGATGACAAAGTTTTAAAAGTTAGATTTTTAGGCTGGTCAAACAGCACTCGTCAATGTCAAAATGATTGAGATGGCCAATAAAATTGGGATTTACTGTTCAAAGATGATGAGAGTGAATTCCAACGTAGCACTTTAATAGTTTTAACAGTGGAAGAAAGCATGGTAAGATACGAGCTAAAAATTTTATATATGACAACTATTTCATGATAGAAATGTTAAACGACTGACAGGAATATCCAGTGATGCAAACTACTTTTTAAAAAAATCAAATTTAGTTATTTTTAATTGAAAATATGCGATCATTTACATGATTCATGTGATAACTGCGCTTTCAACATAGTCATACAAATAAAAGTCAAAGTGTGCATATTTTAAAATAAAGTATTATTTGCAAATAATATAAATTGATTACTTCACAACTACAATTAAACCTAGAACTTATTTTTATTAATTTAGTGGTAACACTATTATTTTGTCATGAATATTTCCACAGTGCCATTTCACATCACTACGGAAGAGGATTAGGGCCAAGCAATAATAAAAAATAAAACCACTTCGAGATTGAAGTTGTTAAATTTAGAGAAAAAAATCGTTAAATTTCGAGAAAAAAGTCTAAATAAAATGAGAATAAACTCGTTAAATTACGAGAAAAAAGTAGTTAAATTTTGAGTAAAGTCGAGATAAAATGTTGAATAAAGTCATTAAATTACGAGAAAAAAAGTCGTTAAATTACGAGAACAAATTTGTTAAATTATGAGAAAAATGTCGTTAAATTTCAAGAAAAAGTCGAGATAAAATATTGAGAATAAAGTCATTAAATTATGAGAAAAAAAGTTGTTAAATTGCGAGAACAAATTCGTTAAATTACAAATTTGTTCTCATAACTTAACGACTTTTTTCTCGTAATTTAATTACTTTTTCTCGTAATTTAACAACTTTAATCTCGAGATGGTTTTATTTTTTTATTATTGCTTGGCCCTAATCCTCTTCCGTACATCTCAAATAATGTAATGTTTAATAATTTTTTGTAGTGGAAATGACAGTTATGGTAATTTTATTTTATTTTCTAATTAAACATTTTTTCTTTATCCCTTAAGACTAATTTCATAACTGCATCTTATGTATTAAACAGACATTTCACTCTTTATGCACAATTTGACAAAATTACAGATTGTTTGGAAATGATGCCCAATAAAACTATTCTGAACACTTTTGCTTTTTTATTATTTATTTTGCTTTCTTGAATGCTCTGACAGTGTTGTCTCCTTGGTAAAATACACTAAAATACGAAAAAAACTTTGTTGATGCAAAAATGTTGATCATGGGGGAAATTATGCCATTATGCTAACTAAGAGACTAATGCTAATTTGCGAAAATCATTTCTACACAAATACATATTCACGTTTCGTTTAAATCATTATACTTTAAACATGATTTATATTTTATAAAGGCTGTCTTAAGACAGAAGATCTGGGACAAGTGTAAACAAAAACATTTTGAACAGTTCAAAAAGTTGTGTTATCTTTATTCTGCATAGCATAGCACATAAAAGTGCTCCAAAAGCGATTAAAAGCTTTTATAACCGTTTTTAAACAAACATTAGTGATATTAATGTATTAGTATACCTCCGGTATGTCGCGAGTCTCGCTGGATTTCTCTAGAAACCCCAATCTCGGGAACGCGCTCTCCGTCCTGCACGGCAGTCGCTCGTGAGAGAGTAAAATATCATCCAGAGAAAAGAAATTCTCCTCCATTCCAATACCCGGAGGAATGGGCATGTAGGATTGCGCGTCCATTTATTTATTTACAATAATTGAACGACAAATGAGCAAAAAAAATCGAACAGAAGATAAAAAATAGAGACAAACTTGTCAAAACAACAGCAGCATTTGGCGCGCAACTTCAAATGAGAAGCAATAGAGCATAGAGCAGAAGGAGCATCGAACAGGCCCGAGCAGTCGATAACAGAGTGATGAAGATCCTCTTCAAATAGCCTATTCTTTGATTTGCAGCATTTGATTGAAACATATGGTGAATAGGAAGAGAATACCAGGCCAGTTTAAAAAGAAAAGACATTACTGCTGCTGTATTTATTTATTTAGAATCTGTTAAAGTCGTTTTAATAGCAACAAACTTTTTATAAGAAGAGAAAAACAAAAAGAAAAGAAGATGAAAAGAAAAAAGAAGGAGCAAAAATATTTATATTAACATTTACCTAATGCTTCTTATGTGTAAAACTATCATGCGCATTTATTACTTTGGCCATCAGATGTCGCTATTTCTTTAATTTACCCACGAGACAGTCTGTAATTGCAGTGATTACTACTGTCTGTCAGTTACTGCATACCATTACAAGAACAAGAATAGTCTCACGTAAACAATGGTTTACCAGTGGCCTGTCATTAAATAGGATTACAAAACTATATTATCATCTTGTTGTGAATTCAAAAGTTGTTTACAACACAATATAAGCAGACACACACAATGAAAGTTTATAAGTCAGTTTCTATTCCTAAATAGAATATATTTGTTCTTTAAAGGTCTCAGTTAATATATATAAAAATTAATAATATTATAATTATCTTGATCTATCAGGTGCTTTTCATCTTCATATACATGCCATACTCAAATCATCTTTGATTTACAGCACAACATATGAAATATACATGCATAAAGAGACAGCACCAAGTCACTGTCTTCGTTTAAAAAGCAGATCTTATGATCACAGCCAAATTTGCAGAACAGACTCAGTACTGTCATACTACTTCTTTTTATAGACATAAATTATGGTTTTTGCTCACATACTGTATTCTTAGATGACCATAAATCATATTCTCAAAATGGTATGACATTGAACGCATTAGTTTATTTTAACTATATTTTTGTATTGAGAGATAGGCAGCAGTTGCAGAAAATAATATAATAATCATATATTTTATGTTAATTTTAAAAAGCCTCAGGGGAAGCAAATGTAATGATTTACAGCAGTGTCTACGGTTGTTATGGTCATGTCTCGAAAAGATTTAACTAAGTTTAATGCAATGCACACTTTGATATTAGTGATGTGGTCCATACATAATGTATGAATGCAGAAATATTAATAAGCATAATTGATTTACTGCGAGCGATGAGTAGAAATACAGCAGACAGAGAGAGATGCTTTGTCTTGGCGGAAGTTATGCTTGTATTATATATTGCAATTATGTATTTTTCATTTATTGTGATTATTTTGTCATACCATATGTTTGTGTGTGATAATGCAACACTAAATAATTGACAATAAACGCAATAAAGCACTTTGAAGATGCAAACTGATGCACATATCAGTGCCATTTTAAACTAAACATGGTTTATGATGTCAATTTCCCCTGAGATTTCATGGCATTTTGACCTAATACACTCGCATTTTTGGCCCCGTTATGGAGATGAAAGATCATTTCCCTCAAGCAAGCATTTATTAGGCCTCCAACTGAATGAAAACATGAGGAGTACCTAAATTAAATAATGTCTGCCGCCTCTGTGTTAACTTCGTTATGGCAACGTTACTGGGTCACATCTCTGTCCTCCCTTAACTCCATATTCGGATCAGCAGGCGGCTGTTTGTTGGCGAGACGTTGTCTGTGTTAACTTCTTAATAATTGATTGTTCGGGCTAGATATTGTAAATCCATGCTCGCGTTTACAGCACATCTCGCCACTGTTAATCCGCGTATGCGCAGTAACCGCCTCTATTGTCTCCCAGCAGCAGCAGCAGCAGCAGCGCACGGACGGATCTGCGCGTGCAGGGGAGCGGCACACGTTGACCCGAATCTCCAGGCAGACGGACGAGCGGACCTGGACGTATACACTGGACGGGCATCATGACTGATGTATTTTGAGTCATTCCTCTTTGAATAAGAGAGAAAGCCTTTGCATTCAAAGTACTGCGGATGTGTTGTTGCGCGTGGTGATTCTGGGCAGGCTGTCCTGTCAGTTGCTTATAAGCGGAGAACGTGTTGCGTTTTTGCTCGCGCGAACGGCTTTATCACCCCCTTGTTCCCTCGTAAGTTAAGGTGATTATTGAGACTTTAGGTCCATGATTCGACCAGGAAAATGGGCTGTTGCGTCTGCGAGACACAGCTGTTTTAGTCAGACTTGACAACCGCGGATTTAAGCGCTTGTTTTGGTCGCTTGTTTGAAGGAGGCTCGAGAAGCGCCGCAGGGCGATCCGTGACACCCTTTCCGCGACACCCCCACCCATTTTAGCAGATACTTTTGGATGGGGGGCAAACAGAGCACAGCGGGGCGGCCCCGGGGTGCTTTTCCCGGTGTCTCGACAGATGACAGCGCGGTGCCACCCTCGGCCCACTTCGGGCACTACCGGCCAGGTGGCACGATGGGACTGCGCAGCCGCTCGGTGAGCTCTGTAGCGGGGATGGGCATAGATCACAGCGCCACGGTGCCCTTCGGGTTTTACACCCCCAGAGGAACAGACTCGGACAGAGCAGGAGGGGGGTCTGGCTCGGATCCCGCTCATAACGGGAACGGATACCAAGAAACTGGCGGGGGGCACCACACGGACGGTATGCTTTACCTGGGATCCCGGGCGTCGTTGGCAGACACTTTGCCCCTGCACATCGCGCCCCGATGGTTTAGCGCCCACAGCGGTAAGTGATAACTCAAACTCCGCATAAACAGGGCGCAGTGGCACAAAGCTACATCGATGCCACCACATGTAGTACGGAATATCACTCGAGGGCATCCTGCTGCTCCAGTTTTCGCGCCGGCGGGAGGGGGAATGCGCACGAGACCTGTCTGACCAACGGCTGGACTCGACTGGCGCGAATTGACGTTAATAAACCAGGTTGCCAAATCTTACTGGAACAATTAGCCTGTGATTAAAGAGGGAGGGGGATTCAATGGTTATCATCCGCTTTTCTCCAACCACAATATGTCTCTCTGACTGGGTCATAGTGGTAGGGACTTTGATTCATCCCAGTGAACTCGAATATCTTCAACAAAAAGATTCGTTCACTTGTTTGTAGGTCGAGCATGGAGTTTCTTTTGTGTGAGAGAAAGTCATTGAATCGTTCGCTGAGCCTATTTAAAGGGTTAGTTTACCCAAAAAATGAAAATTCTCACCCCCGTGTCGTTCCACATCCGTAAGGTCTTCATTCATCTTCGGAACACAAATTAAGATATTTTTGATGAAATCCGAGAGGTATGACTCGCAATATAATCAACACTTTCAAGGTCCAGAAAGATACTATTGAATTGTTTAAAAAGTCGACACGACTGCAGTGGTTCAACCTTAATTTTATGGAGCGTTGAGAATACCTTTTGTGCACAAAAAACAAAAATAATTTATTCTTTATAATTTAACTTTATTCAACAATATCTTTAATCAACCCTTTAATTTGTTTTAGTTCATTTTTGCTGGGCATGGATTTAAAGTCACGATGAAATCAAAATTAACAATATTTGTGTATTTATTTATTATAAATGATTTATCTGTGCCCATATATATATTTTTTTTTTTAAACTTCATGTGCTCTTGCAATGATATCTCTGATGATATCTCAGAATTAATTTCTGATGGACAAAATCAAGTCCTGCTCTACATTTTTTCTAAAAAGCCATTTCACTTAGCCTATGTGTCACAATAGAAAAGACTATCACTACTTCCGTTTCATGCCAACTTTAAAAAAGACAATAATAGTTTTGGTACGATAATTTATTTTACATTCATTATTTTAATTGTTGTTATAATTCCACATATTCATAGACTGTTCACACCTTTCTCTCCTTATTGTGATTGAGATTATTTCACTTGACAAACTGAACAAACAACAGTCAGTTAGTAAGCAGAACTAAACGTAAGAGATGCTGATCTATCTTTCACGACTGAGATGTCTTTCTCATTCGTTTTGTTCAAATTAATGAAGTTACTCATTCATTGTTTAGACTAACAAAGTCCACTCGTTCAGTGATGAGCATTTGTTTAAACCAACACAATGCTTCTTCATCACAACCTGCACTCGAACGCATTTATGCTAGCAGTCCTTTAAGACAGGAAAGCAGTCACATCTAACGGAAGAGACAGAAATATGAGTCAGTACATGTAAGTGAACAAGAACGATTCATTCAGGACTGAAACACCACTACTGGGCTTGTCAAGGCCTGAGCCGCAGCGCTCTGATGCCTTCCAGCCTCAGTCCCTCGCTGCTCGTTAAGCAAGCCCCAAATGTGGCCTCCAGAGGAAACCTGCCAGATGTAAACAATCTGACTCACTTTTTCTCTTAAAGGTTATTTCACTGACACCAAATGAGCTTCCCCTTATTGTCAGGGAACGAAGCTCATGTTAACAGGTGAGGCGTTCAGCTCTTAATGTCATGGTGTGTGATTTGGCCTCTAAACAGTGATCACACACAGGTTGCCAGGTTGCTACTGTGAGTTAATGAATGTCACAGTGAACACAGAGGAGGTCAGGTGCCTTTCTAAAGGGTGGGGTCCAGGGATCATTAGGGGAAACGGTTCTAGGAAAAGTACTGCATGTTCCCCTGTGTTTGAAAGTAAGGCTTAGTAAATAGGTATATTTTCAAGTCAAACACTTAATGAAATGCAAATGACTCATCTGAAACACTGACTTAAACATACCCACACATATCAGCCCAGTTTATCCATAATTAAAAACTGCATAAATACATCCACCCTGCAATTGTATTGCTCTCTTTTAAAGGCATAGTTCATCCAAAAATGAAAATTTGGTCATTTACTCATCCTCATGTCATTCCAAATATGTATGGCTTGCTTTCCTCTGTGGAATACAAAAGAAGATATTTCAAAAATTGATGTTGTGACTGCATTGGTATTATGACAGAGAAACATCAAGTAATTAAATGTAAAGTGTTAATTTTTTTGTTTTATTTAAATACTCATTTATACTTCTTTTATCTAACAACTAGTTAGCCTTTCATACGTTGATCCCCCAGAAAAGTGTACTGATATGTTTTAAAACATTGATCTGTTTATTTGAGTGTTTGGGCCCTATACACCCGGCGCAATGTGGCGCCAGGCGCAACGCAAGTGTTTTTTGCTAGTTTCAGCCCAACGCTGTTATCATTTTCACGTCCTGTACCACGTTGTTTAAATAGCACATGCATTTGCACCCATTTGTGTGCCCATGGGCATGCTGGTCTGAAAACGAGATGTGTTTAAGCCAACATGTTCTCCAACCATTATGAACATATAGGTCGTTTGTCACTTCCCTGAAATACAACCCATAGGAGTGTTTACTAAAGTGGCGCCCCTATCGACAACAGGACACTTTCATTTTAATTCATGAAATCCGACCAAAAGGAGCGTTTGCTAAAGTTGCACTTTCATTTTAATGCATTGTTCTCTTTTATCTGCATCATATTTCGGGTTTTGCGTAGCTCAATTGGCAGAGCATTGCAATAACAATATGCAATGTGATAATGCGATCGTGTGTTCGATCCCAGGGAACGCATGTGCTCATAAAGTATATGCACTATAAATCACTAAGGGTGGGTTTAGGGATGGGGTGGGTGTAGTCGTTAATAAAAAAATGGAAATAGGAGAAATGGTGTAAAAAGTCCACACTTTGGGTCTCATTTATGAAACATTCGTAAATATACGAGTAAATATGTGAGTGATTTGCGCGTAAAGAGACCTTCCCGAAAACTCTTCTCCGGATTTACAAATACTTCGTAAACGTCGGAAGTGATAGTGAAATGTGTGTGTGCATTAATGATTTCCAATCAGTCGTAAATGGGACACGCGTGCGCGCTCATTCTCAATTACCATAAATCCCGCCCATTAAATCCGACTGACAACTATATATGGGCATCATATTATGACACCAAATGAAGGATTTTGGACATTTTATAGGAAACAATTTCCATAACAAATAAGGGTCCATTAGTTTGCCCAACCGTATTGAAATCAATCCATTATTTGATTAAAGTGCTCCGTTTGCAGATGCTATTACTGGCTCTCACAATAAAAGTAAAAAGAAAAAAACGTATGTAATTACTATATATAATATTTTTTCAACATGCTGTGTAAATATGTACCTTATTAAGGTGAATTAAAATGCAGCCTTATTAATGACCAAAACGTTCGGATGTTAAACGCACTATTTACGCGTGGCTGGGAGCAGGTGTAGATTTCTTTCGTACCAACTAACATTTGGAAAATACGAACATTTTAATGAATCCGAAAATTTACGCCAGAACCAGTTTACACACGATTTACACAAAAATTTGTTCTGCTCGTGTTTCATGAATGAGACCCATTGCATTTAAATGAACACGCATTTTGATTGATAATGACAGTCATACGCCATTTCATGAGGACAGATGTAACACGACACTGTCATTATTTTTACGCCAGCTAGAGGGCGCATGACTTTAAAACGTAAATATAGGTCATAATAAGGTGCTTGAAAAACGACCTATAGGGTGTTTTTTTTGGGGGGGGGGGGGGGGGTGGGGGGGAGTCTCGTTCAGGCGCATTGTTGGCGCATTGCTATTATGAGAAATAGACTGCATGTTTCTGTGCTGCTGCGCGTCCCTGTGTGTGTAATAAGCAGAGTGTACGCACATTGTGCCTAAAGGCGCATATTACTAATGTGCTCTTTAAATAACAAAAAAATATTGAGCCATTGACTTTAGACCAGGTTTCAGTTGGTCAATGGCACAATATTTTTTTATGTTAGTAATATGCACCTTTAGGCGGGCACACAACGTGCGTACACTCTGCTTATTACACACACAGGAATGTGCAGCACATGCACAATATTAAAAATAATATTTTTACAATGTAAAATATTATTATTGTGTGCATAAAGATAAAAATGCTTTGGTGGAATCCGGCTTGTCTCGTAGATGGTCTGTTCGCACGCTTTAACCTCGCACACGAGCAGATCCATTTCCTTGTTAGAGAAGCGTTCAGTTTTTCCGCTTGCAAATTCCGCCGTGTAAATAGCGATCCCCTTTAAAAGCGCTTTTAAAGGGAATGTGAGATGAGACTCTGATTGGTTTATTGCACAAAACACACCGTTGACTGATTAAGAGACAAGGTACAACACTTTTAGACCATGCGCCAGGCGCACAGACCATTTTTCCCGTCGTTAAACTAGCAAAAGTGGATTCGGACACACCCTAAGTGCACCGTGTGCTTTAGACCATGTGCTTAGATCGTTAAAATAGGAGCCCTAGAGAGTGAGTTTGGGGCGGGACTATCAGTCAGACTGGCCAAATGTAAATGGAGGGAGTGCTCAGGAAACCTGTTTGACACTCGTTATTTTTGCAATTCTAGTGGCACAGAAACCTCAACCTTTTATTTAACAAAAGCACATTTATGTTCTACAGTTCTGTTTGACTTTTCAGAAGAAACTTTAGCGTTATGGATCTGATAAGCAAGCGGTAAGCTTGTATAATCTGTAGAGCTATCAACCCCCTACAGGCTCCATAAAGCATGAATGAGGCTGGATTCAATCAGTGTCTTACAAGTTAATTCTGTTTATTTTCACTAGGCAAACAAAAGTTCTGTTTACACCAGTGGCTGGCCTACTTGCAACATTTCATACTTCAAGCCTACTTGCTTTATTCATCTATCTCTGTGTCAAACTTCATCCATGTTATTTACAGTAAGTTCATTACAGTTACCATCTTTGGTAATTGGATTCAATTTTTCTTTTTTTCTGTACTGGAAGATCCAGTTATTACATTTTGATAAACAAGTATATTGTAAAAAACAAAATGAAAATGCATGAATTCACAATAAGATCATTAAAGGGTTAGTTCAACCAAAAATGAAAATTCTTTCATTAATTACTCACCCTCATGTCATTCCACACCCGTAAGACCTTCGTTCATCTTCAGAACACAAATTAAGATAATTTTGATGAAATCTGATGGCTCAGTGAGGCCTCCATTGACAGCAAGATAATTAACACTTTCAATTCTCAGAAATCTACTAAAGACATATTTAAAACAGTTCATGTGACTACAGTGGTTCAACCTTAATGTTATAAAGCGATGAGAATACTTTTTGTGCACCAAAAAAACCCTGAAATAATGACTTTATTCAACAATATCTAGTGATGGATGATTACAAAACACTGCTTCATGAAGCTTCGAAGCTTTACAAATCTTTTTTTTCGAATCAGTGGTTCAGAGTGTGTTTCAAACTGCCTAAGTCAAGCCCCCCAATGGTGAACCATTGAAATTTTGAAACACTTATGACGTAACGAAGCCTCGTTCACTGAAATCACATGACTTTGGCAGTTTGATACACTCTCCAAACCACTGATTCGAAATAAAAGATTCGTAAAGCTTCAAAGCTTCATGAAGCAGAATTTTGAAATCGCCCATCACTAGATATTGTTGAATAAAGTCGTTATTTTGTTTTTTTGGCGCACAAAAAGTATTCTTGTCGCTTCATAACATTAAGATTGAACCACTGTAGTCACATGAACTGTTTTAAAATACGTCTTTAGTAGCTTTCTGGACATTGAAAGTGTTAATCATCTTGCTGGCAATGCAGGCCTCACTGAGCCATCGGATTTTATCAGAAATATGTTAATTTGTGTTCTGAAGATGAATGAAGGTCTTGCGGGTGTGGAACATGAGGGTGAGTAATTAATGACAGAATTTTCATTTTTGGGTGAACTAACCTTTTAAGATGCATTTGAATAGGGTGAATTTCCTTCTAAATTTAAATTGAAAATAGATTATGTAAAATTAATGTAAAACAAACAATATATTTCTGAAACAGTAGTTGTGCTGGTCTGTGCAAAACTCCATAGAGCCACACCATAGTAGGTTATTGCTATGCTGTTGCTAGAATGATCTAAATGGTTGCTAGTGTTTTCTGGGTGGTTGCTAGGGTATTGCTAGGACGTTCTTATCTTCCTTAGTTTATTTGATATTCTGATCTTAGGATATGTGATTTTTTTTTACTGCCTGCGAGAAAATCATAAATCTGATTTCTTAGCAAAGAACTAGCACACCTCCCCTTAACAGACCACACAACTTGAGATTTCGTTCATGTTCGTATCACAGTGTGGGACTAGTTATAGTCTGGACTACAAGTATGAGCAATTGATGGTTTCCTTGGGAAGTGCTACTAATAATCAGTAATTGCCTTTGTTTAAAGAGTAAGCACTGGTGATTTAAAGTTGAGTCATTGACATTTGTTCATTGAGAGGAAGTTGTTCAGATTAAGTAGGCTCATTGTGTGGGTAACAGTGTTTAATTTCCAATTAGAAAGTGGTATTTCTTGCTGATCTTTTAGTCGAAACCATGAATTCCATTCTGCGCTGTCACAGCAGTCTTTACGCTCTCTTACATACTGTAGCTAGTTTATTTCAAAGCTGGTAGAATTCATGTTACAGCTGTAGCATTTGTGTCAAAGGCTGGTCAACTTATTGAGGCAGTCACTCACCTGTTTGCTGCACGCAAGCAGATTAAAAGCAAAAGTAATCGCTCTACTAAAAGTGCTCTGTATAATCATTATTGCTCACCCATTAGAAAACGGAGTAATCATTCACTGCTGCCTGTTTCCCGCTTTAAAAGCAGCCCCCATCTGAGCCGATATCACAACGGAAGTCTTTAATATGATATTTTAAGTAAACATCAATGTTTTGCATTAATTGCAACCAAAAGAGTGATACGGTGCTGGTTTTGGTGGCAAGTCTTTTAGGAATGTTGGGATTGTTGAACATCTGTGCTGATTTGTCTGGCAGCAGGATTCAAGAAATATAGGTCACTCGCAAATTATTTCTGCTTTTTCTTTGCCTCACTGGTCTCTCTCTCACTCTCTCTCTTATATCAGGGTGTAATACATTTATGCAAAGACACAGATGCACATACACATGCACTGCATATTACTGACACAAAAGGAAGACACAGAGTCCCAAAACAAAAGCAGACACGCACGTATACACAGACACACAGGGTGCATTCCAGTCACCTGGTATTGTCCTCTGAATTATTATTGGTATTGTCCTCTGTCTTCTGAATTATAAGTATAATGTGAGGGGGGAATGTGTGTGCGTGACCCGTGCTGGCAAAATGAGTTGGAATGCGCACAGTCTAATTTCGAGCTACATGCAAACCAAGTGAAAAATGTCAATTTTAGTCGAAATTGAGGTTTTCACAAAAATTAGTTCATTAAGCCCTCATCTAGCGATCCCAATGCTCCAAATAGCATTTAAACATTGAAAAATATCTTTACTTGAATGTTTTTCTGAGAGGAGTATCTTTCCTTTGACCATGAAAAATGCCGTTTTTCACTGCTTGGTTCTCGTCGACTGGCGAAAGCGCAGCATTCCAACTTTGTGAATATTCATAGTGAATTTTCGATGGCATGAGTCTGAACCAATGAAATGTGATTTTCAAACTCATGCTGATGTAAACAAAACAATCTTATTCGCGTTGACTGACAGATCTGAAATTCGCAGTGCGCACAAAGACGCCTCAGCGCACGATCACGCTATCAAACAATATAAGTTGAAATATATATATATATTTTTTTTTTCCTATGGATATTGGTTTTGTGCCAGATTTGGTGGTATTACCAAGGATTTTATGAACTCGATTTTTCTCAAAATTGACTTTGTTGACTATATCTACTTCAAACAGGTGTAGCTCAGTCATTTTTTGTCAGATTCCAACATTTCATATAACATTTTTAAATTTTTTTTTTTAAAGAGAATGTAAGAATAACAATAACTCGTTTTTGAAAATTTGCTCATTGCGACTCATTTTGCCAGCATGGCAATGATGAGATGGAAGTGCTGTCAAATCGATTAATCACGATTAATTGCATCTAACATAAAAGTTTGTAAATATATGAAGAGTTTGGTTCCAAAACGCAATAACTCCATTTTGATTAATTTGAGTAAAAAATCGTTTTCTTTACCCTGAAAGTGGCAAGATGAAAACCACTATTTTCTGTTTCAAACTTTCACATAGCATCTTTTGGTTATAAAAACATTAAAAATTAAAATCTACATTTTGATTTTAAAAAGTTTATTATAAGAACATATTATTTTTTCCCCAAAAATGCAATAAATCCATGACACTTTTTTTTTTTCAAAATGCAATTAATCCATCAATATAAAAGTTATTTTTCAAATTGAAAATACACAACAAAGTAAGTTGATTCACATATATGACAGAGTCTAAACTTTGCAAATATTTATCTTATATACGGACATTTTACTAAAAATACATTCAGCCATCGCTCCCAAAATTAATTCAACGGGTCGTCTTGTTAATGTTATAAATTATTTGTCATTAACGATTAAATAAACACATTTGCAGAGTACATTGGTATTAAAAACGGCTTTTTAAAAAAGCCTTCAATGTTTACAGTGGGTGGAATGGTGCGCTGTGATTGGTTGAGAGCGTTCTGCAGAAAAAGGAGACTGGCGTTTGTTGCGTTTTGAAAAGAAAGGGAGAAAACATGACAGAATAGCACAAAATTAATAAATGACTTTTCAATACCGAGCAGATAAAATACTGATTTTGGCGGAAACTCAGTTTTTTTTTTAAATGGCATTTATCGCGTTTTGGAACCAAACTCTTCATATATATGTGTGTTTGTGTATGTGTATATATATTTATACACACACACACACACATATATATATTTACAAACTTTTATGTTAGATGCGATTAACTCGTTTTTGAAAATTTGCTCATTGCGACTCATTTTGCCAGCATGGAAGTGCTGTCAAATCGATTAATCACGATTAATTGCATCTAACATAAAAGTTTGTAATATATATGTGTGTGTGTGTGTTTGTGTATGTATATATTTATACACACACACACACACACACATATATATATTTACAAACTTTTATGTTAGATGTGATTAATCACGATTAATCGATTTGACAGCACTTTCAGCTCCCACGTTGACTCAAGTTTGATGATGTTGCACTGAACTTCTACACATATCCCCTTCTCAGTGCGTAGCGAGCCGTGTACACTGTGTAAGGCCCCTGTGAATTGAAACGCAGCTACACACTGCAGAGTTGAAGGAGGTCGGCTGTTGCTGTGACAACCCTGTCGCTTGCCACCGCTGTTTTCAGGCTGCAGTCTTACATGCGGCCTCAACATGCCTGCCACCCCCACAACACTCGCACACTCATTTCATCGAGACCCAGAGGGAGGGAAAGAGTGCGCGAGAAAGACATTTTCCCCCCCGCCCCGTCACTCACACTTCCTGCATGTAGCGGCTCCTGTGAATGACAGCTGCCAGAGCTCCTTCAATGAAGGAGGAGCCCCTAGTGCAAACGACTGGCCAATTAGCAGCGCCTAGCAGACAGCGAGAGGCCATGACAACAGTTTCCATGGAGCGGGGACCAAACCTTGCCATTATACAGTGGAGACAAGCTAAAGATAAACCTGTGATATGCACAAGGGTGACTTTTGTCACCCCAGGGACCTTTGCGATGTAGTTTTTCAATGGTTGCTTCGGTTTTAGCGATTGTGTGCTCATTTCCTTCTCTTTTGAGACCTCGCACATTGTTATGTGATCGTTCACGTGCTATCAGTGGGAAAAATATACCCCGTCTTTTCTCTCAAGGGCCAAATCAACATCCTGTAATCAGGAAGTTTACAGAGGAAAACAGTATGTCTGCATCTATAACCATACACACACACACACACACATAAACACACTGGCAGACACTCCTCTCCCTCTCCATGTCATTACCTCCCTCTCGTTCTGCTGTTGCCATGGAAACAGCTGTTCTTTTCCCACTGAAGGTAATAAGTTGAAACTAGTTGAGGAGAGTTCGTTCTGATGTCATGTGAACACGGTTACGCCCATGTATGGGCATCCTGGCCGTTCCATTCAGGAGCGTCGGAGGCACTGATTCAGATGACCGCCGCCGCTGGTGTCGAGACACAATAAGCCTCCTTGCAAACAGAATTCTTTGAGAACCGATAAGCTGTGAAAACAGCATGCAATATTGATTTGTTTCTGTTGCCGCTTTCTATCTCTTTCACTTTGCATTTAAATGCTTCGTGTGATCATCTGTGTCATTTAACCTTGATATGTTTGGAGCATTGCATTATGTAGTGATAGATCAATAAATCTGAGATTATTTTCATTCTGGGAAAACAAGTATTCGCTTGACCGATTGACATTGTTAGTTCTCTCTTGTGTCACTTCCAAATTATTTTTCACATATGTTACCTTCTGGATGTTGGATGTGTCCCCAACCCGGCTTCCTAACTAGCTTAACTAGCAACATTATTATTTCATCCAGTATTTGTTGTGGTAAACAGACCAGCAACAACATAAACTTGCCTAAAAAAAAAATGAATGCTTTATATATACCGATCAGGCATAACATTATGAGCACCTTCCTAATATTGTGTTGGTCACACTTTTGCTGCCATAACAGCCCTGATCCGTCGAGGCATCGACTCCACTAGACCCCTGAAGGTGTGCTGTGGTATCTGGCAACAAGATGTTAGCAGCAGATCCTTTAAGTTCTGTAAGTTGCGAGGTGGAGCCTCCATGGATCGGACTTGTTTGTCCAGCACATCCCACAGATGCTCGATTGGATTGAGTTCTGGGGAATTTGGAGGCCAAATCAACACCTTATCAATCAACTCGTTGTTGTGCTCCTCAAACCATTCCTGAACCATTTTTGCTTTGTGGCAGGACGCATTATCCTGCTGAAAGAGGCCACAGCCACCAGGGAATACTGTTTCAGTGAAAGGCTGTACATGTTCTGCAACAATGCTTAGGTAGGTGGTACATGTCAAAGTAACATCCACATGGATGGCAGGACCCAAGGTTTCCCAGCAGAACATTGCCCAAAACATCACACTGCCTCTGTCGGCTTGCCTTCTTCCCATAGTGCATCCTGGTGCCATGTGTTCCACAGGTAAGCGACGCACCCGGCCATCCATGTGATGTAAAAGTAAACGTGATTCATCGGACCAGGCCACCTTCTTCCATTGCTCCGTGGTCCAGTTCTGATGCTCACGTGCCCAGTGTTGGTGCTTTCTGCGGTGGACAGGGGTCAGTCTGCAGCTATGCAGCCCCATACGCAACAAACTGTGATGCACTGTGTATTCTGACACCTTTCTAACAGAACCAGCATTAACATCTTGAGCAGTTTGAGCTACAGTAGCTTGTCTGTTGGATCGGTCCACACAGGCCAGCCTTCGCTCCCCACGTGCATCAATAAGCCTTGGCCGCCCATGACCCTGTCGCTGGTTCACCACTGTTCCTTCCTTGGACTACTTTTGATAGACACTGACCACTGCAGACTGGGAACACCCCACAAGAGCTGCAGTTTTGAAGATGTTCTGACCCAGTCGTCTAGCCATCACAATTTGGCCCTTGTCAAACTCACTTAAATCCTTACGCTTGCCCATTTTTCCTGCTTCTAACACATCAGCTTTGAGGATAAAATCTCACATGTGTAATTTCTAGAGCTTCAGAAGAGATTTCAACAATCTCAAATTGTGCTCAGATTTGCCAAGATACCAATCATAATATCAGTCTAGAATCAGTAAGATTTCAAGCATTTCTCATCACATTCTTTCAGGACCAAGTGATCAGATGTGTGGTATTCACTATTATTTTATAGTTCTGTCCTTTCTTTCTATAATTTATTATAATTAATTTCTCCTAATGTGTAAAATATCTTAGGTGAAGCATGTGAGATGGAGTCGACATAAATGAAAGGACTCCATTAGGTTTCCTGAGCTTTCAAAGAGCAACCGTTGAGCAAATAAAATGTCCTCTGTGATTGTATAGTGTAAACACCTAAAATTGATGTGTTTGTGTATAACCTACAAAGTGATATGAAGGCACTTGCACACACACACAAACACACTTGCGCTGAATAAGCTAATACACAACGCCTTCGCAAGTAGTGACAGGGAATGCCCTTGACTCCTCTGCTCTTGAATCCGAGGCTTCAAACAGCAAAGCTGCTTGTTGTGAGGCGGCATGCAGACGCAGGAATACTGTCCTGATGGGCACTGCTTTAAAGGAAGCTGTCACGCTGTCTTGTCGCTCTCTCGCTCTCTTCCCTCCTTCGACAGTGCTGTGTCACCATGTTTACGTCCTTGTCTCACTCTTCACTTGCACTCCTCCTCTTTTCCCTCTGCTCTTTCCTTTCAGAGTGTTAGACTATTAATTCATTATGCCATTGATGAAAGTGACATACCATGTAAACCAACCAACCAATTACAAAATCCCATGTACTTTTCTCATTATTTCAGAATCAATTAATTGTGCATACATTAACAATGTTCTTCATGTGACCGATATTTCATTTGGTCAGAACTTCAGAGTTTAAAAAAAGTCCTAAATACTGCATGAAACAGAATTTTGAATAATTTTATTTAGCTAGGTAGTTGACATAAGAGAAAAAGAAATATGTTATGTGCTTTGATGATTAGTTTCCTTGCATGATTAGTTTATATCTGTTTTTCATATCTATAATAATTCATGTCTATAATACATATAGGTCTATGCATTATGTTATGATATAATATATTGCATTTATATATATATATATATATATATATATATATATATATTAGTGCTGTCAAATTAATCTATTAATCACATCTAACATAGATATACTGTATATAACATATATATACACATATATATATATATTTACAGACTTTTATAGATGTGATATACTACATGTATAATAATGATAATACTATATGTATATGTGTACATGTGTACATATTTATTTATTCATCTATATTATGTGTAGTCTATCTATATTTTGCAATATATATATATATATATATATATATATATATATATATATATATATATATATATATATATATATATATATATATATATATATATATCCCTAATTTATTAATAAGTGGTAGGTGTCTGTACAAGTGATGCATATCTACATGCATGGGTACACGTGTAGAATCTGTAAAAAATGAATGACAACTCTAAGGATAACTATTTGAGCATGATATCATTCTGTTTATTCCCGCCATGTGCTTGTCTGTCACTTTAAATGCTTGAGCTTGTTACAGCAGGATGGATTCTGATTGGCTGTCAGTGTTGTTATCATTCATCAGCTGGATAAAATCGTTCTGAAAGTGATTCCAACGATATTGTTTCTCTGTGCCGTTATCGTTATAGCTGTGGTGTGAACTCTGCTATTCTTTAAAATTGAGAATGATTTTTAGAACTATATATGAGTCAATGATGTAAATGATTTTTTTTTTTTTTTTTTGTCCAAAGGCCTTAATAATAATAAAAAAACAAAGAAATGACATCCAAAGTATGTAAGGTAGTACAACTAGATCTCTTTTATTGAATCCAAAAGGTTTATATTTTGCAACATATAAATGTATTTTAAATATTTTGAAGTGTCAAAAGGTCATTCGGTTTAACCATCCAAAGGCCAATACAGCCATTTCATTTGTGATTAAAATATCTTAAAATGTAATAAATGTATATATATTTTTATTCTGGCATGATTTTATAACATCATATATCAACAGTGCAACATTTTATTAAAATTATGTGTAGAAGTCATTGGTTTGTTATGAGAAAGAATGTCCGGAAAAATGAATTTCATTGATGTCATTTGGAGTAACCAATATAAAGGGAACATTTTGGATCAAGTCATGCGGTCAATATCATATGACAGGATGTGACATCATTCAGACACCTGCAAAGGACCACATGGTCATGGACCAAAATAAACTAATTATCTTTTAACTATTTGAAAAATTCATGTTTTCACTTGCTCATATGCATGTCCTGAAACATCAGGTAATTTAGTACAACTGCTATAAAACATAGAAAATGTTGTTATATTTAAAAAAAAAAAAAAAGTTTACTAAATATAAAATGTTTGTTTGTACTTTTGTTAGATAGCTAGTAGCTAGTTAGCTCGATATCATCATGTTAGCATTGTTTGAAAATATCGTCATTCAGTATAACCAAAAGTGTCATTTTTAGTTAAACCGAATGACTTTTTTGGTGACAAATTTTGACCATCTTGTAAAAAAAAAAAGAGACAAAAGCAGCATTTATTGATTATAAAAACCACATAATCTCATTGTTAACACTTAATAAAACTTCAAAATTAATTATATCTCCATTATGTTTTTATACTTCTAAAAACCTTATTCGCCAATGACCCGTATTTATCGTTATCTTCATAGTTATCGTCCTTGGTGTGAACGGGCCTTAAGGCTTGTAAATCCCACTTTAAACATTACATAATAAAAGGTCATTTCTGAATATAGTTTCTATTGTTTGCTCTACTGTTTACACGATGAATGCAGCTGTTATAATAACTTCCATTGCCTACCAAACACTGTTTAAATGGATAAATATGTATTATTTGGTTGGAAGAAAATAGTTTTGCTGGATATTCTCTGTCACAGACCTGTTTAAATGGCCTCTTTTCTTTTGGTTTGCTGTCAGAGTCATTGTATAATGTTCAATGACATAAACCTCACCTAGGAACAGCAGACAATAGAGTTCTGCCATTGTATCGGTGCAGATGTGCGTCGGCTGTGTCGTCCTTTTTTTAAACCCGAATGAAGGTCAGGCTGGGAAATTAGCACTGATTGTCAATCTTTAACCCGAAAAGGGGGAATTTTAATAGCAATGAGACATTAAACACCAAGCTCTCTGACTTCAGTGTTAGAGATGGTTCACTATGTCCCCAGAGTAGTTATATATTTTACAGATCAATATTTTGTAATGAAAGAGGCTGGCGAGTGAAACCCAGCTTTAAGGTTCTGCATGCAGTGATGGATGTGTGTACTGTGCTAAGCTGTAGCGTGATATGACAAATGAACAGTCACAGGAAGTCACCATCGTCTGGGCAGTTGTGGTTTCTAGTCTGTCCTAAGGCGCTTAACACCTTTTAATGGTTTGACCTGTTTTTATATGTGGTTTTCTGCTGAGTCATGCACTGTTTCCTGCTTGTACAAAGGGCTGTCTGTCTTTATAAGAGGCTATCGTTCCTTTAATCACTTCTCTTTGAAATATCATGACATACTCTTTTTTACGTGATGTCAGTGCACTCTGAATGTGACATTCAAGCAGGGCCGCAGCTCACACTGTGGATTTATTAAGATGCTGTGTATGAATCGTCACAAACAGTTCATCGGTCGTGCATTGGGTTCTTGGTGATGCAGTTCTGTGATGTAATCATTGAGCCCTTTACAGAGTCATGCTGCTGCTGATTGATTAAGCATCACTGGTGTCTGTCAATTCCCTCATTGTAATCAACCTTTTTTATTTGAATACTGTTTTGGAAACACCGATCCTTTCAGGCCACCCTGTGAGGAGACACAGATCAATACTTTGCAGTGACATGAGCTAGTCGATGAGCTAGTTGCTCACACATTTAAATGGCTGATTACATTCACCATAGCAGTTCCTTTAAAACCCTCCACCTTCCCCAGCTCCACCTGTTTAGATCTGCAATGGGTTATAGATATATTTGTGCAGCAGCAATAATCAGCAGCAGCGTAGCAGATCTATTCCACCTAGACCAAATACATTAACATTGTCATGTCCATTACCATGCTAACAATCTTCCTAGAGATGTCATGATTGAAATATATATTTACATATACATACATAAATTTGTAATACTTCACTGGATGATCTGAATTAAGCTTAATTATATTGACTTTCAGTGTTTTCTATCTAAAAGAATGACCAGCTTAGACTTGGTGACATATTTGATTGACATCTAAAAGAACAAATCACTGTTCAGTTTTTTTTATATTACATTTAGGGGCAGATAAATGCAAAAAAAAAACAATATTTTAGTTTTTTTTTAGTAGAAAGTCTGTTTTTTAGTAGAACAAAAGTTTTCTATTTTCTATTAGCTTTTTTATTATTTTATTTTAAAGGTGCCCTAGAATTAAAAATTGAATTTATCTTGGCATAGTTAAATAACAAGAGTTCAGTACATGGAAAAGACATACAGTGAGTCTCAAACACCATTGTTTCCTCCTTCTTATATAAATTTCATTTGTTTAAAAGACCTCTGACGAACAGGCAAATCTCAACGTAACACTGACTGTTACGTAACAGTCGGGATCATTAATATGTATGACCCCAATATTTGCATATGCCAGCTCATGTTCAAGCATTAGACAAGGGCAGGACGTCTGGATGTGCACAGCTGAATCATCAGACTAGGTAAGCAAGCAAGAACAATAGCGAAAAATGGCAGATGGAGCAATAATAACTGACATGATCCATGATATCATGATATTTTTAGTGATATTTGTAAATTGTCTTTCTAAATGTTTCGTTAGCATGTTGCTAATGTACTGTTAAATGTGGTTAAAGTTACCATCGTTTCTTACTGTATTCATGGAGACAAGACTGTCGTTATTTTCATTTTTTAAACACTTGTAGTCTGTATAATTCATAAACACAACTTCATTCTTTATAAATCTCTCTAACAGTGTGTAATGTTAGCTTTAGCCACGAAGCACAGCTTCAAACTCATTCAGAATCAAATGTAATCATCCAAATAAATGCCATACTTACGCGATTAGACATGCTGCATGACAAACACTTTGTAAAGAACAATTTTGAGGGTTATATTAGCTGTGTGAACTTTGTTTATGCTGTTTAAGGCAAGCGCGAGCTCCAGGGGCGTGGAGCACAAGAATTTAAAGGGGCCGCAGCCTAAATCGGCTCATATTTAATGACACAGGCCGTTAAAAAAATGTATTACAAAAAAATCTATGGGGTATTTTGAGCTGCCGGCAATCACATACGCACTCAGTCTCCTATAAAAAAAAGACGCTCTCACTCATATTTCCTTGTGAAGTCTTGATTAGCCCAGGTTTTCATTTCTGAGTGTTATTTCTGTATTAATTACCTGTTGTTGACTTGGACTGTTTATCTGGACTCTGATTTCTGCTGCCTGCCCTGACCCTTGCCTGTTCTCTGGATGTGTTTCTGCTGTACTGCCCTTGTTTGAATAAACTGCAGATGGATCAATACACTTCTGACTCGTCACAATAACTTGACACTTTGTAGAATTAAATGTAACATAGTAAAGCAGCCAAGTCATGTGACTAAATATAGTTATCATTGACAGCAAATGTTTATCATTGCGTATTAATTTACATATTGAACATTTTTTATTTAAAAAAAGCAGTGCACTAGAAATTTTTTTGTTTTTTTTGTTTTTGAATTGCTTTCATAAATGTTTACATTTGCTTGCTTTATTTAGACTTGACATGCTGAAAAAAAGATGCTCAAAAACCATGTTTACAACTTCGAACAGAAAATAGTATTTTGTACAGTGCAACACTGTCTTTGAGTCATGGGAATTTTGGTTAGCAGAGTTTAGAGTCTAGCATGCAAGTTTTTTGACCGTGGGAAAATGAGCAAAAACTATATGCGGAAGTATCATCAAAAATGCATGGAGATCAGACGGAGCAGTCGGCTCTGCTTGAGGAACACGTCAGCTTGGAGGACGAGAGCCAGGGAACACTTTAACAGGCGCAGAATGTAACGGCTCAATTTCAGATACGTGCAGATGCTCTCTGAGTCTCGAGTCTGGATTGTTTTTACGAGTTGGTGCTGCAAGTGTAGTGAACAACTTTGATATAAAAATAACTATACAAGACCTCCCAAACTGAAGGTCATTACGTTTTTAAGGTGTAATCAAGGCTAACTTCAAGTTATAGTGTCTTTTTGACCATTTGCTGTCCCCCTTGACTACTAAAACACACAACAGTGGCAATTAACCCACAAACAGACAAAAAGTTCCAAACGTTCAGTCTCCCATTAATGTCCAGGCTTGAGCCAGAACTCATTAAGACCAATAGAGTGTCTAATTAAGCCACGCACTGTGAGAGCAAGCAGCTGGTCTTCCCAGCAGCCTTTAGGATTTCACTGACTGAGGGGCCCATCACTCTCTTCCTTTTTACAGACTCTTCCCCTCATCAGAGCCCCAACACTGTTTACAAATGTTCAAGCCATGCTGCCTAGCATCTGAACTTTATATTTTAAGTGATAATCATTATTTACCCACAATTATTCAACCAAAATTTGCAGAATGTCCAAGTCACTTTTTTTTTAGCTTTAAACACGATGCTAATGTACCATAAAAGTATTCCATGATTTGTGCACTATATTTTAAACAAAATTTTCTAAATCTTCTAAAGTCATGTGATAGCTGAGGAACAACGACAACAAAAAACTGTCACTGAAAATCTTCAATTCTATTCTTCAATATACAGACTCAATGAATCAGTCTCAGTATGTTAACAGCTCACTGGAAGATTATCAGGGAAAAATTACTTCAGTTTTGGTCTGTTTATCACACAAAGCAATTATTACCTGAAAAATAGACATACAGTGGGTACGGAAAGTATTCAGACCCCCTTAAATTTTTCACTCTTTGTTATATTGCAGCCATTTGCTAAAATAATTTAAGTTCATTTTTTTCTCATTAATGTACACACAGCACCCCATATTGACAGAAAAACACAGAATTGTTGACATTTTTGCAGATTTATTAAAAAAGAAAAACTGAGATATCACATGGTCCTAAGTATTCAGACCCTTTGCTGTGACACTCATATATTTAACTCAGGTGCTGTCCATTTCTTCTGATCATCCTTGAGATGGTTCTACACCTTCATTTGAGTCCAGCTGTGTTTGATTATACTGATTGGACTTGATTAGGAAAGCCACACACCTGTCTATATAAGACCTTACAGCTCACAGTGCATGTCAGAGCAAATGAGAATCATGAGGTCAAAGGAACTGCCTGAAGAGCTCAGAGACAGAATTGTGGCAAGGCACAGATCTGACCAAGGTTACAAAAACAATTCTGCTGCACTTAAAGGGTTAGTTCACCCAAAAATGAAAATTATGTCATTAATGACTCAACCTCATGTCGTTCCAAACCCGTAAAAACCTCCGTTCATCTTCGGAACACAGTTTAAGATATTTTAGATTTAGTCCGAGAGCTTTCTGTCCCTCCTTTGAAAGTGTTTGTACGGTATACTGTCCATGTCCAGAAAGGTTATAAAAACATAATCAAAGTAGTCCATGTGACATCAGTTAGAAGTTTTTGAAGCATCGAAAATACCAAAAATAGCTAAAACTATGACTTTATTCAGCATTGTCTTCTCTCCCGGAATCCTTTCCATTGAATTGATTCCATTTAAAAAAAAATACGAATTTATATACTTTTTAACCACAAATGCTCATCTTGCAATGCTGTGCGATCTGCAGATCTTCGATGACATAGGCGGAATTACCAATCCAGTGTCTACAAAGCGAACGTGCAAAGATTAAGCCAAAAGCCCTTTACAAAAAAAAGTTAAAAACAATGATACTGGATGATTTTGATGTTGGGAGAGAAAATTAGATGAAGTTTTTCTCCCTACCGTGGTACTTCCGCCTACGTCACGCGTGACCTTTCAACGTAATGCGTGGCACATCGCAGAGCAGTGCAAGATAAGTATTTGTAGTTAAATAGTATATACATTTATATTTTTTTTAAAAAATGACCAATCGTTTCACTAAACAAGACCCATATTCCTTGTCTGGGATCGCGTAGAGTCCTTTGAAGATGCACTGAAATTGCAATTTGGACCTTCCACCCAGTGAACCCCACTGAAGTCACCTATATGGAGAAAAGTCCTCAAAAACCTTAATTTCTTTTCAACAGAAAGACATGAACATTTTGGATAACATGGGGGTGAGTAAATTATCAAAAAAAATTCATTCAGAAGTGAACTAATGCTTTAATGGACCACTTGCTTTGCATCCTTTTTGTAGCTTGAACGCTTCAGTCCCCATTCATCGCTATTACATTGCTATTACATTGCTAATACATTGCTATTACATATCTATTACATGAAAAGCAGCAATTTCATTTCAATAGTTTCGTGCTCCACAAGAAAGTCATACAGTTTTGAAATGACAAAGATTTTTGACATGAAAAGCAAAACCATTGTTGCTCTCAGAGATGAAGCAACAATCCACTTGGACAAGGTCAGCTGAGGTAATTTACAAATAAGTTTAATAAGTCTAATGACTTGATCTCATAAGCTCATTGTCATTACGGCCGGTTTGGCATGAAAGACATCTGGTCTGTTTGTTGCTGCGGTGAGCTGCTGTTGATATTTTTGGTGCTATGTGATACTTGCGGTAGTGGAGACAGTTGGCCTCTCTCGCATGTGCGACTCGAATTCTGTGTGTTGACAGATGGAACCCCGTCGCCCCCCTTTAGTAGCTTTGTTTCAGTGAATCACACCGCATAGGAGAAGGGACATCCCTGTCAGAGATTTCCACACCTCCGTTTTCCACTTCAGTCTTCTTTCCATCTCTCTTTCTCCATCTGTCCCCAAGGAATGCCTGAAAATAGCAGCCTAGGGAAAACTGGGTCAGGCATCATCATGGGTTCTGGGTGGGATTTAGAGGTTGGGGTGTGCGCTAAGCGAAGGCGCACTCTAGAGTCAGGGGCGGAGAGTCTCGAACCTGGGTTATATTAACAGATGGGACTGTCTCCGTCCCTACATTTACTTTGTGCCGTATTTTACTGACTCTGCATTTTGGCTGTGTTTGGATTCTTATTCTTTGTCTCACTGTTTTTTCTGGCATGGCTCCTTTTGTTCATTAGATTGTCTGCACCTGCTTTCTTTCACAGAAGTTCACCCAAAAAATGAAAATTGTGCCATCTTTTACTCACCCTTATGTCGTTCCAAACTCATTTGCTGGTTTTTCTTTCTGTTTAACACAAGAGTATACACTTTTGAAGACATTTTGGGGTCGGTAAGATTTTTTTGGTATCACTTTACAATAAGGTCTTATTTTATAGTTAATGTATTAACTGACAATGAGCAATACATTTGTTACAGTATTTATTAATCTTTGTTAATGTTGATAAAATCCAGCCGTTCATTGATTGTTCATGTTAGTTCACAGTGCATTAACTAATGTTAACAAATACATTATTAGTAAATGCTGAAATTAACATTAACTAAGATTAATAAATGCTTTACAAGTATTGTTAATTCTTAGTTCATGTTAACTAAACTAGTTAAGTAATGTTAAACCTTATTGTAAAGTGTTACCTATTTATGTTTTTTTTTTATGTTCATAAAATTATAATTATCAATGTTGAATTCAGTTGTACTGCTCAATTTTTTGGTGGAAACTTGATAAAAAAAATTCAGGATTCTTTGATGAATGTAAAGTGCAAAAGAACAGTATTTATATTTTATTAATTTAATGTATCCTTGCTGAATAAAATATTAAAATATTAAGTTCTTTAAAGCATACTGATTCCAAACTTTTAAACTGTAGTGTACATTTATTTATATTTTTACTATTTTTTTCTTTACAAAAAGAACATTTGCACCCAAACTGGAAATTATAATATAATGTAACTCCATATCTTCATAAACATTTGCATAAACATGCAAATCATTACTTTTTGATTTGTGCTTTTCAGTACTGATGCTTCCAAGACTTTATCAAAACAAGCTTGAATAATTAAAAACAGAATTTTTTTTTATATTTGAATGAACTATTTTTCTTTAATGTTATGGCTTATTTCTACCTTATTTAAAAGAGAAATATCAGCAAAATTAGCCAGAGATCTTTTGCAGCTTATGTTTCAGGCTGCTCCCACAGGGCAAACAACCTGTCTTCACTCTAAATAATTATCAACATAAGCACTGAAATGGTGTAAAACTTCCATTAATTAGATTTTACAATGCCCCTCTCCAACCAAGGTTCCACATCATGAACACAGAGAGATTCTCTCTGCGGAAATCCAATCAGGTCTTTCCCTTATGTTTACAACTTCTGAAAATCCATCCTCCAGGCAATTGTGGAACGGCTTCCTCTTCAGTACTCAAGCCGTACACAAGCAACTTGTAGTATCCACCATGGAGTTGTACAGTTTTGAAACTTTCCTGCAAGGTCAGGCACTCATGTACAGTACAGTTTCAAAACCACACCTGCACCTTCTCCAATGAAAGCACCCAAACTCACCAGCCTGCTTTATATAAGCCATGCTGACTTGGCAAGGTTTCACATAGTTTGTGAATGTGAAATCGTTCGTCAAAGTCTGGTAAGGAACTACACTTTAGCTAGCCACTTCTCACCCTAGAGTTCAATGCCTTGGGAAACGTTGACACGAATCCTGCGAAAAGACCAGTAGGCTTTGCTGTCTGTGCAAAACAAGGCCTATGGGCTTCACGGTGGGATGTGCGATGCCAAACAGAGCCTCAATGACCTGCCGCTGCGTCTGTGTTTATGAAGGACACAACCCGGCTCAGTGGGACGGGATTCAATGTGTGAATGGCTCTCTCTTTCTATCTTCCCCTCTGGGCCTTCGGTTGGTGTCAGAGGGACAGGATGTTAGCGGAAGCTCCCTTCGGTTGCTGATTTGATGCTAGTGTTGCGGTAATGTACTGGTCAGGGCTTCAGACAATGTCTAAAAAGTTACATTTCATGTGACTACAAAAATGATCCATGCTTTTTGCTGCCATTTTCTGGATTATTTTATACTATTAAAGCAGTATATTAACAATGAATATAGTATATACAGTATATAATTCTAAACTGTATAGACATTGCAATACAAAACATACATTTGAAGGAAAATGTGAATATTTTTGAATATAATATAAATAAAAGGACTTTATGGCTTGGACATATCAGCCGATATTTATTAATTTATCGCCATTGGGCGCTGTTGAATATTTCATTGCGCAATACTCATTTCCAGTATTTGTACATTTAGGTTACATTTTTCCATCACGTAATGCTCAAATAAAAATAAAAAGCAAAATAAAATTGCGAATTGAAAATACGGCCAATGGAAATGGCAATTTTGCAAAAATGCTCACATGAGGTGGTTTTTCAGGCAATTTGAAAAAGCAATATTTCGCAAAACTGCAATGGAAACAGTTTTTTCGCATTTACAAGTCGTTAATTAAACTCATAAAAGACAAAAACAAAAGAAATGCTACAATTTATCAAGACCTCGAAGCAGATTGGAGGGAGAAACACCCAAAAACACCTCATGCGTGGCTGCTCACAAGTATAAGGAGCTTTCCTTACCATTAATGCTTGGATAACATGCCTACGATTAAAAATAATGGCTAGTGCGGTGGCTGCAATATACTTAAACCTACTAATGTCCATTGCCATGATTTTTGGAATGACTTTGGAAAATTATATTTAACACACTATATTTTTCTATGCTTGTCACTGTTTACACTCTTATTTGTGTTTATAATTAATAAAAAAACCTGAAAAAAGAAAAAGAAAAAAATTGACATTTTAGTCGTATAACTTCAGTTAATGGAAACACCATCATTTCCCAATAGTTTTTAAGGGCTGCACAACGATTAATCGCGATTAATCGTTTGCAAAATAAAAGTCTGTTACGTAATATATATGTGTGTTCTGTGTATAATAATTATGTATATATAAATACATGCACATACATGTATAAATTTAAGAAAAAAATATATTTATATATAAAATATTTATATTTACATGTAATATGAAATATATATAAATATGTATATTTATTTATACATGTATATATTTCTTAAATTTATACATGTATGTGCATGTATTTATATATACATAATTATTATATACAGAACATACACATATATTACGTAAACACAGACTTTTATTTTGCAAACGATTAATCACGATTAATCGTTGTGCAGCTCTAATAGGTTTTTTATTGACATTTAGAAAAGTTTTGTGCAAATCTGTAATGGAAACCTGGCTACTGTTATATATGTAGAAAATGTGAAAATTAATATCCTTTTTTCATTTTATTTTTAAAAATACACTGCCATTCATGTTTGGATACGTTTTTTTTTTTTTTTTTAAGGAAATTAATACTTTTATTCATCAAGGATGCATTAAAGTGACAGTAAACAAAATTATCATGTTACAAAAAAAATTTCAAAGGGGGGGGGGGTTATTTAATTATTTTATATTTTAACAATGTTTTACTGTATTTTACTGTATTTTTTACTATATTTCTTCTATCAAAAACATTAAAAAATCTTTCCAACCCACAAACGTTTGAGCGATAGTATATGCAGTGTTCGTAGTGGGGAAAAAAAAGTGCCCGTACTCCTGAGGGTTAAAATCACGTTCCAGGGGCGGGGCAGGGCGGGGCGTTCAGACTACCGATGACATGTGAGAAGTGACGGTACGAAAGAAAAAGTGAGAGTACGCTGTAGATTCAAATATAGAAGTGGCAGTACCGATGCTTATATGACGGCAGTGCTCTCATATGTTAGTCTGGAACATAGGTAAGGCATGTGAAACTAATCCCAGGCAAAGAAAACTGAATGTTTGTTTGCCGATACCAGCCTAACATGAGCCTTCTGCAGCTGCCGATGTCATAATGAGATCGGTAAACAAGTGACATTGATATATGTGTTTATAAAGTGTAAGTTTGAGTTAAAAAAGCTTTGTGTCAACAAAGTGACTAACAGCCGAGCTAATACATTTGCAGCAGGCCGAAAGGAACACAACATGTTGCGCAGGATTATGGCATTGGCAGTCATCAGACTGCTGCATCACTGTCACAGCTGATTCGACGGCTTCTTGACGGTTCAAGAGTTCTAACGATGCTGTTTCCTCTTTCCTCTCCAGGATTTAAGTGTCCTGTCTGCTCCAAATCAGTGGCATCCAATGAGATGGAGGTTCACTTCATCATGTGTCTGAGCAAGCCCCGCCTCTCCTACAATGGTAAGACACACCCCCTTGTGTTCCTGCGCATTTTACTGCTTCTCTAATCTCGATAACCATCTCCTCCACTACTCACCTCCTTTTTTGTGTGTCACTCTATCAGTTTATCCTTTCGTTCTCCATTTCATTCTTGTCTGTGATTCCATTCAGAGTCTGTGAACTGTGAATGACCCATTAATCTAGGTCGGTCTCTCTCTCTCTTTCTGTTTTGCCGTGGGAAATCAAGGTTACTACTGTATATGACATTTGTCATCCATTTTTCCTCCCTTTGCTTTGTCTTTTTCCTCCTCCATCACTCGCATTTGCAGTTTCAAGTAATCTGTAGGCTGTCAAATTACAGCCTTTTTTTTTTTTTTTTTTTTTTTTAATATTCCTCTATAGATTTTTATTCCAGCCATGTTTGATACTACTGCTCATGTTATTTTAATTTGCATCACAAGTTTTGTAACATGATAGATATCTGAGTTAAACAGAAACATTTTAGTGAAATAAATAGGGAAATATTTGATTTTTTTCCCATTGGGTTTTCATTAAATTCTTTCATCAATCATGCAAAAGTTAAATGTTAGGCTATATTATTAAATATTCATATTATTTTTCCCATGGTTACATTAAACAAAAGATTGTTTCAGAGGCAGAGGAGGTTTTTTTTTTTTTTAAGATTACATGAACTTTTTTTTCTTTTGAATAATGAAGAATAAAGATACTTTGATGAATTGTGCTCAATTAAACCAGCAATTTTTATTAGGAATGAGGTCAACTTTGATTACATTTTATCTTTTATGTTTTTGGTTAATTAATTTAAAACTGAGCCTCATGTTCAAATGGACTATATATACATATACATATACATATATATATATATATATATATATATATATATATATATATATATACATATACATATACATATATATATATATATATAGCAATATACTGTATGTATTTACTATATTTTTTCAATCTTATTTAACAAATCAATTATATTATATTATTTAAGCTATTAATTCATTTCAACCTTTTGTCTTATATAAAAGTAGTTTAGATTACATACATAACATACATTTCATGTTATTTTTTATATTTTATAATATAATATATATATTTAATAACTTGTATGTTATGTTTAACAATCTTAAATTACTTTTTAAATAATTAATTTTAAGAAGAAGTAATGGCAATACATTGACAAGCAACACTAGCTCACTATTGATTCGGTGAGCTTTTGGATCAGTCTGTCAAGTGCAGCTTTGCAGGAAGGTGGCACACATGACACAGATGTAGTGACCCGATGACATGCGTAGTCTCTGCTTGTAACAGCTGTGTTGGGTTGGATTGACGTCTGACTGACAGCTACCTGACTGAGGGACAGCTGTCCAGCTCAGCTTGAGCTAAAGGTGACCAGCAGTGATGCATCTGATTGTTTCCGGTGTGACATCATCTTTCTTCACAAAAACATTCATTTTTAATATATTCATTTAATGCCTTTCAGTTAATCATTTTGTCAATAATTAATTGAGCAAAAACAAAGGTTTTGAACTGACATGCACCTTTAAGCCCAGAACACACCAAGCCGACAGTCAGCCGTTGGGCAGTTTTAGTGCGTCGGCCGACTAAGTTTTCTCTGAAGTTGGTCTTCGTCTGCTTTTTTTCGGGCCGTTGGGCCGTCGGAGAGAGAGAGAACTCTGATTGGCTGTTCAGTAGGGGTGTGACGAAACAGATATCTCACGAGATGAGACAAGATGGCGAAATACGTGACTAGAAAAAGTAGTCTGCAGGTGTATTTGAAATGTTTTAACTAATCATCTTGTAATCAATGTCATTTCAGTTCTACTTTCTTAGTATGAATTATCATATGCAGTAAAAGACAACAATACTCAAGCACTGTAAAAGGTTTTGCCACTAACTCAACTGACTTCTCTTCTGTATGATTTCAGTCTCTTCAGACTTTACTGCATATGATTTATGAGCTTCTACAACTTTTGACCTCCTAACTGAACTCCTTTCCACTAACTGATCATAGAAATAAAAACAGTATAAATAAAAATGGTAACACTTTACAATAAGGTCTCATTTATTAACATTAATGTATTAACCAACATCAACTAACAATGAGCAATATCTTTGCTACAGTATTTATTAATCTTTGTTTATGTTAGTTGATAAAAATAGTCATTCATTGTTAGTTCATGATAGTTCACAATGCATTAACTAATGTTAACAAATGAAACTTTATTGTTTGTGCTTAATAAGATTAAGAGAAAACTGTTATTCGTTTTTATGGTAACACTTCACATTAAGTGCAACCATAATCGCACTCTCTCAATATTCAAAGTGCAAATAAGACCAAGTTTTCTTTGATACAGAGCTAAGAGATGGTTACAACTACACTGCCCAGCCTAAAATAGCTTTCATATTGAGAGATATCTGTATTCATCAGGGAGCCGCTTTCAAAATGCGGGGTATTGAAATCGCGTTTGAATGCGCGCTTGTTTACTTTCACTTTCAGCGATCGCGCATACTCTGTAAATATGGAGCTGCGGCGACCGTTATCCAACTGAATTAAATGTTTTTTATTTAAATACAAAGCAAAACGACAGTGGAGGCGTAATGTATACGTAGCGGTGGCATATTCTTTCCTAATCATCCTCACAGTCTGTCATGGCAACATCACGAGACTACTTTTCGCTTCAAAGAGAAATCTCATCACAGTTTAGTCTCGCGAGATCTCATGACACCCCTACTGTTCAGTACAGCAAATGAGTCAGTTCACGAAAATATAAACAAAAGTTATGAAAGCACGCAAATAAGTCATGACAGAACAGACAGAAGGTGTTACCTGAGCACTCGAATGCACAAATTTTTTCATTATAACATGAGTGGAGTGGTCACATGTTCAGCATGATTGATATTCAAAACAGTAAGCAAGCGCTGCTTTGTTTATGGATTGTATACATGCAGTCTCAGTTTCGCCTTCCCTTTTTGAATAACGAATATAGACAAATATATCTGCTTAAATAGACAGTTATCTCCTAGGGCTGCATGATATATTGCACGATATGAAAAATAACATTGAACTTGAACGCGATTATCGCTTAAACGCGATTATGAAATCGCAAAGGCTGTGATTACTTTTTTATGCGCAGCTTGTCAATGAAGTATGGCTCCAAATGCTAATCCATCTGAAAGCACTGCGAGTTTGAGTCACTTATAATGTATTGAGTCACTTACTTCTTTTCAGAAACGAGAAGCATTTATTAACATCTTGTCCAACAAAAGACAACATTTAATAACATTTTTAATAACATGTGTGTTATCTTCTTCTGCTGCAGGGCATATTTAGAGTTTCTGCACAAGAGCGCCCTCTGGCTTTCAGATGGAGAAGCATTTACTACTGATCACAGAGCCGTAAAGCTCTGACAAGCCACACATTAAATAATCGCAGCCTTTGACATATCGCGTGCAATTTTATCGCGATAAATCATGTAGCCATATTATATCCTTTAAGGCAGGAACACATCAAGCCGACGGTCGGCTGTCGGGCAGTTTTTGTTCGGTGGCCGACTAAGTTTTCTCAGTGTGTTCCGCACCGTCGGCTGAAGTTGGTCCTCGTCTACTTTTTTTCGGGCGATTCGAAATGTTGAATCGGTGTCGGAGCTCGTCGGTCTGTCGGGCCATCTGATCATTCTGAATGGCTGTTCAGCTACTGCCACCTGCTGGTTTGGAAAGGCATTTCATCTCACGCAGGCACAGAACTGACGTGCTACGTGACCGTCGGCTCTCGTTGACGCGATAGTTCTTTGACTTCGGGTTGATGTGTCCCGGCCTTTAAAAGTAAATTAATACTGGGTATTAGGGTTGTCAAACATTCCAGTACCAGTCGGTACTAAAAGAAAAAAGTTGACGATACCAGCATTTCTGCAGTACCAGGTATATTCGGTACCAGCTGATAGACACTGCTTTCTAACGCTCTTGTTCATTTTTGTTTGAGTGCTCTCTGAGCATCAAAGGTTTCTATTTACAGCATGTTTTTATAAGCGTTGAGCATTGTAGCCAATCATATCTGTTGAGCTTGTGAACACAATGACCTATCAGAGGTGCAAGTTAGTAAGGTAGTCACATCTGCTTAGGTAGGTAATCCATCTGCTTAAAGGATTAGTTCACTTTCAAATACAATTTTCCTAATAATTTACTCACCCCCATGTCATCCTAGATGTTCATGTCATTCTTTCTTCAGTTGAAAAGAAATTAAGGTTTTTGATGAAAATATTCCATTATTTAATAATCCATTATTTAATAATCCTATAAGGATTATTCTCCTTATAGTGGACTTCAATGGCCTCCAAACGGTTGAAGGTCAAAATTACAGTTCAAAGGGCTTTAAATGATACCAGACAAAGGATGATACCACTATAAGGAGAATAATCCTGGAATGTTTTCATCAAAAACCTTAATTTCTTTTCGACTGAAGAAAGAAAGACATGAACATCTTGGGTGAGTAAATTATCAGGAAATTTTATTTGAAAGTGAACTAATCCTTTAACACCACACAAGGTTTTGTTCAAGCAACAAGCTTGCCAATCCTTTTTTTTTTTTATAACCAGCAAAGTGTAAACATGATCTAAATTAGAAATTCATTGTACAATTAAGAGTTTTCGTGCAGAATTCAGTGAGCTTGCTCTAAAGATTGACAGCCTTAGTGATTATAAAGGGATGCTGTCCTCTTGCTGTCTGTTTATTTCCCATTCACAATCTGAAAACAAGTTTAATACACTGTAAAGTTTCTGGATTGACAACAGTATTTAAATGTGCGATTGAATCTGAAACTGCAATGATTGATAGTGATAACCATTAACCAACTGACTCGACAAACAGGATAATATTTTTTAAAAGAACCTAATTCAACAGGTTTTGGTCTGGTACCAAAACTGGTGCCAAGAACTGCACAATTTTTCTGGTTTTGGTACCAACTACTGAAATATTGGTACAGTGACAACCCTACAGTTTATGCATGTTAATACCAATGTTATTTTAGTATTAATATGCTATTATAGTTTTTGTTGATATTTGGAATTAGATATAATTTTTTAGTCTATTTAGTTTTTGGTATTTTAGTACTTCAACAAAAATGAGAAATGTCTTGGCAACTAGCTGAAATGAAATGTTTACTGTTTTTTTTCAGTCAGTGTTTTTTTATTCCAAGTAATGATGAATGTTTTTATGGTTTTAGTTTTAGTTAACAATAATAACCCTGGTTAATGCCATGTGTAAACTGAAAGAACACTGGCTTTCCTTACATGTTCATCCTTACATTTAATCCTTAATTTTATCGTTTTGTCACTAACTGACCCTCACCATGTTCAAGTTAGTGACATTACCACACCAGAACACACTGCAGCTAATCTTATTTCCCACAATGCACTCTGTCCCATTGTCAACTGCAGCCAGTGACAGTCACACGTCAGCAGATCTGCTCACTGTAAAGCCCGCTCTCTGTGAATGCAGTATGTACACTTTGCTCGCCTTTTGACGCTATGGTTTGTGCCCGCCAGCCCTCCATTTCTCTGTGAACTCTAATCCACCCCAGTTTGTATTGAACCAGGAAGGGAAATAACCCTGGACTAATATTAGATATAACATTGGACTAACCCTGAACTAATACATGTTGGTATTAGAGTTGAGGGTATTTCCTATACCAGCAGAATTTTATTTTCAGCATGATTTTCAGTTTTTCTGAACTTGCAGTCACAAAATAAGTGCTCACTAATTATTTTGACTGATTCCCTTGGTGATTTGTTCAATGATTCTTACTGAATAGTTGTATCTGTGGTAATACTTTATTTTTTAGGGATTTTTTTTTTTTAGTATTAAAAGTCAGGAATAATGTGTTTAAAGCAAAACTCTTAAGTTAGACATTTCAGTATTGTTTAAATTATATACATTATTTATTTCATTATCATTATGGGATAGATTAGAATTATAATTCACTGAATCATTAACCCTCAGTTTCACAGACAAGGCTTAAGCTAGTCTCAGACTAAAATGAATGTTTCTGCTGTTTTAACTGGAAGCAACTTGCATGGACATATCTTAAAATATGTCAGTGCCATTGCTTTGTGTCAAGATGCACATTAGTACTGTTTTTTTCTAAGGCACTTTTATAAAAGCTACTTAAATGTCCTAATTGAACTAAGGCTTAAGAATATCCCATACATATTTAGATAAAAGAAACATTTATATGTGCAAACAGTAACTGCTACTCTGATTAAAAAGTAACCATTTAAGTAACTTGTACTGTAAGACTTAAATTGGCCATAGATAGATAGACAGACAGATGAACGATAGATAGATAATTGCAAGGGAGGGATCTTGATAGATGGATAACATAGATAGATAGCTAGATAGATAGATAGACAAACGATAGATAGATAGATAGACAAACGATAGATAGATAGATAGATAGATAGATAGATAGATAGATAGATAGATAGATAGATAGATAGATAGATAGATAGATAGATAGATAGATAGATAGATAGATAGATAGATAGATAGATAGATAGATAGATAGATAGATAGATAGATAGATAGATAGATAGATAGACAAACGATAGATAGATAGATAGACAAACGATAGATAGATAGATAGATAGATAGACAAACGATAGATAGATAGATAGATAAACGATAGATAGATAAACGATAGATAGATAAACGATAGATAGATAGATAGATAGATAGATAGATAGATAGATAGATAGATAGATAGATAGATAGATAGACGAACGATAGATAGATAGATAGATAGATAGATAGATAGATAGATAGATAGATAGATAGATAGATAGATAGATAGATAGATAGATAGATAGATAGATAGATAGATAGATAGATAGATAGATAGACAAACGATAGATAGATAAACGATAGATAGATAGATAGATAGATAGATAGATAGATAGATAGATAGATAGATAGATAGATAGATAGATAGATAGATAGATAGATAGATAGATAGATAGATAGATAGATAGATAGATATAGATAGATAGATAGATAGATAGATAGATAGATAGATAGATAGATAGATAGATAGATAGATAGATAGATAGATAGATAGATAGATAGATAGATAGATAGATAGATAGATAGATAGATAGATAGACGAACGATAGATAATTGCAAGGGACGGATCTTGATAGATAGATAGATAGATAGATAGATAGATAGATAGATAGATAGATAGATAGATAGATAGATAGATAGATAGATAGATAGATAGACAAACGATAGATAGATAGATAGATAGATAGATAGATGCACGATAGATAGATAGATAGATAGATAGATAGATAGATAGATAGATAGATAGACAGACGCACGATAGATAGATAGATAGACAGACAGACGCACGATAGATAGATAGACAGACGCACGATAGATAGACAGACAGACAGACAGACAGACAGACAGACAGACAGACAGACAGACAGACAGATAGATAGATAGATAGATAGATAGATAGATAGATAGATAGATAGATAGATAGATAGATAGATAGATAGATAGATAGATGAGACCATGAAGAAAAAAATTGTGTAGCAGAAATGTTATTCTGTCCTCTGAAAAACTCTCTGTCATCCCCCTCCCCATCTGAGAGCTAAATTTAACAGCAGGTATTAAAATATCATCATGCATAGTCCTGGCTTGGAAAAGACACACTGGTCAGCTCACATGGGTCCTTCAGAGGGTAAAACACACACTCTCACACACAAAACTGCTATCAAAGTAATAGCGTTACCATATCAGGGACCGAACCGAAAAGCCTAGACAAAAAATTGACAGCTATCCAGCGGAAAGAATGGGGAACATGATTACCAACAACTTGAACTAAAAGGCCTAACGACTGATCTCTCTCACACACACACCTGTCCATTCCTGTAAACTAGTGCAGCTCCTCTGAGCTGCTGAAGTCATCGGCCCTAAGAGGATAACAAGCTCAAGTGCAGGAGGGTGTGCGTCCTGCTGTCGTCCAGGGATGTTGGGGGGTGGGGAGTGGGGGAGACGAGCGTGTTTGGTTTGCCTCCGCCAGCGTCTGGAAAATTGTGCAAGCACTTGAGGATTTTTTTGAGGATCTAGAATAGTTCCTATATAACTCACAGGACATATCCCTGACATATTTTGAAAAAAGAAACATTTACATGTGCAAACAGTAACTGTTACTGTAAGTAAAAAGTAACCATTTAAGTAACTTGTACCATAAGACTTAAAATGAGAAATATAATAATATTGAATTACATATAAAAGATCTCAGAGTCAGTTGATGGGGTTGAAGGCAATCGTAACACAAAAATTTTTGTTTTGTTTTTTTAAAGAAGGATGCATTAAATAGCTCAAAATTGACAGTAAAGACATAATTTTACAAAAGATTTCTATTTTTTCACAATATTTTTCATGATAATTTTCACAAAACAACACACTATAAATACTTACAATTATACATAATATAAGTTTTCAATCTCAGCCTAACTTTGAAGAAATTTAGCATGTTACAACTGTCCCGGTCTCCTGATTGAGCTAAGCTGATTTGTATTTGGAGCGTATATCTGCCGTCTGTTCTCTATTCATTCCCGCCATCATCTCCTGTTTTTTCCCAGCACACCTCTTCTTGCTTTCCATCCTGTGTCATTCTCTCACCCTCTGTCACATCCTCTCTAAACTGCAATCTATCTCTTGTCCTGTCTGCCTGCTCCCTGCACACAAAACAATAGATCTCCATCTCCCCTTCTTCACCTGAGGTGCCCTACAGTGCTTTTTCGGCAATTTATGGCCATACTAGTTAATTTAATAAACACTGTATATGTCCATTACATCTAACTAAACTGAAATAGAAATATGTAGTAGTTATACCAATAAACCATTCAAGAGGAAACAGCACAAACAAATTTGTGACATCTTTCAACCTATTGTGCCTCCGTAGTATGAGATTCACCCTAAAGCATTCTGGGAAAGTGGGTTAACCCCCAATCAACATCCTGCATTCACACAAACTCCATTATCCTGTCATGATTCTCTAACCTTCTGTCAGTATTTACCACACTCTTCACCTTTACACGCACAGAAACACACTCAATCACAGGTGTTTCCAGGGGAAGCTGCGCACGTTATAGGAAAGGATGTGGCCTGTTTAGTTTCAGGCGCATTTCCTGTGAAGAAGACTTTTACTGGAAACTAAAACAGGCTTGTGTTAGTCACTCGGCTGGTATGGGCATGCAAGTCAAATCGTGTTGGTTGTTGCCCTTAAGCTTTTTGCAGAAAATGAGTTCACACCTCGTCGTCATCTCCACCACAAACATACACACAGCAATGAAGCATGAGTAACTGTCTTTATCTACTAGTTATGCTAACTGCCAGCCCACCTCACTTAACCAGCCGTCATCTACTGTGAGTGAGAAAGTAGAGGAACACTGTAAACTGCATTTCATGCATCTTTACTCACCACTGCCCCCTGCTGGCAAACAAGACGTTTTGAATAATAGAGAGTATGTTTTCATGAATCTGCAGTGCTAAACATCCCATTCAGAAAACAGACACAAGTTGTGACATGCTGTTACTACAAATGTGCCTCAAAAAGCCACATAAGGATTATGGGCTACAGTCCTACAAATAGGATAAAACAGGAGTTTTAAAATGGGGTCAATGTGCTGCAAGGGGGTGCTAGGGAATCTACATATATTTTTGTTATATATATCCAGTCATGGGAATAATATACGGCGTGACTTTTTTCAGTAACGAGTAATCAAACAAATTACTTTTTCCCGCCGTTACCATTACTGACAAAACAAATGCCGTGTTACTATAATTGAGCTCACTGAAGCGGTTTTCATCCGAGTAAGCCATTTTCTCTGGTGTGTATGTTGGACTAGTAGTTGTTCATTTAAGCCATTAGTTGACTAATCACATTTATATTCATTTTATTTCTTAAATACTGGAGAGAATAAACCAGAATAATGAGTAATATAGGCTATATCACTCAAGCGCACTCATAAAGCTTGCCATAAAGAACCGGCAAAAGTAATGATTATGAATGTGACAAAAACAGCAAGGAGACATTTTAATTGTTTATTAATAAACTAATATTTTCTGAATCTGTCGGCTGCAAAGATGAAGTTGACATTGCTGACTCTCATCATCTCCGTGGACGCGCTTAGAGAGAAAATGCACATTTCATTCGGATTACATAATCAGAGAGTAGCCTATTTCTTTTCGTTTTTAATTGTTTCGTTTAAAAATAGAAATTTTAAAGCTTTCTATAGATATATTTCTCATGTCTGTGAGGCAAGCAGCCTATACGCTGAGTTTCGGTTCATTTAGCCTATAAGACGCGCTCCAGTTCAAGTGCAAGTGATCGCGCCGGCGCCATGATTATATCGTCATGATTATATTTTCTGCTATATTTGCTTCTTGTTTATTAAATCCAGGCAATTTGTTGATGAAACATTGATTAAAATTAAGATACAATTTTTACAAAACGAAATTCACTTTATAGAAAGGCTTTCTATAAAACAAAACTTAATGAAGTGTGTCTGACCCACCATGTCTCCCGATATATTGCGCATCTTATGATGTATCCTATCTTACTCATGTTGTTTACTTTTCATAATCAAATAGATGAATTTAAAACATAACATTAAACAAATAATTTATTTTTAGAAATATTTAATATTGGGGGCATCCAAGTTAATTGACATATTTGATTTTTTTTTTTTTTTTTAAGTAACGCGAGTTACTTTTCCTGGTAATTAGTTACTTTTATAATGATGTTACTCAGTTAATAACTCAGTTACTATTTGTGAGAAGTAACATATATATAATATATATATATATATATATATATATATATACATATATATATATATATATATATATATATATATATATATATATATATATATATATATATATAATATATATATATATACATATATATATATATATATATATACATATATATATATATAATATATATATATATAATATATATATATATACATATATATATATACATATATATATATACATATATATATATACATATACATATATATATATATATATATATACACACATTTACATTGATAATTAATGTTTGTGTATGTGTTATAGATGACGTGTTGTCAAGAGACGCAGGAGAATGTGTAATATGTCTCGAGGAGCTACAGCAGGGAGACACCATCGCTAGACTGCCGTGCCTCTGTATCTATCACAAAAGGTGAGTACCTAAACATTTCCCTGTACTATACCTTTAAATCATCATAACTGCCTCCATTGCATATTGAACAGTTCATATTATTAATGTTTTTTGACCAACACAACTTACTACCAATAAAATGCTTGAGAAAATGACAAACCTCCTTGTGTCCGAACCTTTGCTGGTCTAATCTTAGGGTATGTTCACATTTCTAGTTCAGTTCTCTTGGTTCATTTGGTCCGGACCAAAAAAAGAAAAATAATACACTTAGTCCTGGTTCACTTAGTGTTCACACTGTCATTTTTAAGACCAAACCTTTTTTTTGAGACAGAACTTAATAAACATCCAAAAGAATGCTGTGTGCTGGGCTAAATGAGCTTGTTATTTGTGCATACATACATATAATGGCATTTTGACCAGCTGACAACTCGTGAAGAGTTTATAAAATGTGTCAAGGAGCAGGAAAACAGCAGCAGGAATCTCTCACACAAACAAAGATCTGCTGCAGCATTCCTGACGCCTGTACTGACCTGTAATGGGCAACCTAGCTCCTATGACGGGAAAAAACAGGTGTGCTTCAGCAATCTGCACTTTTTAGGGTCGTATCTGGTGACATCACATCCTGTTTTTGGTTAATTTAGATGTCTTTGGTCCCTGTTGCCTTCATATTTCTGTCGAACCACACCAGAGTTAGTTTGGAAGCGGACCAAGACCCACCTTTCTCGGTCCACTCGTTTGGTGCGCACCAGGGTTCAGATGGCAGCGTTCACACTTATTCAAATGAAGCGCACTAACAGAGCAATCGCACCAGAATTCGTTTTAATCAAACCAAACCTGCCAAGTGTGAACACACTCTTAAAGAGGACCTATTATGCTTTTTTACATTTTTAACTTTCTTTAGTGTGGAATGTTTCTGTTTTGAGTCACTCCAAAGGGAGTTATTCTCTATATCAGTAAGCACTGTTTATGAACTACCTAAAAATGTCTTGAGTTTTCCACACGTCACAGTATTCCTCATTTAAATAATCCCGTCTGAGGCACACGGGAAAAAAACGGAAGATGCCTTGTTAGTAGAGTGTTGAAACTGGGGAAACACGTTATGGTAAAGGGGTATGACATTTTCAAAACACACTCGAAGCAGTTGACAAATCAGAGCACCCCCCCCCCCCCATTCTTTAAACATGTCAGGAAATGTTAGCTTTTAGTCAGTCAAATGAATGACAGATTGCCTGAGAATATATATTCTACTTTGTTTTGCTGAACATGAAACACAAACCTTGTCATGTCCTATATATAATTATGTGATTATGTAACTATATGATTGACATCTGATGTCTGTATATGGTGTCTCAGCAGGAGGCTTCTGGCTATTGAATATCACACTCACACATATGTCTTAAACCGCAGACACCTTGAAAAGTGAACCGATTGGCTCGCTGGTGTTCGTTTGCTGCTCATATTTGAGATGATGTTGAAGCGGAATCAAACAAATTAGCCACAAGCAAGTTATTCGCTCAGTCCTAACCAGGCGAGATGCAATAAAGTGACAACCAATAAATTCTAAGTTAATCATAATGTTTTTGGCCTAACCAGCTGCGACCGGCAAGACATTTGTAACACTTGCTTGGTTTCTATATCCGGTCCAGAATCCCGCTCCACATCGCTGTACATTAAACACCAAATATGTTCAGATTGGCTGTGAATTTGTCATTTCCTGCAGTTTCTGCATTTTTAGTGAGGACAGAAAAATTACATGATGCTGGAAACTCATTGTGGCTGCTTAGGATAATTTAAAAGCAATATGCTAATGGAAATGTTGTCTTTCTGACATTTTTATCATCTTTTTCATTAGCTGTATAGACTCCTGGTTTGAGATCAATCGCTCCTGCCCTGAACATCCTTCAGACTGACCTCCATCATCTACTTCTGCTACCACTGAGAAAGGTGAACCCATCACACAAATATTCACCTACATGTAAACACGTGTCTCAATAATCTGATATTTCAAGTAATCATTTTATATTGGAATTTTAGATTTTATCAAACTGTATTAGCATCTTATCAATGCAATGCACCACTTTAAGGTAGACTATAGAAAGCATCCTCCAGAGTAGCAACACCAATCTTTTTTCTTCTTTTTTTTGACAAGCTCTTATTGTAAATACACCTTCACACTTGTCATGACATTTTAGACATATAGTAAATGTGAAATTAACACCTAAACCCCCTCATGGCCTCATGACCTTTCACTATTATAAAGGACCTAAAATTGCTATGTAAAGTTTTCACACTTGAGTCCTCTATAAAAAACTACATTCACAAAGATCTAGAACTCAGACCAATTTTATAGTATGTCTATAATAATAATTATAATATGCATATGCATGTTTTTATACTTGAGTAAAAAATTGCATTCACAAAGATCTAGATCTCAGACTACTTTAATAATAATAATGATAATAATAATATATTGTTATAATTCATAATAATAATAATAATAATAAATACAATACCACAAATTATATTAACAATTTGTGGTTTTCACTCTTTCACACTATCAGTGGCAAGTGGTGACTTCTTTAACTCTGAAATGAGACACCAGCAGTGTTTTTGAAAGAATCTCTTGTGTATGTCTTTGACAGTTTATTGGTTATTTTTATTTGGAGACTATGAAATACTATGAAAATAGTTTCAGTTATGACCTTTTTTCATTTGATTTAGTCTAGTTGGTTTTGTATCAAATACAATGTGATTTTTGGTGATCGAGATCTGGCAGCAACAGAACACTTTTCTGCTTGAGTGAGCGATTCGTGCTTAAATCCCCCATTTGCCAGCAAACCAATGAATATGCGGGACATCGATGACCATACATAACAGAACGTAGGCACCGAAGCTGTTAGCTGTGTTTGACTTGAAGCGGCGCTGCGCAGACCGATCGGTGTATGACATCAAAGCACCTCGAGAGCGATTAGAGAGTAGACGGCTCTGTATGCTTTTGTATCGCTCTCGCGGTACTTTAAAGGTGCCCTAGAATCAAAATTTGAATTTACCTCGGCATAGTTAAATAACAAGAGTTCAGTACATGGAAAAGACATACATTGAGTTTCAAATCCCATTGTTTCCTCCTTCATATATAAATCTCATTTGTTTAAAAGACCTCTGGAAAACTCGCGGATCTCAACATAACACCGACTGTTACGTAACAGTCGGGATCATTAATATGTATGACCCCAGTGTTTGCACATGCCAGATCATGTTCAAGGCATTAGACAAGGAAAGGCAGTATTAATGTCTGTATCTGTGCACAGACTAGGTGAGCAAGCAAGAACAACAGCGAAAAATGGCAGATGGAGCAATAATAACTGACATGATCCATGATATCATGATATTTTTAGTGATATTTGTAAATTGTCTTTCTAAATGTTTCGTTAGTATGTTGCTAATGTACTGTTAAATGTGGTTAAAGTTACCATCGTTTCTTACTGTATTCACGGAGACAAGAGCCATCGCTATTTTCATTTTTAAACACTTGCACTCTGTATTAGGGATGTCCAGATCCGATCACATGATCGGAAATCGGGCCCGATCTTGTGGTTTCAGACTCGATCGGAATCGGACATTACCTCCCGATCAGGACTCGGATATACAGCTATGGAAAAAATTAAGAGACCACTCCTAGTTCAGAAATCAATGTTAAGTGGTTTCTTAATTGTTTCCATAGCTGTATATGTATTAGGGGTGCAACGGTTCTCGGTAAAAAAAATCGAACCATACGGTTCTCCACTTACGGACGGCACTTGCACTGCGGTCCATCTCGAATGACGACGCATCTATTGGTTAATATGGTTTGTTTAAAATAGCAACGTGGAAAACAGACAGAGTTCAGATAATGTATGTTTCAGTCGATGGATGCACAAAACGTTACAACAACGATAATCAGAAAGCGTGGACAAAACAGTCACTCTTTGTAAACTGTTAACTGTGAGTGTCGTCTGCTCTAATGTCCAGTCATTTACGTCGTCATCACCCGGGTGTTGATAGCGTGCGAGCGCAGGTGAGACCTGAACAGCACACTTTGCTGTCTGTATTTAAACTAACTCATTTAAGCCTTGCTGATTTAAACCTTAAAGAACAAGACGCGAAAGAGAACTCGCACGCGCTGTGAGAAGATTTGTGTGCGCTCATCCGAAGCGCGCACACGCTTATTCCAGTCAGCGCGCAAATACTGAGTTCTCTTTCAGGTCTTGCGCTTCGGCGGCCACATTCATACAAAAATTATGTCAACATGCCCGTCCTAGCGAGTATCCTAGCAAACATAGTCGGTTATGTCTTAAGTGAACGTATATTAGTCGAGAAAGACAGCGCATGTGGAACAGTATGTACTGGATCGTGCATGTCTTAAAGGGAAAACAACTATTTCTGCTGCCTGTATTTAATGTTAAATCAAACAACAAAAAACAAAGAAATCACTCACTGCTCTTGAATGAATAGTTTTTGTAACTTCAATAATGATTAATCTTTATTTATTTTATACAGTAAAGATAATATGCAGTGATATTTTATATTTGATTTCTATTTGAAAACTGAATACCTGAAAAACCTGAAAAGCACTGTTCCTGGATCTGTTTTTTCGCTCTTCTTTATTCTTTTTTATGTAGGCTATTAAGTATCGGATCGGGACTCGGTATCAGCAGATACTCAAAATCAAATGACTCGGACTCTGACTCGAGGGCAAAAAAACGTGATCGGGACATCCCTACTCTGTATAATTCATAAACACAACTTCATTCTTCATAAATCTCTCCAACAGTGTAGAATTAGCCGTTAGCCACAGAGCATAGCCTCAAACTCATACAGAATCAAACGTAAACATCAAAATAAATACTTTACTCACATAATTCGAAGCATGCATAAAGCATGTATGACGAACATCTTGTAAAGATCCATTTGAGGGTTATATTAGCTGTGTGAACTTTGTAAATGCACTGTAATATAGTCAAGAGCTCGTGTGGCAGGGAGCAGGCGAATTAAAGGGGCGGCGCGCTGCCAAAATCAGTGTATAGTTAATGATGCCCCAAAATAGACAGTGAAAAAAATTAATGAATAAAAATCTATGGGGTATTTTGAGCTGAAACTTCACAGACACATTCAGGGGACACCTAGGACTTATATTACATCTTGTGAAAAAGTATTCTTGGGCACCTTTAATGTCATGCACAGATCAGTCTGCGCAGCGGCGCTTCAAGTCAGACACACCTGTTGTGGATCCACTTACCCTCTGTAACTCACAGATTTAAATAAAATTACAGTCATTTGGCAAATAAATAAATGATGGACAGTTACATATGTATAACCTACATTTTATTATGTAAGCTTTATGTTACACCACAAATGAAAAGGGAATTTATAGTCATTTATAGTGTTAATTAATTAGCAAATCCACAAACTCATTCTCTCAAATGGCTGGGGTATGCAGAGCATTCGCAGTTTATATAGACTGCACGCCATCCCTGATATATATATATATATAATATATAATATATAATATACTACAAAAAAAAAAAAAAAAAAAAAAATTATATATATATATATATATATATATATATATATTTTTTTTTTTTTTTTGTAGTATATTATATATATATATATATAGTACTGTGTCTTAGGCCACCATTAGATGTGGTTTTAGCAATGGTATAATAACCATATATAATTATTTCTCTATGTCTCTTTGTTAGAATATAACCAGAAAATACAGTAAATTTGTATGCAGCATTAAAAAACAGATTTTTGAAAAAATTACATCTATAGGCTATAGGAAGTTTCTCAGATTTTCTTCTTTGAGAAACTGGAAGAAGTCCAGGAGGTCACATTAAATACTGAATTTTGCTTAAAGAAGCAATTTTGTTCAGATTTTGTTTTACATTTTGTGTACATAATTCTGATATTTTCTGTTTGTATCGTAATAAAGAGACTGAAAAATAAATATAGATGGTCATTAAAACATTGCTAAAACAACAAAGCTAGTGGTGGCCTAAGACATTATATATATATATATATATATATATATATATATATATATATATATATATATATCACGTTCAGACCAGCTCCCAAGTGTGAAAACACCCTCGGGCGCAGTATAACTTTTATATTCCTTTTTTGTCTCTTTTCCTCTCACTGTAGGGCACTTTATGGACCTAAACCTGGATATCCTGACACAAAAATAACCAAAAAAAATCAATCTACCACCCAATTCGATCAAACCTACGGAAACGGAAATGTGTCATCGCAAAACTGAACCAAATAAAAGTGTTCATCCAGTCAACACCGTCATTACTACTTGCATCCCAGAATCTCCTACTCGCTGTGCTAGAGATTGCTAAACTGCTAACCGGACCCCCCACACCAACCACCAACACCGGATCTCTGGCTTTGGAGAACGTCTCGCTTTCTTGCCCCCTCTATATACTCTGTGTTCTTATCAACATGTGTGTTCAGTCTTCATTTTGACCCGGTCCTCTCTCCTTGTGTATGTAATCAGACAAAGGGAGATGGGAAGGAGGGGCGGGGCAACTAAAAGGGCGGAGCGATAAAGGGGCGGGGCACTGGCGGCAAACAAGTAGGAAGTAGAACACCCTTTGCAAACCAATCCAGAGGCCATACCTGTCCTGTCAGTCAAACGATGCTGATTAGAGGGGCCGTAAGGGGTGTGGCAGGGGGGGGCGGAATTTCACACCTGGTTCGTGGGAGGAGTTTCGTGGGCGTGGTTCACTTGATAGTGATGTGACAGGCGGTGGATGTAGATTTACTTATACTGTGTGTGCATGTGTGTGATCATGTGTCCACAGGTGGGGAAATGTGTAAATTGTGTTTCCTGTTAGTGCCAGAGGAAGTTCAAGACGTCAGCATGTGTTGGGATGAGGGTTTACGGTCATAAACAGAGAGACGTACGCTCTCGGTCTGTCTTCAAATGTTTACAATTCACAGTAGATGTCTTTCCCCCATGGATTCTGAAACGATAAGAAGCTCAAAGCTATTTTCCTAGTTTCATCTGCAATTTTTGGGCAGTTATTATGAAGCGCTGACCATAATATTCAGACAGTTTCCCTGTAAAAGCCTTGAGTACGTATTCAGTGTGTGTGTGTGTGTGTATGTGTGTGTGATTTCAGCTTCTGTCCATCTTCCCATGTTTTCTGTATGTGACCGACCAGCTTGCGTCTGGTAAGCTAATGTTGCTTCACTACTGTATGTAAAGCCCAGATATACTGGTGTGAAACTATTACAAGATCATTTCTATGATCTGCATTTACTTTTTATTTTTGAAAAATCTGTGAGAAACCTCACAAGAAATATATTTAACCTTCAGGATGCCTCCGTCTACTGTATAAACAGCAAGCACTGTTAGAAAATAATGTTGCTGAAATTGTAAAAATTTAAAAAAATGAAAACAAATTTAAAAAAATAATAAAGGCGTGAAATGAAAAAGGTAGAAAAAATAACTGCAAGAAAATATTTGACAACCTATTACTTTTTGTGTTGGATAGAAATAGAGCATTTCTGAGGTGGTTTTTTTCATGCTTCGTGCCTGTAAATGAGGGCATACAAACACCATCCATCAAAACAATGGATAACGATTTCGCCTCACCGTGTAAAACAAATCAAACAAATAAACAGAGTCAGGTAGCGTAGTACTATCTTGTGCAGCATTGGCTGCAGAAAGTGACTCGGCACTCTCGAAACCCATCCTTTTCTTATTTTTGCATTCAAGTCTGTTATTTTGTATGTTTCTCTTTTCTTTTTTTCTTTCTTTTTTTTCCAGGGACATGAACGGATGCCTGTTTTTAGGAGATACAAATAAGTGTCTGATGATTTTGATGTGCAATCTGTGGGACGAGTAATAATGATGATGATCATACATATAATTAAAACAAGATGAAATAAGACCAGATGTTGCTTTCTTTTATCGATCGGTCCATTGCACACACACAAAAAGTGTCAAAAAAAATCCAATCCCAACCATTTTATGTTAGCAGTTTTTAATTTCTGTATCACATTTAGCTCATCAGATCTCGAGTTCTGCTTCACAGATTTTTTCTTTCATAAGCAAATATATCCATATAAATAATTATATTCACAGATATGTAGAAGGGAAAATGGCCCGACTAAACAAGTTTGTCAAGGCACCATGATTTCACATATTTGAAAATGGAGTGAGATTGTCATTAAAACAAAATAAATGATAATTTTTGCAAAATTCAGCCCTGTACATTCATAATGTGTATTCAAAATAATAATTTACCTCATGAATATTCATACAGAGAGCTTGAGTGATTAGAGATTTTGTAAAAGCTCCAGTCTTAATCATTCTCTTTCTTCAAATCTAAAACAAAACTCATTCTCCTGACATCTAGTGGTCAGAAAGTGTAGTGCAGAGAATCATCTTTAGTGTTCTGTGTTGGTTTGAGTTAATTACAACACCTTTCCAGGATTCATGAGGTTTTTGGGATCCAGGGTAGCCTTGAGGCCCTTCATTACCTCTATGGCCAACGGACCGACCTCTTCCCTGAGCAGGGCCCGCTTTCCTAGACCGATCCCATGTTCGCCGGTACAAGTTCCGTCCATTGCCAGTGCCCTCCTGCATTGACAAAGACAAGAGAATTAATTCATTCACTAATTGTTACTGGCAATAAAAATGTGACTATTTTAGGCTATGTCTACATGAATCCAGATACATTTGAAAATTAGAAAATGGAGCTGTCCAACTGGATACATTTGAAAATATTTTCAAAAGAGTTTTCACGTTGTAGTGAAAATTGAGTTATCTGAAAACGATAATGCTTGTTTAGTCATGTGCCTACTATGTGTTCTTCATTTGCACAGTGTTGCTAAAGAGAAATGTACAATCTTCATATTACATTTCTGCAAAGATGACTTTACTTGCAACTTGCGTCCTGTTTCAAAACATGAGGGCAATTGCGTTTTAGACCATACATGGAATGGCGATTGAGTTCAGCCTGGATGCACCAGTAAGTAGTGGGATATTTTGCTAATAAAATGATTGTGCCAGTTGAATAGCGTGAGAACTTTATTATGTCTGGTCTCTCAGTATTATCTCAGAGAGATTTTACGTTTTACGCATGTTTCAGTGTGGACGAGCAACTTTTGGTAAACGCCTAGAAATGCTAATGTGGATGGAGAACGTTTAAATGTAGCTGGATTAATGTACAAGTAGCCTTAAAGGTGCCCTAGAATTAAAAATTGAATTTATCTTGGCATAGTTGAATAACAAGAGTTCAGTACATGGAAATGACATACAGTGAGTCTCAAACTCCATTGTTTCCTCCTTCTTATATAAATCTAATTTGTTTAAAAGACCTCCGAAGAACAGGCGAATCTCAACATAACACCGACTGTTACGTAACAGTCGGGATCATTAATATGTACTCCCCCAATATTTGCATATGCCAGCCCATGTTCAAGGCATTAGACAAGGGCAGCCAGTATTAACGTCTGGATCTGTGCACAGCTGAATCATCAGACTAAGTAAGCAAGCAAGAATAGCGAAAAATGGCAGATGGAGCAATAATAACTGACATGATCCATGATATCATGATATTTTTAGTGATATTTGTGAATTGTCTTTCTAAATGTTTCATTAGCATGTTGCTAATGTACTGTTAAATGTGGTTAAAGTTACCATCGTTTATTACTGTATTCACAGAGACAAGAGCCGTCGCTATTTTCATTTTTACACACTTGCAGTCTGTATAATTCACAAACACAACTTCATTCTTTATAAATCTCTCCAACAGTGTGTAATGTTAGCTTTAGCCACGCAGCATAGCCTCAAACTAATTCAGAATCAAATGTAATACATCCAAAAAAATACTAACATGATCCGATGTATGCAAGCAGCATGCATGACAAACATCTTGTAAAGATCCATTTTGAGGGTTATATTAGCTGTGTAAACTGTGTTTATGCTGTTCAAGGCAAGCGCGAGCTCCGGGGGAGGGGGAGCACGAGAATTAAAGGGGCCGCAACCTATATATCGGTGCATAGTTAATGATGCCCCAAAATAGGCAGTTCTATGGGGTAAAATCTATGGGGTATTTTAAGCTGAAACTTCACAGACACATTCAGGGGACGCCTTAGACTTATATTACATCTTTTAAAAATTAGTTCTAGGGCACCTTTAAGGTGAAACCAGAAGCATATCTGGCCGTCTTGATCAGCTTGGAATCACCAGATTTTTCCCCAAAAAAGGCCTCAGTCTGGCTGGCAGACTGGAAGAACATGTTTAGCTGCCCGCGGCCACTGAAGGACCAAAGTTTCCTCTAGAAGAACAATCTGTGCACCTGAGCTGTCTATCCAGTCCAGTTTAGATTCCCAGGTGTTTCCACCTCCACATTCTCCAACTGAATGATGTGGACTGGTCTCGCTGGCGCAGCAGAAATCCAACACCTACTCATCTTGTTCATGCAGGCTGTTCTCACTGTTTGACATGACAAGATACACCACTGTGTTGTACACACTACCCATATTTTTTGCTGGAATAGAAGTCTAAATCATTTTGTGAGGTAAGCAAAATTATGTAACAAAAGCAGTTGATTTAGCTTAAAGGGTTAGTTCACCCAAAAGTGAAATTTGACTTCTCCATATAGACAAGGTCCAAAAAGATACTAAAGGTATCGCTTAAATAGTCCATGTGACTACAGAGGTCCAACCTTAATTTTATGTGTCATGGAAGAGAAGAAATTCTTGAATAAAGTTATTTTGGTTTTGTTTTTGCGCACAAAAAGTATTCTTATCGCTTTGTAAAATTAAGGTTGAACCACTGCCGTCACATGGACTATTTTAACAATGTACCTTTCTGGACCTTGACAGTGGTAATTAAATGGAGGAGTCAGAAAGCTTTCGGATTTCATTAAAAATATCTTAATTTGTGTTCCAAAGATGAACGAAGGTCTTACAGCTTGGAACCACATGAGGGTGAGTAATTAATGACAGAATTTTCACTTTTGGGTGAACTAACCCTTTAACTTAATGCTGGAATACACTATACAATATCCCTCCGATTTGCAGTCTGGAAGTTGCCCTAGTTGCCTAAAGTCAGAGCCAGTCTGCAAACGTCGGCCAATTGGAGTTGACAGATTTGACCAACAAATAGTGTATAATGGGCACAATCTCTGTTTTTTTAGCTTCCCAGACAGCAACATACAGGGAGTGTAGAATTATTAGGCAAGTTGTATTTTTGAGGATTAATTTTATTATTGAACAACAACCATGTTCTCAATGAACACAAAAAACTCATTAATATCAAAGCTGAATATTTTTTGGAAGTAGTTTGTAGGGGGATATCTGTGTGTGCAGGTGACTGTTACTGTGCATAATTATTAGGCAACTTAACAAAAAACAAATTTTGGCAGCAGCAACCACAGCCTCCCAGACACTGTTCAGAGAGGTGTACCGTTTTCCCTCCTTGTAAATCGCACATTTGATGATGGACCACAGGTTCTCAATGGGGTTCAGATCAGGTGAACAAGGAGGCCATATCATTAGATTTTCTTCTTTTATACCCTTTCTTGCCAGCCACGCTGTGGAGTACTTGGACGCGTGTGATGGAGCATTGTCCTGCATGAAAATCATGTTTTTCTTGAAGGATGCAGACTTCTTCCTGTACCACTGCTTGAAGAAGGTGTCTTCCAGAAACTGGCAGTAGGACTGGGAGTTGAGCTTGACTCCATCCTCAACCCGAAAAGGCCCCACAAGCTCATCTTTGATGATACCAGCCCAAACCAGTACTCCACCTCCACCTTGCTGGCGTCTGAGTCGGACTGGAGCTCTCTGCCCTTTACTAATCCAGCCACGGGCCCATCCATCTGGCCCATCAAGACTCACTCTCATTTCATCAGTCCATAAAACCTTAGAAAAATCAGTCTTGAGATATTTCTTGGCCCAGTCTTGACGTTTCAGCTTGTGTGTCTTGTTCAGTGGTGGTCGACTTTCTGCCTTTCTTACCTTGGCCATGTCTCGGAGTATTGCACACCTTGTGCTTTTGGGCACTCCAGTGATGCTGCAGCTCTGAAATATGGCCAAACTGGTGGCAAGTGGCATCTTGGCAGCTGCACGCTTGACTTTTCTCAGTTCACGGGCAGTTATTTTGCGCCTTGGCTTTTCCACATGCTTCTTGCGACCCTGTTGACTATTTTGAATGAAACGCTTGATTGTTCGATGATCACGCTTCCGAAGCTTGGCTATTTTAAGACTGCTGCATCCCTCTGCAATATATCTCACTATTTTTGACTTTTCTGAGCCTGTCAAGTCCTTCTTTTGACCCATTTTGCCAAAGGAAAGGAAGTTGCCTAATAATTATGCACACCTGATATAGGGTGTTGATGTCATTAGACCACACCCCTTCTCATTACAGAGATGCACATCACCTAATATGCTTAATTGGTAGTAGGCTTTCCAGCCTATACAGCTTGGAGTAAGACAACATGCATAACGAGGATGATGTGGTCAAAATACTCATTTGCCTAATAATTCTGCACTTCCTGTAGTCTGGCCCAGATCCTGCCCATATGTGGATTATACACAGACCGGATGTGGGCCGGATGTTGCTGTCAGGGTTCACACTTCAACACAGGGTTCCATCAAGTCAGAGGAAATCAATCATGTTTGATTTTTTTTTAGCCGATTTTAAAACGCATATTGTTTCCTTTCTAAGCACGCAATTTGTTTTGTTCCAAATGACTTGAAAGTCGTTTGGCGTATGCCCAGTTTTTTCTGTAACTATTTACAAAGTCAGCAAGTGTGTAATGCCTAGTGTTTTAAGATCTGTTCAGATTTTAAAAGTTGTTTGGTGTATTCCAGTCTTTAATTGATTTAATTTTCTTTTAAGAGGCAGAATGTCATTGAAGTTTACAGTATTGAAGGTATTGGAGAAGTTAACAGATTCATTGGTCTAGTTCCTCTGCACTACCAGGTAACGAGATTGTTGTAAAGATCTCTAATCCATTTCAAATTCAAGTTTCCACACAAGTAATGTTTCTTCTCCTCTCAGAGTTCTCTTTCAGTGTGTGAATACTCCTTTGGCAGGTAATAAGGCTATAGTTTTGCTTTTACGGTAACATCATGTCTGTCTTTCACAAATAGGGTCCAACTCAATTTGCTCCTATCAGGACAAACTCTTGCGCAGCCAGATTTTGTTGAAGCAAATGAGATTGCAGTGTTTGTCTTCTCTTTGGCTCCTGGTCAGTGCCTATCACTCATCCATTGTACATGACAGAGACAGCACTTTACCCATAATGACTGAAGGCAGGTAGGCCTTTATTATTTGTGCTTGTTTTCAAAGCCAGACACTAGAACCTCTAGTCTGTCATTGTCAATAAACACTCTCCAAATGGCAGAAGACATTCTGAGAAATAATCCTGGTATTGATTGCTACGCAAAACAAAACTGACAATACACACAAAAGATGCAGCCAGTCCCTCTCGGCCGCCTCAGAAGATCATTGTAAAGGAGCAAAGCCACTGAAAGGAACTAAATAGAAGTACCTGGCCAGTCTCTCAGTGAAGGAGTGAACCCTTTCCACCTCATCTGGGTCATTAGGATCCAGTACCATTATACAATGGAAATTTCCATCACCTACATGACCAGCAATAGGACCTAGAAAACATAACCGTATTATATCAGCAGTTAAAAACAGTTCTGAACATTAAATGAGAAAATCAAACTAGGTAAGCTACCGGTAAGATTGTTGCTGATTAAATCTTCCTTCGTCTCCACTATAATCTGAGGTAGTCGTGAGATAGGCACGCAGACATCTGTAGAATATGCCTGCAACAAAATGATGAATTCTGGATTATGTATTAAAATATTTTCTCTTATTCCAACTTTATAGAAACCATTTGTAGGCTGATTTCCCCAAATATTGTAAAATTGCTTGAGCATTCTGACCAGCCCGGCATAGCAACTGATAAGTTTGGGGTTTGGCTGACCTGTGCTAGAATGTATGGAAAACCGGTTTGAAAGTTATGATTTTTAAAGGATTAGTTCACTTTCTAATGAAATTTTCATGATAATTTACTCAACCCCATGTCATTCAAGATGTTCATGTCTTTCTTTCTTCAGTTGAAAAGAAATTAAGGTTTTTGATGAAAACATGGATTATTCTCCTTATAGTGGACCTCAATGGCCTTCAGACGGTTGAAATTACAGTTTCAGTGCAGCTTCAAAGGGCTTTAAACGATACCAGATGAGGAATAAAGGTCTTATCTAGCGAAAAGATCTGTCATTTTCGAAAAAAATTGCAACTGTATATGCTTTATAAACACAAATTCTCGTCTTGCACGTGGTTCCGCCAAAACCGCACTTCCGTATTCTTCAAAAAGCTTACGCTGTATGTCCTACTCCTTCCCTATTCTACTTATGGAAAAAACAGAACTGGTGCCGCGTTCGTTCCGTAAGTAATTTTTCCCTGAGTAAGAGCCGTCGCTATTTTCATTTTTAAACACTTGCAGTCTGAATAATGCATAAACACAACTTCATTCTATATAAATCTTTCCAACAGTGTAGCATTAGCTATTAGCCACGGAGCACAGCCTCAAATTCATTCAGAATCAATGTAAACATCAAAATAAACACTGTACTTACGCAATTAGACATGCTGCATGACGAACGCTTTGTAAAGATCCATTTTGAGGGTTATATTAGCTGTGTGAACTTTTTTTATGTTGTTTAAGGCAAGCGCGAGCTCTTGGGGCATGGAGCACAAGAATTAAAGGGCCACACACCCTGAATCGGCTCATTTCTAATTATGCCCCAAAATAGGCAGTTAAAAAAATGAATTAAAAAATATCTATGGGGTGTTTTGAGCTGAAACATCACAGACACATTCAGGGGACACCTTAGACTTATATTACATCTTTTTTTATGATGGATGGATGTGGATGGAGGCACTTTCTTCAAATCATACTCATTAGTATCGCTCACTGCTATTATAAAGCTCAGTTGCGTCAGGATATTTATTAATATAACTCTGATTGTGTTCAAATTTGTGTTGAATTTTCATTTGAAAGTGAACTAGTCCTTTAAGTGTGTACTCTAAGTTATACTTGTCTGAGTCAGAATAAAGTCATGTAGTAAATGTTCCCACCTTACATCCAGGCCTCAGGGCCAGGGCAGCGTACCATGCATCATGACGGGCTTTCCACAGACGGCCGCGGCTTTCCTCATCTTCCGCCCAGGCAAAGTCTGAGCCTCCGTTATCACGCGTGATCTCCTCTAAACACACAGAACATAATGCTTTCCAGATGACACATTCTTTCACATATATATTATCTGGTTATATAGCATTAAAAACGTATAACATTCAACACCTACAGTGTCAGTTGCATTGCTTCACTGCCATTCGCAACTCCTCTCCCGTGTCCATTGGATGCACACTTCAGAATCTTACCAGAAGTAGTAAGTCATGTGAACTGAGTAGTATGTCGAAATCGCATTCTCCATTCATACTCCATTCATTTTAAAACTTACTTTGTGACCGTTAAAAAGTATTTTCTATAGCATGAATACTTCATCCGCCATGACCTATGGCACCAGTTCATTCACAATTCATTCACAAATGCTTTCCCGTGGCCTCATGGGATAGTAAAGTGTCCATCGAATGCACACTTCAGAGTCTCGTCGGAAGTAGTAGGTCATCCAGGTACTTTTCGCATACTGTTTTAAGAATACTATGAATTCAGATGTACTACCAAAGTCCCTTTAAGACAAGTCATTTCACTCGGCGGCCATCTTTGAAACACCTCTCGGGCATCCCGGGCATCATGCAATCTGTTTGAATGGGGAAACATCAAATTCTCCAAAACTGTTCGCCAACCTTATGATTAAATTTTTCATATTTGAAATCACCAATGAAATCTAACAACAACCGGCTCATAAATTTAGTTTATAAACGCTCGAATCATGACAAAAAAACTGTATTTTTCAGGCTGGATCAAGCTAATGCCCATGCGCAGACCTAAATGCGCGTCTCTTCGGAGGCGCGCGTCTGATTGTTTCTATAGAAACCGGTGATTCTAACGACCGCTGAAGTGACGCGATGACTTTACCAGTCGGCGATTGGCTCTTATTTAGAAGGCGGGACTTATTCTGCCATATTGCGCGTTACACTTTCTCCCATTCAAAACAATACGAGTGACACGTCTTGTTATTCTATAGTCTTTGGTACTACTCAACTCACATACGGTTATTCGCCTGTTTTATAGTATGGAAGTAGGCATATTTGGAAGCAATACGCTACCATCACTACCTACTATACTATCTCCAGAGTTCACTACCTAATGCAGACAAAAGCCCTCTAAATGGCATTGTTTTGCTTTTGTAAAATATATTTTTTGTACAAAATAGTTTGTTTTATCTACATATACCTGTGATGGACACTTGCTCCTCCATGCTTCTGGAGCTCCCGTGGAACTCCAGGAAGAGAGTGGGCGTTACGGCATAGGACAGGTTGTTGAAGCGATTGCAGGCGTTTATCATCACATCGTCCAAGAACTCTGCAAATGAAACATCAAGACCAATTAAGTTGTGTGAGGCCTTTGTGGGTAGAAAGTCCAGGGTTAAAAAAAAATGTATGCCTCACTGCAGCCTCGATTTAAAAATCTAACAGACCGGTCATGCCTGATTACTCATAAATTGGATGGAGCTACTGGTGGAATATTTTCCCTGCGTGGACTGCAAAAGAAGAAACATGTCGTGGTTCTGAGAACCAAGCAATTCATTAAACCCTTGACTGCGCTCGGTGTTGACTATGTATAAGGATGGTGTTTCCTTTTGAATTAATGTTTATGTTATTGCAAAAGCCTTTATTGAATAGATTAGAATGAAATGAATAGAGTTCTGGACTAAATCACACAGTTAGGTATGCATGTAGTTTCGAGTGCCACAGTCTGTGATTTTACAAGTTCACAACACCAGAGACCAACTGTTCTTTTGTTATGTTAATGCCAATGAGGACAGCACACTAAGCACATTGTGACCATGTGCTTCAACCTTCACCCACCTATGCGGGCAATGGGTACTCCAGCTTGCAGGATCTGAACGGTGCTGTCCACCGCTGATTGGACGGATGGAAAGGAGCAGACAGCTGACACCATACTTTCAGGAATACCATACAATCGAAGTGTGGTTTTGGTAATGATACCCAATGTTCCCTCTGAACCCACAAATAGGTTTGTCAGGTTGTAACCGGCAGATGTCTTTCTGAAAGGGCATTAAGTGTATCAAGTCTAGAAAACAATAGGTTTAGTTCAAGATGCTTTAATTGTGAGTTTGCAGTCATACCTTGGACGACGCCCCCTGCCTGCTGTGTGGAGGACTGTTCCATCCGCTAAAACAACCTCCAGGTTCAGGACGTTCTCGCGCATTGTGCCATAACGGACTGCATTGGTGCCTGACGCGCTAGTTGCAGCCATGCCGCAGAGAGATGCGTCAGCACCTGGATCTGTGGAAATATAGTCCTAAGTTAAAGTTTTAATTAAGGCCCTTTCACACCAAGGATGATAACAATAACGTTTGTTGGGACAAACTTTGATGTTGGCTTGACAAAGCCGTATGAACGTTTTATAAGCTTTACATTTAGTGATGTGGAAAGACATTGCTAGCTAGCCTGACGTGGTCATACTCAATTATAGTTCGAATATGAGTCTGATACTGCTCCATTGGGCTTTGATTATGGGGGCGTATTTCAACCGATCCAGGAAAGACCTCAATTGGATAGACCTACAACCAATCAGAGCTACAGAGTAAGTGATGTATGTTGAGCGACGCATAGTTGTCAACAGAACTCTTCTTAGCGACCATCGGGGCCAGATGGGGCCAGCTGATAAATCAAACTTTTGCCGAATCCCGTTGGAAGGACAGCAAAGACACAATTCCCATCGACAAATGCCTTGATCGCGGTCCTCTGTTCCTCTTTTAAAATTAATGTGCTGTCGATATCTTCTATAACGGACGTGATGGCGGAATCTACACATCTCAGTTCTTCAACAACAGCCATCATTGTTGTAAACTAATTGACCTTTCGCAAAGACTCGCCCCCCCTTAGTTACTGTTGTTTTGTCCGACAAGCCGTGGCGCCGTCACGCCACACACAGTGGAAAATACATCGCGGAGCAAAGCGGAAACTGACAACACGTCGACAGACAAGACAGAGCAGGTTACTTATGATATTAAACAAAGTCCCAGCTTTCAAACTGTGTAGTTATTAAAAAAATTCAAACAATAAAAACCGTTTTGTGGCTCTTTAATGATTCGTGACAGATTGCTGTAGCGCCTCAGCTCAAGAGGCTCGTGAACCAATCATCTCTTCCTACTAGTCCATTTATAGCATCAAATAAACATGAATGAACATGAGAATGAATGTTGTTTCAAACACGGAAAGACGTCAATATGCACAATTTTTCAAGTTTAACTCCACCGATGTTAATCTTCTAACTCCTGACTGCTTTGTCGGACAAAATAACGGATGCAGCGTTCTGATTGGTTAGATCGCTTGTCAATCAAACTCCCCAAGCGCTCTTTGGTGACATGACTGATTACGTTTCTGGTGATAATCTGTCAATCATCGCCCTGACAATGTGATTGGTCCGAACAGTTTCTGTTCGGGCATAATTACTCCTCTACGGATCGAGCCCAGACCGAACTCCCCGACCTCAAAATGTTGTGGGTGGAGCTAAGTTTGGCTGGCCCCCAGGCTAATTGCTAGCATGAATTAACATGTTTTAACACATTGCTAGCCTGAATTGGAATGTTATCTAGCATGTTTTAACAGGTTACTAGCATGAATTAACAGGAATTTGCATGTTGCTAGCATGTTTTAGCATGCTGCTAACATGAATTTGCATGTTGCTAGCATGTTTTAGCACATGGATTAGCATCAAAGTCCCTTTAAGACAAGTCATTTCACATCTGCGGCCTATCTCTTTGAATGGGGAAACATCAAATTCTCCAAAGCTGTTTGCCAAGCTTTTGATTAAATTTCATATTTGAAATCTTACAACAACCGTCTCATAAATTTTGTTTCTAAACGCTCGAATCATGACAAAAACGGTATTATTCAGGCTGGATCAAGCTACTGTGCATGCGCAAACCTAAATGCGCGTCTCTTTTGCCTCATTTCGGAGGCGTGAGTCTAACCCGTGCTTCTAACGGCAGCTGCAGTGACGTGATGACTTTACCAATCGGCGATTGGCTCTTATTTAAAAGGCGGGACTTATTCCACCATATTGCGCGTTACACTTTCTCCCATTCAAAACAATACGAGTGACACGTCTTGTGTTATTCTATAGTCTTTGTTAGCATGTTCTCCTCGTTAAGCTTTGTTAGTGAGAGACAGCTAACAAATACTCAAATATTCTCTAAATCTTATTGTACAAAAGTTCACTGAAAGTCTATGGGAAATCTAGAAAATATATAGCACACCGAGTCAGAGCAATCTTAAGGTCTGAGCCAAGTTTGGTGGTTCTAGTTTGAAAGCTAGGAGGAGATACTGTTTAAAATTTTGTCTCAGAAGAAGAACAATAAGCTTAAACGGTATATCAGTATGTTGGCTTAATAACTCTAAAGTTTTAATAGGCTAATCGTCCCAATTCTATGAGAATAAGAAAGTCCTCAACAGAACTATAACAATAATGACAAAGAAACGATATTCAGAACATATTTTTTTCCAGCTGATGAACGAAAAAAAAAAAGTCAGAAAAAAAAAAAAAAAATCAGAATCCATCCACGTAGAAGGCAACGTTCTCGTCACCTTGCACAACATTCCCTAAAAGTTCTCTAAAGGTGACGAAAATTCCGAACCTTTACAGAACATTCGGGACGTTCCTAAAACGCCCTCTTTTGGTCATGAAAGTGCTGCAGTTTAAGGTTCCTTACATGACTTTAGGGGGACGTTCTGTTTTGGTTATGGTCAGAAAAGAACATTACAAAGAGGATATTTGGGACATTAACTGAACGTTCCCACATGGTCCTCTGTTGGTCATTTAATAACGTTCCCGATATGAGTTTAGGGGCACGTTATATTTTGGTTATTTTATGGTCACGTGAGAACGTTACAAAGAGGACATTTGGGAAGTTAACAGAACATCCTATAGTAATAGTCCCCTAAACATTACCAGTCCTGAATGTTTTCTGAAGGTCCACCAAATAACGTCCCCCAACCCCAGTCCACTGGTGTCTGGTCTAGTAACGTTCCCAGTACGTATTATCAAAGACTATAGAATAACACAAGACGTGTCACTCGTATTGTTTTGAATGGGAGAAAGTGTAACGCACAATATGGCGGAATAAGTCCCGCCTTCTAAATAAGAGCCAATCGCCGACTGGTAAAGTCATCGCGTCACTTCAGCAGCCGTAAGAAGCTCTGGTTTCTATAGAAACAGTCAGACGCGCGCCTCCGAAGAGACGCGCATTTAGGTCTGCGCATTAGCTTGATCCAGCTTGAAAAACACAGTTTTTGTCATGATTCGAGCGTTTGGATAAAACATTTATAAGACAGCTGTTGTCAGATTTCATTGGTGATTTCAAATATGAAATGTAATCGTAAGGTTGGCGAACATGATGCCCAGGATGCCCGAGAGGCGTTTCAAAGATGGTCGCCGAGTGAAATGACTTGTCTTAAAGGGACTTTGGTATTATGCATTAGTGTGTATTCAAACATACAACTGATTTGATTTATGTGATCTACTTTGTACCCATAATACACAAGAATTTGACTGACCAACAGGAAACCAGAGGCCAGTGTCACGCAGGTATGAGTTCAGGCCTTTGCGCGTCACACCTGGCTCCACCGTCACATCAAAATCCTCTTGGTGAAGATCAAGGACCTGGTCCATCTTTCTCAGACTGAAACACACTCCACCCTAACAAAACATTAATGGATGTTTACTGAAGAAAATGGATCAAAACAGCTAAAAATAAGCTCGAAATTAAATCCCTTTCCTCTTTTGGAGGTTAGGTTTGAACTCCCTGTCACAGTCATATTCTCTCTTCTCCTCTACTGGACCAACCTGCAGAGCACCAACACCTCCCTCCAGGCCTGTCCCTGTGCCAAATGGGATGATGGGTAGTTGATGGTGGTGACAAATTTTGGCAAGAGCACTGACCTCATCTACAGACCGAGGAAACACCACCACATCTGGTGGTTGACATCTGACATAGCAAGAGAAAATATCATGAATATGTGAATGCTAAATAATATGCAAATCAAATTTAAATCTTATATAATTATTGTAGGCGTTGCACTTAAAAATGGAGGGAGATGAATGTGAGCTTGCAGGGGCGGGGTTTAAGCAGACTAATGACTGGAGAAGTCCTGCATATATCACCAGAAGTCTGTCGTTTTCAACATAAATCGAGTTATAAAATTTGGTAAGGTCAAAAACATTTTAAAAAATTAAACAGACAAATTGTTCACAATAGGATATATAACATGCATGCATTCAGAAAATAGATAGGGTTTCATTTCGACTTTGATGTTTCTTTTGTAATGTTTATTTAAATTATTTTTTAGACAAAAAGCTTGCAAACCTCATAAAAAAAATGAGGTTACAACACTTAAAGGGATAGTTCTCCCAAAAATGAAAATAATGTCATTTATTACTCACCCTCATGTCGTTCCACACCCGTAAGACCTTTTGAACAGAAATTAAGATATGTCGATGAAATCCGATGGCTCAGTGAGGCCTCTAAAGCCAGCAATGACATTTCCTCTCTCAAGATCCATTAATGTACTAAAAACATATTTAAATCAGTTCATGTGAGTACAGTGAAATTATTAATATTAATATTAATATTAGTTCAATATTAATATTAGGCTATAAAGTGACGAGAATATTTTTGGTGCGGCAAAAAAACAAAATAACGTGATTTAGTGATGGCCGATTTTAAAACACTGCTTCAGGAAGATTCGGAGCACAAATGAATCAGCGTATCGAATCAGCGGTTCGGAGCGCCAAAGTCACGTGATTTCAGTAGTTTGGCGGTTTGACACGCAATCTGAATCATGATTCAACACAAAAGATTCATAACGCTCTGAATCTTCCTGAAGCAGTGTTTTGAAATCGGCCATCACTAGCTATATAAGTTTTTTTGTTTGTTTTTTTTTGGTGCACCAAAAATATTCTCGTCGCTTTATAATATTAATATATTAATATTGAACCACTGTACTCACATGAACTGATTTAAATATGTTTTTAGTACCTTTATGGATCTTGAGAGAGGAAATGTCATTGCTGACTACTGAGTCATCGGATTCCACACCCGTAAGACCTTCGTTAATCTTCGGAACACAAATTAAGATATTTTAGTTGAAATCTGATGGCTCCGTGAGGCCTCCATAGGGAGCAATGACATTTCCTCTCTCAAGATCCATAAAGTACTAAAAAACATATTTAAATCAGTTCATGTGAGTACAGTGGTTCAATATTAATATTATAAAGTGACGAGAATATTTTTGGAGCGCCAAAAAAACAAAATAACGACTTATTTAGTGATGGCTGATTTCAAAACACTGCTTCAGGAAGCATCGGAGCACAAATGAATCAGTGTATCGATTCATGATTCAGATCGCGTGTCAAACTGCCAACGGCTGAAATCACGCGACTTTGGTGCTCCGAACAGCAGATTCAATACACTGATTCATTTGTGCTCCGAAGCTTCCTGAAGCATTGTTTTGAAATCGGCCATCATTATATAAGTCGTTATTTTGTTTTGTTTTTTGGCGCTCCAAAAATATTCTCGTCGCTTTATAATATTAATATTGAACCACTGTACTCACATGAACCGATTTAAATATGCTTTTTGTACCTTAATGGATCTTGAGAGAGGAAATGTCATTGCTCCCTATGGAGGCCTCACGGAGCCATCGGATTTCAACTAAAATATCTTAATTTGTGTTCTGAAGATGAACAAGGGCTTACGGGTGTGGAACAGCATGAGGATGAGTAATAAATGACATTATTTTCATTTTTGGGTGAACTAACCCTCTAATTTGTTTAAAATATATTAATAAGAGTTTTAGGACCTATTTTGTACCCCATTTGAAAAAGCAAAAGAAAGAAAAGTGCCGTATACAGTTTAGAAAATGTCTTTTATTTTATATATATATATATATATATATATATATATATATATATATATATATATATATATATATATATATATATATATATATATGATATTTTATATATATATATATATATATATATATATATAATAGGCTGATTGCTTTTTTGGCTGGTTGTATACTGTCTGAGGATTGATTTATTATGCCTGTGGATGATTATTTGTGTCTGGAGTGCAGAAGAAGAGAGAAAAGGTGAAAATAAAGTTCCTAGTGTATTCTGAACGGACCCTCGCTATTGTTTATATAATATCTTGCTTGAATGACTTTGAATCATTAACTCGGACGCTACCGTTGGTTTATTTGTACTTGTGGGTGAACTTACTGCTGCGCTGTTTGCATGCTGTATCATTAGAGCCAGGTGGCACTCAGGTATGACAGGCATCTTACCTGTGCACAGACTCATCCCTGCCGTGCTGTTCTCTGACAGCTAACCCCACAGACACGCCTTCATCCCCGCTAACTGAACGAAGCTCCGAGATGACCCGCTCGACGGCTCCAGTCTAAAATGAACGAAGCAAGAAATGTTTACCTGCATGACTCTATGGTGACAGGCAAGTTAATAATTAATATGATAATATATATTTATTTATTGTAATATTTAAATTTATTTGATTATTTCAATTTAATTGATTATTTATAACTTGTGGGGAAAATATTTAGATTTTTTTTTTATATATTTAGTGTGTTATTATCCAAGTAAACACTGTATCCCTTCTTTATTCAATTTATCAGAATTATGTAACAGTGGACAGGAATGATCCCAGAGCTTACTTTAGCAGAATATCTCCTGCACCTCCCGCAAGCCAACTGCAGCCGTGGAGAACTGAAGCGTAGGGCATGTCTGAACAAGATCATTTCCACTTCTTACAAAACGCGTGCTGAATTAACCAAGCTTTTATGCATAACCTCAGTTGTTAAGAGTTTATGTAAATATTCTTCCGGATCAACGTAACTGCGTCACGCCTCCTTTGAACCTGAAACCCCGCCCCAGAGATGACGAATTCTGCTAAGGCGAATGCTTTGGCTTTTAATTATTGTTTAACTTGACCTTCGCTTTATCAGATTTGCTGAAATACCGAAAATGTATGAATGTTAACTAGTTTGTGTGGGTGAAGTTCGTGTTTACGACGTCGGGTCAAGATGGCGGCACCCTATCTAAGATTCTTATTTAACTAAACAAAATAACTACAAGGTTTTTAACTCTACTTCTTAGAAAATGAAGAAGAAAGAATGTGCATCAGTGAATGCTTTGCTTTTTTATGCTTTTAATTAATTTATGAAGCCACTCGTTACATATATCATTGTAATATAACTTTATAATAATATTTTGTGCAGTCAGTTAGCTTATTTCTTTGTAAATAAAAAGCCTCACTGTTTCTCACTGACCCGCCCCCAACTCGTAAACTCGGAAAATCCAGAGTTTCCCAATCGTATTTACGACTTTGTGGTGGCGTTCATGTGCGTTCAACTCAAAATAATAGGGTAATTTATAGTAAATACTGTAATGTTTTTGAACCATACTATAGTAAATTGTAGTATACTGTATTGTATTTACAACATTAATGAATGTTACAGCGTACTAAACTGTAATAAATACTGTAGTATACTTTAGTTTTTACTGCAGTAAACTGTAGAAAACTTAGTTCAGTACTGGGTAAAGTCATTTGTTTATGTTCTATGATGCAAAAACTTGAGAAAATGAGATCCAGGCAGTCCAACAATGATTATGTCAGAGATTACATTTGAATAAGGAATAACAAATTTATTAATTACAAATTATGGAGACAAACAAATTCATTAAGTAATTAATAGTTAATAAAATCTAGAGTATTATATCTAATAGATGAAGATCAGAATATAGAGAAAGAAGGAACAAAATTAAGACATTTGCAACATGAAATGAGAGATAGAAGAGAAGAAGCAGAAGAAAAGCAAAGGAAAAAGCTAAACTATCAAAGACTCAGTCCATTTTATACCATAAGCATAGGAAAACTTGCATCCAACTCAAACTTATGTTTTGGTCTAATAAGAGAAGGTCAAATGGATTTATCCATTATGTCTTAGACTGGTCAGATGTCGAAAATAGATGAAAATAGATATTTGTTTTGACATCCTTAAGGGAATTTTGCAGATCTTACATTATCACATGTCAGCAGAAATAGAAATGGACATATTTTGATACAAAAGTACATTGAGTTCAAATGAGCAAGTAATTCTGAAAACATAATCTCGTCTGCAGTACTTGGCAGGCGTCCAATATCTAACCACAAACGTGTCGACATTACCTGTCACATTGGAACACTTGAAGAACAATTGAATATAATAAGCATACATACTCTTAAATATAAAAGAATAATAACCATAAAGGAGTACATTAAAGAGTAAATTCTTGAAAATATGATGAGGATTAATATGGAGTAGGGGTACATGAATATATGAAATCAAAAGTAAATCATAAGCCATAAATGATTAACATGAAATATGAATAAAATGCATGAATATTGACCATTTTGGATCCACCACTATAGTTGTTATATTACCAAAGCAACTATAGGATTACCACAACAAAATAGGATCTTTCCGACATGACGCACCGTAAGCAACACCATGCAGCCTGATGTAATTAATAATCCACATTATATTAAGATTCGCTCAGGGATGTTTTAGTATATGCTTTCAGGCATGATAAAGTAGTTTAGCCTATAGTTACTAGAGAACAAACCACAAGGTGGCACTATTACATCACATAGACAGTCCTCTGTTTTAGACATCAGCATGGACCTACTGTCTTTGAAAAATGACTTGTGAAAGAATTGAATAGTTATTATAGATAATTCTTAATAATTTCTCACAATTATATATTACAATATTACTTTTTCTAAAATGGCTTAAACAGTTTGGTCTTCCAATATAGCCTATAGGTACTCCGATGTACCATTTCGTAAGTTTATCAAAATTAAAAACATGTCCCAAGACTTCAGGAAGCTTTTGAAATTAGTCTTAATTTTGAAATTGTGAAGATTTTCTTCTTCGTTTATGCAATAAAATGAACAAAAATAGGCCCCATGGGATGCTGTCATGGTTCAAACCCACATTTTGACAGGTAATATAAATCCATAATCATACCCGTGTGATGAAAATGTGCAAGTCGTAACCTTATATCTCAATGTAGAAATGCCCCTGGGGTACTGTGAGGTGCGTTGAACTAAATCAGTTCAGCTGACCTTTATTAATTTGTCAGCATGCTTTTGAATTTACATATTAATACACACTCAAATGCAAGTCTAGATGAAGATCCGATGGGCTTGGCAACCTGCGTAGATCTAGCTGACAAGTTACGGCATTGGTTCCCATAGTAACCAATGTGTTCTTCGCCATGTACAAACGTCATTTGTTCCCCATGGGGAGAGTCTGTCTTTCTCTCCTCTTAATAGTTACATTGTGCCTGTGTTGACTAACACAGATGAAAGCGTACACTCATTACAAAGAACTTCAAACTTGATCATCGTCAGACCTGTTTCTAATAAAAACCCCATGGATGTGGTCTGACCAACGCTTGGTCTTGACGTAGTAAATAAAAATACATCCACAATGCAAGTATTTTTGGTAAGCGGTGTTAATGTTGGTGATTGTGCTAGCTAAAAGTGTGTGACTGTCAGATTGTTTAAAATAATAAATCTTTTCTGACAAAGGGATTTCAAATTTGGTGTTTTGATGACATCACAGTCACCTTGACTCCAGTGTTTAGAGGATGTCAGTCAGACAACCTCACAGTTCCAGCTTAGAGAGGAAGTGAGTGCACGGAATCTTGATCAATTGCTCCAGTGTTCTGGAATCTTAAGAATGTCCTCTGTTCCGACTTGTACATTCACCACTATGAACCCTGTTGAGACGTCTGGCATCCCAGACACCCCAATGATGTAAAAATAATAGTAGTAAATTCCAAATTATCCTTTTATTTCCCCTTCAGAATCCCTTAATATGCTCCTCTGACCTCATAAAATCCATTCAACAGCTGCTACTGAAGTTTTACGCTTCTGTTGTTTCACAGTATGTACTTCTGGGAGGTGCACAAGGCAAACATAAGTACATAGTGAAGTTTTCCGTAAAGCTCCGTAAATGTACACTGTAAAAATGTTACTACTTGTATTGTATAAGACATAAAACTGCTATAAACCTGTTACTTGGTTAATTGTAAGTTACCTTCTCACTGTAAAAAAAAAAAAATCCCTGTAAAATTTATGGTAAAAAAACAGCAGCTGTGGTTGCCAGAAATTTACCATAAAAATTGCGGTAGCAACATTTTAGGTTTTACAGGACAGCACTTTGTTTACTGTCTATTTTACAGTTAAAATCTGTATTATTTAAAGATTTATATTGTAATAATTACAGTTCATAACTGTTTATTTTACACACTGTAAACAAAATTCCATTAAATTTACCGTAAAAAACCCGCATCTGTGGTTGCCAGAAATTTACTGTAAAAAATGCGGTAGCAACATTTTAGGTTTTACGGGACAGCACTTAGTTTACTGTCTATTTTACAGTTCAAAGCAGTATAATTTAAAGATTTATATTGTAATAATTACGGTTCATAACTGTTTATTTTACACACTGTAAAAAAAAAAAAAAAAAAAAATCTATTAAATTTACAGTAAAATACCCGGCAACTGTGGTTGCCAGAAATTTACCATAAAAAATGCGGTAGCAACATTTCAGGTTTTATGGGACAGCACTGTCTATTTTACAGTTCAAAACTGTATAATATAAAGGTTTATATTGTAATAATTACAGTTCATAACTGTTTATTTTACACACTGTAAACAAAATTCAGTTAAATTTACAGTAAAATACCCAGCAGCTGTGGTTGCCAGAAATTTACATTAAAAAATGCGGCAGCAATATTTCAGGTTTTACGGGACAGCACTTAATTTACTGTCTATTTTACAGTTCAAAACTGTATAATATAAAGGTTTATATTGTAATAATTACGGTTCATAACTGTTTATTTTACACACTGTAAAAAAAAAAAATCTGTTAAATTTACAGTAAAATACCCAGCAGCTGTGGTTGCCAGAAATTTACCGTAAAAAATGCGGTAGCAACATTTCAGGTTTTACGGGACAGCACTTAGTTTACTGTCTATTTTACAGTTCAAAACTGTATTATAAAGGTTTATACTGTAATAATTACAGTTCATAACTGCTTATTTTACACACTGTAAACAAAATTCAGTTAAATTTACAGTAAAAAACCCGGCAGCTGTGGTTGCCAGAAATGTACCGTAAAAAATGCGGTAGCAACCTTTCAGGTTTTACGGGACAGCACTTAGTTTACTGTCTATTTTACAGTTCAAAACTGAATGACTTGTTATTTTTCATTTTTCATTTTGGTATTGTACTGTAAAATTACATTAAGTGTATACGATTTAGATTTATTACAGTTATTCACCATATATAAGGAAACTGATTTTCACTGAAGCATTTTTACAGTCTTTTTGTAATGATGGGTCAACAACATGAGGATCCATTTGCAGAGTCTTTATTAAGACAAGATAACACAATGCAAACAGGGACAAGACAGTAATCAGGGACAGGCTTGGGTCGAGACAGGCGGCAATGAAACAAGGTCTTACAACAGGCATGGGATCGTGGCAGGCGGCAAGCAAACAGAGTCCGGGAAACAGGCAGAGATCAGGGTCGGCAGCAAAGATTCACAGAGGTAAGGCAGTCCAATCGATAACAGGGTAACAGTCCACAAGAAAACGCTTAGAAATGATCACCAAGGCAAATTAAGACTTCGCGGTGCATGGATGCGTATGTTAGTGTTTTATGGAGCGAGTGTGATGTGGTGCAGGTGTGTGCGCAATCAGTCCCAGGAATGAGGGCCCATGGGTAATATAGTCCAGATAAGAGCAAGTCAATATTCCGGTGACGGCTCCCTCCGGCGGCCGGGATGAAGAGCCGCGGGAGCCGTATTCATGACACTTTTACTGTTAAAATCCTGATCATTTTTTACAGTGAGCAAATAAAAGAAAAAAGTTGAGTAAGTAAATGTAAGCAAAAAGTGTTTATCATTTTTAATCACTTTTTTATTATAATATACATAATCAAATATTTATTATTGTAATAATACATTTTATAATTATTATTTTTTATTTTGTTCTTTTTAAGTAAAAAGTATGAAGAGAAATGTATGTATATTACATGGGTTTAGATTTTGTTTAAACACACTACCATTGAAAAGATTTTTAAAATCTTTTTGAAGAGAGTTATGCTAACCAAGGCTGCATTTATTTGATAAAAAAATACAGTAAAGCTTGTTTAATATTATGAAATATTATTACTATTTGAAATAACTGTTTGCTGTTTTAATATATTTTAAAAAGTAATTTATTCCTGTGACGCAAAGCTGAATTTTCAGCATCATTACTCCAGTCTTCAGTGTCACATGATCCTTCAGAAATCATTCTGATATGCAGATATGCTGCTCAAGAAACATTTCTGATTATTTCCAATGTTGAAAACAGTTGTGCTGCTTAATATTTTTGTGAAAACAGTGATGCAACTTTTTCCATAATTCATTAATGAATACAAGTTCAAAAGAACAGCATTTATCTGTCTATTGTTGTAACATTATAAATGTCTTTTAATCAATGTAATGCACCCTTGGCTGTAAAACTATTAATTTCTTATTAATAATAATAATAATAATACTGAGATTTTACTGATCCCAAAACTATTGAATGGTAGTGTAGTTAAAATTTCTTCTTAATTTTATTATCAGCTGTGTATCTTGACATGTTTATGTCGCATTTATGTTGTTTAATTAATATAAAAATATGTGCGTGCATCACATTGTGCACACTGTCTATGTTATTATTAACTCCAGTTGTGGATTGTTTTGACTCGGTGAGTCATTGTGCAGCCTTCCATTGTAGCATGTGTTGCCATCAGCATATTTTTGTTACAGCAAACAGATTTGAATAGCTCATACAGGAACATTTTAATGACAAACTTGCAGCAGCATGTTTTTTTTTACTGTAAGTTTAACAAACTATTTTCATTCTTAAACTGCATCCTAAATGCTCAAGAATGTTCCGATTTCACACGTGAGTCAACTTATTTACATATACACTGTGGCATTAAATATGCGGAATGTCATTCTGAGTGATGTTGTTCCATTCAGTCCCTTCACCTAATTATAGCCAGTTGCATAATAGTGTTCTTGAGAGACTTAAGAAACATTTAATGTGGCCCTGCCTAGTCAACTCTCTCACCCTCACTCACTCAAGTCCGGGTAAGCTGGAATGTATTGACGTCAGAGGAGAGAGAGAGCGCTCGAGCGCTAGAGCAGAAGTGAGCGCGCGAGCACTGCGGAGCGACGCTCGCACCAATACATGCCTCGTCCTGGTCGGACAGCGGGCATCATTTATTGATAAGAACAACAGCGAGCGGACGTTTGAAGATATTAGGAAGCGAATATTTTGTTTAGCCTCCAGAAAAATACACAAGGGGAAGCTGAGAGAATTTCCAACGGATGCTCGTTTACATAAACGCATGAAACGCTGCGTACCACTTTATATGGTAAGTTATTATAGAAAACACATGCGTTTGGTGTGTTTAACTATGTGTTGAATTGAATGCTGAAGTCGACCGTGTGTGTGTATATATATATTTATATATGTGTGTGTGACATAAGATGCTGGGTTTAATTCCATTGAGTTTCCTTTGGGATCATTGAGAGCCTCTCAGAGTGTAATAGTTTGATGTTATTGTTTGTGTTATGGTTAATGATTTTAATTATCTGATGTACTTATTGTTTTATTTGTGCCATTTTATTTAGTTGACATGTTATTTGTTGCTATTAGAGAGACTAAATGATTAAACGTGAGTTAGAGATGTGGTTGGCAGACAAACACTTGGTCAGAGACATTGTGCTGGCCAGCATTTCTGTTCTCTCTCTCTCTCTGTCTCTCTCTCCTTCACACACAAACACACACACACACACACTCGGTATGGCAGTCAGCTTATCCTCTGCTCTATGTAGTCCTAGGCCTGGAGACATTCAGGGGCATCTAACAGACAGGCACACACAGGTAAGAGAAAGGAAAACAAGGCAAAGAGACCGAGACAAGGACAGAGAAAGAGAGGGAGTCACATTGCTTTATATATAGAATATTGACATATTTAATGAACTACATATTAGGTGCAAAGTGTATTGTTCTATAAGTGCGGGAATCCTGTGACAATGAAATTATTGATGAGCTGACAGGTTTTGTTGCAATTAAACTGAATGCTTTTAGCAATGCGATGCAATGCATGCTGGCTAAAGTCATTAGACTCATATCTATCTGATATATGGTCTTGTATGTTCTGCATCACTGTAGATACTTGAGTGTGAGTGTGTGTATATATAGCATGCAGCACAGCCAAAGTCCTAGACTCAGCAGTGTTTGTTTGTGCGCACATACATGTGTGCGAGCATATGTGCAAGTGTGTGTGTTGGCAAACTACCAAGTTTCTAGGTTCCACAGTGAATCTTTTGTGCCTCGGATTGAAAAGGAGAAGAAGTGTGCATGTGTGTATCAAGTGTTACCACTGTAGCGTCCTAAGACACATCAGCCCCATCACAAGGCAGGCCTGAGGCAATCGGGACAAGAGGGGAGTGCAGGTCACCTAGATCAAGTTTCGCCTACTTTGTAGGAACCAAATTTCCTCCGATTGGCCGATCGTGTCATGTCGCACATTTGCGTTCAATGTTGACAGACTTGCTTCTTGTCACTGGAAACAGTTAGGACACAGTATGCGGGTTAAGTTTAAGGAGTATATAATAATAACCTTATTACTGTATATAAAAAGAATATATAAGGTCACCATAATCTCTGTACTAAAACATAGCAAGCTACCTCAATGTCTACTTCCTACATAGGCAGCTACCTTCTAAGATAGCATCCTATTAGTCATATAACTGCATACGTGATGAATCTGTAATGTTGTACCTAGGCAGCAAGAAAAAGACGACTCGCAATTGATTTCAAATGAGTTTGTCATTAGCATGTTGCAAAGCTAAACTTTAAAGTGATATTTTAAGCATACAAACACAAATATGGGGTAAAATATATAATTTTCATTTAATTTATATAATTATATATTATAGAAATAATTATAAATCAGGAAAAATGTATGCGCAATAGTCAAATATATTCGTACAGTGTACGTTTACATAGAAAAACAATGGGAAAAGTAGTGCAATGGAATGCAAATAGGCATTCTGTGAAGGTATATTAAGTATAGTTAACATTTCTCGTTTTGTCCGTCATCTTTAAGCTCGTTGCAATGCATTCTGGGATTGCCTTCTCCCAGAGTCAATGCTGACTTCGAATTTCAATTAAATTCCGTAAATTAGGAGGCAGATAGGCCAGGATTGTGTCCTTAAAATTTTCCCTCGGAAGGAAGCTTACTAGGTTTTGAATGCTGGGTCTTATTCGTGAGTAATTCTATAGATTATTTAATATTATTTAATTTTTCTGCCTAAGTCACTGCAGGTGCGTACATGCATTATTTATTTATTTATTTATTTATTTATTGGCATTTTTATGATAGGGCAGCAAGTAGACAGGAAGCGAAAACGGGGGAGGGGATCAGGAAAGTTCCCCGAGCCGAGATTTGAATTTGGGTCGCCCGAAGCGCAACCGCGCTATATGCCGCCACACTGCCCACGAGGCTATCGGCGCCGACAGCCCGACACATGAATTTATTCTTAACCTCACATTCTGTTGTTAATGAGTTTGGAGTATTCTAAGAGCCCGTCCGCATAGAGACTTATCTGTATACGTAAAAAAATTTGTATCGTATCGGCGTTTCGTCCAGACAGATTTTTTTAAACCAGGTTGAAAACGTCACCCTTGCATTTTCGTGTGTACAGCCAATCCGTATATCCGTCAAACATGGCTACGTCACGTAACGCCAACAACAACAACAATGGCGGACTACATGCTTGTGTTCATGCCGCAGAAGCTACCGAGCCTATTAGCTTTACTAAAGTAAAGCTTTATTACTAAGCTTCACTAAAGTTTGTATAAAGCGCGCAAGGTTTATGCAATGTATGCGCAATAGTCAAATATATTCGTACAGTGTACGTTTACATAGAAAAACAATGGTAAAAGTAGCGCAATGGAATGCAAATAGGCATTCTGTGAAGGTATATTAAGTGTAGTTAACATTTCTCGTTTTGTCCGCCATCTTTAAGCTCGTTGCAATGCATTCTGGGATTGCCTTCTCCCAGAGTCGACGCTGCCTTCGAATTTGGATTAAATTCCATAAATTAGGAGGGAGATAGGCCAGGATTGTGTCCTTAAAATTTTCCCTTGGAAGGAAGCTTACTAGGTTTTTGAACGCTGGGTCTTATTCGTGAGTAATGATTTAATATTATTTAAATTTTCTGCCTAATTCACTGCAGGTGCGTACACGCATTTTTTTTTTTTTTGGCATTTTTATGTTAGGGCAGTAAGTAGACAGGAAGCGAAAGCGGGGGAGGGGATCAGGAAAGGTCCCCGAGCCGGGATTTGAATTTGGGTCGCCCGAAGCGCAACCGCGCTATATGTCGCCACACTGCCCACGAAGCTATCGGCGCCGACTAGGGGTGTAACGATACGCTCAGGTCACGATACGATACGTATCTCGATACGGAGTTCACGATACGATATGTATCACGATATTTTGAACAAAATGAAACTGAAATTCAAACAAGGTTTATTAAAAAAAACATTAACAAATTTCAATAATTGTCCTTGTTGTACACACAAGATCACATTTCAATAAAATAAATAAATATAAAATTTTAATAAAAACCTTCTGTATTCAAATTAACAGTTGAATAGGGCTGTCTGTCGCTAAAAATGTTTTTTAAAATTTAACATGAACTTAGAAATATGAATAGGGGCCGTTCACATATCGCGTCTAAAAACGCGTGGAAGGCGCGGCCGCACCGCTTCTCCTTCTTTCCAAAGCGCTTGCGCTCCCGTGGCGTCGGTCGTTGCTATGCAACCTTGAACTGGGCTCTCCAAGAGGATCAGAGGACGTTTCTGCAAAGGATAAATGATTTCTAGCCCTTGCATTAGTTTTACTACGAGATATATTGATGGAGATAAGATATAAAAACCACCATGTACAGCTATGATCAGCTGTTCGGCTGAGCTTTTGATGTTTTGTTACGGAAAGGCCATAGCTGATCGGTTGATTCTTGTCACACGACCTGCGGTGCGCTTGCGGCATTCTGAGAAGTTGAGAATTGCATGCGCGTCGCGACCGCGTTGATCCCATTATGAACGTGCCTTCCGCGCGGCTATATTTGAAAATAATAACTGACTTGCACGCGGAAAAGACGCAATATGTGAACGGCGCCACAGAACTTCTTAAAGCAAAGCATCGCAAGTGTCTTTTGCTTTTCTGTGAGCACAGCTGTTGCTGTGCACTGCGGTGAAAGAAAGCCACGACTTTTCTCACGCGACCATGAAAGAGACTGACATGAGAAACGTTTAAACCTGCTTGCAAGATTCAATGTGTGCCCGAAACACTTACTGAACTAGAGAGCTGATTGAGACACACCATCTACGATAAATCGTTACACCCCTAATACTTATAGTAATTTAAAAATGTGGTAGAATTGGATCTGGACAGGAAGGATAACTCTGGGAGTTGGAAGGGGTGTGTCGCGATTCTGCCTTCTCACATCGCGATACAGATTCGTGGACCTGCGTATCGCGATTTCGATTTCATATCGCATATCGTTACAGCCCTAGCGCCGACACATACATTTTTCTTAACCTCATTCTATTTTTAATGAATTTGGAGTATTCTAAGAGCCCGTCCGCATAGAGACTTGTTTAGCTGTATACGTACAAATTTTTGTATCATATCGTATCTGGCATATTGGGAGCCTGAAACTGCTATTTTTTGAAACCGGGTTGAAAACGACACCCTTGCGTTTTCGTGTGTACAGCCAATCCGTATATCTGTCAAACACAGCTACGTCACATAACGGCAACAACAACAACAATGGCGGACTACATGCTTGTGTTCATGCCGCAGAAGCTACCAAGCCTATTAGCTTTACTGCGCGCAAGGTTTATGCGCATGCTACAAGTCTTATTCTCCTTTTTTAGTGTATCTCTGTGGCAGAATTACAGCGCCACATACTGGTCTGGCATGTATACTACATCATTTTGAGTCGGTTTCAGTGGTTTCGTGTGTACGCAGATATTTTTTGAGATGACGTCGTGTTTACAGAATTTTTTTTAGAATGATGGTAAAAAAAGATCGGATAGGGAAAGCTGTGTGGATGTGGCCTAAATGAGCGACTGCGGGCACATAAAAAACATGCCTTTCCACACAACCTTTCCTTTAAAGCCTTTCGTCCCTTTCAGCAAACATTTGATGCTCTCTAAATAACCACATACAAAAAAAAAAAATCTTAACATGATTCTAAGGCCACCCAGAGTAAATTCCGTAAATTTAGAATATTTTTAGTATTAAAGTTGTTGATATTTTTATGCTGATTTCATGCACAAATTTCTGTGTATGCATACTTAGCGAATGAGACCCACACGTTGGTGCTATTGTATGAATTTTACCGATAGACCAGTGGTTTAAATGTTTTACCGAGTGTGTTTGAGTGTACACGTTAATGCACTTCGAACAGCAGGCACGCAAGCTCCCACTGCGCCACACTGACCTCATCACCATGAATATTGCATGATGGGAACATGGGGCGATGAGATCATATCTAAAGGAAACCCCATTATATTCTCCCAACTCTGCATCTCTTTCACATCTCCTCACTCCTCTCGTCCATCAGCCCTCCCTCCAAAAGAGAGAGCGGAATGACTCATCCTTTCACACCTCTCCCCTGGTGCCTCCTGACAGCCCCGCATACGGGTTTGTGTGTTCCGTATCGGCGTACAAATGAGTCGGGGTCTGTTTTCCTTCTGACTCTCACGCAGCGGGTGACAAAAGACCCCAGCATCTCTCGTTCAGGCAGCGGACATTTTCTCGCAGAAACGCTGAGCCTGCTGCTTTCCCATCTTCTCGACGTGAGTTCCTCGTTTGCAGGAAGACGAGGAAATGCCATGCCTGTGTATGTTAGCATGTGTGAGTCTTGTGTAACTGTGAGAGTTGTCCCAAATTGCGGATGCTGGTTGTCTGCCTGAGCGCTATCAGGAGGAAGCACCGTTTGTGCTCCCTGCTCCCTGTAGGAAATACTGCTATGCTTTGTAAATGATATAGCTGATTCTGAACATGGAAAGGATGGACAGCCCTATCCTTCCTCAATATGGAGGCCACCCAGTCTTTGTTACATCCTTGTGCTCTGTTTTTGCACTTTCATTTGTCATCTGGCTCTGTTTCTCTTTCGGTCTCACCATTAAATGTATTCATCTCACAAAAGGCAACAAAACATCAAAGTTTTGCTCTCTAGTATGTAAGAAGCAGGAAGGTCTGAATAAAAATAATGATCTTGCAAACACTAAAATGGATCTGATTCTCTTCTGTTAAAGGAATCCAAAAAAATTTAATTTCCAAACCTTCTTTCTTTTCGTTGGGGGAACGCAAAACAAAATGTTATGTTCACACTGCTCTTTTGCATACATTGAAAGTGAATGGAGACTGAATTCTCTTTTGTTTTTTTTTCACATATCATTAACTCATGCAGCTATTCCTGAATATTATGTGAGTGAGGAGTGTAAATATTTGCATAAGTGACATATGAATAATATCATTACTGAATAATAACATTTTCATGTGAGGCAATCGACCACAACCTCCCAGTCCATCAGACAAAGGGCAGGTCATAATTAGCAGCATTGATTTCAACAGAAAAGAAAAGCTCTGAGTACATTTCATTTTCTTGTGTGTGAGTGTGCATGAGTGTTAATTTAGTACTATTTATATACTATTATAGTAGTTATTAGTAATTTGAATTAGATTTTTTTAGTCATTTTATGTGCAAATGTAGTTTTTATTAGTTAACAACACTGGCGTCGTAGATGGGCATCATGGCATTAGTGTCCTTTTCAACCTCGATCACTGGTCATTAACTATTCAGCTCCTTTCATCAAACCACACACACACACACACTAATAATGATATCACATTACAGGTATTGATCTACACCATTTGTGCTACACCCGTCACCCGACTCCCCTTATGCCAAGTCCCAAAACACACTTCTCTCCTCGCACTCCACTCTTTTCCCACTTATCTCTTTATATCCCTTCCATCAGTGCATATTAGGTTTTATCAGGGTTCCCGCAATTATTTCTTTGAGATTAATTTTAATTTATTTTTTTATTTTTGTGGTTTAGTGTGTCTTTTTAGAGGTTGTTTGTCTTTCTGTTTTGTTTTTGTTTTGCTTTTTTTTTTTTTTTTTTTTTTTTTGGTTTTGTGTCTTTTTGGGATGTTTTTTTGTTTTTTTGTGTCTTTTTGGGATGGTTTTTGTTTTGTTTTGTTTTGTGTCTTTTTGATATGGTTGTTTTGGTTTTTGTTTGGTTTTGTGTGACTTTTTGGGATGGTTGTTTTTGTTTGGTTTTGTGTATCTTTTTGATATGGTTGTTTTGGTTTTGGTTTTTGTTTGGTTTTGTGTGTCTTTTTGATATGGTTGTTTTTGTTTAGTTTTTTGTTTTTTTGTAACTTTTTGGTATGGTTGTTTTTTTTTTGGTTTTGTATATCTTTTTGATATGGTTGTTTTGGTTTTGTGTGTCTTTTTGGGAAGGTTGTTTTTGTTTTTGTTTGGTTTTGTGTGTCTTTTTGATATGGTTGTTTTGGTTTTTGTTTGGTTTTGTCTGTCTTTTTGGGAAGGTTGTTTTTGTTTGACTTTTTGGGATGTTTTTTTTTTTGTTTGGTTTTGTGTGTCTTTTTGGGATCGTTTGTTTTTGTTTATTTTTGTTTTGCTTGGGTTTTAAAGGGATAGTCCACCCAAAAATGAAAATTCTGTCATCATTTACTCACCCTCAAGTTATTCCAAACCTGTATGAGTTTCTTTCTTCTGCTGAACACAAAGGAAGATATTTGGAAGAAAGTTTGTAACCAGGCTGCTTTGGGGCACCATTGACTTTTCATTGTAGGAAAAAAATACTATGGAAGTCAATGGTGCCCCAGAACTGTTCAGTTTCCCATAATCTTCAAAATATAGAAAGAAATATATACATGTTTGGAAAAACTTGAGGGTGAGTAAATAATGACAGAATTTTCATTTTTGGGTGAACTTTAACTAACCTACCTTAATTTTGATGTATACCAAATGTTTGAAATAGATTTTCTTAATAATAAATGTCTTGCAACTGCATGATACAATGAAATTACAAAAGATGTGTCTAATACCATAGGTGATGTCATGATTAATATCACTTCCTGCAGTTGCACTATTGAATTGTTTTTGTCTTAGCATGCATTATGATGTTACCTCAAGGTTTGGCTGAATTTGTAATAGACTGCCACATTCGTGCTCGAACATGTCATTATTGTCACTCCCTATCAGTTTGATAATAGAGGAGTTCTCTGTTAAGTAACTGGGTGGATTTGTTTGAGTTCATGGTAATAGTAACTACTGTTGCTAAGTAACTGCTGTACTACGAAGTAGGCTCTGTGTGGGTATAATAATTGTTTTCTAATGAGACAATTGGTTAATTGGTTTTTTTCGAAAGATTTTAAGATCAGTGTCTGGCATTCATTCAGGCAAATACCAACAGTACTTGTCTTCTCTTGAGCATACAGTATACGTATAAACCTGTTAGACGGCTTACCCTGTGCTTTCTGCACACACTCACCTTCCTCTCTTTAATAACGCCGTGTATGTGAAAGTCAAGTGGAATTTGCCTCTATTTGTAGCACTGTCTATTTCAACACAAAGAGCACTACATCCCTGCACTTAAAGATTCTTAAAAGGTTTTCCCAGTATGATGCCACAGGAGAACCTTTTAAAGTTCTGTGCAGCTGCTAGGTTGTTCTAAATGACTTGCTATGTGGTTTCTAGGATGTCATGGGTGCAGGCTGTTGCTATGGTGTAGCTAAGGTGTGCTAATTTGTTGTTGTTATGTTGCTAGGATATTGGTTTGAAGGGATTGTTCGGAGTGGCTGTTAGCATGTTGCTATGCAGTTGTTAGGATGTTGAAGGTGGTTTCAAGGATGTTTCTGCATCTTAATCAGGTTGTTGGCACGTTGCTTTGTGGTTGTTAGGGTTTTGTTATAAGTTTGCTAACATTATGGATGGTTCCAAGGGCATTGCTGTTGCTGCATGTGCTGATTGGTTGATGGCATGTTGCTGTGCGGTTGCTACAGTGCTGTCGGTGGTTTCTAATATGATGCTGTATGGTTATTGACATAATTTATGTGTAGTGATAGATTGGTATGTGGTATGTGGTTGTTGGTATGCTGCTGGAGCGTTGTGGATGGTTGCCAGGGAACTGCTATGCAGTTGCTAGAATGTTGTGGATGGTTGCCAGGGTGTTGCTTTGCAGTTGCTTGGGTAATCTGAGTGGTTGATGTTGGCATGTTGCTCTGCAATTGATAGGACTTTCAGGGTTGTTGTTGTTTGGTGGGTAAAGGATAGGTATTTTCCTAAGCAAGCATTACTAATTAGATACATTTTCCGCATATATGAGATGAAAATTAATTATAACAATTATGTGCATGGGGTCTGCTGTTTTTGTGTCACTTCCTCACTGTCATTTTCTCTCTTTTGTGTTTCCACAGGTGATGTCTCAGTAGAGTCCCTTTGTTAAAAGAGCCCAGCCCTGCAACAGTACCTCCACTGCTTGATCCAAAATGTCTGCCACCAAAAGCGGTTACGAGGGCAAGATAGCTGGCCTATACGACCTAGACCGCACACTGGGCAAAGGCCATTTCGCCGTGGTCAAACTAGCCCGTCACGTATTCACGGGCCAGCTAGTAGCAGTCAAAGTCATCGACAAAACCAAGCTTGACAATTTAGCAACTGGCCACTTGCTACAAGAAGTCCGTTGCATGAAACTCGTCCAGCACCCCAATGTAGTACGACTGTATGAGGTCATCGATACACAGACCAAGCTCTACCTCATCCTAGAGCTGGGCGATGGAGGTGACATGTACGATTACATATTGCGTCACGAAGGCGGGGTGGCCGAAGACACGGCGAAAGTGCACTTTGCTCAGATTATACGAGCGATAGCCTACTGCCATCGTCTGCACGTTGTCCACAGGGATCTAAAGCCAGAGAATGTGGTGTTCTTCAGGCAGCAAGGGACGGTGAAGCTAACAGATTTCGGCTTCAGTAACCACTTTCAGCCCGGGACAATGTTGATGACCAGCTGTGGTTCGCTTGCATATTCCGCCCCAGAAATACTTCTAGGCGAAGAGTATGATGCTCCTGCAGTGGGTAAGTGACGAAACCTTACTTTTTGGACATTGCACCTCCTACAACGTCCTGTATCTCATGCAGTTTCCCTTCTTCTGTCTATTTCCAAGTGTGTTGTTTCATTCAGCCAGTCAATCAGAATGCAATTTCTCAACGAATATCACTCCAAAGATTGAAAGATTTGTTGATTTAAGATTCCACAGAATGTAAGATTCATAGTTTCAAAGATTGAATGTTTATCTTCTATATGTTTCCAAGTGTGTTGTTTTATTTAGTTGGTCAATCAGATCTCAGCAGATGATAAATTCTGTCCTGTCGGACATTTAATTTACATGCAGCACAGTCAAACTAATCCAGCAAGGGATTAAATCATAGCAGTTCACGAGCTTGTTTGTGTCACAAGAACGCCGGGTCACCTCACTCTCTTCTCGCAGTTGATCTTCCTCTCTCCTCTCCCCACGTGCCTCTTCTGGGTCTAATCGCCGCTGTTTGCCGAGCGGAAATCTACTGAATGAACAGCACATCTGTGCTCTGGCAGGGTTCAAGCAAGGAGATTTGAGTCAGGTCAGACCTACACATGACTCACTTGACTGCATTCAGAATCCCTGCAGCAAATTCGCACGAGAGCCAAATTGGCATTGAATATGCAGAAAATTAACGGTAGTGAAATGGGTTACAAACGTTGTTTCATTTTGACTATAGCAATAGCTATTAAAGAGACCCATATCATCCGACCACAGAGATGAAAAAAATGTTTCTGCTGCCTGCGGTACATTTTTTTGTTGTGTCAGGCGGACTTTCTTGTATGTGCTGTAATGTTGTGTCTTGGAAAATTGTTTTGAGGATGAATGTGGCTGACTGTGAACTTGCGTTCCTTCTATCCATCATCCATTCTATTGTTCAGACCTGGTCACCATATTAAGCTCTGAAGATTCAGTTAATGGCAAAAAGAGAGGAGGAGAAAGCCGATTTATAAAGAGAGAGAGAGAGATGTTTGGAGAGAGAGACCAAGTCAAGCTGAGAGACAGACTTTAGAGGACACTTGAGCTTAACATTGACGCAGACAGGAGGATGAAGAGTAACTGAAATGACAACAAATCATTTTGTCTCTCTGTCTCTTTCTTGTTACTGTCTTGTTTCAGTTCAGTAGAGCTTTCTAGAGCGCAGATGTGTGCTGAACACAGGCTTTGAACTACAGTTCTGTTCCATTCCCCTGCTCTGAGATTCTAAAGATTCTAATGATTCTGAAGACTCTAAGGCTCTTTTAAGAATCTGTAGAATCTTACAAATCATTAGAATCTTTAATTCTAAGATTCCAAAGGCTTTTAAGATCCTAAAGATTTGAAAATGACATAATTTCAAAAATGTAAGAGTCATTGTTTCAAATAATCAACTATCAATCAAATATTCATAGATTCACAGATTCCAAAGAGATTCTAATGATTCTAAAGCTTCATGGATTCAATGATTCTACAGATTCATAGTTTTAAAGATTCCAAAGATTTAAATATTCTAATTATTTGGATTAAAAGATTCTAAGGATTTAAGATCCAAAGATTAAAATAATTCTTAAGATTCATAGTTTCAAAGATTCCTAGATTTTAAGATTCCAAAGATTGAAAAATTCATAGTTTCAAAAATGCATAAATTCAACTATTCGTTGATTCTAGTTAAACATGCAGAGCTACACATTTTCAAAACTACAAGCCGTTGCTTTGCATGAATGACTAGTCGACTGTTTGATCTTAGGGAAACTGTGAATATTTAGGCTGGTTTTGGGTTCCCCCTGACCCTGATCTGATGCATTTCTTAGGGCGCGTTCACACAAGCTCATGTTCTTGTGTTCAAAAATAGTTGGATGGAGTGCAGTGGAATAGAACAGAATGTAGGGATATGGAGACGTGCTTTGAAAGTTGAACTATTTTTAACTTGACACACTGTCTTAAAAACGCAAGGCTTATGATGAAAGATGGAAAAAAATGAGTCACAAAGCTGGAGACACAATGTACGAGAGAGAGAGACAGACTTCAGAGGACACTTGAGCTTAACATTGTGACAGACAGGAGGATGAAGACTAACAGGACTGACACTGAACCTGTCTCTCTCTTTCTCTCTCTCTCTCTCTCTCGCTGTCTTTCTCTCATTCCAGTTCACTAGGGCATTCTAGAGCACAGATGTGTGCTGAGCTACCATGTGTGCCCTTCCGCTCCTCTGCTCTGACATTATTAATATCATATTTATCTGATATTTTCTGCCAGAGCACCATGTGACTGTGGGACAGTAATTCTCACCGAGGCTGAATGTGCCAGGATTAGATCTGCACAAAGTGGGTCAGCCTCTGCCGAGACCCAACAAAGCGTGCAAAGGAGGCAATGCTCACACACATGCATACATGCTAGGATGCTAGAGGCATGTGAACCTGAGGGTTTGTGTCACCTCTCTCAAAGCGATGGAACTAGAGCAGATAAGGACTGAGTAGTCATGTGTTACAGATGTTTAACTTACTTTATCAGTCAGTCAGAATGAACAGTAAACATGGTTATAAAAGCAATGGAGCTGCTTTGCTATAGCTGTAGCTTAGCGGTGTTTGCCCGAATACATTGTTGTTCATGTGACACAGGTTCATCTGGCTCACAATAGTTCCTGGTTCTGTATGATTCAGGGTTTGAGGGCATGTAACACAACCTGCCCATGTTAGCATCTGGCTAGTTTGGTTAGCATTTGCATCGAAATACTATAGAATTGTTGTAGGGTTGCAAAAGGATTAAAATCAAAATCATGAAATGGTTTAGTGTGATTAAGCAAATCACAAAGGCTGGGTAAATACTGGAAATATACGCACTGCGTGTTTCAGAATAATGAAATGGGTCTTTGACAAATAAGTGTAAAAAAACATAATGGAGATATAATTAATTTTGAAGTTTAATTAATTGTTAACAATGAGATTATGTGGTTTTTATAATCATTTAACACTGCTTTTGTCATTTTTTACAAGATGGACAAAATCTGTCACCAAAAAAGTCATTTGGTTTAATCAAAATTTCGGTTTTACCGAATGACACTTTTGGTTATACCGAATGACGATATATTCGAACAATGCTAACAGGCTGATATCTAGCTAGCCCGCAAAAGGACAATCAAACATTTTATATTTAGTACAAATTTTTAAAATATTACAACATTTTCCATGTTTTATAGCGGTTGTACCGAATGACCTGATGTTTCGGGACATGCGTATGAGCAAGTGAAAACATGAATTTTTCAAATAGTTAAGAGAGTTAGTTACTTTGCTTCATGACCATGTGGTCCTTTGCGGGTGTCTGAATGATGTCACATCCTGTCACATGATATTGACCGCATGACTTGATCCAAAATCATGACCATCTTTATTTTGGTTACTCTGAATGACATCAATGAAATTAATTTTTCCGGACATTCTTTCTCATAACAAAGCAACGACTGTTTGCGATTTTGTTGATGTATGATGTTATGAAATCATGACAGAATAAAAAATATATACATTTATGACATTTTAAGATATTTTAATCACAAATGAAGTGGCTGTATTGGCCTTTGGACGGTTAAACCGAATGACCTTTTGACACTTCAAAATCTTTAAAATACCTTTATATGTAGCAAAAAATAATTAAAACTTTTTGGATTTGATAAAAGAGATCTAGTTGTACTACCTTACATACTCTGGATGTCATATCTTTGTTTTTTATTATTATTAAGGCTTTTGGACAAGGCTTTTTTTACCCAACTATAATGATCATAAAACTATATAGTCATACTGATATATGATCATATATATTTTTAGCCTTTTTACAGCCTTTGTTATTTATATTTTGCTAGCGTAAAAAATACTTAATTAAAAGCATCCGGCTTACACTTGCATTTTGTACCTGAATTATGTTACGTTATTGTGCAGTGGTCTGTATTTCATCTGCTAGTCTGTTTATGTTTTTCATTTGCTAGTCTGTTTATTTTAGCATCTCATCAGTGCCCGTCGGCTGACCCTGTGGCCCGCTGCCCACTGCCTAGTAGTTTAATCAGCTCCTGAAGTTTGCTGGGCACAAGCTGGCAACTGTAATCTGGAAAGCCTTCCTTTCTAGCAGTTCTAGGTCAAGCTGATGCCATTAACCTCAGTAGTAGGGGAGAGAGAGAGATGAGGAAAGAGTAGAAACTGATATCTGATGTTGAAACGTGAATGGAGAAGGATTTTTGTGCATGTTTTTTTTTTAGTGTTCATGCATGAGCCTGAGCCATTGTGTGTGAACGGCTGAATGTTCATTAGCTCTGTCAGAGGTTTTATTCATAGTCTGTAATCAGCTGCTTGACGCTAATCCACTCACAAGAGTTCAGTCACTCAGTGCCAGCTCACATGCAGACACAAACACACATAAGCTGTAATTGCCACTCTGTTCTACACACAATATACAATGCATACAGGATTTGTGGGGACTAAATTGTCCTCACATGGGCATTACAATGTCCTCATGAAGAAAGTGGCTTGATAAATACGCTGTGTGTGTGAAACAGCTCAGTGTCATCAGGATTCAGGTTGTTGACATTGCTGATCAGAGATGTTCTGAGACAGATAAGCTGGGAGAGACTGACTCAATGACATCTCACAAACTCACACACACACACACACACTCAAAGATAACACACACACCTTCACAAACTGGCTTTCTTACACTGCTTTGTCTGCATTTTTCTTTTCTTTTGAAAGAAATTACTACTTATATCCAGCAAGGACGCATTAAATTGATCAAATGTCACTGTAAAGACATTTATAATGTTTGCAAAAGATTTCTATTTCAAATAAATTCTCTGATAAATTAATAAAACTTTCTATCAAAGACTATAGAATAACACAAGACATGTCACTCGTATTGTTTTGAATGGGAGAAAGCGTAACGCTCAATATGGCGGAATAAGTCCCGCCTTCTAAATAAGAGCCAATCGCTGACTAGTAAAGTCATCGCGTCACTGCAGCGGCCGTTAGAATCACCGGTTTCTATAGAAACAGTCAGACACGCGCCTCTGAAATGAGGCACAAGAGACGCGCATTTAGGTCTGCGCATACAGTTTTTTTTGTCATGATTCGAGCGTTTTGAAAAAAAATTATGAGACAGTTGTTGTCAGATTTCATTGGTGATTTCAAATATGAAATTTAATCGAAAGCTTGGCAAACAGCTTTGGAGCTGCATGATGCCCAAGAGGCGTTTCAAAGATGGCCGCCGAGTGAAATGACTTGTCTTAAAGGGACTTTGTTTCTATTCATAAAAAAAAATCCCGAAAAAATGTGTCACAGTTTCCACAAAAAATATGAAACACATTAATAATAATGAGACGTTTCTTGAGCAGCAAATTAGCATATTAGTATGATTTTTTGAAGGATCATGTGACACTTTATTAGAAAATCCAAATATCTAAGATAATAAGATTCCGTTTCCAAACATTTTTTAAAAAAATTTGAAATTTTCCAAAAAGATTCAAAGGATTCTAAATATTCTGATACTTAAAAAAATCTTAAAGGTGTAAATTTTAGCAGCATCTAGCAGTGAGGTTTGCGAATTGCAATATAGGGAAGCTACGGTGGCCAACACAGGACAAAGATGTTGTTGTCTGAGACAGCAGAGAGTAGTCAGTCAAGCAAATGCGCTCTGTAGAGCAGTTTGTCCATTTAGGGCTACTGTAGAAACATGCCGGCGCAAAATGGCGACTTAAAATGTAAGGGGACCCGTGGTGTATGTAGATAGAAATGGCTCATTCTAAGGTAATAAAAACATAATGGTTCATTACACCACTGAAAAAATTGTTATGTATATTATATTGCATTTCTGCCAATAGATCCTCCTAAAATTTACAGGATTCTAACAGATATTCTAAAATGTTTTATTGTAAAAATTCAAAGTTTCTAATATTCTAAAGATTCTACTATTCTACAAACTATAATTAGAATCTTTACAAGACCTCACATCTGGAGACACTCTGTTGTCACATAATGTAACCTCAACACAGACCCATACACACAGCAGCTCCTTGTTAGCCTTCATTTTGTGATCTGTTTTGTGTAAACTGCAGTCACGGCACTCGCACATAGAGAGGTGTGCTGCACTTCAAACAAACCGGTCACACTGACCCTGGATCAGCATAATGACTTGACATTTTGACGATTGAGACATTCGATGATCTTTATCATAATAAACTATCTTTAGCAGGTTAAGTACTCTGACTAAAATAATCTATAAGTTTTAGTTTTGAACATTAATGCACTTGTTTGATCAAGGACACATCACGATTTTATGATGGCGTTTGAACCTTTGGTGTCATATTTCATCTGATGTCCGACCACATGTATATTAAGAGTATTTGAGTGTGCTAATAGATAAAATACGTTACATAACATCCTGCATGCACGTGTGTGCCTGTGCGAGATGTGTAGTGCTCGTGTCTGTCTGTATCTGTGGAGGAACACGCAGTACAGAGAGCAGAAGAGAGGAGTTATTGTCCGAGCAGTTAAAGACACTGTTTAGACAATGCTGTCTCTCAGGACTGTCTCTCTCGCTGATCCTCTGCTCTGGTTCACACAGTACATGCTCTTTCACACAGAATTCATCCTCTCTCACACACACACACACACACACACACAATGTGGGGTTTTCAGTGTTTTATGGTGACTTTCTATAGACATGTTGATTTTTATAGTGTAAAAAGTGTATATTCTATGGCCTGACCCTAAACCTACCCATCACAGAAAACGTTCTGCTTTTTTACATTGTCAAAAAACATCACTTAGTAAGATTTATAGACAATTTTCCTCATAGGCACAAAAATGTCCTCACAAGGTCAAAGATTTCTGGTATTGCCATCCTTGTGGGCCAAACACAGACAGACTGAGACCAGCATGTTATTTTGAATAATTTATTATTATTAATGATGATAATCATGCATAATAATAAATTATTCAAAATTAGGATTATTTTTCATATATATTACAATATTATTTTGATAATAATAGGTTATATATATATATATATATATATATATATATATATATATATCTATAAATATATATATATATATATATATATATATATATAAATATAGATATATAAATAACATTTACAATCATTAACTAAAATGAAATAAATTAAATAATCAATAAATACTATAGACCTATTTAAAAATATATGTATATATAATTGACAAAACACAAAACATAATTACTAAAACTTTAACTGAAACAGAGACTGTAAAAAATAAAATCTAAATCAAAATATTAACAGAAACTATCAGTGATGTTAAAATAACACTGATCCAAGGACAAGTTAAAAATTCCAATCATGTTACAACAAAACAGTAGAAATATCAGGTGGATCTAATGTTCGTCCTCTGGCCACTTCTGAATTTCTCCATACGCCAAAATGGACTTCCAAGAATTCAACAGCCACATTTAACTGCCAGTCAGGTCAGCGCACTAGACCAAAACTATGAATGAGCACATTCTCGGTACCTTTTTGAAATCGAAGGTTAAATGAAATGTTATGAATATAAAACAAGAGATCTGACTGAGGAAGTCTTTTTATTTTTAAAATAATCTCACTTAACTGAGCAAGTCCTAGACCTTCACCCATACTTTTTTTTTTTCTTTTTTTTCACACGCTCTATGCATAAAACACAAGTGAAAAAAGTAAAAGAGGAAGCTTGTTTTCTTGGAAGGCCACCGTGGAAAAGTACGCCTCCAAAACAAACACGTCTCTTGTGGGACTTACACGCCCCCTCTATTACTTTTCTCTCTTTTTCATGTCCCGTTCACCCTGGTCTTGGTTCATGATGTTCTGTAAGACTTCCTGGGATCCTTAGTTGACACAGAGATGGATGGGGAAACAATGTCAGGGATATTTTAGTCAGAAAAGCATGCTTATAGGACCCCATAGGCATAAAGCTTAAGTTAGTTAATTATTGTCTGAGGATACAGTGAATCCGTAGCTGGTTTTATTTGTGTTTAGTTTCGTTTAACCTCTCTTTTTGTGTATTGGTTGGGTGTGATAGTGTGAGCATGTGTCACATGAGGGCACTTCTGTTTTGGATAAAACCCTTGACATGTTTCTTCCCCTTTGCTCCACAAATCTAATTACACTTCCCCCTCCAGGGATGTAAATATTTACTGACAACAGTTTAAAAAAAAAATCAGATTTGAAATATAATACTTTATATATATATATATAAAGTTGCAAGAAAAAGTTTGTGAACCACTTGCAGAATCTGTGAAAGTGTGAATAATTTGAACAAAATAAGAGAGATCATACAAAATGCATGTTATTTTTTATTTAGTACTGTCCTGAGTAAGTTATTTTATATAAAAGATTTTTACATGTAATTCATAAGACAAAAAATAGCTGAATTTATTAAAATTACCCCATTCAACCATTGATTCTCAATACTGTGTGTGGTTACCTGATGATCCACGGCGATGTTTTTTTGTTTTGTGATAGTTGTTCATGAGTCTCTTATTTGTTCTGAGCAGTTAAACTGAGCTCTGTTCTTCAGAAAAATCCTCCAGCTCCTGCAGATTCATCAGTTTTCAAGCAATTTTGCATATTTGAACCCTTTCCAGCAGTGACAGAATGATTTTGAGATTCATCTTTTCACACTGAGGACAACTGAGGGACTCAAACACAACTATTAAAAGACGTTCAAACATTCACTGATGCTCCAGAAGGAAACACTTTTGGAATTTGAAGATCAAAGTAAATTGTATTTTATCTGTTTTCCAGAAAACATGCACGTGTCTTCTATCTCTTCCGAAAGGCAGTACTAAATGAAAAAAAATATATATTTAAACAAAATAAGAAAAATTGTGACATCTTCATCCTGTTCAAAAGTTTTCACCCCTCGGCTCTTAATGCATCGTGTTTCCTTCTGGAGCATCAGTGAATGTTTGAACCTTTTTTAATAGTTGTGTTTGAGTCCCTCAGTTGTCCTCAGAGTGAAAAGATGAATCTCAAAATCATACAGTCACTGCTGGAAAGGGTTCAAATATGCAGATTTTTTCTGAAGAACAGAGCTCAGTTTAACTGCTCAGGACAAACAAGAGACTCATGAACAACCATCACAAAACATAAAAACAGTCGTGGATCATCAGGTAACCACACAGTATTGAGAATCAATGGTTCACAAACTTTTGAATGGGGTAATTTTAATAAATTCAGCTATTGTTTTGTCTTGTGAACTAAATGCAAACATATTTTATGTAAAATATCTTACTCAGGACAGTACTAAACAAAAAATAACATGCATTTTGTATGATCTCTCTTATTTTGTTAAAATTATTCACATTTTCACAGATTCTGCAAGTGGTTCACTAACTTTTTTGTGCAACTGTATATATATATATATATATATGTGTATACATTTTAAATCCCAGATTGCGATATTTAAAACCAATAAATGTGGCAAATAGATTTAAGATTAAGTCTGTTGTTGTCTGTCTTTCAGATATCTGGTCACTGGGTGTGATCCTCTATATGCTAGTGTGTGGACACCCACCCTTTCAAGAGGCCAATGACAGCGAGACCCTCATCATGATCATGGACTGTCGTTACACTGTGCCCAGCCACGTCTCTCCAGAATGCAAAGAGTACGTATGTCATCTGAGCTTTGATTTCCCTCAGGCACACATGAACTAATACTGTATACAGCTTTCTCCGATTTAAGAGTTCACTATTTCTGGAAACCAGTATTACCAAGAACATGACCCTCGTAATACGCTTTCCATTAAGAATTTCCATGCTGATCTGATGCATACCCACAAAAACATGTTTGAGTAAATAGATTAGTTTTAAGATGTCATTGACAGCCTTGTGCCACTGGAACACAGTGTTGTGTTGTGTTGTGTTTTTTTTCCCTGAGAACTGGCAGGATGTAGCCTCTCAAACACCACTCCCTCGCACTCCAGTTTGTACCACTTTCACGCCAAACTTCATACCTACGTGTAGACCAAAGCCCATCTGAACATACTGTACTTTATCTGTTTACACCCGCTTGTACCAGCCAATCACAGGTTGTGGCTCTCTAAATCAAACAGACTGTTTTTGAATGAGTAAAGGTTCCTGGAGGTTAGATTTAGGAGCAAGTTATAACAGACGCACAGAATTTCCATCCTTGGGCCAGGTGATGGATACTGAGAGTAACAGGCCAAGACAACTCCCTCATTTTGTTTCATAAGGGCTTTAACTAGATATTCCAGTTGGATATGCTTGACTTCCTAACTAAGCTTTAATGCACTTTTCGAATCATAACATTGTACTGTTCTTAAGAAGGGTAGGGCATGATTTGGAATTTGGAATTTGAATTTGAATCGAAATCGTGCCACAGAAAGGCTTTGCAAGAATACATAATTACATGATTAATTTTGACTAATTAGGACTATTTATTCCCTCATATAGAATACGTTTTTCTCAAATAATGACTAAATTAATTCCAGTATTTTCAAAATAATTAAAAGAAAAAATGTCTTTTTTGATTTTTTTCAAAACCACATTTTTCAGATAACTTTACAATAATAATAATATAATATTTGTATTAATAATTATTGTTTTTATTTATAAATATAAATATAAATATTTATAAATATAAATATATATTTGTATAGGTGCCACTTTAAAAAAATCACCTAATGATGATTTCTAATGTAATCTAATGCAAGCAAAACCACACAGGAAAAAAACTCTATAAACTACTTGAATCTAGTCATTTGACCATTAAAACAGACATGTTGATCTGCTTCATCAATGCTGAAAAGTTTTCCAAAAACACCTGCAACTGCTGAAAAAGAAACAATTTATTAAAAGTCAAGGGTCAAGAGCGCAACTAAAGTAAACACTGATCTCAGTTGTGGTGACATCAAATGAAACATTTTCAATAAAACATCAACATCTAAACCTCTGTTAATTCTGAATAAGAACTTCTGTAGAAAATAAAGAAATAAAGTCAGTCTGGTTAGTAATAAATGAAGCTGCTAATGCTTTTTGTGGAGTTGTTTAATCAGATCTGGAGATATTTAATGTCTTTTATCTTCAGAAGAAAGTAGTTTGTGTTCTTATTTCGCTTTCTTTCAGTGTTTGTTCACAGCAGATGTTTAAATGAATGAAAGAATGTTTCAGGAACATCAAACTAACTTTTAAATAACATTCTACTAACATTAAGGAAACTGGACAGTTTTATGTTCTTGGAATGTTACAGATCAACGCTACTAGAATGTTGAATTTTAAATCAAAATTAAGTTGAAAGAACGTTTGTGGAACACGTTCCTCTAATAGTCAAGAAAACTGGACATTTTTTACATTCCCAGAACCAACACTGAATATTTAGAGAACGTTCTTATAACAAAATTCTGCATCCTATTAGATACCATATTTCACATTCAGGAACTTATAATTTACAAACCATTCTCGATTCACTTCTGAAAGGCGCACAAGCCTGCTTTAAAGTGTGTTCACCGCAGCTCTATAGTGACCAGATTTTTACACAAGGCTGCCTTTTGTCAGAGTGAAGTTATTTTTAAGTGGGTTTATTCCAGGCTATTTGTAGTTAGAACATCCCCAAAGCAACAGCTCTCAGGCTTGAGTTTAGGTCTGAATCAGTCAATTGTGCAAGAGTGTGCGTATGAGTGTGTGTTAGACATCTGGGCTTGACTGCACAGCCAAACATAGTGACTGGGTCACATGATCTCCACCGCAATCAAAAGCTCCCTTTAATGGGAAGAGTTTTCTTAGAGGAGGAGAACACTTGTGTCTTTAGGCAGACTTTCATCTTGCTGTTGATCTGTAGTTTGCTTTTTTTCCACCCTTCTTCCTCACGGCTATTTAAGGTCCTGAGGTTAAACACATCAAGAGACTCTGCTGATGTTCAAGGGCAATGGAGCATGTGGGATTATAAACACACACAAACATTCAAAGACATAAAAAACACTTTGAAAGGGAAAACATCTCCCTCTGCTGGTCCTCTATGTGAGATGCAGGAACGTGTGCCAGTACCGCAGTGAAATAAAACACTCAAATGCCTTGAATAAACAAGCTGGATGCAGTGCATTCACACATACACACGCAAGCTTGGATCGCAAGAGTTCCAACCAATTCCGTATTCTTTCAGTTCGCTTCACTGAAGCACCAATTCTCTGCAGGTGCTCATGAATATTAATCAGCAGAAAGATAAGCATTTCCTTTTCATTCTGTCTCCTCTGACTGCAAGATGCGCCTGTGCAATCATCGTCTGTCAACCAGGCAGAGAATATTTATTAAGATTGCTAGAAAAGGAAAGTATGAAAATTGCAAGTAGAGTGAGACTGAAATGAAGTGAGATGGAGGCAAGTGTGATGGGGGGTGACAAAATCAAGCCTTTTGAGAAGATGGGATTTTTCTTATTTCTTTTTTTCCCCCACAGAAGGTCATGTCTGATGTTCTCGTTCTGCTCTGGTAAAAAAGGATTAACAATCTCTCATCATTCTCTCCTTCTTTATTTTCATTTTTTCCTTTCAGTTTGATTTCACGAATGCTGCAGAGGGATCCTGCTAAGCGGGCATCTCTCACAGAGATAGAGAGCCACCCTTGGTTGCAAGGTGTTGACCCTTCGCCTGCCGGTTACACAGCTGCCCCACTTACCTCTCACCGCAGTTTGTTACCCGAGGAGCATGAGTTCATACTCCAGGCCATGACCAGTGGCAGCATCGCTGACCGAGATGCCATCCAAGAGTGAGTATCTCTTTATTCTTCTTAGGGTGCGTTCACACTTGTCATGTTTGGTTCGATTAAAACGAACCCTGGTGCGATTGTTCGGTTAGTGCGGTTCATTTGAACATAATGTGAATGCTGCCATCCGAATCCTGGTGCGCACCAAACAAGCGTACTGAGACCGCTGAAAAGATGGGTCTCGGTCCGCTTCCAAACGAACTCTGGTGCGGTTCGAATGATATATGAACGCAACACGGACCAAAGACATGTAACCGAACCAAAAACAGGAAGATGAGACCCTAAAAAGGACAGAATCCTCACGCATGACGGTTTTTCTCGTCATAGATGCGTTTGCCCATCACAGGCAACAGACGCGCGTCTTCACGCAGCAGATCATTTGTGTGTGTGACGGATGGATTCCCGCCGGTGTTTTGACTACTTTATAAGCTTTTTATACATTTTATAAGCTCTTCACGAGTTCCCAGCTGGCCAAAATACCATCACATGCAGGCTACGCACACACAACGAGCACATTTACCTCAGCAAACAGCATTGTTTTGGATGTCCAGTAAGTTCCGTCTCAAAATAGGCAACACGTCATAAAATCCGACCAATCACGTTGTGAATGTATCCCTATGCCTTAAGGTTCGGTATCTTTTGGTTCGGTGATAAAATTGCCAATCTGAACACTAACTGGACCAGGACTAAATGTTTTTTATTTTCTTCTTTGGTCCGGACCAAATGAACCAAACAAACCGAACTACAAGTGTGAACGCACCCTTAGATACTTTCTTTTGGTCCCAGAATACATCTGTTAATACAAATACATTTTGTGTCATAGAGCTTTGGAGGCTGACCGATATAACCACATCACAGCCACGTACTACTTGCTGGGAGAGCGACTCCTTCGAGAAAAGCAAGAGCAGTCAAGTCTCACTCCTGAACAAAGACATGCACAGTAAGTCCCAGTATTCTTAAACATATTTTGAAGCTCTGAAGGTCTTGTTATCTTCTTATGGTAGACTTAATAGGGACTTTCGCACCGGAAGAACCTTTTCATAGTTCCTAGAACTATTGACTGAATTACCCGGATTTTGCCATCTTCTCACTGCAGGAACTAGGAACGATTTTAGTTTAAGGAACTCCTTTTGGGGGAACTAAATTAGCTCCTACTTCAGAGTAGGGTCTAAACCAGCACTATAGGAACTATCAGTGACGTGAGTGTACGTTGGTGTACCCAGCATTTTTATAAAGCCCTGTAAACATATTTACTTCATGAACATGGAAAATGCGCGATAACAGCATTTACCTGCTGTCTGCAGGGTTGTCTTCTTTTCTCCACCTCAATGATATGCAATACTGAAAGTTGTCATAAGAGATTTTGTCTCTTAGCCCCATTTTTTGCTCTTTCAGTCACAAAGATTATGCATTTACATTCCATCTTCATTATCACGAAACCCATGACACACAACAAACAGAGCTCCGATCATGGCATCCTCTATTCACCGGTTTATAGAGTTTGTAAATGCCGCGCTTAAAGACACCCCTGTTGGCCGCTTCTGATTGGCTAATTCCTATAACTGAGTTCCTAGAACTATTCGGTGCAAAAGCCCCTAATCTTACCACATAACCCTTGATACCTAAAGGTTCGTAATACATTGTACTGAGTATTGTTATTTCCTCCCACTTCAGGAGACCCATGTCGGAACCACTGGACTTGGTAAGCCAAGTGCCCCAGACTGATACACTAAGAGGAGCACCTCTGGGTCCCTTAGCACCTCTAGGCTCTCTGTCTTCCGGCTATGTCCGACGTGGTGTGAGCGAATCTGGGGACCTGCTGGCTCCCAAACCTAACCGCCATGACAACTCCTTCAGTGACTTTTGCAGCACAGCTCCATGCTTGAGCCTCAGTTTGCGCCCTCTACCTCCAGACCAACCTACTGTCAAGAGCCTTGGAGCCTTACAGCAGATCTGCGAGGAAGAAGAGGATGAGGATGATGAAAAGGAGCAGAACCAGGATGAGGTGGAGCTTGAGGCGGCATCTGGAAAAGTGGATCCATGTCCTTCGACAGATCTATCGTTGAATCCTTCTAGAATATCTTTGCAATCAGAGACTCAGAGGAGAACTGGGAGGCCGTCAAGTAAGGTGATGGGAAACTGTGAAACTCTGGCCGAGGAGGAGGAACTTGATGCAGGGTTGGAATGCACAGAAGAGCAGAAGAATCCTTCAGAATTAGTGTCTAACATCTCTTCTGGCACCATGGAACATCAGGTAGAGAATTCCTCAAAGACTGAAGCCCATGTGGAAGAGTTCAACCACACAGAGCAACCAGGAAGAGGAAGGGACAAGGATGTTTTTTCCCACCCTAGCTTCTCTTTAGATGAGCAAGAAGGAGAACAGATTCAAGATCCAAATATAGATGGACTTCCACCAGCTCCCACACTAGATGTTGTACAGTGCTGCTGGGGACAGCGTGAACCTTCACAGGACACACTAGAAAATAACAATAATACCCTAGCCAAATCTCGACTGCTCGAGGTTGGGGTGGTGTCAACCCCTTGTGGTTCCCCGAGGTCCCTGCCAAGGAACCACTGTGTGGACCTGGGTCCTGATGGGGTGGAGATGCGTAAGACTGCGGCTGAAGTCGAGAAAACTGAGGAGGTACAACCTAAACCTCAGAAAGACCTCCAGGGAACCAGGGAAACAAGTACTGACTCTGCTATTCGGGCCGATCCCAGCAAGGTCAAGAATGTGAACTTGCGAGAACGTCTGCTGCAGTTCCCACTCTGTGAGAAAGCCTTGTCCTTCAACATCCAGCCCACCTCTAAAGAGAAGCTTCTCCCATTTGCACAGTATAACTGCTGCCATGTCTTGTAGAGATTTTGCTCCCAAGATCAAAGAACAAACTTCCATCATTAGAAGCCCTCCAATCTCTGCAACTTTCTCTGAGTTGTTCAGACACTAAAAGAAAAAGTGTGTACTCACCTCATACTGTAACCTCAGAGGTGCTTTCCCACACAATCTGCTAATTGTATATCTTTATTTTCTTTCCCTACCCAGCATTCATTGCTGCTTTCCTGTAAGACATTTAACCTTTTGGCGATGCTGTGTATATGAACACCTGTATCTACTGATACTGCTCACTATATTCTGTGCTATCTCAGAGACTTTTATTAGAAGTAGCATATGTCTTGCTAGCGTAGAAGCTTTGATTCAATAACTTGTCATTTTGCACTGTATATCTTTACCACATTAAGAGTACCACAGAGTTTAATCATATCACTAAACGAGTGACTGAAGACCATGCTTCACAGTGACACAGAAAAAGGCTACACAAGAACATACGGTGAACAATCACAACAAGCCATTTAGGCTCAAGAACTAGCCGCCAGTCAGTGTAGTAGTCCTGACAGGTTTTTAGTCATTCATTTGGTTTGTTTTTGCCGGTGACTGTGAGGTAACGTTCTTTACTCACAGAACTTTGAAGAAGTTGCATGCTGTGGCATTGCTGAAGTTGTTCCCGCACCACTGTCTCATGCTAGCATGTTAGCTTGTAGCTTCACTGTCAGGCAGTGGGGCAGGAAGCCACATTGATACAGTGGACAGTGACAGTTTGGGAGCATGGTTATGATAGCATGCTAAATGAGAACATAGCATTAGCATTTTGTGAGCTGGGGACTGACCAGGGAAAGATGCTAAGTATATCTGTGATATATTTTCAAAAAACAAAAAGAGGGCTCTACCAGAGATTATTCTGAGAGATTATAACTAGAGACTTTTTGTGAAATGGATGTAATATTACACAAAAACAGAAGACTGGTCTTCCTGGAGCTGTATTTTGGAGTTTGTTTTAAAACTGCTAATTCTTGGAAATATTATGAAGCTTTTATCAAATATTAAGAGAGTTATCAAGGGTTTTTTGGAAAGATGGTGACAAAGACATCTTTTTTTTTCTTTTACGTAAGGAGATATGCGAGGGAGATTAATTACATAACATTGAACATCTATTTTTGTTTAATCATTTGCTTTTGGGTGCATTTTTAACATATGTTGTATGGGGATAAGCTCTGAAATTTCTGTTCATGTACAGTGTATATATAATTTTTAAACATTATGCTGTTGGTATGATGTTGTATTTTGACCCTTGCACCGTATACATACAAACATTTCAATCCCTCCTTATTCAATGAACATAGCGACTTTTATGACACTAGTTTGACGATCGACAAAGATCTTGTGTCAAAGTTGTAAATACATTCGAAGAGCTGTACGCTAACGTAACGCTAAATTGCGTAGCTGAGCCTAGCTTAAAATGTACAAAAATCCAGCCTTTGTATGTTGTAATGGCATGAGTGAAGCTAGCGGTTACTATTGTTTTTACCTCCTAAACAGCCTAAACATGATCACATAAACATCTAGATAGCAGGTGTGACTGTGGTTACTGTTACTTTGGTACTCTAAAGGACGTCAAAGTTATTCAGTCACTTCACATGTTCGTAAGTTTCTGCGCTATATATAGTACATCTGTCAGTGGTGAATTAATTATTTTTAGTCATACTGTAGTCAATGTAAATGCAAATGTCAAATACCCCCTTTTTTGTTTGTTTTTTTGCAATATCTTGGACCACAAATAAGCTTGACCAAATGCACAAGAATAGATGTAATAATATAAAAGGTGCTTTGGCGAGAGATATCGAGAGTTATTACATCTCTGTAACGTGAAATTTGAAAATTCATTCCCATACAAAGTTTTAACTAGGAACAACCATCCTGACCTGTGATGTTTTGTAAGTACAACCTTCTGAACCAATCGGATGGCAGAGTGATATAAAGCCAGATGTGCACTATATTGTTGTAATCAGCATTTTCTTTTCTTCTTATTTTGATGTTACTCATTTGACATGGGTCTCCATCCTTCAAAGCATCTGTAATCACTTCTCAACAGTTGGATTTTAGTTTGTCTATAGTCCCATTGACCCTTACTAAAACTATGACTGTCTCAATGAGATTAATTTATTTTTATATTTATTTATTAAAACTGATTAAACTGCCTTGTGTCATTGTATTTTTTTCTCAAAGAATTTGTGTACATGACCACAGTGATCTTCTTGTATGGTTTAAGCCATTTATTACATGACATGTTTTTCTCAGTTTAAAGCTGTTTGAATATTTACGAGTTTCCTCAAGGCCACTTATATCACTATACATTTGCATGACATATTCAGTGAAGCAAGCATTGCATGGTTATTTATATATTTTAAATGTAAAATACAAAGGAACTGATAAAAACAGTTAAAATTGTCACAATATATTTACAAAAAAAAATTGAAAAAACAAATATACAAACAAAACAACAGCAACAAACTATACCATAGTGATTGTGGAGAACTATTTTAAAAATCATTAATACAGCACAATAGGGGTCTATGTTAACCCACTATCATAATTGTATCTTCCTTGACCTCAATCTGTTTTCAGTATTTTTCAAAAGGTACCACAGATGCAAATAATTATTAACTGGGGCTTAAACAGCCTGTAAACTGTAGAAGCTATCTTTGGAAAACTGTACCATATGGTACATCAGCAGGCTAAATATACAGTGGCGTGATAAGTGATATGACTTTATGGTACCTCCCTTTTTGTGATTGTCTCCATAGAAATAGTGATCACTTAATCACTCTCCCATTTTGGCCTTTGAAGAGAGTTTATCATCCACACGAGAGCTCTTGATCCTCTGTTGGGGGGAAAAATTCACGATTTTTTTTTTTTTTTTTTTTTGGTTATGTAAACAGTCCATAACATAAATTCGATTTTAAAATAACTGGCTGGTAAATCACACAAGGCCTTTAGTCTTCATGCGCCATGAGAAACAAGTCATAAAGTAATAAAGACAGATAGCATTATTACCGTTCTGTCAGCTTTATTAACTAAAATTGGGAAACAGATTACTGAAAATGACAGACCATTTCTTTATTGCTAACTACATACTAACAGCTAAAACTAGCATAATGGTGAATGTAACTTTTTCTCACCTTTGTATATAGATAAAGACTTTAAATGTAATATATATTGTTAAACAAAGTAGCAGAATGCTAAAATGCTAACAGTAAACAAAAGTGGTACCTGTTTCTTAAGCGCTTGCATGGAGTGATACTCGATTTGCTCTCTCTTGATTCGGAGCCAATCCGGTTCATCAGGGATCATGAAGGCCAAAATCATCTTCACCATGATCAGGACGTGCTAGAGGACATAAACAAAATTCATTCATAAAGAGATTTGGTGCAAACAGCAGCCAGCTAATTCACTTCAGATAAATGCTAGCTTGCTTATGGAGCGTTCAAGTCCTTCTGGGAAGTTTGTATTTACAAGTTGCGAAGTCGTAATTATGACATCATGTGCTTTCAAATCACTTTGATCAGAGCAAGATGTTGATACATCTTTTTTGTCTTGCACCATCAGATGTGTTTTTGCTTTTATTCAATTTATGAAGGTGCTGTAAACTGAATATATATATAGATATTAGGGCTGTCAAACGATTAATCGCGATTAATCGCATACAAAATAAAAGTTTGAGTTTGCCTAATATATGTGGGTGTACTGTGTGTAATTATTATGCATATATAAATACAAACACATTCATGTATATATTTGAGAAATATTTACAAGTATATGTATTTATTTATATTTTTATATAATTTATATTATATATAAATAAAAATATTTTGTACATAAATAACATATTTCTCTTAAATATATACATTTATTTGTGTGTATTTATATATACATAATAATTACACAAAGTACACCCACATATATTAGGCAAACTCAAACTTTTATTTTGTATACGATTAATCGCGATTAATCGTTTGACAGCCCTAATATATATATATATATATATATATATATATATATAATATCATAATTGTACAATACTTTAGTATTATGTACATGCAACTTATAAAAAAATAATAGCAATTTAATTCATTTAAACACATTTACTGTCAACTATAGAAGCTGCATCCATATCTACCATGTTTTCTCACAGACACACCTCCAACTTAAAAAATCTGGGCTCAAAGTTTCTCACTCATAATTATGAGTTTGACTTTGCGTTTGCATCCATGTGCATTCCTCGATAGAAATTTTACATTCCCAGAACATTCTCAGAAAGTCCCCACTGGTAAGAACGTTGTCTAGTAACGTTCCCAGTACATTCAGAGACGGTCACGATGTGAAGTTCTTTTAAGGTTTGGGGGACGTTATTTGGTGGACCTTCAGGGAACATTCAGGACATTCTGGGAATGTTTAGGGGAGTATTACTATAGGACGTTCTGTTAATTTCCCAAATGTCCTCTGTAACATTCTTGTATGACCATAAAATAACCAAAATAGAATGTCCCCCTAAACTCATATCGGGAACATTATTAAATGACCAACAGAGGACCATGTGGGAACGTTCTGTTAACTTCCCAAATGTCCTCTTTGTAACGTTCTTTTTTGACCATAAAATAACCAAAATGGAATGTCCCCCTAAAGTCATATAAGGAACCTTGAACTGCAGCACTTTCATTACCAAAAGAGGACGTTTTAGGAACGTCCCGAATGTTCTGTAAAGGTTTGGAATTTTCATAACCTTTAGAGAACTTTTAGGGAACGTTGCACAAGTTCCTGAGAATGTCACCTTCTGCGTGGGTTTAACTTATAAATGTGTTCTTTCCAGCATGACTTGAACATACCCTTTGTCAAATTCATTTAAAGGTATAGTTCACCCAAAAATGAAAATTTGGTCACTTGTGTCATTCCAAACTAGAGCTGTCACAAAACTGGAATTTCCACTTCGATACGATACCTTGAAAAATATCGATATTCGATACTATTTTCGATACCACGGGGAAAACTGCCATAGGCTACCATCATACAGATAATGTATTCGTATTTACTTGGCAAGAGGGACATTTTGACATAATTTTGTATGTATTTGACCATTTAATCGCAACAGGCCATGAAAAAGAAGTCAATCTGGTTCTTGCGAGCTGTTTGAGTGGCTTTATGTGAGCGGCACTTATATAGATCAGAAGAGAAGAAAGAGCGAGAATGCGCAGCTGGTATCAGGGTATCGGTTTATCGATACTGCAGAAAAGGCGCATTGGAACCGTTTCAGATATTTCAGTATCGATACATATTGAAATATTGATATTTTTGACAACACTATTCCAAACCCGTATGTGGTACACAAAAAGCAAATTCTGACATTATCAACGAAATTTGAACATTTTTGTCCTTTTTGGAGCTTGAGGTCACTATTTTCATTTTTGGAGTAATTATTCCTTTGACTCTTTCCGAGGTTGTACCAAAATCTTCTCTAACCTCCACAATGACGGCAATGACTAGAACTTTGTTGGTGCTGAGGCCGGCTTCCTGTGTGAATTCCCTCACACGTGGGGACAGAAGCAACAGCCAGCAGTTAGACATGACCGAGATGAAGCTCAGCACCTCAAACGCCGGCTGTAAAACAAGACAAAGTTTTACACATGTTAGGAGTCGCAGTATCATTTAAAACATCCTCACATGAAGTACTGACTTCTGACCTGCCATACTCCCATGTTGGCCACAGGGGCAGAAAAGGGCTTGTTGAAGAGCTTGCAGAGCTTGTAGGCATCTGTGCGGATCTCTGTGAGGTTGTTGAGCAGTAACAGAGGGGCAGTGAGAGGATAGACGCAAGAGAAAAGACTCAAGTAGCCAAACTGAACAAGCAGCTCGATGTACTCCGCAAACAGCCCCTTAAGAGGAACAAGATTGAGAATTTAAGGAAAATACAATTCTTCATATTTGAGCTAATTTGATTGCTACTCACTGGGAAAGCTGGCAGGCTGCCCTGAGCCTGGAGACGGTCCACCTCTGGATCATCTTCCTTCAGGTTCCTGTCTCCAGATGTGAGGAAACGGTCCACCAGGAAAGGAACCACCACCTCAGTGAATTGATTCACTACTTGGGTCACGATCAGAAGAGAGGCCAGTCTCTGTGGATGAAATCAAGGGTACTGTGTTAAGAAGTGTTGTTAAGATCGTATGGAAGAGTAAGGAAATTCTCACCTTGCGCAGTAGAGGCATGTCCTCCTTGAAGAAGGCAATGTGGAATAGCACAGCAAAGTTATTGAAAAAGGTGAACTGAATGAGAGAGAGAGACAGATAAGGCAAATGGGACATTTTCATTTAGTCCTACAGAAAATTCTGGTCTGGACATACACAGCTCTCAGCATTTAAAATATGCTTGAGATCTTTGAGGTATAACATCTGCAATGATGTACAGACTTTTACATTTAAGAGAATGAAGGAGATAAGGACGGTATAGAGAACTATAGAACTCACCACGAGGACTTTGGTCGTATGATGATAGTCAAAAGATGATTCCTCCCTATGATTTTCTGAAACGAGAGAGAGTTACTTTTTTTCTATTTGCTAAAACTTAATTTTCTTATATTTTTGTATTATTGTATTTTAATACAAAGAATATTAAGTCACAGAAAATATTATGTCATCAGTATATCATATTTACATTATAATTTATAATATAATCATTTATTATGTATAACAATTATATATGTGTGCGTGTATATATATAATTCTTTTTTTTACATATTACTTTGGTGAAAATATATCAAAATATCAATATAGTCAAAATATCCCTATAATTTCTGAAAGAAGTGAGAATGTTTTGTTTTTTATTTCCTATAACATTTTTGTTTATTTTCTTATATATTTTTTATTAATTTATATTAATTCCAAGAATATTTACTCAAAGTCACAGAAAATATGACATCATCATTATATAATATTTATATTATAATTTATTATGAATAGCATAATATATGTTTATATATATATATATATATATATATATATATACACTATATATATGATTTTTACTATTTACTGAATATTTGTAAATAATACAAATATTGTATAAATTTAAATTTTTATATTTTTACATATTTGCTGTAAGTAAGATTTATATATGTACAGAATATATATATATATATATATATAATTTCTATTATTTGCAGAATATTTACTCAACAGTCACTGGTGTCCAATATTTTCTATAGTCTATTTATGATATACTATTGATAGCATATTTTAATATTTTGCTAAGTTATCCCTCTGCGTGAGGAAGATTCATTTAGATCCGCTCTGATGGATAGATCTGTTTAGATCCGCTCTGACGGACAATAAAAACTCCCTGAAATTTCCTAACTCTTCCATCTAGATAGCGAAATTCTCTGTTTTTACCCTTATATCTATTTCTTATGTGTTACATTATTATTATGTATTTGGTTCTTCTTTATGTAAAGCACTTTGAATTACCATTGTGTATGAAATGTGCTATACAAATAAAATTGCCTTGCCTTGCCTTAAATATGAAAATAAGATCTCATCAGTATAACACATTTATATTATAATTTATTTTATATAGATAAATGGATATAGATATACAACATGGTTTATTGGGATGATTGACAATTATTGAGTAGTTTTGTGTCTCTCAACATATATAATCCTGTTATTTTCCCTAATCCTGATTACCTGATTCTGTTAGCCGCAGGGCCACGTTACGATATATATTCCCCAGCACATTGGTGTAGACAATATGGGCTATAGAAGGGAGGTATAGCAAGATTGCTGTGAAGTATGATCCAGATCCTTTGTGCCAGTTTGAGACTAGACGCTCACAGAAATAGAAACCTGCCATCCCCATGACCACCAGACCCAAAAACACCCCGACCACGGGCACTGACACCAGACCCATCCTAAGCCTCCTCTTCCATTCGGGAAACAGCGGCTCCAGTCTGCCCGTGACCGGATTGGTGCCGAGTTCTCCATGGAAACCCGGTCGGGGCTCTTGGAATTGTTCGGCTAAATTGAAAGTGCCCCAGCGATAGGATAAAGACGCACTCCTCCTCTTCCACAGCTCCATGAATATTGTGGACCACAGCATGCTGAAGACTGCCTGCACCATGTAGGAGCTGACTGAAGGCTGGTCATCATCGTCCTTTGGTGGTGTCGACTCGCTGTCAGTTTTGTTTCCACTGGAGAAGTTGGCACTTGGGAGGAAAAAGGTGATGAAGAGGCCCAGAATGGCTGGAGGAAACAACGACAAAGTGTAGAAGTCCAAAAAGCTAAAATAATAGGCTATAGTGCCACCAAAATAAGAATGGATGGAGTCTGTAGAGAGAAAGAATGAATTATTAGTGTTACAATAATAAAGTTATTTTCATTTTGAATTAAAATACAATATTAAGTTAACTCCAACCAAAGCTTAACAAAAGTTAATCTGGCTTTGCACCATAACAGTGTATGTAAATACAAGCAAATATTACACATACTAAAATACCTAAAATATGAAAAGTTATAATATATTATTATTACTTCATTTTTATATTTGCATTTTCATTAGTATGTATAAAATTATATAATACATTTATGAGCTTTAGTCAAATGACTTCATTTTATTAGTGTCACCATGATGCCCATTAAAATGGATTAAATGGTCCTGAACAAAAGATAATTGTGTTTAATTTAAATGCTGGATGGGTAGAAAAAGAATGCATAATAAATGTCTAATTATTTATGTCATGTGAATGTCTGTTTGTACCTAAAGGCTGCCCCCACAGACTCTTCTGAGAGTACCACTGCTTTCCCAGAGCTGTCAGAAGCTTCTGCTCATGTAGGGGAGTGACGTTTCGGATCACACCTGCTTTCTCCAGCTTCTGTACTGCAGCACAGAGAAAGAGAGGGATGGATGGATGGACGGATGGACGGACAGACGGATAGATAGAATGGATGAAGGGGGCATAGCATTGTGAATCTAAGCTGCATGCAGTGACTAAGCAGTTCAGAGAGAGAGGAGAGTGCAGCCTATTGGCTACTCATGGAACTGCATGCTATGAATAGAAAACTAGCATACTGTTTACTACTATACACTGTATAATGTATGCTGTTTTATAAAAGTAAAGTATGTGAAACAATACAGTCCGATCAAATAACAGTCAGATTTTTGGCAGTCCGAGTCAATCACAGGCTGCAGAAATCAGGCTCCGAAATTGCATACTTCCCTACTATTCAGTAGGCGAAAAACAGAATGTGACAAAAGAAGTATGTCAGAATTCACAGTACTCATAAAAGAGTATGCACAAAGTACCCAGATGACCTACTACTTACGGCGAGATTCTTAAGTGTGCATATGATGGACACTTTACTATTCCATGAGGTCATGGGAAATGATTTGTAAATGGCGGTGAAGCGACGCAACTGACGCTGGTAGGTCACATGATAATGACAAAATGGCGAATGTAGTACGTCTGGACTACATTCATACTACACACATTCATACTTTATAGAACATACTTTTTTAGTGCTCGCCAAGTACTTGATACAGTTTTCTTCAGTGATTCTGCTTGTTAACAGCAGGTGTTCATCACTAATGCACAATCATCACTTAATTAATTGTTTAATTATCTCATTAACTTTAACTCTGCTTCAGTGTTATTTTAACACTATTTAGAGAGGGACCATATGTACTCTGAGCAGAGTTAATTTAACTCTGGAGATTTTGCTGTGCACATACTCACAGATGCTCTCTCTGGCTTTCAACTTCCCTTTGGCTGTTGGGACTCCTGGGATACGCTGGTCCTCCATGGCTCTCATGGAATCCATTTGATATTTGATGATGTACTGCCTCTCTGCCAGCGTCAGGAACTTCTGCATGTCATCTGCAGAAAGAGTAAAATAACAACGAATCTTTGGTAATAACATTAGCCAGATGCTAAAGTTTACATGCTAACACAGATACTGTAAAATGTTACCAAAACAAAATAGTTAGAAAGTATTCAGCACACTGAAGAACGTACTTTTAGTGCATAGTAGAAATATGCATTTATTCTGTACTGTGTCCTCACCCATGTTGCAAAAGTTGTCGCTGTCATCAAAGGAGAAGGCCGTCATGTTTCCATCATGGTAGGTTTTGCAGAGGCCAAGATCTTCAGTCACTCTAAGAAGGGTACATCGAGGAGCTGCCACAACTATCATGTCCCCTTTCATGTCCTCTCCGGGGTGAACTAACAGTTGAGCACCTAAACAACAAGAAAAAAGGTTAGTGAGTTTTAAAAGTTTTTATTTTTGTATTATAAAAGGAATAATCGACGGAGGGCCGTTGAAATATTAGAAACTAGTGTTGTTGTCAGGTTTTTTTGTCCTTAGAACACTTGTGTTTAGGACTCATTTCTCATCCCAAAACGTCATTTTAGAGCTTGTAGTGGAGGTTCAAACCATTGTTATTGGAGAGAGATTGATTGATTGAGTCTGTGTCTCTCAACATTGCTCGGCATCAGCGTCTGAGTTTAGCTGCTTCCAAAACAGTGATGTTACTACCTCGATACTGAGAAATATCATGTAGTTTTGCTACACTTTTTTTGCATCACTTTTTAAGGACTACAATAAATGGCTGGTAGGGACTACAACAATCTTCTTCCTGTTGAAGAGTTGTTGTAGTAGAGTGTTGTTACCATGCCGTCATTTTACGCCGGACTGCTTCACAAACGAGGGTCAATTCAATGCTGGATTTGCATAAAAGATTAACATGACGGCACATGCTAGTCGATGAGTTGAATCAACTCCACAGCAACTATATAAATTTATCCACTAACCGTTCAGAAACATCCAGTTGCATTCTAAAAGTTCTTCCTGAATCTCTCCATCAGTGTCGACTCCGGTTTGAACAATGTAAGGCTGAACACCGTTACTGACAACCGTCATTTTGGCTGCGTGAGATTCTCCAGCTTTGTTGTTGTTGAGTATCCGAAGCATGAGCTGTTAAAGCTCCACCCTCTTCTGGAAAGCGGCTGGGAGCAGCAGCTCATTTGCATTTAAAGGGACATAAACAAAAATGGCGTGTTTTTGCTCACACCCAAATAGGGGCAAATTTGACAAGCTATAATAAATGATCTGTGGGGTATTTTGAGCTGAAACTTCACAGACACATTCTGGGGACACCAGAGACTTATATTATTTATTGTAAAAGGGGCATTATGGGTCCCCTTTAAGGCACAGGGCAGCGCTGACAACAGGTTTCTGTGCGTGTGAAATTGTGAATATGAAAAAGTGTTCTCACCTCCAGTCTTCACAGGTGCAGATATCATGGACATGATCCACTGTTTGGTGATGGGCTGGACGCTCTCAGCCAGCTGGATCAGAACCAAAGGCTCTATGTGGCTGGAGATGCAACAGGGACAACTGACCCGGGACCAGGAGCTGGGCCCTGTCACTTTAGTCAGGGATGAAGATCCCTCTTGTGATTCCTTCTGGGACGTCATGGTGTCCCTGTGGAACTGTAACCCATGAGAGAGTATATCTGTTTTTCTTTTCCTTTTAGAAGTATCTTACTGTGTTTTTCATTTTAATGTATATAATAGTCAGCATTTTCCATGAGTTGAGTACAAAAAAAGGGCCTGAAACTTTAATATTATGATTAATTATTATAATAATATTATTAAAACTATATAAGCTAAAATATTATTAAATATTATAAAAATAAGATATTTATTTATTATTTATATATTAACAATATATTATATTTTAATATACAAAAATACATTTATTTTATTTAAAATTTATTAAATTAAAAAGAAAATCAATACTGGGTCATAAAAATACTTAAATTTTTTTTTTTTTTTTTTTTTACAAATAAAGTGCATATTGATAAAAAATCTGAAAAATTATGACATAGTTGTGTGACTTTTAGATATAGTTGAAAAAGTCAAGACCTCTGAGGACAAAATCAGAATTTTAAAGGAGGTATACCGACATTTGCACAAGCTACTTTTCATGTAAGGTCAATTTTATATCATTTTATGGTTAATAAAACATTTCCAATAGTTTTCATAACAACAACAACAACAAAACCCCATCTTGATCCATTCGTGGAAAGTGGCTATAAAGAGCGTCTATAAAGATTAAACAATTTTTACAACTGATTAAAGTCGAAACTATATAGGCTATAAATATAACAGGCAAATAAACAGGTATATGGAAATAATACATACATCTACAGTTCATTCAAATCACTTGCAGTAAATGCAAACACGTGAGAGTGAGCTAGCAGATATCTAGCTTCCTGAAAGCCTAGACAACAGACAAGCTTAAACAAAACAAAACATCTTTTTACAATGTCCACAAACATCATGTATTAAGCTACGTAAGAGTGCTCCAGGTAGGTTACTAGAGAGAAAAGTAGCATTACTTAAGGACTCAATGCACCAAGTGCTGTCAAATAAGGTCACATCCTCCATTTACAGCCTTTGTTTACAATGCCAAAATGACAAAAAAGTTGTATGTTCAACTCAGATGAGAGTGAAACTAAAAAATAAACAGGAAGAAAGCAAGTTACAGAGCGAGAGAGGGTATGTCACAGAGGCATAGATGGAAAGAAAACGGTTCTGCAGGCTACCTGTCAATGGCAGGACCTTCTCTCGGAGCGCTTGTGAGTGTTGTTGATGTTCACACCCCCTCCAATGTGATGTCTGAAACAAACTGAAGTGTGAAAACTCACATACTGACTGTACAAAATACTTCAAGGATGTGTTGTTAACCACACTCACCCAGTTCAGAGCCAGTCCAATCGCTGGTTTACTAGGAGAGAACAGGAATGCAGCTGAACGTTTCTCCTCCCAGCCTTCAGGGTGTGGAGGAACATTTTCATTTTTTTCTGATGGTGAATGCGCTTCTGTTGTCTGTGCACATCTGGGTCCTATTGCCTGCCATGTTTGTTTTTGAAAATAGCATGTGGCTAGTCTGTAGAATACTTTAAAATTACAGTATATGTCATATGATGGAAAATATAACCAATATGGGCAATGCACAGTGTATTATTTAGGAGCATTTGCAGTGAACTACAAGGGGTAATTTATTTTTCTAATTTCTAATACATTATACAATTATTATTATTATTATAACTTATAAATATATTTGCACACAATATATTTTTTTCATATATTATAAACATTATAATTCACTATCTATGTAGCAAACTATAATTAATTTGTGGTAATTTTCTATTTTACTTTCAGCCTTTTTTTAGCATTTTATAAATATTATAAAATTAATGAATTAAAAAATATTTTATTATATATATTGACACTATATATATATATATATATATATATATATATATATATATATATATATATATATATATATATATATATATATATATATATAATATTTATATATTATAATTCACTATGTAAAAAAAACTAAAATTAATTTGTGGTCTTTTTCTATTTAATTTTAGTTCAATTTTTCAGTCATTTAGTTTATTTTATTTTTCGTATTTTACAAGTACAATTAATATTATAAAATTTATTAATTTATCTGATAATTTAAATGTTTTAATAATAAATAAAAAAAATGTTATTTTTTAATTTTATTATCCAAAATGTATATTATACTTCATAAATATATTATTATAATAGATAAATATATTTGTACACTATAAATATATTTTATAATATATATTATATAAATTAAGAATTATAAAAAATATATTCACTATGTAACAAAAAATTAATTTATGGTCATTTTTTATTTAATTTTAGTTAAAGGAACACTCCACTTTTTTTGAAAATAGGCTAATTTTCCAACTCCCCTACAGTTAAACAGTTGAGTTTTACCGTTTTCGAATCCATTCAGCCGATCTCCGGTTCTGGCGGTACCACTTTTAGCATAGCTTAGCATAGTTCATTGAATCTGATTAGACCGATTAGATATTACGCAGCGTCTCTCACAAACGTCTCCATGGTTGCAAGGCACGTTCCCTGTGCAAGCAGGGGCTCACGGACGCTGTGTAATATCATTGCACTGCTGCAGCCATGGAACGGCAGCAAAGTTCCTTGATTATTACCCCTTGAATGAGAGTATAGTTCCTAGCCATATCAGCCTAGAAAATCACAACTTTTTATTTTCTGTCGGTCTTAGTACACGATGTAACTACAGAAGAGTCAAGTTTTAAATAGGAAAAATATCAAAACTCTTTGGTCATTTTTAAGCGCGATGCTAACGGTCTAATCAGATTCAATGAACTATGCTAAGCTATGCTAAAAGTGGTACCGCCAGACCCGGAGATCGGCTGAATGGATTCGAAAACGGTAAAACTCAACTGTTTAATTCTAGGGGAGTTGGAAAATGAGCCTATTTTCAAAAAAAAGTGGAGTGTTCCTTTAATTTTTTCAGCCACATTTTATTTTATTTATTTTTGTTTGTTTTAGTATTTTACAAATGCAATTAATAAATTAATAAATTTAATAAAACATATAATTTAAATGTTTTTATAATAAATAATACTATATTATTTTATAATCTATATAGCCTATATATATACACAATGTATAAATATAATTAACACATTTTAACAAAAATTTAACTAATTTGTCATTTTCTATTTAATTTTATTTTTCATTAACACTAGACAATAGCACTTTTTCTGCAGAGCTGCTTTATAGTTGAATTTAACATAATTGATCAACTTTACAGTTATTAAACTGGACTAAAGCAGTACTGAACTGACTTCTGCTGAACAATGACACTTGTCTTTTCAGAGCTGCTTTATGGCAGAACTGAATTCTGTTTGCATCATTGTTCATTATTTTCCTTTTTATTATACTCTGCTTTGAAACTATCTGTATTGTATAAAGCGCTATATAAATAAAAGTGACTGCCTTGACTATCTTTAATTCACTTACTTTTCAATACAATGACACAGTAGTGACATGGCATTTACATATTTTGTACTCTATAAATGATATTGCTATCCTGGAAATGTGCTCACTCATTTAGAAGCTTGAAGGATCAGGCAGTTTCCATTGTTATTTCACAACTGAAACCACTGAATGGGTGGAGACATAAAGGTGGAAGAACAGGATTTTTGGCTTTGTAAATACATTCATGCAAATGATCAGAAAAGCAAACAGTTGGCAACTCTATCTGTACATATAGTTATTCAAAATGAATGAACAAAGCTGGGCATGTGACACTGACTGAAGACTGGAGTAATGATGCTGAAAATTCAGCGTTGTTATCACAGGAATAAACTAATGCATTCAAATACAAAACATGTTTTTTACATTGTAAAAATATTTCATAATATTACTGTTTTTACTATATTTTTGTTCAAATAAATGTTGACCATGTGATGTCGCCACAACACAAGGAGAGCACAGACAGTAAAAGAAAGAGCATAGCCTATCGTGTTTTTGTGTCGGTTATGGCAAAAACAGAATAAAAATATCAGAATCGCTTTGAAAACAGAAGACAATGTTAAAATTTGTTTTTGGGTTTTTGCTCATTAGAAGCAGGACTTGCCTAATGCCGACATCTTATTAGACGTGACGTCATCGCGTCAAAAAAAATATATGTACGCCGACTTCAGAGGTCAAATGTCCCACTTTGAGTGGCGTTCCGGACGTTATTTCCTAGACGGAGGTAGGAAAATCAAATTTCCCAATTTTTTTTTTTTACAATTTTTTCTTCTCCCAGTTCACCGGTTATTTACTTACATGTATTTCGGGAGAAACTGATGAATTCACGTGCTGTAAATCCGACTGACAGGATCCTCTGAACTGCGGCGCAGGCTAAGATGGCGGCGCCCATCTGATCAAGATCATTTATAAAGGTTTTTAAACGACAAAACACACTCATTTACATATATTTGAAAATCTGAATATCAGTAGTTGATGACATGGCGAGCAAGTTTGTGAATATTTTGAATAAAAGAGGAAAAAACGAAATAAATCGACACATCTGTCATAGTGTTTTTATGGCTGCGCTGTGTGAAGTGACAAGCATGATGCGTCACCATGGAAACAATAACGGTCGGTAACCCTCTGGTGCTCTTCACCTGTCGATCAAAAATGGCCATTTTTTTTTTCAGTGAAATTAATGTTTTTAGTAATATTTTAGTTCAATAATGTTTATTTAATATTTTGTATTTTTAACGGATTTCATGGTACTAAATTATATTTACGCTATAGTTATAATCCATTTATTGACTTTTTGAGCATAGACTGGAAAATGAAATTTCCAATTTAAACTGTCATAAATTTTGAATACACCACAGACTTTTTGATCTCTTTTTAAAGATGACACTTGGCAAATTATTGCTGAAGTGAAAAAGTTTTAAAAAGTTGACTTAGAAGTTACAGAATTTTATGTTGATTGTTATGAAAAATGCACAAAAATACTATTTTTATATGAAATATACATTTTAAAAAACATGTTTTACTCTAAAACTAAAAGAAAATCAATGCCATAAATCTAAACAAGTTGTGTTCCAAATTTGAGCTTGATATCTTAAAAAATTAGCTTTCAGTAAGATTTTGTTTAGCCGGAGTACCAAAACTTTTCACTAAATGAAATTTGTCTCCCATTCATTTCCAATGTGGTCATTTTTGACCATGAGGAGCAAAAGTATGACTTTTTTTTCAGGACCATTTAACCTTTTCAAATCATGTCCATAATTTTGTGTTTGTGTGTGTGTGTGTGTTCAAATAGCAAGTGCCAATACCTTTACCAAGTTTCGTACCATTTTGATGAGGTAAAAAAAAAAAAAAAAAGTCTAAAAAAACAAAACATAAAATGACCAAAGAGCACCAGAGGGTTAAAAACACTCACTCTGGGGGGTCAGTTAGAATATTTTAAACTTGCGCATAAAAGGGTTCAAAAACATAACAAATCTTACCAACTTCAAACTTAAATGGTAGTGTACATATACATATAACACATTTAGTCAGGATATTACATTGAAAATAACTTTAGCATTGTTTTTTGTGCATGTTTTCCTCTTCTAAAAAAAATCGAATGGCTAATAAAAAACAATCCAAGTAAAAACACCACAATATTTTCTCAGAAATATACATAAGTTTATTTACAAATACATTTGCATTTGCATAGAAATTTAAAAATCCAAAATAAAAATACATAGTAGTAAACAGATTTATTAGAGGCATCTGTAGCTAAAAATTTTTGTCTGAATTAAAAGCTCCCATAGTGATTACAAGTAAACAGATAAATATACATCTCTGTTGACTTGCTTCAACTGAAAGCATTCTCCTCTGACATGGAATCTGTCCATGTAAGCTCAGGAGGGCGTCACAGTTACAAAATAAATCAAAATTCATTACAATGTCAATTTGCATTTTATTAGTTTCGTTGTGCCATTCAATCACGGTATGAAGTAAAAAACCCTATTCAAACGTCCTTCCATGACTTTGGCTGAAACGTTCAACCAATTATGCACTCTAATTGGTTAGGAAGGAACAGAAAGGTAGGGAAGGCACATCGGGATCATTTTCCTTAAATATATCATTATATATTATATATATATATATATATATATATATATATATATATATATATATATATATATATATATATATATATATTTATTTAATCTTTCTCTCTCTCTCTCTCTCTCTCTCTATTTTATATATATATATATATATATAAAATAGAGAGAGAGAGAAAGATTAAATATATATATATATATATATATATATATATATATATTCAAGAACAAACCAGGATACGGTGGCCTCTTACAAAGAAATTAGGAAATTGATGAATGTACCACCACTGAAACCTTAATTACGCTCAAAATGACTGCATGAAGATGAGTTAAATGTGGCAACAGCTTTTTTTCTGGGAATTTCCCAGAATTCCAACATCATTAAACAGTGTCAAGACAAAGGCAGGGGTTAAAACGAGCAGGGAAACAATACAAAAGTGTTCAAAATCTGCCGTATGAACGGATAAGAGATCAGCCGAGGATGTTCTCGCTCTCCTGACGCCTGGTCAGATGCAACGGATCGTCACACCAGATGGAATGGTTGCGCCGGCTAGATCTACAACGACGACAGAGGATTTCTATAGACCCTCCACCCTATGACAGGCAACCCTCACCGACAGGAGAGGCTCGTGCACCCCACTTCATGCCCTCACCACCAGTTCAAAGTGCGTAATCGTCCCCGTGTGTTAGTCAGGAGAACCAAAAGCCAGCTTCAATCCTCAATAACTTAATATCTCACTGGATATGTAACATATTACTCGAGGAGCAGCTTGTGGCGTCCTCCGGATCACGATATTAGTAAGTCAATTAGCAAAAAAACACCTCAAAGTGAGTGAGACGTGACAGAAAAGCAAGATCACCAGAGCCTACAGGGTTAAAATGAGCAGCATGAAACGTCATAACGAGGGCGGAACAAAGTTTTGACAGACAGCGATGATCTGTAAGCGGTTGCAACATCAACACTGAGAAGAATTAAAGCGTCTGAGACTTTCCTGAGATTTCCTTAATGGCAATGTTTCACGTGGCCACCTTAAGGACCTTCTTCTGCTAGCCTTCAGCGTCTTAACACTACAACTATGAATTAATTTCCACTCGCACCTTCACATACCGTCCCACACTTACCAGGCTCTGTCTATACCTCTCCTAACATTACATGGATGGGCAAAAACTGAGTTTGATATTGTGGTGCCTCTAATAAAAGACATTTACAGATTTCATCCAACGCTTGATTCGTCAGTACATTCATACACAGTATATAAATATTTATATAGCTTGACATTCTGTGATTCTTTATGTTTCAGGCACTCCCCCTTCTCAGAAAACTGATGATGATGAAGAACCTAAGACTATAGCTGGTAGCAGCAGCAGGGTAAGACACTGTATCTGACATGGTGACAGAAGGAGAATGCAGAAGGGAGAGGCTTATGGGAGTTTGTTGGGGGCATTTTGATTTGGTCATTGTGGCTAAAATGTGATCTTCTAAAACGTCTGCTCTGGGATGACTGTGTTGAAGGGGTGGTCCCAGAATGTGGTTGTGATTCCGAAACCTGGAGAAAAATTCAGAACAAGGAGATAAAACGGATCAAAAAGCAGGTCAAATGTAAACATTAAAATCAAATTAAATATATTTTAATATTAAATGTTATATATTAAATATTATACAATAAATATTTATATTTAATATTAAGTCTTTCCTTGCCAACAACTTAAAAAAAAAAAATTATATACTCTTTCAGAAGATGCGTAATAGCGCCTCCTACCGTATAATGGTAAAAAAAAAGCCAAAAAATTAATTGGCGGGAAAGAGTTAATCTATTTAAATATTGAATGCCACAGCCCTGAGGAACCTTTTTTGACAAATAACCTGAATGGCTTACTTGAATTCTTATAGATCTTTGAGGAAATATTATTGTAATTTAATATTACAATAATATTTCCTCAAAGATATATAAGAATCAATATAATATGCAAATTATACATAATGTTTTTATGTATATATAAACTATTATTTATATTACTATATATACCTTGTTCACAATATAAATATATATATGTTCTGTTATTTTTTTTATATTAATTGCCATTAAAGTGGAATTACTGAACCTAAATTATATTATATATATATTTTTTTTTTTTTTAATATATTATATATAATTAATTATTATTATTTGTATTTTTTTTGTGGGTGCAAAAAAAAAAATCTAAATATTGAGAAAATTGCCTTTTAAGTCCTTAGCAATGCATATCCACTCACAAAAATACATTTTTTATATATTTTCAGTAGGAAATGTACAAAATATCTAGATAATTTATATTACTACATATACCTTGTTAACAATATATGTACTGTAGACTACATATATATTTTTATATATATATATATATATATATATATATATATATATATATATATATATATATATATATATATATATATATATATATATATATATATATATATATATATATATATATATATATATATACACACACACACACAAAATGCAAAGTGATACATTTTGTTTTATTTTAAAAGTGAGTAATTTCAGTGAGACTAGCATTATAACAAAATGTAGAAATATTGTTGTTTCAAGCAGGTTTTCAAACACTCTCCTCATCTTCCACTAGATGGCCAATCAGTTATTAAACTCAAGCCATTGGTTGATCCAAAGTTTTGATGTAAGGACTGGTTGGGACATTTATACTTTTTAGGGATTTGCCCAAATTGATTATTTATAGTTGACTCTGTCAGTAAAACTTGGATGGTAGAAAGTATTAAAGTAATAAAGAAAAATAATAATAATAGTAGTAAATAGTAAAAAAAAAAAAAAAAGTCCATGACTCTTTTCTGTATATAAGGGTCATAGTAAATTACTATTATTATTATTAAAAATGTAAACTTTTGAACATTTTATTCACTTTAACTGATCTTAACCTGCATAAAAAACAGCCATTTTATTCACTATTTTTGTAGAGATGCCTGGTGTCTCAAAATATCTTTTCCTCACCTGCTCTCTGATGTTCAAAGTGGTGTTTGACGTGGTACGCTTTCAGCCCATACAAGTAAGAGCCTTTCCGTGGTGAGCCGTAGTGCAGGTAGTAGTGGATCATGTCGTAGACCACATATCCACACAGACCCCCAACAAACAGGGAGGTTCCCAAACCCTCAGACATCAGCTGCATGAGTATCAGGTAAAACGCGCCAACGACGATGGCAGCCAGACTCGGAGGAAACACCAGACGGGAGCCGTCGAACGGAGACTGAGGGGTAAGAAAAGAAAGTTTGGTTGGTTTAATCAATAGCCTCTTTCACACATACAGTCTTTACTGCTAAATTTTCAATAATAGACCATATGCGAACAGGACCTTTTCAAAAATAAAAACCAGTAAATTGGTTATGGCAAGTTATAACATTACTAGTAAATTACCAGGCTTGTGTGTGAACAAAGAATGAAGATTACCGTTATGAGCATGTATGAAGTCAGAAGTCAGGTGATGTAAGAAGTCTGCTTTGGCCAATCATAAAGTTCTTATGGAAAGACGTGATTATTCCATGCTGTTTACAGTAAGCTCTGCTGCTTTTTAATAGTTTTTCTATGCAAATATGCACTAGATGGACATCTTTGACCGTTGCTCAATGTCTAGCAGCTCGAGACCCTGCCTTCTTTTCTATTCATCAGCGCTGCGGCTCTGCAGTTGGATACCATTATGTGTGTCATGTTTTTAAGAGCAATAACACATTCTGTGTGACTCAGAAGTAAAAAAAATGATGTCAAATTGAACAGAAGTGAAACTAAAGCGCTTCTCCTCATGCGCGAAAACAGGGCGAATGAAGTCATTTCCGATAACTGACATCACAGAATCTACCAGTATTTTGGTGCTGATGTGTGAATTGTTTCTTAATGATAAAAATCCATATTTATGTAAACAAACAGCATATTAGTGTATTTACGAGTAGAGTCATTCTGATAATTTTACGGTAATTTACTGGGATTGCTGTGTGAAAGGAACTAATGATGCCAATTCATCTACTCGATGTATTTTTTAAGTGAATCTCAGGTATAGAATAAAAATCACACACCTTGTGGTGCTGACCGTGCAACAGGAAGTGCAGCGTGATGAGGTAATAATTGTGGGCGGGTGGGCGCATGTGGAAGACGAAGCGATGGATGCAGTATTCGATGAAAGACCACAGAAACATGCCAAGCATGAAGATGAATGGAAAGCTGTACTTGTGCACCAGAATGGAGTAGTCTAAAAATGATAAATAAAAGTATAAAACATACATATACACATTAGGACATTTTTGGCAAAATAACAATCCTAATTTTGATAATTCAAAGTGTTGCATATATAAATATCATTATTGTCAACTAAAACTAAACTGTTAAAAATCATGGTTACACTTAATTTCAATAGTCCACTTTAACCAACTGTCAAAACACACTTTCCACACACCCGATGTGATAAACAGTCTTGTCCTCTCTTGTGCCAATAGCGCGTAGCAGTACCAGCTCAGATAAATAACCAAAGGCATCCACACAATTGGCACCATGTACCTGCAAACACACACAGAAACGCTCAAGTATCTGTTAATTAACGGGCACACACATCGCGTAGCACAAAACTGCTACTAATGTACAATGTTTAGCTTGACTAAGCAAAAAAATCCTGTATTTTGATCTCTCTTACCATGAAGTCTTTGTGTTGGCCTCGAAAAAGTCATTCCCGAACAGTCTGATTGGTCTGTCCACTGGCTGATGGACCCATGTGTCATATTTCTCTCCGAGGTATCCGACCTGCCAGGCCAGTGGCTTCCGCCAGTCCACCAGATCCTGTATGGACCATGAAATAAATCCAATTATTATTTCAATTGATAACAGTGTTATTTTGGTATTATTTATATACAGTTATAGTATGGTGCATGTAATTTCACCAAGTACAACATGGTTGTTGATCCTTGAACAACATTCCAATCAACCAATCAGATTTGAGGGACAAATTTTCAGTTTGTCAAGTTTAGGTATACAACCAGAGTTAAGTGCTTCTACATCAGTGTTATTCATCTATAATTTCCCTCCGATTTTATAACTTATGGGTCAGGTTAGGTTTAGGTGTAGTGATATGGTTAGGAGGACTACATTTTCAAACAGGAATAAAGTAACTTAGGGATGACGCATTTTTGTAGGCAAAACCCGGAATCGAGTTAGCATTTTAGGACTTCCGGTTCCAACGCCATAAAGTCTATGGGTTTTTTTAATGGGTTTTTGCTAAATCGCCTGAAATAAGTTCTGTGGTTAACAAAGCCTCTAAATATTTTCGCGTTTTGATCTATGACATAAAACACACCAGTTATAACCCACTTGTGATTTTTTTAACTTTTACTGTGTCTTAAAAATGGCGGTTGCTAATAAGTTGCTAAAAGGGACTACTTCCTTTGGCGGGCACTTTAGACGTCATCATTAAAAAGCATTTCTCATGAAAAAGTGGATAAGTATTCATACACAGCACAGATCATAATCAGTGAGCAGGTTTTTAAATAAAGTTGTTTTCTAAATAAAGTTTGAGGAAGTTTGGTGGTGACGACGTTGATCCGCGACCATGGTGTGCTGTAGTTCGTTTATAGCCTACTGTTAGCCTTTTATATCTGACAACTTTATTTAGGCTTCAAAATCTATAAATGTTGTGTTAACTAAAGATTATCTTGATAGACAAAATGTGTAAGTGTCATAACCCTTTGTTAAACACAGAGCTTATTTTCTGCGATTTTCCAAAAGTCTATGGGAAAAATGAATAGGCTTTCAACCGAGGGAACCCGTGCGCTGCTAACTTCCGGGTTGGCCTACAAAAACACGTCATCCCTGAGGTACTCTATGGTGTTCCAGGATCAACAAATTACTTACTTGGCAAAATAATATTTTATATTAGCTTTTATTTTTTAAATTTATTTCAGTAATTTTTATGTGCTTTTGTAATTTTTCTTAGTTTTTTTATGTTTCTATTTAGCTTTAATTTATTTTTCAGTATATTATATTATATTATATTATATTATATTATATTATATATTATATTATATTATATTATATTATATTATATTATATTATATTATATATTATATTATATTATATTATATTATATTATATTATATTATTTTATTTTATTTTATATTATATTATATTTATATATATATATATATATATATATATATATATATATATATATATATATATATATATGTATATATATGTGTGTGTGTGTGTGTGTGTATATATATATATTTATTATATATATATATATATATATAAACCTAATATTTATATGATTATATTTCAGCTTTTAATTACCAAAAGACATAAATCATTTAGATAACAATAAACTGATTGATGGTAATTTAGATTTTGGTATTAACTGGTTTGTCAAAGTGACAGAAATGAGAATATCATCAAAATTAACAAATTTTAACTGATTTGATTATAATAATATGTGTAAAACTTTAATGTATTATTAATAATAATAATAATTGTTTTTTCAAGTCAAAATTAACTTCATACTGACACCCTTGTGTAAGTTAACTAGCATAGCAATGACTAACTGCACTTTATTATTATTCTGTAAGGAGTCCTGTTCATTTTTCTGCCATTTCGTAGATATTCACTTTTGTACACTTCAATTAAAATATAACAAGCATTTCTGAAAAAAGTTAACAGAGTTCAGAAGGAATTGCGTAGCACGAATGTTAACTGTCAATAATGTTAGTTTGCTGAATCAGGTGTCCTCCTTGTTTATGGTTCAAACTTTGACCGGATGTTTTTCCTACTTTCTCCACTAGGGGTCCCTATAACAGTATAAGCAGTGGTTGTGGGCGTTTCTAAGACAGCATAGTTAATATTCGCCCAAGACCCATAGGGAGCGACAACTCACCAAGATTCAAAGACAGGACACAGAGGCCTTGAACTCAAGGTGGGTTGAACCTGAAGCGATAGACGCCTGTTTATGCATTATGAAACTATCATCTGACATTATCTCACACACATTTCAGTAGTTATGTGAATATTAACAACTAGATGACAACTAGCCATAAAGTACAAAAGGTCATCACGTTTCAATGACATTATTTAGGGGCTGCTTCAAAAAAAAATAGCTTTATCATAGCTCTGGTTCACTCAGTGTCATTTCTACTTATAAGTGCATGACAGAATACCAAGTAAAACTTCACATAACCACCCACTTTATTTACAGGTATAATTCTAGGAAATGTCTGTCACGCCATCAAAAGGTGTACGTTGGGACAAATTAACGCCTTTTCCTTCACAGCAACGCTGGAATGAATTAGAGTGCAGCAATAAACCAGTGCAGAGACCACATTCCTGTCATAATGAACCCAGAAATCTGGTCTGGACTGGTTGCCTATCCTGTCTGATTTACAAGTTTCATTACGGCGTTAATTACGGTTTTGGTTGTTATGCCCAAGCCTGATGCACACAGGTTACGTTTGGCCTGTAGGGTAACAGGTGAGGCTGAACAATGGTTTAGTGAGAATAATTAACAGGTTTATCTCACTCCGAAATGTTCAGGTGAGTCATATTTTTACTGTAAAATCAAAATAAATTTTTAAGGTTTTTTATAAAACTTATTAACTTTTTATATATATATATATATATATATATATATATATATATATATATATATATATATATATATATATATATATATATATATATATATATATTAATTTTGAAGTTTTACTAAGTGTTAACAATGAGATTGTTTTATTTTATTTTTAAAATAAATTAACACTGCTTTATTGCGTCATTTTTTACAAGTTGGACAAAATCTGTCAGTAAAAAAAGTCATTTGGTTTACCGAATGACACTTTTGGTTACACCGAATGACGATATTTTCAAACAATGCTAACAAACGGATATCTTGCTAGCTAGCTAGTAAAAGGACAATCAAACATTTTATATTTAGAACAAGTTTTTTAAATATTACAACATGTTCTATATTTTATAGCGGTTGTACCGAATGACCTGATGTTTCGGGACATGCGTATGAGCAAGTGAAAACATGAATTTTTCAAATAGTTAAAAGAGAGTTAGTTACTTTGCTTCATGACCATGTGGTCCTTTGCAGGTGTCTGAATGATGTCACATCCTGTCACATGATATTGACAGCATGACTTGATCCAAAATGTTCGCTTTATATTGGTTACTCCGAATGACATCAATGAAATTAATTTTTCCAGACATTCTTTCTCATAACAAAGCAACAACTTCTACACATAATTTTAATACCACGATATAAATGATATAAAATCATGCCAGAATAAAAAAAACATATAGATTTAATACTTTTTAAGATATTTTAATGAAAATTAAATGGCGGTATTGGCCTTTTGGACAGTTAAACCGAATGACATTTTGACACTTCAAAATCTTTAAAATACATTTATATGTAGCAAAATATAATTAAAACCTTTTGGATTCAATGAAAGAGATCTAGTTGTACTACCGTACATACTTTGGATGTCATATCTTTATTTTTTTATTATTATTAAGGCCTTTGGACAAAAAAATAAATTACCTGTTACATCACTGACCGATATTTTATATTATATATACACATTCTTTTTTAGATTTATTTATTTTTACATTTTTTCCTACATTTTCTTAATTTTTTTCTGTATTTAATATTTAAGCTAAATAGTTTTTTCTTTAGATTTTCTGAAAACTAGTGAATAAGGAAAGAATTCTCCATAAGCACCGTTCACACGCATTCAGGTATTTTTATAACTAGTAGTTGTAATGAATGGTACGGCGTGGTTCTGCAAAGGGGGTCAGTGTTCTCTAGATCGCTGACCCCATGTGTCACATTCAGGGGGTTTGGACCAAACAATCGATGCTTGTGAAAGACCTACATGCCTCTGATAGAGGGCACAGGACATTCACACACAAACATAGAGTGAGGGAAGTACATACACTAGCATTTTCACATATCTTGTCATTGTCAGCAAAGTATTTTTTGCATCGCCTTGTGGCATTGTTTAACCACAGACAAGGAAGCGTTGAAGAGTCTGAATAAAAGATAATCGCTATATAAGAAAGAGAGCAACAGAAAAAGTCACCTGCTCTGTTGGGGTTTCACACTGTCGGTGCGAGTGAAAAGAGGAATGGTTGTTTTTGCGGTTTTCCTGTCATATGAACTAAAGCTTCACTTCCAGATGTCAAGCAAACAAATGTTTGATGCAGCGATTAAACGACTGTTTAAAGGAATATTCTGGGTTTAATACAAGTTCAGCTCAATCACTAGCATCTGTGGCATGTTGTTGATTAATACGTTCACACAGGACACATTGCACTGCAGTGCAAAATATTAACTAAGCTAAAACTAAAGTTAGAAAAAAATCTAGATAACCTTAACTGTGACTCAATTTAGAGCTTATATTTTAATCAGGAGTTTGAATTTCACTTTTCAATACCGTTTCTTCGTCGACTTTGCTGCATTTATTGATGGCTGAAGTTTCTTCTTCTTCTGTGGTGCTTTCTGGGATCTTCTTCCTCCGTCTCAGAGTCTAGAACAGAAAAGCAGAAACAGTTCAGATGAAACCTAATCATCATGTTTGATGAGATGAGATTCATCCATGTTCAGTTTGTGTTGAGAATTTGTTTGTATTACTGTATATTTGATTCAGGGCCTGACAGAGATTAAAAAAACAAAAACATGTCTGACAACAGAGGGAAATACCGAGTTGAAGCAAGCATCATTTGACTGGTCATGTGATCTCAACATGGCAGCCACCATGAAGTGAGCTGCTTCATGTAAAAGAAAATAAGGCTACTAATATGACTTAAGTTAAGTTTTCATCTTATGTTAGTGTACATGATTTAATTTCAGTTTAATTAGCACCAAATGTGGGTTGATTTTAGCATGCAACACACCTACTAGCCACTTTGGCGGGTTGAATTTTATATACAAGCATAATAGGCCTATATACATTTTTCAATTGTAGTATTTAAAAGCCATCTAAAATAATAAAAGTGCAATATAATATTGTTAGAAATGTAGATACATATTGATACTGAAATATCTGAAACGCTTCCAATACTCATTTTCCGCCGAATAGATATATGATACCAGCTGCGCTTTCCTGCTTTCTCATCTCTCCGACAGAGAGTTGACGCACAAACCCGCCTCCCTTCACTCACTAGTTTCATTTGCTCCGGATGACTATTGTTGGTGTTACAGGGCTTTAATTTTGCTGTGGGATTGTGCTTATTGTGCATAATTTTACTTTATCTTGCAGATTTTGTGCTCAAACTCAAATTGCGCAAACATAAACGACCTTTCAGTACTAAATTTGTGCTTAAACAGTCAAATACACACAAAATAATGTCAAAATGCCAGTCTTGGCGAGTATTCACGCAAGCACAGCCAGTTATGTTTGCATGTGTAAAACGCATGTGTAACAGTATAATGGATCCGTGCGTCAGGTCTTAAAGTGAAAGCAGCCTAATATACCTGCAGTCAAATTATGAGATAATATTAAAATATCCTTATAGCAGTTTTTTTCCCCTATGATATCAATTTCAAAACTGAGGCAAAGACTATAGAATAACACAAGATGTGTCACTCGTATTGTTTTGAATGGGAGAAAGTGTTACGCGCAATATGGCGGAATAAGTCCCGCCTTCTAAATAAGAGCCAATCACCGACTGGTAAAGTCATCGCGTCACTTCAGTGGCCGTTAGAATCACCGGTTTCTATAGAAACAGTCAGATGCGCGCATCCGAAAAGACGTGCATTTAGGTCTGCGCATGAGCTTGATCCAGCCTAAAAAATACAGTTTTTGTCATGATTCGAGCGTTTAGAAATTAAATTTATGAGTTGGTTGTTGTCAGATTTCATTGGTGATTTCAAATATCAAATTTAATCATAAAGGTTGGCGAACAGTTTTGGAGAATTTGATGTTTCCCCATTCAAAGAGATTGCATGATGCCCAGGATGCCCGAGAGGCATTTCAAACATGGCCGCCGAGTGAAATGACTTGTCTTAAAGGGACCTTTGACTGAGGCCAGTGATAATGCTGACTTTGGATAACCACCAGCTGGTACGCAAAAAATTTAAGGATTAGTTCACTTCAGAATTAAAATTTCCTGATGATTTACTCACCTCCATGTCATCCATGATGTTTATGTCTTTCTTTCTTTAGTCGAAAAGAAATTAAGGTTTTTGAGAAAAACATTCCAGGATTTTCTCCATATAGTGGACTTCAACAGCTACCAATGGGTTGAAGGTCCAAATTGCAGTTTCATTGCAGCTTCAAAGGGCTCTACATGATCCAAGCCAAGGAATAAAGATCTTATCTAGCGAAACAATGTGTCATTTTCTAAAGAAAAAAAAAAGAAAAAAATTTTTTACATACTTTTTAACCACAAATGCTCGTCTTGCACTGCTCTGCGATGTGCCACGCATTATGTAATCACGTTGAAAGGTCACGCATGACATAGGCGGAAGTACCACAATAGGACAAAAAACTCCATCTCATTTTCACCTCCAACTTCAAAATCATCTGACATCATTGTTTTACCTTTTTTTTTTTTTTTTGTATAGGCTGTTTGACTTAGTCTTTGCACATTCGCTTTGTAAACACTGGATCTATATGTTTCACCTACGTATTTACGTGATTATGTAATGCGTGCTGCATCACAGAGCTAGTGCAAGATGAACATTTTTGGTTAAAAAGTATATAATTTGACCGATTGTTTTGGTTAAAAAGTATATAATTTGCCCGATTGTTTCACTTATTCCTCGTCTGGGATCATGTAGAGCCCTTCGAAGTTGCATTAAAACTGCAATTTGGACCTTCAACCCATTGGTAGCTGTTGAAGTCCACTATATGGAGAAAAATCCTGGAATGTTTTCTTCAAAAACCTTAATTTCTTTTCGACTGAAGAGAGAAAGACAAACATCTTGGATGACATGGGGGTGAGTAAATTATCAGGAAATGTTTAATTCTGAAGTGAAATAATCCTTTATTGTCAAGCCCTGAATATCACTATTAATGAAGAAAAAGTATTTTAATTACTTAGTACACCTTTAATGTTAATAATAAGTAATAAAATCTCTCACTGCTCTTAATTTACTTCTTTGTTCTTTATTTGAAAAGCTTGAAGCAATATTTAAAAAGGTGCCATCGAACGTTTTTTTTACAAGATATAATATAAGTCTAAGGTGTCCCCTGAATGTGTCTCTGAAGTTTCAGCTCAAAATAACCCATAGATTTTTTTTTATTCATTTTTTTAACTGCCTATTTTGGGGCATCATTAACTATGCACCGATATATAGGTTGCGGCCCCTTTAATTCTCGTGCTCCCCGCCCACGGAGCTCGCGCTTGCTTTAACCAGCATGAACACAGTTTACACAGCTAATAAAACCCTCAAAATGGATCTTTACAAAGTGTTTGTCATGCATACTGCATGCATACATCGGATTATGTGAATTTAGTATTTATTTGGATGTTTACATTTGATTCTGAATGAAATTGAGGTTTTGCTCTGTGGCTAATGCTAACGAAACATTTAGAAAGACAATTTACAAATATCACTAATAATTATCATGTAATCATGGATCATGTCAGTTATTATCGCTCCATCTGCCATTTTCGCTGTTGTTCTTGCTTGCTTACCTAGTCTGATGATTCAGCTGTGTACAGATCCAGACGTTAATACTGGCTTGTCTAATGCCTTGATCATGGGCTGGCATATGCAAATATTGGGGTCATACATATTAATGATCCCAACTGTTATGTAACAGTCGGTGTTATGTTGAGATTCGCCTTTTCTTCAGAAGTCTTTTAAACAAATGAGATTTATATAAGAAGGAGGAAGCAATGGAGTTTGAGACTCACTGTATGTCATTTCCATATACTGAACTCTTGTTATTTAACTATGCCAAGATAAATTCAATTTTTAATTCTAGGGCACCTTTAAGTCACTGAGAAATACATGAAGACTGCCTTCTATTCTTTTAATTTAATTTGTCAATAAATATTTCAATAATTAACGTTTTAAATGAAGTGTTCAGTTCATCAGCATTTTAGTTTTTAAATAAATTTAAAAAGTTTAAATTTAAACAAATTTGTTTTAATAAATAAAATCAAAAACAAAACTTTAAATGCTGCCAATAAAATTTACCAATCAGAGATATTGTACTCAAATATGACATTCAAATGTAACAGTATAAATTCCAACAATATGACGCAGACATGATAATTAGGTGTATTCCCAGCTAAAACACACACCAACCCTCACTGTCATCATGCCACCACACAAAGTACACAACGCCTTATTCACATGGTTCACACATCACAGCACAAATTACGTCACACCTCATCCCACAGGATGCAAGGGCTTCTCGTTTCTCCATAGGGTCACAAACACACTGGAACACACCCTTCACAGATGGCTAGGCTGGTGGGACAGGTGAAATATTAAACAGGTCTCGCGTCAAACCATACTATTCTAATGTTAAAGAGGTGATTAACCCTGCCCACCTTCACACCTGCACACACACACACCCACACAAGATTTTGTTTAATGTGGACTCTCCAAAAACTTTCCATTTTATCCCCTAATCCTTACAGAAAACATTCCACATGTTTGCATTATTAAAAAAACAATTAAGATGATTTATAAGACGTTTTCCGCATTGGAAACAAAGGAACGTCAAAAAAAAAAATCAGGTTTTGTGATCCTTCTGGGGACATTTGGGACATTCCCCATAACATAGGGAATACCTCAACCACACACACACACACACACACACACGTTGAGTTTCCATGTTTTATGGGGACATTCCATAGACATAATGATTTCTATACTGTACAAACTGTATATTCTATCCCCTAAACCTAAACCTACCCATCACAGAAAACTTTCCTTTTCAAAAAACATCATTTAGTTGTTTTCTTCATGAGGACCAAAAAATATCCATGTTATAAGCCGTTTTCCTCATGAGGACCAAAAATGTCCCCACAAGGACAAGGGTTTTGAATATTGCCATCTTTGTGGGGACATACATACAGTATACCTGAAACACACACACACACACACACACACACACACACACACACACACACACACACACACACACACACACACACATTCACACACCTCCATGGCAACCTAACACCTAACCCAAGCCATACGATCTGCCATATTACTGTACCAGAAGGTGCTAAACATGCCACAGAGGTTGATGGTTGAACTGTTGCTGTTTGTGAAATTGTGCGTGACTGAGGCCTCCTGGGTTTTTACAAGAGACACAAACTCTTGGTATTAGATGAGATTCATGCAGTTGTACTCAAGACCTGCATGAAATTTCAATACAATATTTCAATTAATTCATTCATAAAGGTCTAAATATCTTCCTTGTGTGTTTGTTTATAAAATAAGCTAATTTGATGCGTTTTTTTAGCTAACAATAAGAACGTAGCACTCGTAGCACTCAAAAATTGTAAAAATTGGTGTGAAATTTAAAAATGTATTCTGTTAGGTGGTAAAAAAAAGTAGGGTTGTACTGGTCACTAAAATGAGAGTGAAATGATCGATTCATTAAATTTGAGGGCTGTGGCGTGGAGAATCTCCAGCAGTTATGTCACTTTACAGGGTCAGGTGCTTTAATGGAGTGATGTTTTTATGTGTTGATAAGTTGTTTTATGTGCTCGGGAGATTTTTTTTCCCCAGTGCAGTACTTATTTTATTGATGGAGTCTTATCTGGCAATGTTGTAAATACAAAGTCATTTGGGAATTTCTATTTTGCAAAACACCTTGCCCTAACAGCAAGTGAACAGCAAATTATATTTTTAAAGGGTAAGTTCACCCAAAACATGAAAATTCTCTCATTAATTACTCACCCTCATGTCGTTCCAAACCCATAAGACCTTCATCTTCGGAACACAAATTAAGATATTTTTGATGAAATTCGAGAGGTATATGACTCGACCATAGACAGCAAATTAATTACCACTTTCAAGAAGTGACAAAAAGTAAGCGAGTAAAACGAAGGGGTCAGGTCATAGCATGATTTCAGAGTTTTCATGACCTTGGGTTTGGGTCTGCTGACCAAACCACTACTTGTGACCTGAGCACATGTCTCCATCCTGTTCTTTCAGCATGTTCACTTCTTTTACCCAGTTCCCATCATCTGTCTCCTCATGTCACAGTTTTAAAATTGTATTTGTTCTGCACCGCTTTCCATTAGATCAGTTATAAACACATAATAATAAAATATAAATATAATAGATTACAAATTATTAATATAATACTATATGCCCATTTCCAACCTTCACTATAACTAGTATACATTAAAGAATTAAAAATATACAAATTAAATTAAAATGTATAGTATATCATATATATTATTCATATATTTTATTTTACATTGTTAATTACATTTTTCACATATAATTAAAGGTTTATGGTTGGTAATGTTTTTAAAAGAAGTCTCTTATGCTCAACATGGCTGCAAACCTACAGTAAAATTGTGAAATATTATTACAATTTAAAATAACTTTTCTATTTTAATATATTTTAAAATGTAATTTATTTCAGTGATGCAAAGCTGAATTTTTAGCATTATCACTCCAGTCTTCAGTGTCACATGATCCTTTAGAAATCATTCTAATATGCTGATTTGCTGTTCAAGAAACATTTCTTATTATCATCAATGTTGAAAACAGTTAATATTTTTGTGGAAACATGATACTTTGTCAGGATTATCTGATTAATAAAAAGTTCAAAACAACAGCATTATAAAATGTATTTATTATCACTGTTGATTAATTTAATGTAAGAAAAAGCCTTTTTTAAAGTAAAAGTACTCATTTTTATTTAAAAAATTTAGTTTTGAATGGTAGTGTCCATACACAAACAAACAAACAAACACATACATACTAAATAGTTGCAGATACAAACTAAGCCAAATTCTTATCATGGTGAACAAATAACTTCTGAAAACAGAAGAACTTCTGAAAACAGACGAGCCTGACCAGATATTCCAGATGATTGTCGGTCCAAAGATCACACACACACACACACACATATGCAAACTCATCTTTCAATGCATTTTTTGTTGACAATGACACCAGCTAAAGCTTACTCAGAGTCAGTCCATGTTGTTATTGTCACACTCCAGATACCATCCACCTTAACACTTAACTTACAGCCTAACAAAACTCTTATCCAACATTTTGTTTTTTTAAAATACAGCACCATATCAAGAGGACATTTAGCTTTATTGCACCTAGACACACCTAGCACACAATATGCATACGTGCCTGCTGAGGTGTTTTACTGTTTACAAAGAGCCACGCCAATCATTAGTCTAGAAATACACACAAACCAAATGCAAAAAAGGAGGAAAAGTGGATTACCAAGGATTAAACTTCATCGGTTATTATAGTGACACTAAATCAAGGGACCTGAAGAATGCAAATATGTAAAATGATATTTATGTAGAAATAAACTCACACACAAGCAGAAACGCAGTAATGCACACACACAGAAATAAACACTAAACTAGTACCTAGGACAAAACACAAGGGATTTCATCTAGAAACAAACAATTGTTGTTATAGATACAGTCACTATCGGAGCACTGCAGTCGCTGAAAAAACTTGCACAACAGGCCTTTCACACAATACAAACTAGATTAGGAAGCACAGGTCAAATGAAACTATCTGGCATGCCATTGACATCTTGATTACATGCTTTCAAGTGAACAATACATAAACATCCAAGTACAAAACTTAGAAACTGTCAAATAGACGAGATTATTTGGTCTTTATAAACTCTACGACTTTGCGCTGAGGCAGGTTTCCTGTGACAATTACACTTTTTGTGCCATTTTAGGTTCATGGTCAAAGAGGCACCACAAACTGACTGTGAATGACAGCAAATCATTTGCTTTTATAGCTCTGAAACAGTGTTGTATTAGTGGGTGTGTGCAGTACATGTGATACGAGATGTGTGCTGCCCTTTTGCCGAGGTGCTGAAGCGAGAAGCAGGATAGGTGAGGTGCGGGTACGACTGTGACGGTTCAGATTTGGCAGCTTCTTGTGCGAGATGCCTGCAACCAGAAAGCTTAGGAAATGCAGGGGCGAGATGTAGTTTGGTAAAGTGCAAAAGTCCTTAAGTAGGGCAAACAAATGCACAGTTATCTTAGGAAATTAGACGGACACTAGAAAAGCTTGGGTAGGGTAAGGCCGATTAGGTTCTATTTACAAAGTATGAGACTTAGAATATGCAAATGTTCAGAGGAGATGGCAGCTGTAGTGTTGGTTAAGGTTTAATGGTGCCATCACTCAGGTGGCTGGTTGGAGGTTCTCTGATCTGTGGTGCAGAAGATTGTTTGAGCTCAACAGGACTGCAGGGTAAAGAACCTTCAAAGGGATCGTTTACAGCTCATTCTTTGAATCTGCTTCCAAGGATAAGGTTGCTATTGGACTCCAAATAAACACCGTAGTTGACACATAACAGTCAATTTCAATAAACATTAAGATTTTAGGTTGAAATGTATATGAATTTAACCGCTTAAGTGTTTAAGCTATTCGCTTTTTTTCATATCACATATTTTTGTAATCATCATAAATTAGGTATAATATCGATTCAGCCTGTGAAAATCATTTTGAAATCAGATATCGCTTTACTATGGATACAGTACTTTAACTTATTTTAGCTAGCTTCTCCCATGGTGGGTGGTGTCAGGATTCATATTACAATATTTAGCCTATTTTAGCTACTTTACAGTCTAATCTTGACAAAACGCATATCGTCGGAAAGGTCGGAGTCTCATGGTTCCATATTCGGCAACTTTTTTGTGATAGAAGTGATATTTGGACAGAAATTCATCCATTTGTAACAGGAGAATGCATCAAATAGAATGTTGGCGACAGCCAGTGGCTATTTTTGGTACAGCGCCTAAACAAAATCTCATAGGAACTTCAATTTTTGTGATATCAACTTCAAATTTGGAACACAACTTGGTTTGACATATGGCTTTCATTTGATAGCAATTTTAGAGTCAAATATATTTGATAAAACCTAAATTTTATATGTTTAAAAATACATTTGATTTACAGTAAATTTATAGAACTTTTGCAAACTTTCATTTTATTCAAGTGCTTTTTACTTCAGCAATAATTTGCTGAGTGTCTTCTTTAAAACAAGACCAAACTTAAGTGTATTCCAAAGAATTTTTGAATTTAAGTTTGGATACTGCATTTGTCTATTGTCAAAAATGGGGGTGACACTTAAAGAAAAAAGTGTCCATCTTTTATAAATATATTTTTCAACATGTTTTCAACATTCCATCACTAATTTATTGTAAATGTTCCAGCAGTGTGACAATAATTAAAATTTAAAAAATAAAAATAATGCCATTTAAAAGCGTTTTAGATTGAGTGTAACGTCACAATGCTGGATATGTCAACTTTCCATAAGTATTTCATGTCTACGCATATGAAACTTGGTAACCCTCATTACTTGACGCACACACTTGTTCAGTGAGGTTTGTGAAGTTCAGGACAAAACTTAAATACTCCAATGAACCTTTACAGATAAAATATCGAGTTGAGTGTAAATTTGAAAGTACTATTATTATCTATGTTATAAATTCGTGAGAGTGATTTAATTTTGCATAAAGGCTCGTCCTGACATCGAAAAAGTCACAGATGAACTTCACGGATTTTACCGAACGAGCACAAGTAGTTATATTTGTATCTCTTACCCATATGTGTGTATATATAAATTTCATTTTAACTGGATAGAAGGATACATGTGGCTTAGCATGTAAGTAAGTATTAGTAAGCAATGGAAAAGTTTTAAAAGCAAACCACAATCAGGACTGGTTAAACCTAAACTAGGCCATGTAGTCAAAGCGTTGTACTGTTGTTTTAAGAGACCATGGGACATATTTAGCCCCTATACCTCAAAACCACAACACAAAGACTCCCATTGCCATGGAAATTCTGAGAGGGAAAATAAATAAATAAATAAATAAATATATATATATATCTCACCACAAAACTTCACCACTTCCTATTTCCATTTCATTTCCATTTTTATGGTCTATGCTTTTGTTATATTTCTTCACAGTTAATTAAACCTAAACAAATCAAATCATGCGTACATGATCCCCTCTAGGTAAAAGTATACAACCCACCACCTATCGTGTGCATACCATTCTACATCATATCCTATTACCTTGTAAAAGGGTGCTTATTTACAGAAGAGAGGCTGTCCAATTGTCCTTAAAGGACACAGAGAAAATAAAGTAAATTTGGATGAGGTTAGTAGTCCTTTGTAGTGGTTACAAAGGGTTTTTACTGTTCAGTGCTGATGTCTAGAGAGCACGAATGTATTATGAGGTCCTTATTGGTATATGAAAGAATAAAGGAAGGAAGGAACAAAGAAATAACAGGATGTTGTCATTTTCAAACATTCAGTGAAAGCATTGTGCGACTAAGACTGGTAGAATGTATGAAAATACAGACATAAGTCATTACACCTAGACGGTATAATTTTCCGGTGTGGTATGCAAATATCAAATGGACTAAAGTTACGACAGCTGCACTGGCACATATGAAATCAATTGAAAGCATAGTTTACATAGTGATGTAAATAATATTGCATGAACCAGGTGTGAAAAGATTTCAGGGATACCCTATATTTAGGCTTGGCTGACCGAGGAGCATGGAGTTCTTTCAAAGCCAATCTATCCAGGTGTATCCAGATATAACAGATCAACAGGATTGCATGGAAGCAGCCAGATCCTACATTTTAATGGTGAGATTTAAAGAAGTGTTGCAAATAAAGTCATCAATGAGATTTGAGACAGTGGCGAAATGCAGAAAATGCGAGATCTCCAAATGGAGGCTGGTGTTGTAGACTGGCATGGGGGCTGAAAGAATTCCTATGGGGAACAATAAAGCTTCTTTATGGAGCAGTAAGGGTCCGGGACACTGAATGACAGAGACGCACATACATACAGAAAGAGATGGGAGAACAAAAGCGTAAAGGACAGAGGAAGAGGGCTCAGGCTGGCACAATCCGAACAGGGCTGGCAGTGTGTCGAATGGTGCTGGGGTGGCGGTAAGAGTATGGTTGGGGGTTGAGAGCCTCGGATACATATATTTGAAAGGGCACCAAGGCCATCAGAATCGCCTAGCCAAACCCTAATTAGCTTAACCCTGCATTGAGTCCCTCCCAGTCAATAGTGACTCTTCTCAATTTGCTCAAACCCACCAAATTCCCCAGATAGAGATGTAGGAACAAATGTGGCCACATACCAACTAATGAAAAAACACATCCATATTGTTCTCGGTAAGAAAACAGGAGCAAACTGCATACAAATGGAATGGTTAAAAATCAGTTTAGCATTAACAAAGGTGTGGGAAAATAGAATGTTTGGTATGAATCATCTTACTTCCACCCGAGTGATTGTTCCTCTAATGTTTGCCTTGTACAAATTACATGTTTGTTTAAGTATCATTGACTGGCCAAGTCTGTGGTCTTCCCGAGAAGGGGTTTCCAGCTGAATAAAGTGCTACGGTCAAAGATTACATTTACCCCTTTTCCACCAAGGCAGTTTGAGTGCTGGTTCGGAGCCAGAGCCTAGTTTCAAATCAGTTCTTTGTCTTTCGACACACAAAGCACCAGCTCCGAACCAGGAAAAGTGGTTCGTAAGTAGCACCAAAACGTTGCTGGGCTAGAAGTAAGAACCGCTTGCGTCAGGGGCTGGGGGCGGGGTTACCGTGACCAACAAGACACCTGTGACCGCCATTTTTGAAATAGCAGCTAATCGAGCTAATAGCAGCTCGATTGTAATCTCCGTCTTTATACAAATTACGGCGAGCCGTGTTTGGATGCCGATGTAGGTTCGCAAAGCCATGAGCATCAACAGTAGTGAAACATCTGCGATTGTTGATAGAAGGCTTGTTCGAGATGCATCGGAGCAGCGCGGACCGATTTGGCGGGTGCTGCGGATCCGCGGGAGCGTTTGTAGAGCATACGACTCCTTGTGCTTTTGGATTGTTCTCGCGGAGCTTTGATGTCATGCGCCGATCGCTATGCGAGAAGCCGATGCATCTCAAACAAGCCTGGTGTGTTTGGCGCTGCAGCGCTAGCTTTGCTGTGAAATATGAGACATATTCAGTGATGTAAGACCTGGCTCTGTGCTGCTCTCTAGCCCGTGGAAAGGCAAACCGGTTCTTAGAAGGCTCGTCAGTTGAACCAACTCCGAACTGGCACTAGCACTAGCTCTGAACTAGCACCCGGTTCGTGCTGGTGGAAAAGAGGTAATTGACATCAAATGACATTGTTGGGGTCTATTTAGATTGGGGTGTCCAATCCTGCTCATGGAGGGTCACTGCCCTGCTGAGTTTCGCATCAAACCAAATTAAACACACCTCTTAAAGCTTTTCAGGATAACTAGAAACTTCCAGACAGGTGTTTTTGGGACAATCTGAAATGATACTATGAGGGAAGTTGGCCCTCCAGGAGCAGGATTGGACATGCAACCTTATCAGGCAACATTCAGGAATTTCTTACAAAATGAGTTGATGCTAGCTTTAAAAAAAAAGCTATGCCACATTACCTCACCTGTTTCAACAGTGGTCAGGGCAAGAGGGTCACATGACCCATGAGGATTCTTCTAAGTTAATAATTAACCATTATCCAATCGGTGCCAGGATACACAGTTGGACGGACTGATCGTGATAAGAGGCAGTAACTGATGGACTATTCCAAGCTGTCGAAAACATCAGCCATGTGAAGTGGCACTGATTTGGGGCAGATGTAAAACATTTGGCTTGTGTTATTCAGAGCAACACTTATGTAAATTTGCAGGCAGAAGTCCCTCGACAACCTGTCAAATCCACATATCTCTGTAAACAAAAGAAAATATGCTGATTCTCCATGTAGAATGCTCAGGTTTTAATTCGGGTACGGTTGAAAGAAGCAATGATGTAAGGTTGAAGCAATGATGTGTCAAAGTTGAAGCATGGAAAAGTCTTATGATATAAGGAGAAGAGGCAAGCTTCTTGCTCAACAAGCTACATATGTTAATGACTAAACAAAAGTACATGTTAACACAAATGCACTGAATAAGCTTGGCTGTAGTATTTCACAGTTGGGCATTATGTGACAAATGTGTCCTTGTTAAAGAAATATTCTAGGTAAAGTTCTTATTGGACAGCATTTGTGGCATAAAGTTGATATACAATAAAACCAATAAATACAACTTGTCGTCATTGCTCTTAAAAAAAAGTGAGGCACTTACAATGGAAGTGAGGGGGTCCAATTATTGAGGAAATGTGAAGTTTGTGAAATTGTGTAAGCCATCTTGTAACTATACTAGTGTAACAGTGAGTATTTTTAACTTTTACAAATCTGCCCCATTTATTTCCATTTTAAGTGTCTCACTGTAACCCAAATTTCTGAAAAGGACACATATGCTATTTTTGTCATCATCATAAAGCCACAAATGCTTTCGAATTCTGAGTTATTTGAAGCCATTCAAATCAATGCTTCTTTCCTCGTGTATTAATCTCTAAAGCTGGTCCAGGATCATCTTTTTAACCACTTAACTTTGCTTGTAAAAGATACTAATCCAACATCGAAACTGATCCCAGACCTGTGGATCTGGAATTTAAAGTGGTAGGTGGAGTCGAGACCTGCCCACTCTCAGCATAAACAGGGATGTTGTTTGTTGGTAAGCTGCATCACCCAGAAAACTGGTGGAACCTGCTGGGCCAGATACTGGGAACATTTTCTTGCTCTTTTTTTCTCTTCTCCTTAATTCCTTTTCTCATTTTCCAAGCCAAATTTAATATCAACGCTCAGCATCATAATGTGGGAGTTGGCAGATATAAGAAAGATTAGATGTCTGGGTGGGAATAGTCAAGCAAAGGTTGCTGTGACTATTCTGCATGATTTGTTCGAACACCAGTCAATTCTCTTCTGATTATAATAGAATAAACTATTTTAAACTATATTACTTAAACCAGGAAAAGTGTGTGTATTTGCATAGTGCAAAGGGTAAAAAAAAAAACAATGAAAAGGGTAAACGTGAAGGCTGTTCGCTTGTAAAAGGCCATAAATTTACCTGCAATAACAGAATTTTTTCAGGTCCCTCCCTTCAAACAAATCATTTGCAGGTCTGCACACATAAGCTTGTCCTATCGTACAGAGTTCAGTGATCAAGAGCAGTCTCACATGTAAAGACCTTCAATCCAGGAAGAGCATCAGCAAGGAGATTAGAAATACAGGATTAGCACATCTGAAGTTCACAGATTCACTATCGTTTTGCTACGTGTGCACGCTGGACACTTCCAATTTTGAGATTAATGGATGAAGTCAAAATAGTGGGACTTCGGTACAAAGTGCAATGTTAAAAGTGTAACAATACCACCGTTTATTATTTATTATTGAACTTTTTAAATACACAAATGTGTTTAATCGCATTTTTGCTTTTGCTATGAAATTGGTATCAAAAATTGTAACAGTGTAGTTGCTACCAATGACTATTAAAAAGTGTAGTATAGCGACACCCCTGCTGTAGTTTAAAGTTTAAAATTCAACCTTACCAAATATTCCCCAAGCAGACAAAAAAGGGTCTGCCTTGTCATTAAAAGAGGAACATCTCAGCTTCATGTTCTCTACAACGAACAATTATACAATGCATTTATGTATCTTATGAGATAAGGTGAGATATAAAATCAATAATTATATCGGCTTTTGAAAAGTTACAGGGCTGGGGTGGGGAAATGCACAAAATCAATGACCTACAACACAGTTTTCCAAAATTGATGTGTCATTCCTCCTTCCGTACCCCTTTTGAAGAGTTCAATGGGTCACTACTGGCTGAACCTGTTAGAAATTTCATCAGCACATTGAAGTCAACCACTCTTGAAATAACAAAAGTTACAAAAACACTCTCAAGTCATAGACGTAAGAACCTACAAAAGATCCTTTGAATGAAACCACCTGATTGTTCCAAAATGTATAACCTTCTCTGGTCAAACTTGTTTTGTCTAGCATCTTTAAGAAGCTTTTTAACACATTGTTTGAACATCTGATAGATCTCACAGCTTGAAATCCAAACAGAAGATCAACATACAGTTTATTTCAAAATTCATATTGATTTTATGCAAATCAATATCAAAATGTGTAGGTTAGTTCTGCTGTATCAGCATTGGAACAATACACTCTTTTTCTTTGCGAATCCACAATTCGGACAGGGTTTATATGAATCACACTGATTCAGTTCACACAATGATTCTCTATGCATTGTATTATAAGCAATTAGTCTGCATGAGACTAAACCATGTGTGCGGCTCATTGTCATAGTGAACTTTGACACAGTCAAGCAACTGTGTAATAGCTTCCTTTCTGAGTACATTTTTAGTAGGGCTGCACGATATATCGAAAAATTATCGCTATCGCGATAATAGTATATGCGATATCCGTATCGCAGAGAGGTCCGATAAATAATTTAAAAAATGTGCCAAGCATTTGTGCGTTGCATGCATAGGTTGTTAATCCAAATTTGACCAATCAGATGGGGCCTTACTATCTTTATACCCGCCTCCCCAGAAGCTATCACGCGTTTTTTAACTAAAGACATGATGCCTGTTAACACTGTGAGCAGAGAAGGCTTTGTCTAGTCTAATTAACAAATTGGACCGGAGATATCAGTTAATTATTTTTCTCAAGTCGCAATTCCAGAGATGTACGCCTGCAACGCATGCATGCGCCGAACGCGTCTTTCCGTGGGCAAAGAAGTTTCTTTGAAAGGCTCGCGCGCTTGAGCGGAACACGGAAAATTAAGTATACCCGGGCCTTAACCGCTCTTGTGGTCTGGAGCTCACGGTTCACATCGGGAGAAATGGGAACGCGGGGGCAGCGCGATGCGACCGCAAAGGGCACTTTCACTTTCGCGATCAAAGTGCACGCCACTGATAAGCATTGCAAATTCAGTATTACAGTATAGTACACATAGCAATTAAACGCGCAGGTCTCCTCTCATGCGTCCTCCACACTGCGTCGCTGGTCGAGGCAATAACTTTCGCTTCGCTTTCAGATATCTCTATTATAGATGCCATCAATGCTTTTAACTTTCTAGATGTAATTACCGAAATCAAAACAGTCCATAAACTATAATCCTCATGAAAACTTCAGTCAAGCCAGCTCGCGTCAACCTGAGAGATCAGCCTCCTTACCCTAAAGTGTAAAATTTCTCGGTTTCTGAATGGACGGTTTGGCTTGATTGACAAACGCTAACGTTCGGGAATGATTTATATACCATCAACCTATCCTAAAACGTTAGCGCGATTTGATCGATTGTTTGGAGATCGCGTGTTTCTCCGTTCGAGAGCGCTTTTCCTGTTCACATCCGCGACGTACAGTTGATTTAGCTAAAAGATGACATATTGTGACTGATTGAAGCAGCCCTTATCAAAAGTGCGGGGGACGATTTCTGTCTTCAAAACTGCGGGGGTCCCCCGTGTCAACGGCGCGCCTGGTCCGACTATGCTTTGGTCACCGCTTGCATCTGGCCATCGGTGAGTGTTGAATGTTTATATTTTCAATAATTAAATGAAAACAGAAAAAGGCATAGTTGAATGTAGTATATAGGCATGGTATTATATTTTAGATTATATTTCGGTAACACTTTAGAAAAATGGTCATTAGTTAACATTAGTTAACATGAACTAATAATGAACTGCACTTATAAAGCATTTATTTATCTTTGTTAATGTTAATTTCAACATTTACTAATACAGCTTGTTAACATTAGTTAATGCACTGTGAACAAACATGAACAAACCATGAACAGCTGTATTTTTATTAACTAACATTAACAAAGATGAACAAATACAGTAACAAATGAACTGCTAAATCTAGCATTTCTCTAGATAAATGTGATATCGCAAGAAATATCGTTATCGCAATATTCAACAACAATATTGCATATCGCATATTTTCCCAATATCGTGCAGCCTTAATTTTTAGTTTAAGCACTGATTCCCCTCTTTTACATCTACTTACTGACAAAGTTGGTCTCCGGGAAGCATTTAAAACCAACCTATAGCCATATAGTATGTTTTGCTACATTAGCCATTGAGAGATTCCGGGTCCCAGGGTTCCACTCAGAGCCATGGCAACAGGTGTCTCCTGGTGACGCCAGGCTTACGACTCTTGTACCCAGCATGCTCCTCTCCTGGGGCCCGTCCGGTAGCTTGATGCAATTAATGAGCAAGCAAACTTGTGTTACCTTAGGGACCGATGGTGGCCGAACCATCTGTGTATAATCTATCAGTGACCTACGTTATAATCTATCAGTGAAAACTTCATGCATGCCCTACGATTGGACCTTTGGCTCCCAAATGCCTTGTGCTCCCCAAGGTGTAATTCGCCAGTCTGACACGGTCTCCTTGGGGAAAGAAAATGGAGGGTTACGAAGTGAAGTGGTTTGATGACACTGGAGGAACTAAGTACTGAAGCCATCCCTGTCGGCATAGCAGCCCACAGTAAACAGTTCTCACACCAGAGGATACCTATTCATCCTAAAGTCTTGTGGTTATTGCAATATAGTACAAACTACACGCCTCCAATATGAGGTCCCATCACAACCACGAGACAATATTATGAAAGGAATTTTAGGGAATTCCTCTGTATTGAGCATTCATAACCAAGATGGCCCTTGTTGAAGGTTGGCATGCTGCTTTGTGGCTGAAGCCATGGAAAACAAAAAGGCTATTGAAGGAGAAATGAGATTCATATCCTCATAAAGGAAACATTCCAGAGATTCATGCCTCTGCCTTGTACGTTCTTCTCAAAAACCAGCAGGCAACTAACCCAGTTCACTCTGACCTGGTGAGATGTTCACCAAATGTTTCAATTGGACAAGAACAGCTGTAAAAATTGGTGAAATTTAATTTATTGTATTAGTCGATATTGGATATTTAATTGTAAAAAATAGGGGGAAAAAAGAGCATGTGCATTTGCATTTTAACATCTAACACGTAAAATATAATATTAAAAAAAATAAATATATAAATAAATAAAATTTAATAACACTTTAAAAGGTAGGCTAGGCAATTTCAGAAAGGCTAACAATAGCAAAGCATTAGATCCCATCCTCCCTTCAGAGCATCTCCAAAGCCACGCCTCCTCCAAAACACATGAACGTGCACAACCAGAGCATATTCTGCAAAGCGTCCTAAGAGACGGCGTTATAATTACCTCAGGTCTCTCTCAAAGCGCATAACATTACAATAATAATGTCAGTCACCTGACTGCTGCAGATTCATTTTGGCGTTGATAGTGTTGCCAGAGAAATGCATAAACCAGCGTCTGAGCATGTGAAAAGACCGAATGCAATGACTGAATGAACATTTTTTGGTCCTGAGACTTCCACAGAAGATATATGTACATTTTTTAATATTTAGACCACTTCTATTATCGATTGCTATCAGGATGTGACGATAGTTTTAACCAGAATAACAAAAAGTGTTTATGAAAAAAAATGCCTACACTACTTTTAAAAATAATCTCAAATTAAATTATTTTTTCATATTGTACATACAATAATTATTTTAGTCTTATGGGCTCAGTATCGGCGCATCCTTAAAAGTCATTTTGATGAAAACTTATGAAACAAACATTGTAATAATAACACAGTTAATTTATGCCCTGCACAGAGATCAGGAAAGAGTATTAAAGGGTTAGCTCATGCAAAAATGAAAATAATGTCATTCATTACTCACCCTCATGCCATTCCACACCCGTAAGACCTTCGTTAATCTTCAGAACACAAATTAAGATATTTTAGTTGAAATCCGATGGCTCCGTGAGGCCTTCATAGGGAGCAATGACACTTCCTCTCTCGAGATCCATAAAGGTACTAAAAACATATTTAAATCAGTTCATGTGAGTAGAGGGGTTCAATATTAATATTATAAAGCGACGAGAATATTTTTGGTGCGGCAAAAAAACAAAATAACGACTTATTTAGTGATGGCCGATTTCAAAACACTGCTTCAGGAAGCATCGGAGCACAAATGAATCAGTGTATCGAATCTGCTGTTCGGAGCACCAAAGTCACGTGATGTTGGCAGTTTGACACGCAATCTGAATCATGATTCGACACACTGATTCATTTGTGCTCCGAATCTTCCTGAAGCAGTGTTTTCGGCCATCACTAAATAAGTTGTTATTTTGGTTCTTTTCGCGCACCAAAAATATTTTCGTCGCTTTATAATATTAATATTGAACCACTGTACTCACATGAACTGATTTAAATATGTTTTTAGTACCTTTATGGATCTTGAGAGAGGAAATGTCATTGCTCCCTATCGAGGCCTCACGGAGCCATCAGATTTCAACTTAAATATCTTAATTTGTGTTCCGAAGATTAAAGGTTTTACGTGTGTGAAACAGCATGAGGGTGAGTAATAAATTACATTATTTTCATTTTTGGGTGAACTAACATTTTAAAGGCACACTATGTAGTTTTCGCCTCTAGAGGTCGCTTATTTAAAACAAAGGCATAGCTTGATGATACCTTGATTTCACAGAATCATGGGACGTGTTGTCTTCACATCTACAGCCGGTGGAAAAGAATCCAACGAAACTCGGGCAGAAATCATATTCATGGACGAGCTAGAGTGATAAAGATTTATTAACATTACTGTAGTATGAAACAAGGCTGCTGGATTGATTGTTAATGCGAGACGAGAGTGTGACACACGAGAGCAGTGGAGCTTTTATTATGCCACAGACAACGACTTCTGCTTCTTTCAGTCATGATTATGTTCAGTAACGCAGCACTGTTTATCATATTAGATACATTTGTGTGTTGAAAGTTGATATAATGCTACTCTGTGCTTTCGCTTTCGCTCGACGGCTGCTATGAGACACTTGTTGCACAATGCAGTAAGCTAGATCGGTATTAGGCAAGGTAAAACATGGTACTCGCAGTAAATCAAGAAAACGAGATTTAAACAATAAGACCTACTGTGTTGAGCTATATAACAATGATTCGTTTTCTGTCAATGAATGCATCCAAACAGCTCACCTGTCTAATAAAAAAACAATGTATTAAGGCACCTTTAGTGTTTCCATGGTTTAATGGTTGGATAATGCGGGTATGTCACTAATAGGCGACTCACGGACATGGTCCGTGTCCTGGTTAAAACTGCTTATTTCTTTGGATTCTTGGAAACATTTGGGATAATGTTAGTACACAAGTCAACAAAATATATAATACTGTTCTAGTGGTTTTTGGATATTTTAATCCAAAAATCGTACATATTGTGCCTTCAAGAAATGAATTTTGCATTGCGCTGAATGAATTGTACAATCCAGACCAGTGAAAAAGTGTATAAAGTATTTTTCCTAATTGCAAGTTAATCAAATTCTTTGTATCTTATTTAGTCCTGTGAAGTGAAATATCTCTGTAATGAAAAACGAAATAAACCTTAAGCCTAAAAACAGCCAACAATTCAATCTTCAGCCATAAATATAAATGTGCATGTGTCAGAGCATTTGGAAGTGAGAAGCTACGTGAGATGACATCACTATGTGCCACAAAAAACGGCCTTAAATAAAGGTGCTAAAGAAGCCTTTGTACTTTCACCTGTGTACAGAGTTATGAATTGAAGTGATACCATGCTTTATAGTGACCATTATGATCTTACCGTTCTAGTTACAAAGTAACGTGCAGCCACAAAGCCAGTTGTTTCATAAAGGAAAATCTATATATATATATAAGCCTAAAAACTATTTACCTAGACATTCATGCGTCACTTTATTCACCCTTTTATCTAATTCTCCTCTTTCAAATTCATCCTTGCTTGAGAAGTGGAACCGCCTGGTACCATTTTGTCATTACATCACTGGCAACACGCCCATAACAGGTCACTGCCTAGTCATACCCTCACTAGATATGAGCAAATGGACAACAGCCCCCGCACCTACTCAACAGGTCCAGCTGGTTTCATGAGCAATCAATAAGCAAGAGAGACAGACGATCCCCCCAGATTTCTTGGACGTTTGTTTTTGATACTTCACTAAGGCCTTTTAGTTTGCCCTTGCAATGTCATAACCATTAATACTACGAATACTTCCAAGTTTTCAAAATGTATAGCAGGTGTAGCCAGTTTTTCAGAATTAAATTGAAACAAGAATGACTCGTGATATTATTCACATATTTCAAACAGCAATCAATGGGCTCAAGATCTCAGGGAGGGGCTTGTTTGAAAAGCAGTGCGTAATAAAAACAATAAAATTTGATAAGCATGATAAAACTTTAGTGAACTTTTGTAGGTCACACTGGTTTAGGGTTGTCTTCTGTTTTATAAGTCTTTAAAATGTAAAATGCTCTACCATAGTGGAAATCACAGTCATTCATAGGTTCTATTAAGGGCTCAACAGTGCAAGCATTTCACTCACATTTTCGACTAAAAATATATGTGTGAACAAACTAAAATTGATATTTAGAAGCAAGTATGTGAATAAAAAAGTCCCTGCAGGTCCTCAAAGTAAATTTTTTTTTAAAAATTATGAAATTTAAAGTCATAAATGCCTGGTTTCACAGACAGGGCTTAAATTAAGCCAGGATTAGGCCTTAGTTCAATTAGGGCATTTTAGTAGGTTTTATAAATGTGCCTAAAAAATATATATATATCACTGGTGTGCATCTTGAGATAAAACAATGGCATTGACATATTTTAAGATATGTTGCTTTCAGTTAAAACAGCTTAAGCTAGGCTTAAACCTTGTCTGTGAAACTGGGAAAATGTCTCAAATATCTGAAATGGTTTAACAAACATATTGATTATCATTTTAAGAGGTCTTAAATTTGGACCAGAAATCACATACAGCCTAATGTGATTATTAAAGTTCAAAAGGTTATGATTTTATGAAATAAATGTGAGTGCTGCATATTCAAAGTGAAAACACGACACTGTTGTGCTTTCTGAGGAGTTCGCAATCAACAAATGGCACACATATATGCTTAATGATTGCTTATTTACTATCAAATTATGTCAAGGTTATATTGCAATATGTTATAGATGGTTATAATCTCCCTCATCTTTTTGAATGAGCAGCAGGCAATAATAAAGCACATACTTTTCAAAATAGTTCAAGTGTTTTTGGGCTTGTTTATAATAAAAAGACCTGCATTATGAATAAATATTTAGATAATTATTAAAGTTTGAAGCAGAAATATTTTTTGTACTTTTGTATTCTAATAAATTAAATCATTTTGCTAAATGTCTTCTTGTATTCCTTTATTAAGGAAACACACATTATTATTAAATTATTAATGATACATTTTTAGGAGCACATGTGCACCTTGGGGAAAAAAGTAAATGTCTAGCCCTGAAATCAAACAATGATTTTTTTTAGTTTTTGAAAACAGTTTTTTTATACTTTTTTATACTTTTATTTTTATACTTAACAAGACTTAACTATTTTAATATATATATTTTTTATATAAATGTAATATATTGTGTACAATGTAATTTATTCTGGTGATTTTACAGCATCATTACTCTTGTCTTCAGTGCGACATGATCCTTCAGAAATCATTATAATATTCTGATTTGCTGCTCAAGAAACATTTATTATTATCAGTTTAATATTTTTTTTTTTTTTTTTGAAAGAAATCTCTTGTAAAATGATGTCTTTACTGTCACTTTTGATCTATTTAATGTGTCTGAATAAATGCATTATGTAATTTCTTTTCTTTTTTTTTTAAATTAGATAATTTTTTTTTTTTTTTTTTTTTTTTTATATATAGAGTGCCCAGGGACGACGTGTTTTTGTAGGCCAACCCGGAAGTTAGTGGCACACATTTTTCCTATAGACTTTTGGAAAATCGCAGAAATAAGCTCTGTGTTTAACAAAGGGTTATGACACTTACACGTTTTGTCTATCAAGATAATCTTTACAAGTTGACACAACATTTATAGATTTTGAAGCCTAAATAAAGTCGTCAGATATAAAAGGCTAACAGTAGGCTATAAACGAACTACAGCACACCATGGTCGCGGATCAACGTCGTCACCAGCAAGCTTCCTCAAACTTTATTTAGAAAACAACTTTATTTACAAACATGATCGCTGATTATGATCTGCGCTGTGTATGAATATTTATCAACTTTTTCATGAGAAATGCTGTCCAAATGTCCCATTTTTAATGATGACGTCTAAAGTGCCCGCCAAAGGAAGTAGTCCCTTTTAGCAATTTGTTAGCAACCGCCGATTTTAAGACACAGTAAAAGTTTTTAAAAAAATCACAAGTGGGTTATAACTGCTGTGTTTTATGTCATAGATCAAAACGTGAAAATATTTAGAGGCTTTGTTAACCACAGACCTTATTTCAGGCGATTTAGCAAAAACCCGTTCAAAAAACCCATAGACTTTACGGCGTTGGAACTGGAAGTCCTAAAATGCTAACTCGCTTCCGGGTTTTGCCTACAAAAATGCGTCATCCCTGAGGCAGTCTAATTGTCTAAAAATTAGAAATTCCTCAAGGGAAAAAAAAACTTATTTTTGATATTCAATAGCCACTGGTAACTCACTATCTAAGGGAAATCTAATGGGAAGTTTGTACACCATAACCTGATATCAGATATCAAAGGTCTAATAAAAATTGCAAATCACCTGAGATAATACCATGAGACAATCTCACTTTTGCTCTAGGGAGAAAATCGTTTTTGACATTTTGCATTGGAAAAAAAAACTGGGACACACACAAATACTTCACAACCATTGGTAACTCAACCTTTATCTGATTTTTGAGATAAAATCTCCATAACTTCCTAGGCGTTTGAAATCACTATGACTCATTAAAAATGTAAAATAAATAAAAAATACCTTGTATTACAGCAGTATGTATCTCCTGAGGGTGTTAAAATATGCTTGTGAAACTATGTGGAAATGGATTAGCAATCCCAGGCCGTGCCCTTGTTGAGTGGTGGGGAGTCAAGTCCTTATACTATTAAAAGGATCAGACTATTTACACTGCAATCATAGCTGCTAATAAAGGACTTTAGCATGTTTCAAGACGGGTGACTCAAAGTTAAATTCAGCATCAAATGTGGGCAATGTGTCAGAAGGGCTCAAATCCGTGCAATCCTCACAAATACACACGCTTATTCAATATATTGCATACAAACACATTCCTGCTTTACAACAAACATGCTAAATGATTACAGCAATGGAGGTTTAGCAATAATCAATGACGTTAGCTCTTCTTCAAAGCCTTTGGTTCAGAAATATAACATATTAATTGGCATGACTTTCCCAGGCCTCATTTTAAATTCCTTTATATTTTTTCCTTAATATGTTTTCGCCAAGGATATTTAGAGGTTTTGAATGTACGAACCCTGAAAATTTGTACTTCTTAACAATCTCCAATAAAACTGAAACTGAACAATGTATACCGTGAATTTTCCACGAATTTATCTTGAATAAACAGATATAAACGGAAGCAATTACGGCTTTTAACACTCCTTTTTGATGTACATGTACAGTTGAAATGGTCCAATATGCCAAAAAAAAAAGTAAAGTAACCATTCATTACAATGACACTTCAAGTGAACCCTCTCAAATGCTGACAGTACTTCATGAAACCTGAAGTGGCGTGGAAATTTTCCTTCTCAGCTATTGTGTTGTGGGTCACGTCTGAGTATATGCAACTGCTTAGACAAGACAGACCGGTTTGATTGTCACACACACACACACACACACACACATACTCGTTTACACCTCCTGCTTTCTGAAATATCCACCCTTCTTCTGCACTTTGAGCTTTTAGTCAGTACATACCTCATATCAATATGTTTATAACAGGCAAAGTGCCAATAAAACATTGGCAACCTATCAGTTTTTTCATATGACAAGATATAAAAATGAGAATGATATATAAAGTTGGAACTGCAAGCTGTGATACCTGGTCCCCCCCTTCATCCCACCCCCACCTTGTTCCTTAGGGAGTGACAGAAGAGAGACAAGCTGGGACAGAAGGCTTGTTTATCTAATAAGAGCCCTCAGTGGAATATCCACCTGCTTACACGACACTATGATAATCGAGATTAGTTTTTATTCAGTGTTTTTCAAATATTTTATATTTAAAAAAAAAAAAAAATCGTTAATTAAAAAAATAAAAAAAAATCGATATGGTGATTATTTTACGTCCTGACATTAATTGCGTCATCACATGTTCTCTTGCATAACGGCATAGTATGCGATTTGTATTAAAAATGTGCATTTTTACTTGGAAAAAAGAGCATTTATTGGAAAACAAGTTATACTTACTTAATCTTATTTTATTAACAAAATTTATATACATAAATGTAAATTTCAGGTCAGAAACCACTTTTTTGTGTTTTGCTTGCTGAATTGTAGCATTACTTTGGGAGTATCCTTAACTCTTGTACCTTTTATTTTATTTTATATATTTTTTTATTTGTTCTACATTATGACTGCTTCGTTCTTTGTCGATATAATTATTATAATTAAAAATAAATAAATAAAAAGAGAATTTTTATTAGATTTTCTCGGCTAAGACGTATTAATAATAATATTTTGTAATATTATGAGAATAAAATGCTATTTATAAAGAACAATACCGATTCGTAAGGGTGATTTCCAGTATTTTTTATTTATTTCTCGGTTCAATGAGTTGATGAATCAGAGCGATTCGGTTCCGAACGGTTCCCACAGATTCATTTGAAAAGATCCGACTCAAAAAAAGAAAAAAGTTTCTCGAATCTGACAGCGATATTAAAAATCTTAAAACTTCCTTCGGAGTTGTTTGTGTGGAGTAGATTAGTTCCTGAACCAGTGACATCTTAACAATGTGACCTCGTTAAACTTCCTCAAAAACAGTGCTTGTGACTATTTGAGTGACTTTCTGTTGCTATTTCGGGACTTACCTCCGTATCTTCATCTGTGCTGTCTCTGTCGAGTTCACCGATGTAGTACTGCTCCATCCACCTCCGGGCGTTCTCCGAGTGCCGGTGTGGGGGTCCTTCGATCTCCCCGCTGATGTCCTTTCCAGAGCGGCGGAGGATGAGCGCCTCTCCGCCCGGGTGCATTCGAAGGAACCCGGTCACATCGTACACGCGCGTCCCTAACAACACCCAGCACGAATCCTTAGTGCAATGTCTGGCTACCTCCTTTTCAGAAAAAAAGCGAGGGGACACCGAAGGCGACATTTTATATTTCATTCAGGGGTGTCCACAAGAGGATAGAGAAAGGTAGGCACACAGGTGGGACCCCCACTGACTTTCTCCAGCGACTGTGGACTAACTACTAACTTTCGACTTCGAGCCTGGGCAGAGTTCATAGCCGGTCTGCTCATTATGCATCTCATGAATAATTCATGACGCAGTCACTGCTGATCTGAGCACCTGTTGCGCGCGGCAGTTTAAGTGCGGAAAACGTTGTAAAACTGTTTTTTGTCGTTTTTTCTTATTCTTTTACACTAAAGTTTTTTTTATTTATTTATTCTAAATTACATTTATGCCAAAAGTTGAGTCCTCACGTAGGCTAAACAATCGATACTTGCTCATTGCACTTCCTTCTTGTGGGCGTTGTTGGTTGTGGTGTCGTTGTGTTTGCACACTAGGCGCGACTTAGATAGGCTGTTTTATGGCACAGTGAGACGTGACCTGATCAGTGAGATATTTTTTTAATTTTTAATTTAATTTCAGCTGCTGTTTTCCTAACCTGGTCATCTGGCTGTTCGATGGATCTTGGGAATTGTTCAGCTAAAACTAGGACATTTTTTTATCACGACAGCGAGGCAGCCGATCTATAAATCGTAGATTTTTTACTATAACAATATATAATGAGATTTGTTTTTACTTGCATGCATGCACGAGCCTCTTTCAAAAGCGTCATACGCGCACACAAGTTAGATACCTGTTTCTTGAAGATATTATTTCTGCAATCTTTTACTGGAATAATTTATTAAAAAAATTAAATTGGAAAAAGATTTGGTCTTTACAACAAAAATATTTTCTCACCAATAAAGTAAAAGAAGTGTCTTTCAAAATAATAAATACATTTTACCCTGCTAAATATTTTATGATTAAATATAAAAACAATTTACACTTGTGACAATTTAAAAATCATTTATTTTGGTCATGTTTCTATACTAAACAACTATGGAAAGATTATATCCAGTAGTTAAAGGTGCTAAAGAGGATGTTTTGTTTTATACATTTTTGCAATATTACTTGAAACTGTCTTTACTAACTGATAAAAGACTTTTATTAGGTGCACTGAAAGGAATAATATTAATATACATCATCTGTGCACGAGGTATAGGCCTTTAAAACATCAGCCAATCGTTTACGTGATGATCGCGTAAACGATTGGCCCTCTGTCTTGTCAATCACTGCCATGACGTTCCGTGCGCGGCTCCGCGCTCCAGTAACTTTCCACACTCCACAGGTGCCGCATGCAATGTTTTTGTCAGGAGACAGGAGTAACAACTGCAGATTATGAGTTACCTGCGGTGAGTCCGACATAATGAATCCACTAACACGACACAGCGAATGCCGGTGGTAAACACTCGTGTTCCAATACTCGTGCACGAGTTTTGGGAGGCGTTCCCTCAAAATGAGCTGAGAAGGAGGGGGGTTGTTCTTACGCATGCGCTCATTTCAAAAACTCATTAACAGTCTTTGGATTCTCAGTCAACGAAAAAATCCTCTTTAGCACCTTTAATATCCAACAAGATACTTCTGTAACTTTTAAAGATATTATTTTTGGCCACTTTGATTCTGATTCTTATAATTTTTTTTCTTTATCTTTTTCTGTTTACAATTATTGTATATTTTTTGGTTCTGTATGTTCAGATGACATTGCACATAATGTTGATATGTTGTATACTATATACAAAATTGTATATAATTAATGTCATCTTTGTAATGTTCGCAACCATAATAAAAAAAAAGAAAAAAAAGAAAAACTGATGATCACAGACATCAATTTAATATGAAATTAAAAACGAACAAACAAAACAGTGCTAATGAAAGTCAATCTGGTCAGGCTGTTCTACTAATCTTTTGATTAATTTAAAACCTTTCATAAACTAGTCACTACCATAGGCTATAAAACTTAAAATTAAAATAATAATGATACAAAAAAATATTAATAATAAAGGGGTTTTCCCATTATACTGTATATTTTATCCCTTCAGTGTTTGGGCCCAGTTTAGGTTGTATTGTAGTTTATCACAGTTTCGTCTCAGGGTGGCAGTATTGCAAAGTAAAGAAACAGGTTTCACAAACATTTTTTCCCACAAAGGATATAGTAAATTGCAAGAACATCTTATAATATTTAATCTTCTAGCACTGTATAAAGACTTAAATAATTTATAAAATCATAGTTATAATAGGCTATATTATTTGGAATCAAATGTTCATCTTCATGTGTTGTGTTTCATGAATTATTACAGGCGGAGTATGTATGGAGATTTCAGTGGTGATGTATGTGCTGTAGACTATGATTTAAGTGCGACAGAATAATGGGAGGAGCCATTAAACAGGAAGGACATTTAGTGGCTGTTGAAATTTGCACTGGTGGTTACTTAGAGACTTATTGCAGCTCCATATTTTATGGCATTGAAATATACAAATTTATAGCATGGGAGGAGATAAAGAGAGTTCAGAGAGCTTTGTTCCGTATTCCAATGCTTTTCCAAACAATTATTAGTTTTTCTAGTGAATTTATTTAAGATTATGGTAGGGTTGGAAATATCATGTTGATTTCTGAGTAATTCAACAATACTTTTCACTCACATTTGAAGGTTGCAGATAAACATGTCTAGGTTTGAATAGGCTATTGAAAGTGGTTTCTGTGTGACCTGCTACATCGTGCAAAGCTGGTAAGGCCTGTCTTGAGGTTTTTGAAGGCGATGATTGGTTTTCATGAGACAACTGACAGTTAAAGGCAGCAAAGCTGTGGTTGTCAAAGTGTGCATTCAAACGTACGCCAGCACAGATGTGGTGTGAGATTGTGAATGATGTTGTCATTTTAGATAATTAACTGAGTTTTAAGGTCTGTTTCTAAGACCTCACTTTTCATTTTCAGTGGTGGATTCTAAGAAATTGATTGATGAATCCAAGAGAGTCCACGTTACACAGTTTATTTGAATTCCTTTTTTTTTTATTTGAGGTCCTTTTAATGGATTTTAAAGTACTGAAAGGGTTAGTTCGCCCAAAATTGAAATTTTCTGTCATTAATTACTCACCCTCATGTTGTTCCATACCCATAAGACCTTCATTCCTTTCTTCATTCAATATTCAGAACACAAATTAAGACATTTTTGATGAAATCTGAGAGGTTTCCGACCCCCAAAAGAAAGCAACATAATTACCACATTCAGTATCCAAAAAGGTAGTAAAGACATCGTTAAAGTAGTCCATGCGTGTGATGCTGACGCAGGAGCTGGCCAATAATGAGCCGGCGTTCTGACGGAAGTGCTGCAGTGTCTCTACAACATAAACAGTGTAGGAGACTGACAGGGAACAGAAGAAATTGTTAAATAAAGTCATTATTTTTGTTTTGTTTTGGGGCACAAAAAGTATTTTCGTCGCTTTATAACATTGAGGTTGAACCACTGCATTCACGTCGACTGTTTTAACAATGTCTATACTACCTTTCTGGAAACTGCATGTGGTAATTATGTTGCTTTCTTTTGGGGGACCTCTCGGATTTCATCAAAAATATCTTAATTTGGGCTCTGAAGATGAACAAAGGTCTTACGGGTGTGGAACGACATGAGGCTGAGTAATTAATGACAGAATTTTCATTTTTGGGTGAACTAACCCTTTAATGCACTAATACTAATACAATTTTAAATTGTGATCCAAATTGTAGTTTTAAATGTATTTATTTATTATTTGTTTGTTCCATTTTTATTTGGCTTTCCGATTTCTAATTTGTTAAAAAAAATTATGTTTTTGTTTTTAATGAATTAATTCCATTTGCTTTTTCATTTATTTACGGTCCGTCAAAATGTGATTAAAATCGTAGTTTTAAATGTCTTTATTTATTGTTTGTTTGTTCCATTTTTATTTGGCTTTCCGATTTCTAATTTGTTAAAAAAAATTATGTTTTTGTTTTTAATGAATTAATTCCATTTGCTTTTCCATTTATTTACGGTCCGTCAAAATGTGATTAAAATCATAGTTTTAAATGTATTTATTTATTGTTTGTTTGTTCCATTTTTATTTGGCTTTCCGATTTCTAATTTGTTAAAAAAAATAGGTTTTTGTTTTTAATGAATTAATTCCATTTGCTTTTCCATTTATTTACAGTCCGTCAAAATGTGATTAAAATCTTAGTTTCAAATGTATTTATTTATTTTTTGCTTGTTCCATTTTTATATGGCTTTTCCGATTTCTAATTTTTAAAAAAATTTATGTTTTTGTTTTTAATGAATTAATTCCATTTGCTTTTCCATTTATTTACGGTCCGTCAAAATGTGATTAAAATCATAGTTTTAAATGTATTTATTTATTGTTTGTTTTGTTTTTATTATTTATTTGTTTGTTCCATTTTTATTTGGCTTTCCGATTTCTAATTTGTTAAAAAAATTATGTTTTTGTTTTTAATGAATTAATTCCATTTGCTTTTCCATTTATTTACGGTCCGTCAAAATGTGATTAAAATCATAGTTTTAAATGTATTTATTTATTGTTTGTTTTGTTTTTATTATTTATTTGTTTGTTCCATTTTTATTTGGCTTTCCGATTTCTAATTTGTTAAAAAAATTATGTTTTTGTTTTTAATGAATTAATTCCATTTGCTTTTCCATTTATTTACGGTCCGTCAAAATGTGATTAAAATCATAGTTTTAAATGTATTTATTTATTGTTTGTTTGTTCCATTTTTATTTGGCTTTCCGATTTCTAATTTGTTAAAAAAAATGTATGTTTTTGTTTTTAATGAATTAATTCCATTTGCTTTTCCATTTATTTACGGTCCGTCAAAATGTGATTAAAATCATAGTTTTAAATGTATTTATTTATTATTTGTTTGTTCCATTTTTATTTCGCTTTCCGATTTCTAATTTGTTAAAAAAAAATGTTTTTTTAATGAATTAATTCCATTTGCTTTTCCATTTATTTACGGTCCGTCAAAATGTGATTAAAATCATAGTTTTAAATGTATTTATCTATTGTTTGTTTGTTCCATTTTTATTTCGCTTTCCGATTACTAATTTGTTAAAAACTTTATGTTTTTGTTTTTAATGAATTAATTCCATTTGCTTTTCCATTTATTTACGGTCCGTCAAAATGTGATTAAAATCATAGTTTTAAATGTATTTATTGTTTGTTTGTTCCATTTTTATTTAGCTTTCCGATTTCTAATTTGTTAAAAAATGTAAGTTTTTTTTTTATGAATTAATTCCATTTGCTTTTCCATTTACTGTCTGTCAAAATGTGATTAAAATCATAGATTAAATGTATTTATTTACTGTTTGTGTTCTGTTTTTATTTGACTTTTTATTTATTCAAAAATGTATGATTGTGGTTATTTTTATGTTCTTTTTTCTTTTTTTTCATACTCTGACGTATAAAGCACTTGAACTTCATTGTATGAAAGATGCTACTATACATAAACTCAATGGTGAACGCCTTTTATTCATTAACCTTGATAATAATTGTCATGTATTTTTTTAATTTCACTAAATTCAAATATTCATCTATGAGATAAACACTAATAAACAACCACATAACCCATGAGCCAATTGTCATCCTTTAGTAGCCTCATTGTCAGTAAACCATGAGCTGCTTTAATTTATGTTTGTAGGCTACACAAAGCTTCTCTCCCAGGACCACGTCGATCAATTCACAGCGCTCGTTGTTCTTAGAAAGCTTCTTTGTTCCCTCCTACGAGATTCTAAATTTACCCACCAGAGACAAAAGATAGCGTGATAATTAACTGCATGTCACTGCTGCCGAGGCCCTGAAACGCGAGACACCCTCTGCCCATTGTTGTGTCCAGTTCAGGGCAGTGGCGGAGTGACATCACTTGGTGATGTCAGGTTCACAGGGCGGAACTGGATTGTCGGGTCCCCTGTGATTGGTCACATCTTGTGGCACCTGGGAAGACAACAGGTATAAGAGTTCTATGCTCAGTCAAAGCATGCAAAATTGTACGCATAATTCTGCAGCATCCCTAAGACGACCTGAACTGAGTTGGTTACCATGGCAACTGTTGTACCGGTGAGTACTTGGAGAATACGAATGCTCTTTTTGAGTTTAGATGAGTTGATTATTTACTTTTGAGAACTGAAAATGGTTGGATTTCAATATGGTCCAGACAGAAATAACAATTTAAGGCTCATGCTGCACACTAAAAAGTATTTATTTTGTTTTATTTACCAATTATTTTATTATTTTGGTGATATTTATGAGGATGATTTTGATTTTAGACACATTTATGACTTTTTTTTTTTTTTTGTGAAGGGGGTTAAAAGAGGTTGAGAATTTAAAAATGGATCGCTATTTAATACAATAGTGTCTGTGGTGGAGATACTAGTGAAATAAAAGACATGCCTTGGATCACTTAACATGATGAATCTTATTCTCAGTTCAGATAGTTTGAGCTTTCTTTGTTCTAGTCTGGGTCATGTTCTGTCAGCACTATTGGTGTGGATGTATCATGTCTGTGCTCTGGGCCGATCAGGTGTCAAGTAAAAGAATCTGTGTGTCTTCAAGCTTGTTGTATAGAGTCTGTGTGTGTGAGGGCTTTAGTTTCTTAGGATGTAGTTAATTAATCGTGTTCTTGGTTTGAATCCAGTAGCTTGGCGAAAGATTTGTTATCAACTGGTTAATTCATAGAAAAGGTCTCCAAATGCCGATTTCACGCAACATAATTCCATATCTTTGTTTTTGTTGTTCTTCCAGTTTGCATCCTGTTATGGCAGCAGCAGCGTTCAGCTCTTTGGGAGGGGGCATGGTGGCGATTACATGTCCCTTTTCACTTACAGAGGGCCCAGAGGGGCCCCTCGCCCTCATCTGGCCTACCACGCTCCGAAGATGACACTGCGTCAGATTTGTCGCATGTTGCGTATAATGCGGCAGCTGCGCAATAAAGAAGCAGCAGCCGCTGCTGCAGCCGCCAGGTGAGGATCACATTCCCAAACATTCATAATATCAGGCTCTCTTATAGTTCATTCTGTCATCATCTATTATCTTCATGTAGATCCAAACTCATATGACCTTCTTTCATCTATGGAACACACACACACAAAAGAGTTGTTTAGCAGAAAAGTGAATGGTGAACGGTCCAACAATTATTAAACATATGTGAATATATAAATAAATATAATAGAAATATTTATAAATATATAATTATGTACATTTTTTTTCGAGAAAGAAATTTAAAATATAGGCTATATATATATATATATATATATATATATATATATATATACAGTACAGTCCAAAAGTTTGGAACCACTAAGATTTTTAATGTTTTTAAAAGAAGTTTCATCTGCTCACCAAGGCTACATTTATTTAATTAAAAATACAGTAAAAAACAGTAATATTGTGAAATATTATTACAATTTAAAATAACTGTGTACTATTTAAATATATTTGACAAAGTAATTTATTCCTGTGATGCAAAGCTGAATTTTCAGCATCATTACTCCAGTCTTCTGTGTCACATGATCCTTCAGAAATCATTCTAATATGCTGATTTGCTGCTCAAGAAACATTTATGATTATTTTCAATTTTGAAAACAGTTGTGTACTTTTTTTTCAGGATTCCTTTTCAGGATTTCAGGATGAATAGAAAGTTCAAAAGAACAGCATTTATCTGAAATACAAAGCTTCTGTAGCATTATACACTACCGTTCAAAAGTTTGGGGTCAGTAAGAATTTTTATTTTTATTTTTTTGAAAAGAAATTAAAGAATTGAATACTTTTATTCAGCAAGGATGCATTAAAGACATTATGGCAGTAAAGACATTTATAATGTTACAAAAGATTACATTTCAGATAAACACTGTTCTTTTGAACTTTCTATTCATCAAATAATCCTGAAAAAAAATATTGTACACAAATATTTTGTACAATTGTACACATTAAATGTTTCTTGAGCAGCAGATCAGCATATTAGAATGATTTCTGAAGGATCATGTGACACTGAAGACTGGAGTAATGAGTAATTTGCCATCACATGAATAAATTACTTTGTCAAATATATTCAAATAGAAAACAGTTATTTTAAATTGTAATAATATTTCACAATATTACTGTTTTTACTGTATTTTTATTTAAATAAATGTAGCCTTGGTGAGCAGACGAAACTTCTTTTAAAAACATTAAAAATCTTAGTGGTTCCAAACTTTTGGACTGTACTGTATTTATTCAGTTTTTTACAGTAATTCATAATGCTACTAATATTTCCAAACAAAGCCACAGTTAAGCCAAATTGTTCATTGTTTGTGAACAAATTGGCTAATTGTGTGATTCAAACATGTTTCACTCCTGAATAAATATTTGGCTACATTCCACAGTGTTGCAAAGTCCACGGTTTTCCCGCGGAATTGGGCTACTTTTACACTGTTGCCGCGGGTTGTTTTTCATGTCAGCTGGTTGAAGCGCCCCCAAATAACATGATATTTAGCCCCTGGAATGCAAATTTTACCAGCGGACCCACCAAAAACCTGGATTTTAAACACAGTCATTTTTACTGTGGGACCCCCTGAAACGCGATTGGGCTAGTATTTCCCTTCGGGGGAATCCCTGCCGCCATTTTGAAGTACGTTCCACTTCATGAAGTTTATATGGAAAGACCCTCGACCCCATGATTTTGACAGAGGGAGCGAGTCTACTTCATATGTACACTTCAGGCAGCTCCATATACCACAATGCAACACGATTGTGATGTCACTGCAGACCGCGTTTAATTTTCCCCCACCACAAACAACTCTATGATATATTAATTTTTATTTTTTTTTAAAGCTTTTTATTTTCTAAGTCCTTACGATGGTTAATTGACTTGTAGTGGTGTGTTTGAGGCGTGCACTAACCCCCTCTGGCACGTCTACGCCAGAATACAGAACTTGCAATTTGAGCTTCGCCGACCCGACACAATCTCGCCTCATGTTCACGTTCACGCGAAAGTGACAAAATGCTTTACGGTAATTCAAAAACAATGTATATGTTATGACTTTATCAGACAATTTCGAAAATTACCCACCTCCATCGAGATTTCTTGTACTGTATTTGCAAAACTACTGCGCTGGTGAGCGTTGTAGTCATTGTAGTCCAGAGCTGCGCTTGGAGTATTTACGACAGTGTGATTCACTGAAGGAACCTGTAGGGGGAGCTTGAGTACATAATCATTTTATTGTTACTTTGCGACTGCTAAAAAAATGACGTTCTATATAGTAGAATAATATAGATCTGCACATACAGTGTTGGGGAGCAACTAGTTACATGTAACGGAATTACGCAATTAAATTACTAAATAAATGTAACTGTTACAGTTACTGAGAAAAATGTGTAATTAAATTACAGTTACTTATGAAAATGTTAATCATTACAAAGAGGTTTGAATATTTTCATACGCATACAGATTTGATTGATTTCTTTCCCAAATTGCCTGTGTTTCAGGAGATTAGGACACATAATAAGACACATGCTTACACACTGCGCACATACTACATTCGTCATGTTGTTAGTGTCGGTTGACCTACCAGCATCAGTTGTGTCACTTCACTGCCATCTTCTCCAATGGCCTCATGGGATAGTAAACTGTCCACCGTATGCACACTTCAGAATCTCGCCAGAAGTAGTAGGTCATCAGGGTAATTTTGCTTAATCTTTATGAGTATTAAGAATTTGAACATACTTAGGCCTACTGTTTTTCACCTATTGTAAAGTAGGGAAGTAAGCGATTTTGCATTCAGCCGGCATTTTGAACAAATGATTGATTCAAACGCTCATAAAGATACAGATACTTGTCGCCACCTACTGGTGTAATTTCAGGAACATGCAAACAGACAAGCGAAATGAAAACACTGAAAAGTCCCTGTGCTGTTTGTTCTCATCAGAAACTGTTGTTATTATATTTGATATATTTGATATTTACCTTCTGTGTTTCTGTTTTACAGAAAACAGGCCTCTCCTCCCAGCTCACCTACAATCAAATCGGAGAAGCGATGCTTACCAGCCTGTTTTCGACGTAGACGTAGTAACAATATTAAAAGAGTGAGTTAAGCATCCAGAATCTCCAAAACCGCCCAACAACTTCAGCCCTGTGGGAGTTTACAAATTGGGGAAATGGAGCCAGACCTCACTCCACACAGAAGACTTAAAGTGAGGGACCAAGACATCACGTTCTACAATCTTGTTGGATTCTTTTGTTGGGAGGATGTAACATGCAACAAATCTGGTTTTAATGGGAAGAAGTCAAGCAGGTGCCCTGCGAGTGCTGGAACTCTACATATCTTACATTTCATAATGACAGAGTTTTTATGGGGTTTTTTTTGTTGTTGTTTTTCTTTCTGGAGTGTTTGCTCTCATTGAACTCCAATTGTGAAATCTATGAAATTACAGTAGGGTCAAACAGTTTTGTGTGCTTCTATCTGTAATTAAACCAGCGGAAAGTCCTCATCAGGGTGGAAATACGACACAGCTATTTGTTTGTTTATTTATTCATCTGTTTGTTTGTTTCTGTGTGGGACAGGGGGCCCAAGGTTCCTTCTCTCTCAAAGAGGTGTGATGGAAACTTAGGTACCGGTGTGTATTACCGTGCTGAAACTAAAACTGATGTACACAGCTAGTGTGTGACAACATTGTGAATTTACTGATTTCCCATTTATCTAACCTTTCAATAATAAAACACCTATGATTTCAAAAGTTGAGTGGCGTTCACATGACTGAGCACAAATAATCATTAACTCAGATTCAGATCACTTGCATTCGAGATTTGCCATACACTTAAGTTTTCACTTTAAAATTTATTTTGAAATGTTTTCTGGGCATGTTTTTTACCGCTTAAACAAATTATGTGCATATCATGACTGTTTGCAAGATAAACAAAAATAGTCGAACAAAGAGGAAATCCTAGAATTTCAGTTTTCGAGCATCAGAAATGTTTGTGAATCATTAAGTGTAATAATAGTATTTATTAATAATAACTGAAACATTTGAGTGAATGATTCGATATACACTGAAGAAATGATTGAACTTCTAAACAGTTTTATTTGAATTCAAGCCATCATTCGTCATTATTGCATTCTATGCTACCAACCACATAAAATAACTGCTGAACTGTTAAAGGAAACATACTTAAAAATTGAGGCAAATAATTGTTATTGTGTAAATATTGCATTAAATAAAAATCTTGTTATAGATGAATATAAATTACAATCTATATCTAATTAGACTGTATCATAGTACTGAGACTGCTCTCATTAGTTACAAATGATTTGCTCTTATCATCCGATCGTGGTCGTATTTCTATATTGATGTTACTGGATCTTAGTGCTACATTTGATACTATCGAATACAACATTCTTCTGAATAGACTCGAAAATTACGTTGCCATTAGTGGAATTGCATTGGCATGGCCAAAGTCCCTTTAAGACAAGTCATTTCACTCGGCGGCCATCTTTGAAACGCCTCTCGGGCATCCTGGGCATCATGCAATCTCTTTGAATGGGCAAAACATCACATTCTCCAAAGCTGTTTGCCAACCTTACGATTAAATTTCATATTTGAAATCACCAATGAAATCCAACAACAAACGGCTCATAAATTTAGTTTCTAAACGCTTGTATCATGACAAAAAAAAAATATTTTTCAGGCTGGATCAAGCTAATGCCCATGCGCAGACCTAAATGCGCGTCTCTTCGGAGGCGCGCGTCTGACTGTTTCTATAGAAACCGGTGATTCTAACGGCCTCTGAAGTGACGCAATGACTTTACCAGTCGCGATTGGCTCTTATTTAGAAGGCGGGACTTATTCCGCCATATTGCGCGTTACACCTTTTCCCATTCAAAACAATACGAGTGACACGTCTTGTGTTATTCTATAGTTTTTGGCATGGCTCAAATCATTCTTATCTGTCAAGTATCAATTCATAGTAGTAAATGAAAAGGTGTTATATCGATCACAAATTCAGTATGGAGTACTGCAAGGCTCAGTACTAGGAAGCATGGCATTAATTTTCACTGTTATGCTGATGATACTCAGCTTAATATTTCTTCGTGTCCTGACGAAACTTACCAATTCACAAAATTAACAAAATTCTATACTATGAAAGTGAATGGTGACTACAGCTTTTACTTGACTATTTCACCCTACTTCTCACACAAAGCTATCATAGCTTCAGACGACTTGTAATACAGTACATAAGTCACAAGATCCACTATTATTATTAAGAATATATGGTTCTTTTGGAGGTTGAAATCCACTGGTCACCATCCACTTTCAGAATACTGTATGAAAGAACATAGCATGAACATTCTTCAAAACATTTCCTTTGGTACTCCACAGAAGAAATTAAGCTATATGGGTTTGTTTATTGTGGAGTGAACTGTTCCTTTCAAGAAGTTGAGCTCACCTCACGGTTCCGCTGCTTATTATGAGTTACAGTGGCTTTCTACTGACAAAGGGCAGGTGAGGTTATCATCATTCACCACAGACTGGACATCGCAGACTTTGGTATAAACCAGGCAGTGATGAAAATTTCATGGGTAAGATGTTTTCTGAACGTGAGCTGCTGGGGAGTCAGGTTGTAGGACAGGAAGCCGGGGATCAGGTGTCCATTTTGAGCAGGAAGTTTATGTTGCATTCAGACTCGGTCTCACTCTTACATTAGTTGTTCACCTGTAGTCTGAGGCAAAAGAACTGATGCTATAAATAAACAAATCTTCAAAACAGTCAAGTTTTGAGTTTAAAAAATATGCACTTACCTAAATCACTAGCTCTGATTTGATTGGCTGGCCTCATGCAGCTTCTGAGAGTCAGTGTGCACTTTTTACTAGTCTTTGGTGTTGCCACAAAATGTCGTTTTAAAGGAATAATTCACTTTAAAATGAAAATTAGCCCAAGCTTTACTCACCCTCAAGCCATCCTAGGTGTATATGACTTTCTTCTTTCCAATGAACACAATCGGAGATATATTAATAAATATCCTGATGCATTTGAGCTTTATAATGGCAGTGAACGGGACCAACGAGAGCTGAAGAAAGTGCCTCCATCTACATCCATCCATCATAAACATGTACTCCACACGGCTCCTGAGGGGTTAATAAAGACTTTCTGAAGCGAAGTGATGCATTTGTGTAAAAAAATATCCATATTTAACATGTAAAATATCTAGCTTCCGCCAGACCGCCTTCTGTATTCTACTTATGAAGAAAGTGTAAAAAAATGCTACGTTCTACACCTTCCCTATTCAACTTACGGAAAAAAACTTAACTGACGCGACGCCAGTTTGCACTTTCTTCGTAACTTGAATACAAAAGGCAGTCTGGCGGAAGCTAGATATTTTACTTCATAACTGGTTAAATATGGATATTTTTTTTACACTAATGCATCGCTTCGCTTCAGAAGGCCTTTATTAACCCCGCTGAGCCGTGTTAAAATGAATGGATATGATGGAGACATTTTCTTCAGCTCATACTTGTTGGTCCCATTCACTGCCATTATAAAGCTTGGATGCGTCAGGATATTTATTAAAATATCCCCGATTGTGTTTATCAGAAAGAAGAAAGTCATATACACGGCTTGAGGGTGAGTAAAGCTTGGGCTAATTTTCATTTTAAAGTGAACTAATCCTTTATGATAAATGTCCTCTTTTGAAAAAAAAAATTGCCAAATTCTGCAAGTTTTGTGGCATCAAATATTCAAATGATATTCAGAAGCCGTATCATTTTGTAGATCACATTTCTCGGCCGCACACATAATTGAGGATGTCTAATTTCAGAGAAGTGACCATTATAACATTTACATTCCTTGTGAGGCATAAATTATTGTAATATCTTTCTTACTTTGGAATGTAATGCTTACTTTTTCAAAACGAGGGAGCCTCAATGAAGTATGTGGCCGACAAATGCAGATACAGAGATGAAATGCAACAAGAGTTTTGAGTATTTAAAGGTGCCATCGAATTGAAAATTGAATTTACCTCAGCATAGTTAAATAACAAGAGTTCAGTACATGGAAATGACATACATTGAGTCTCAAACTCCATTGTTTCCTCCTTCTTATATAAATCTCATTTTGTTTAAAAGACCTCCGAAGAACAGGCGAATCTCAACATAACACCGACTGTTACGTAACAGTTTGGATCATTAATATGTACGCCCCCAATATTTGCATATGCCAGCTCATGTTCAAGGCATTACACAAGGGCAGCCAGTATTAACGTCTGGATCTGTGCACAGCTGAATCATCAGATTAGGTAAGCAAGCAAGAACAATAGCGAAAAATGGCTGTTGGAGCGATAATAACTGACATGATCCATGATATCATGATATTTTTAGTGATATTTGTAAATTGTCTTTCTAAATGTTTCGTTAGCATGTTGCTAATGTACTGTTAAATGTGGTTAAAGTTACCATCGCTTCTTACTGTATTCACGGAGACAAGAGCCGTCATTATTTTCATTTTTAAACACTTGCAGTCTGTATAATGCATAAACACAACTTCATTTTTTTATAAATCTCTCCAACAGTGTAGCATTAGCCGTTAGCCACGGAGCACTATCAAACTCATTCAGAATCAAATGTAAACATCCAAATAAATACGCAATTAGACATGCTGCATGACGAACACTTTGTAAAGATCCATTTTGGGGGTTATATTAGCTGTGTGAACTTTGTTTATGCTGTTTAAGGCAAGGGCGAGCTCCAAGGGCGGGGAGCGTGAGCATTTAAAGGGGCCGCAGCCTGAATCGGCACATTTCTAATTATGCCTCAAAATAGGCAGTTAAAAAAATTAATTTAAAAAAGATCAATGGGGTATTTTGAGCTGCAATGTCACAGACACATTCAGGGGACACCTTACACTTATATTACATCTTGTAAAAAAACGTTCGATGGCACCTTTAAACAAGATATTCATAATCAACACATTCTCATGGAAATTAGTAACAATTTTATGCAAAAACGCTGCAAAGAAACCTTTTGGAAGTTTTATTTTAAGAGCGTATGTATGTGAAATTACCTGTACTTATTTTAGAAAGACTTGTTTTGCTAATACTTATTGTGCTAACATGCTGTTTTTTCCAGTTTCATCCACAGCATCCCTGTCTATTATGATGACATCACTAATTTCAGATTTACAAACTGTGTAAAAGCAAACTGTGGTTAGCAGCATGTTTTGAATATCTGATGACCTCTTCCTATATATGCATATGAATAAGCTTTCAAGTGGACCACAACATATGTCAATAATCAAAAGTCTGGTTCAATGTCACTAATGACAGCAAAATTCCAGAAAACAACACAAAGTTCAAGTGCAAATTGTCAGCTCTATAATCGTAGTATTTCCTTGAAAGGTTTTGATATCGCAGCTGCATCTGCAGCTATACACCACGAAACAGGTTTGGAGATGAATCACCAGTCAGATGACAATGTTGTCAATCATTGTTCTAGGAAATCAATCTTTCTGTTTGCACAAACAAGATATGCTACCAATGAGTCATCTTGTAAAAATGTGGTCACCGGACTAAAAGTATGTTGGACAGCTTCTTAACAAATAATGTTTCTGGCATTTCTCAGTACCTTTCAGTTTCATCCTTTTGGGTGAATTCCTTCAAGTGACTTTATAGTTTGCTAACCCAACCACCCTCCCACTCATCAGCGTAATTGGTGGATGTGGTTTATGTTGGTCACATTGCCCTGGGTAGGCCTACCTTTCACATCCTCCTGACCATCATGTGCGGCAGAAGTTATGTAAGGTCATTATCCAAGTCACTTTATCAAATGTTGGAACATGGGTAATGATGTGGCATAAACCACAATTTAATTTCACTTATAGGTCAACCAATGAGACATTGACAAGCTGGTATCCCAAATGGCTCTACAGGATTTTGGACTTGAAATATGTAACTGTCCTCATCTTAAAGACAAAAGAATATGTATTTGAAGTCCAGCAAGATTTGTGCTCGATCTGATTCACGATCCATATTCATGCTGGGGTCGCGCATGGGGAGCTGTTGGTCAAGGTTAGGGCCACGGATGGCAGAGGTAAGCACACAAGGACCAGACATGAATAATTATGAGTCTCTCTGTTTAACACTGAAACTGAGAAGAGGGTTAAAAAAAGAACTAAACACAGGTGAACAATGACCTGTGGAGGTAGGCCGGACCGATGTGGACTGCACAGATCAAGGAGGTCTCGGAGAAATCGCGTCATCCCATGAGCCAACAGTGGACACTTGAGCCCTGGGTGTCACAAAGGGCCGCTATTGAGACGCTTCCCAAAGCGCACTCACGTGGTGTTGAGTCGCTCACATATAAGATTGGCATATAAAATTGCACCTTGGTTAAAAAATATCCCTTTTTTTGTATTTTATAAAGGCAAAGTGTTTTAGGAGTTGTGTGTCTACAAAAATGTCCAATTATTTAATACATCTAAGTAAAAAAGGTTTCATTTTGATAGGCCTTATTGTAAGGACAACATCTCTTGAATACAAAAGACCTGTTATGACGAAGCAGAGGGGCGTTGGAGCCAAAGCCAATTAATTAACCTGGCTGGCAAAAACCAGGATATCACATCGCCAAAATATTGCTTAACATTAGAGATGAAGTGATCATGTTTCACACAACATGAAGCGCTAACCTGGTCTCACGCACCATAGTCAACAATGAACTGAAGAAAATTAGGTTTGTGTTTTACAAATCTAACAAAACAGTTTCCCTTTCGAAGTGCCATTGAAAATTCACACTATTAAAAATAGATTTCTATTTTCCTGAACACAGAGAGAAAAAAAATGTGTAAAACTTGTACCTTTAGGGGAACAATAGCTTCTTTTAACTGGGGCAGTACCCTTTTTTACTACAAAAAAAAGTTAATAGTAATACCTCTTAAAGGGCGGGTCTAATGCTATTTCATGTATTCTGACTTATTTACACACTGTAAAACCCAATAAGTTCAAAATACTCAAAACATTTGAGGAAACCTATTACCTCAAAACATTTAAGCTACTTTAACTAATTTTTTTAAGTTGGTAGAACCTAAAATGTTTGTGACAAGTGGGGCGGGGCTGAGAGCCATGGAAGCGGATCAAGGCCAGTGTGGTGCACAGGTGTCTCTCACAAACAATCCCGTCACCAGCATCCCTTTCCCAACTCATCATAATGTTAATTACACACAGTTAATTTACATCTTGGTTAAATGTTACATAGCAAATAACACATGCTATATAACTATCAGAGAGACATTATCAGAGAGTCATTACATACTTGCATGTATGTAATCAAACAACATATGTGGTCTTAAATGTTTTGCAGCTCATCCTCAACCTAACCACAGGCTCTACTCTTCACCACAGTACAAAACTAACATAACAGAAGCCCCCTGAATCCCAACATAACACAACATTAAACATTAACTTATATCTCCATATGTTAATCTTGTGCAAAAACACACAAAATAACACTTAATTTCAACAGTTATTTATATGGTCTGACGCAAAGCATGCTGGGAATTAGAAATCTGCTGCAGCTCAACTCAATCATATTAAGTTCAGCTTACTAAAGTATATGGAAATTTTGAGTTCATGCAACTTTTTTCTATTAAGTACAATGAACTTTCATTATTATTTGAGTGAAACAAACTCATTTAATTTAATTAATTTCACTGTTTGGTTTTACAGTACACTGTTAAAGAGTTGGATTCTCATGCTAAACATGGCCAAAATCACCAAAGATTATATATATATATATATATATATATATATATATATATATATATATATATATATAGCTATGGAAAAAATTAAGAGACCACTTAACATTGATTTCTGAACTAGGAGTGGTCTCTTAATTTTTTCCATAGCTGTATATATAGTTTGGCTGACCATTGATAGCTTGCAGACGATTGCTACACAAAAGCTGTGCATGTTCATCACTCTTTAGCTTCGCCCACGGCATGCCTCAGGCACTCGGCTGTTTTCGGAAAGACTCTGTACAGTGTATGTATCTTTTATAAATATGATAAAACTTAAGACTTTTTGGAGATATGAAGGATGCACTACTACTCTATACGTACTCAAGATTTACATAAGATTGGCAGAAACTGTTTGTGATACCCCCCCCTTTAAGGTAAGTATTTGTACTTACCTTACAAATACTTAAAATTAGTATTTAAAAACAAGTATTTAAAACCTTTTAGGGGTTTAAAACAAACAAACAAACAAACTACATAGTGACGAGCTGTCATAACCCTAAAGGCACAATTTTTACACATTTTTTTCTCTGTGTGAAGAAAATGTGATTTTTTTTTTTTTAAATTTTTGATCATTTTTTTGATGAAAATATCTCTAATTTTAGTCAGTTTAACTCTAAAATATTCCATTTGACGAAAACATTTTAGACAAAGCGCGTAACTTTCTGACTAGCGCATAACATTTACTCATTTTCGCACGGGGTAAGTTGTAATATTACATTACGTTATATACAGTATCTGATTAAGCTCATATAAGGATGTGTTTTGGTTAGTTAATTAACCAGGAAGTTTACCGATGTTTCCAACAGATAAATCGAAACTTTTCTTGCGATATCTTCTTTAGAAACATTGCTAGGGCGTATTGTTAGCATATTGCAGTGTTTTTTTTTCTCTCATCATATTTTCGCCAAAAGTGTTTTAATTTTATTTGTTCAAATTACAAACCTTAAATGGTTAGTTCACTCAAAAATGAAAAGTCTGTCATTATTTACTCAGCCTCATGTCTCTCCAAACCTGTACGACTTACTTTCAGTGGGTTTAGATGTTGTTGGGACCTCCATGTTTTCCAAAAGATCTTATTTTGTTTTGTAAAGAAAAAAGAAGGTCATACAAGTTTGGGATGGCATTTTAGGGTAGCGACCTTTAAGTATGAGCAACAGCCATTAAACACCAAAAATGTGACCCTGGACCACAAAACTAGTCATAAGGGTCATTTTTTTTAAAAAAAAATGAGATTTATAAATCATCTGAAAGCTGAATAAATAAGTTTTCCATTGATGTATGGTTTGTTAGGATAGGACATTTGGCCGAGATACAACTATTTGAATATTTTTCACCTTCCAAATGAAGTCCTCAGCAACGCATATCCACTCACAAAAATAATTTTTGATATATTTACGGTTTGAAAGTTACAGAATATCTTCATTGAACATAATCTTTACTTAATATCCTAATGATTTTTGGCTTAAAAGAAAAATCGATCATTTTGACCCATACAATGTATTGTTGGCTATTGCTACAAATATATCCGTGCGACTTATGACTGTTTTTGTGGTCCAGGGTCACATATAAGCACACATTTAATTAAAACCCAAACCCCATCAACAGACAACGAGGCACATAGATCTAAATAAAAATCATTTATTTTCATTAATATAGTAATCAATCTACCTAGAGCAAAGAAATAAAGGTCCACCATGCCACTTTATTACTACAGTATGTGGAGGCTGCGTCAAGGTCTGAATACTGAACAGACAGACACACAGACCAATAAGGAGAGAGGGGGCGGGGTTCATTCTGGTCTTCATTCTCCATGACTAGTTTAAGGTGGGAGGGGCCAGTGTACTTGGGGGTGGAGTCGAGGATATATTCCTTTCATCTAAAACTTGGGAGGGAAAGCTTTGAAATCTTCAAGCTAGAGGAACAGATCTGTTATAGAGGGGGCAGACCAACCTTGACGGACACGGAAAGTTGAAATATCTGTGTCAGTGTGTGTATACGAGTGTGCGTGTGTGTGTGTGTGTCTGAGAGACGAGGTGTAACAGGTGCTGCTTAGATCCAACTTTCACTGTACACTTGAAGAGGTTTCAGACACAAGGGATAAAAAATTGAGGTAACAAACGCCATTTCCGGTTCCTGAAAAACAACAACAAAAAGGCACATTTCAATTTCAGACAGTATTAAATGCTACTCAGTTGCAAAAAATAATTGTGGGTTATTTCTCTTGATATTGAAATTCATGATTTTCATCATATTAATTTCTCGAGATGCACTGATGTTAAAATTCTGGTCGATACTAATAAGCCGATACTTGTTCATGTTATGACCGATAACTGATAAATAAGAGAATTTCTATTTTGTATAAATAAATTACAAATAAATAACAAAAAATACAACAATTTTTAATGTTACAAGTGAATTTAAGCATCACAACATTGTAAAAATAATTTACGCTTATTGAAATAAAACAAAATATAAATATTAGATACAAAAAATTTACTTAAACTTAGAAATAATTTTGGTTAATTGCCAAGCAATAAGTTCAAGATGAAGTACTAAAATTACTAAAACTAAAATAAAAATAACGCTAATAGAAAAAAATAATAAAAATGACAAAAGCATCTAAAAAAAACCTAAAACTTAAACGAAAATGAAAATATAAAAATAAAAGCTAATTAAAATTATTAATGAATAACTTACACTGTGATGTTCAGTATGAAAACAGAGAGTTGCTAAAGATTACATTTAACAGTGTTATTAAATTATTTAAATAATAAAATAATAATTTTAATAATTTAAATATTTAAATTAAATTGTTTTTTAATACAATTGTAAAAATAAGCATGTACAATTAAATATCGATTAGAGCGATAAAATAAAGCTCTAATATCGGCTGATAACCAATATGGTTCAAATATATTTTAGAGAATATTTCATTGACAGAATTCACATTAAAATGATTGTTTATATGCACATCCCCCCAAAAAAATAATTTGTTACAATTAAGAAGAAATATTTGAATATACACCTGCTCTCATCGGGGTGTGTTGGTTCCACTTGACACTATGGTGCCATCTGTATTAGTGTGAGACTGCTCCTTCACCACTGGATCTAAAGACACAGAAAAATGTGTATGTCTCGGGAAATTTAGACTCTTTGTTGTGTCAATATAAGTTGCCAGCAGTGAAGTAAGCTAACTCACAGAAATAAGGGTGCTCCATGGCCTCGGTGGCAGTCAGTCTCTGCTGATGGTCGTAGCGTAGCAGCTTGTCGAGAAGGTCCAGAGCCTCTGGGCTGACCAAATGCTGGTTCTCAGTCTGCACAAACTGTTCCCAGCGCTTCCGTGTCTGCCTGTAGGATATGGCAGGAAAGTTTCAATAAATGGACAAACTAACATACTGACCACTCAAGCTCAGTCAGATATCATAAATGATTAGGGTTGGGAATCGAAAATCAATTCCAATTTGGGAATCTGATACTACTTAACATTACGATTCTGCTTATTGATTCCTGTGTGCGGATTTTAATGTGATTTTAAACCATTTTCAAGCGCAAGACGAAGCGAAAGAGAACTCAATTTAGTACTCGCGCCGCATGCTGTTTTATTTACACACACACCTAAAGCATGCGAACAGAGATCCGCCTCTCATAAAGTGCGCCTTATCTTAAGTGATCGTAAACAGTTGAAAAAGAAAACGTGTCAGTATATTGAATCCTGCATGAGGTCTTAATAGTGTTAATTTCGTCAGACGAGACGAGACGAAATATGTTCGTCAACGACTTTTTTTTTCATGACTAAGACGAGACGATGACAAGACTGCAGCACCACTGTCCAAAAACGCTGACTAAGACTAAATTAACATGCATTATTGTTGACGAAAAAAGACGAGACGAAAATGTTTTGTATAAAATAAAAACTAAGATAAAATCTCTCTTCATTTTCGTCTACAATCGTCTCTGCTTTTTCATCAGCTGTTACGCCTTTAAAATATTCGGAATGAGTTCACGGCTTCGCGCTGTTGCTCAAGTTAAGCCTCGTTGAAGCCTTGTTTACACTGCATGCAAGGCCGGACTTACCATTGGGCTTGACTGGGCTCAAGCCCATGGGCCCCGCCCAATAGGGGGCCCCGCCCATTTACGTTAGATTTTTTCAATAATATGTCAGTCTTTTAATTTTTCATTTAAAGTTTGTTGATTGGACTAGCATTGTTACCTGGTCCTGCCCCTGCAATGAAAATTTTAATTTAATAGACCCTTTTCACAATGACGTCAGTTAACTTCCGCCTATCCGCAAAGCAGTGTATCAGTTGTTACCTTCGCGCCGGCGACTTCTCGGGAAAATGCTTTAATAACTTTAAATGCGAACGGTTTATGTCAAGGATTTACACAGTCGGCTTCTTCTGGTAATGATATTTATTATTTACTTTCTGAAACTGCCTTGGTTAGGGTTTCCACGAGCAGAAACTTTTGCAATGTTGTCATTGAATTGAGTTTTATCACAACGATTGTGTGTCCACACAAATCTGTTAGCCTATTTGGAATAAAAGGAATATTGTCTTTAAAAAAAATCTTTATTTTTAGAAATTGGTAGGCTATATGATAATGTTCTTGTGAGATTTATTTACAAATAATGGACATCTGGAAGTGTACGTCCATAATAGTCCGAAGAATTAATAGTGTGAAGATTTGAGATAATTTTACATCATACCAGTTTAAACTGAACTGCTGCAATATATTAAGATTGTATAATTTGTAAGAAGTGTATTGAAAATACAAAACGGAAGTAGCCTATGTGTTCATTTAATGTTATTCCCTGGAGAAATAATTTGATTTTGTTCATTTGCTGCTATAACAATGAGTACTGTTGTAAATCCTCTGTATATTTTTGTATGCGACGATCTTGTTCTGCAATAAAGAGACGAATGACAATGTTTTTTTACTATGGTAAAAATGCCATGTACATGAGTCAGTTTTTACAACATTAACAGTTTTCATGTAGAAATAGTATTATATTAAACACAATTTGTATTATTATGTATGCCATATTTATCGAAATAAAAGTATAAAAATAGACTTTGATATTTAAAAAGAATAAGCTTATGTTGATCTTCATTGTACATAGGCCTGTAGGCGCTGAAATAAGTAGTGCATTAAGGTTTGAATGAATAGTTTTTTACTGCACGTAAATGTTGGAAACATGCGTTTATTTCACAAATATATATAAACAGCTTCATCTGCAATAAAGACAGCAAAGTGCATGTATGGCTTCAGTACGTATTCAACTCCTCCGACTTTAAGCAGCAAATCGCACCGATCGGTAAGTTGTTTTTTTTTTGAGATCTGCGGCTGCTAAATAACTCACCTTGAATTTACATGAAATTGGCCGACTACAGCCATCCTTTAACCACATTTGTGGCATATGTACAAATGTTGAGTGCACTTCATTCGAGTCGCGCTAGTATTCCACTATGCTGACAGAAGGCACTTCCTATATTAAAATTGCTATCTTATATTAGCCTACCACTAAATTTGAACAAAGTTAGGCATGTTCTATGAAGTTCTATTTATGTATTTTTGCTAGAGTACTAAATTACATCTAATGATCTTTAAAATGCCATGGTAATGAGAAAATGCTTATTTAATTTTGTTATATATTATTCTCTAAGATTGTAATTTATGTGATGTAGTAGACATACTGTAGGTCAAAGTCAGCCTAACACTGCCTATATGTATACTGGAGATGTATATAATCTATACAATATGTCAGTACTTACCAAGAACAGATTTATACACTCATAGATTTAGCTATTTATATGTAATACAAATGATTTGTAATGATTGCAACCTTACAAGGTATTTGTTTGTTTTTCAGTATGTTTTCCAGGTAAATAAGTGTTTTATTCTCATTCTGACCAAGATATTTGTGCATTGCAATAAACACCATGATCACTTTGAACTTTTTTAATCATTATTTATTTATTAGAAAACCTTTTTTAATAATTGATCATATAAATAAATTATAACGGTCTTTTTTTAAACATGTAACTCTGTATACTGTACTAGTCACCTTTTGAAAGTAGCTTTGCACTTCAAATAACGATTGGATCGATTATATTGTTACGCCACCAGATGGCGACAAATTACTTAAAAAAACATTTGTCATTGAATCGTTCATTCAGGAGATTCGTTCAAAATGCTGATTCATCTATGAAACAAGTGTATTTGATTGAGGAATTTAATCATTCATTCAAACCAAAGTTTTTTTTAAATAAATGATTCAGATTAACAATTAACATTTTTATAGACTTAACAAAATAACATAATTTATGTTTATTGCTGAAGTTGTTTGTTCAGAATCGTGATCTCTATTTTTATTCTCAGTTTATCCAGAATTGTGTAGCTCTAATACATAGCTTGTGTATGTATCATTTTGTTCTATTTAAAGTAATGTATAGAAGGTAGGGCCCGAAAGTGACTCAAGCCCAGGGGCCCCCACCACCCTAAGTCCTGCCCTGACTGCATGCGTGTGCGGCTCGTTACGGCTCCGGCAAGGTGTTGTTCCGTCTTCTGCGCGATGTCAACTCAAGTTTTTCAACTTCGAATCTCTTGTCGTCAGTTTCTATGTAACATATGAGCGGGAGTTTACACAGGGTGATTATTTTGACTTTGTTTTGTATTTGAGCTGTGCGTCTTGGAGGCGAGGTGCCTATCTTTAGCGAAGCGGCGCGTCGAGACGCTTCTGGGACGCTTCTCAAACGCACCGCGGCGCGGCTGGTGTAAACACAAGCATTGACCAGAGTGGCGTGCAGTGTAAACGAGGCTTTACAGGTCTCATACGCCTGTGGCTGCAACACGAAACTGCTGAACACAAAACACCCAAAGCGAACACGAGTGACGAGTGACGACGACTTGCTACCTTTTGAATTGTGTTGGTTAAAATAAAATACTCTTCAGAACAGGTTAATCATTTGTGAATGTGTCTCCTAAATCAGAAATTGAAACCCAGACACGTTTAACATTTGCATTCAACAAAAATCTTTCAACAAGTGTATTTTGTCAGGTAATTATGACATTTTACCAATGTTTGAGATATGTGAAACACTTTTTTTACTGAAATGTTTATCAGTAATAATCTCAGTAATAATGTGTTATTTTTAAAAAAAGACTACAATTTTTTTACTAAAACTAGACTAAAATTAAAAGACTTTTAGTCGATTAAAACTTGACTAAGATACCTTGAGTTTTCTTTTGACTAAAACTAGACTAAAATGACGAGACGTTTAGTCGACTAAAACTTGACTAACAAAAAAAGATATGTGAATGACTAAATATGACTAAAACTAACAAGGACATTTGGCACAAGACTAAGACTAAGACTAAATTAAAAATAGGTGACGAAATTAACACTAGGTCTTAAAGTGACAGCAGCCTAATAAATCAGCTGCAGTGTGTGTCATTAACTTTAATCAAAGAACAAAAACAAAAAATAAAAAATAAATAGTCAAGATCAGTGAGTGATTTTTTTTGAGTAACTTTTGTAACCTTAATAAGGATTAATCTATATTTTAATTATAAAAAGAAAACTATGCAGTGTTTTACATTTTATTACAATTTCTGTATCTGAACTTTGTTCAGCTGGATTTATATGTGCTATTGCTAATGTGTTATTATTTTATTACTGTTAACTTGTCTTTAAAAATGTTTGGCATTTATATTATTAGTCCAGTTTTCTGTGGTATTTTTGTTTAAACCAAAGGAAAATGGTAGTGTTCTTTAGGCTGCTGATTTTTGTTCATGGAAATCAGCAGCAACAAAATGTTTTGCCAAAAGACACAGAATAAATATGTTTGATATAAATGTTTTTGGAATTGAAACTGGGAATCGGAATCGCTAAAAAATTCAAATGATACCCAACCCAATTGATGATACAGATTTCCTTGCATAAAAAGTTACTGAACTCAGTGGAATGCTTTGGAATTACCTAATTTTGGTTTTAATTTTATGAATAAACTTTAGATAAATATTTATTATAAAAATAAATAAATATAATATAATATTATAATAAATTGTATTTTATTTGCCAATAAAATATCAAACAATAAAAATGATTCTACTCTTGTTGCTGATATTATTGTGTATTAAAATGTTTTCAGAATATAAAATAAAGTTTAAAAATTATATTTAGGTTTCTGAAATGCCTCCATGACACCCTCAGCTGGTACTCACTGGCCGAGCAGGTCTTTGAATCGCGGGTCCAGTTCAATGTGGTATTTGCGCAGGTAGCCAAATAACTCATCTGTTCCGAGAACCTTTGCAATCCGCACCAACTGGAGAGCGAGGAAGTCGAATGAAATCATGGTCACATGCTTAGGACAAAGCGTTTATCTAATAGTGTTGAATACTTAATATTACTTCATTTGAAATATATCCATAAAAATGAATAATCAAACTCTTTGCTAATCACCTGATCGTAGTTGTCTTGGCCGTGAAAGAAGGGCTCTTTCTGAAAGATCATACTGGCCAGCATGCAGCCCAGACTCCACATGTCCAGACTGTAATCATACATCTGTTTACACAATATTAGACACATTAAACCCAATAACCACACACAACCTAAAAAGAAAACAGCAATATGTGACAAAAACCTTAATTTAATATTATTCAATTGTGTTAGCATTTATCTGATCATAAAAATGAGGCATAGGTTTAATATCTCGTGTAACGTGCTACATTTAAGGGTATTTGAGTGAGCTATGCTATAAATACCACCATTTTTGGTTATTTTATACTAATCAGATTGTTAGCAACAGTTTTTTTATTGATCTTTCATGTGGCAACAGTGACAGGAAGATTTCTGATCTAAAGATAAGGCAAAAAGTTGAAAGACTTAATATAAACAGTGAAGTTGTGTAATTCCCCAGTGGATCGAGATAACTTTTCTGGGTACCTCAGCTGATCTGCAACTGGATTAACTAGTTACTGACAAATCTAAGGAATGTTACATTACACAAGAGAAAGTGTTCGTGCTGTCATAAAATCAAGGACGCTTTAAACGTAACTCAATGTTTTTAATCAAGATTTGGGCAATTAATTAATTAATTATATATATATATATATAAATAATTGTTCTGTGTGATTCATAAAGTACATTATACCTGATAGTCCACCAACAGTTCTGGACCCTTGAAATAGCGTGAAGCCACTCTGACATTGTACTCCTGTGCAGGGTGGTAGAACTCAGCAAGACCCCAGTCTATCAACCTCAGCTGCATCAAACACACACAAACACAACATCTGAAATTCTACCGTTTTTCCCAAAAGAAACTGGTACCCTGATGCCCTCTGCTGGTGTATAAGTTCAATAACTACATGCCAGAGAACATTACAGCTTTTCTTTCTCTGAAAGTCTCTATGAATTGTATTCTGAATGTCTTAAATGTTGTTCAGGATGAAGAACTGCATCATTACCTTCCTTAACTGGTGATCGATCATAACATTGTGGGGTTTGACATCGCGGTGCATGATCCCCATACTGTGGCAGTAGTCCAGAGCCTGCCCGTAAAAATAAAATAAACAAACTTTAGCAATTCACAGAGGCCTCCAAAACAAACCACCGAAGCACAAGCTTGCTTACCTTTAGTAGTTCATACATGTAAAAACGTATATCATAATCTGTTAACTTTTGATACAGTTCCTAAACAGAAAGGAAACAAAAAGTAGTATTAGATGTAATGTAATGCATTAGATTTGAAGTGCAGGGTTTAAATTGAAATGCAACTTTGATACTTAAAATAAGCTCTTAAATCATTTTAATTATTACACAGTTCCTTAAATTCTGATTAGCCAGTCGGCATTCAATTAAATATAGGAGACTATTTATCGGTCTATCTGCCAATTAGTTATTCAGTACCATAAATAGACAGATAGACATGATAGATAGATAGATAGATAGATAGATAGATAGATAGATAGATAGATAGATAGATAGATAGATAGATAGATAGATAGATAGATAGATAGATAGATAGATAGACAGATAGATAGATAGATAGACAAACAGATAGACGGACAGGCAAACGGATAGACGGACAGGCAAACGGATAGACAGATAGATGACAGACAGATGATAGACAGACAGACATATAGATAGACAGAAAGAGGCTAACAGATGAATAGATAGACAGATAAATAGATAGATAGACAGATAGATAGACAGATAGATAGATAGATAGATAGATGATAGATAGATAGATAGATAGATAGATAGATAGATAGATAGATAGATAGATAGATAGATAGATAGATAGATAGATAGATAGATAGATAGATAGATAGATAGATAGATAGATAGATAAACAAACAGGTAGTCAGACAGACAGACATGTAGGTAGGTAGAGAGATAGACATAGATAGAAAGAAAGACAGAGAGACAGACAGACAGATAGATAGACGGACAAACGGATAGACAGACAGACAGACAGAAAGAAAGAAATATCCATAAACAAACAAACAGGTAGTCAGACAGAAAGACAGACAGACAGATATACAGACTGATAGATAGACGGACAGACAGATTTGATAGACAGACAGAAAGACAGACAGATAGATAGATAGATGGACAGACAAACAGATAGACAGACAGATGATAGACAGACATAGATAGACAGAAAGAGGCTAACATATAGACAGATGAATAGATGGACAGACAGACAGAGAGATAGACAGACAGAGAGATAGACAGATAGATAGATAGATAGATAGATAGATAGATAGATAGATAGATAGATAGATAGATAGATAGATAGATAGATAGATAGATAGATAGATAGATAGATAGATAGATAGATAGATAGATAGATAGATAGATAGATAGATAGATAATCTTAATAAGAATATACCTTAAAATCTGTGTTATTGATGCATTCAAAGACAAGCGCAGGTGTTCGAGACTGCAGAAAGATTGGGGAGAAACCAAGAGAAATAGACAGAAAAAGAGAGAGATGAACAATTAGGAAAGGAAGTCCTTCAAAAAAGAAGTCCATAAATCAACAATAGTAAGCATTAACAGACACCATCAAGCATTCATTGTGATCGCAATCAAGAGTAAAATAGAAGCACATGGAGTACAAAAGGATCATGACTGGCTGCAAGTCTTTATTCTGATGTAAAATCTAATTTGATATTTCAATAATCACTATGCTTCTCAGTAATTTTTGTTTGATCTCATTTGTGTCCAGATAATCCTCTAGAAACACTCTATTACTGGTTACTTATGTTTGGACAGTAAATCTGTGATATTACCCATTACATTTTTTTTTAATATAATTTCACTGACAATTTTGAGACAGAGAAACTTCCTACAACCAATTCCGGCCTAAAACCAAATTCACTCCTGTAAGCTAGATAAAAAGCAATTTGTCTCAAATGTGGTCTGCCCACAATCTCCTCCAGGGACAAACTGAACCCTGATTTGACAATTATCACCAGTGGAAGAGAAGAGAGATGGAGAATGTACCACAGGGTCCTTTACTGTGTCCATTAGCTGAATGATGTTGGTTCCCCCTCGTAGGTTCTCCAAGATCTTGATCTCCCTCTTGATCTTCTTTTTCTTGACAGGCTGTTTTGGAAAACAATGATATAACAATATACAAACTTACTCAACATTAAAGGCCAACAGCCTTTATCTTATGTCAAAGCCGTGACACATGATTTACTATTGTTAGTGAGAATAATAAAGCATTTGTTTGGACAAAACATTGGGTACGCCCAAGAGTGCAAGATGAGTCACCAATATTTTTCGAGTTGTTTAGTCCAAATTTTCTGAAGAGACACGATTGCTTTGTATGATGAAAAGATTAAATTTAGGCTTTTATTCACATATAAACATTCATCAACTCACACATCAGTTGTGGTCAACAGAAGCTCAAGCATGTTTGCTTGACGTGTGCGAGAACCAATGAGGTTCATCCACATTTGAGCCAATGAGGTTTGGCAGAAAATTTGGACTAAACCACCCAATTCATATGGATTAGTTTTACAATCTCTTTATGAAGTTTTTGAAGTGTCAAAGTGGTAGTAGCGTGGACTGTCATTGGAGGGACAGAAATCTCTCAGATTTTATTAAAAATATCTTCATTCGTGTTCCGAAGATGAACAAAAGTCTTACGGGTTTGGAGAGACATGAGTAAATGATGACAGAATTTTCATTTTTGAGTGAACTAAAATAGAAAACACTAAATATGCAAGTATGTACAAGGAAATTTCTTCAAGCTAAATCATATTAAACAAATTATCAGATGTTCTGGAGGAAAAACTACATTAAATGTACCTCAGAGAAACCACAAAATTTCAAGTAAAAATAGCTAGGTCATATTGATTATGCTTACAAACTCTCACCTTGAGGATTTTGACCACAACCTTCTCATTATTGTTGATGTTGATAGCCTCGAAGACCTCACTGTATTTGCCCCTCCCGAGCTTCCGTACCAGCTGGTAATCCTCCTGGTTACTGCAGGAGGTACACAGAGTCACATGCCAGTCAGATAGAGAATCTACACCAGAAACCAACATCTCCAGCCCAGAACGCGAACACACGGCTTCTGCAAGCATGAAGGGGGCTGAAACACAGTCAACCATCTGTGAAAATGACCAAGCCCATCATTTCCACTGTCAGCTGAGGGCTGACTGACGTCTCTACCGAGGGACGGAGCCAAAGAAGACATTTTAAGCAATGGTCTGCTGTCTGAAAGCACTCTTAACTATAATAATGAGGCAAATGCCACTAGTCTTACAGAGCTTTGTACATGCAGAATCATATTTTTTTTTATCTGTTTAGCAAATCAAATGGCTTAACTTTAAGAAATATGTTACAATAAATACAGTTAGGTATATATGCATTAAAATCCAGTTTAAAAAAAATAAAAAAAATAAATAAATGAGCTGCATCCAACAGTTTAATTTCAGTATTTTTTTTAGCTATATTAATATTCTGAATTAGCTTTTATTTTATATTTTTAATTTTCATTTGAATATCAGTTTAAATTTTTGTAATTTTGACATTCGTTTTTTTTTTTTTTTTTTTTTCGATTTCGATTTAATTTATTTTTCTTTTAGTTTTAGTAATTTTAGTTAGGGGTTAACCGATATATGTTGTTCAGGTCCGATACCGTTTATTACAGATCCATTAGACCAATAACCGATATTTTGAACCAATTTATAAATATATATACACATCATTATATATATATATATATATATATATATATATATATATATATATATATATATATAATGTCTTATTAATTGTAATTATTGTCAAAATAAAGAACAACAAGGGCTCTGAAAAAATTTACTTGAAATGGTTTTAAACATATCTTTAATTCTGAGAACTGTTAATAATAACATTAATATTAATAATAACAACATTAAAATTGCAGGTAGCACCCAGCAGCATTCTGTAAAAATTTTGTAAAGCTTAAAGACGTAAACAACAACAAACAACAAATGAGTTCAAATAGTGATAGCCAAATAGCATATAATTTCAAAATTAAATCATTTTATTGGCAATTCGGGTTTTGAAAATGACAGATAACCATAAAAACGCTTAATATCGGTGCCGATAATCGTATTGTAACAGATGTAGACTAGTGAGTAAACCTCATTCGCCTGAATTCAATGAGGTGCTCTTGCGACCGATACTAGAGACTGTGGTGTTTAGCCCTTGTTAGAGGGCCCGACTCCCATGCCGGCGGACCTGGGTTCGAGTCCTGCTATATATAGTTTAAGTTAACAACAATAACATCCAAATGACTCACCAATACCATACAAAATAGACACTTTGCCACATAGTTAGAAGCAGGCATCTAAACATTATCACCCACAAAAGTCTACTCAATTGGTTTAAAGGAATAGTTCAGTCAAAAAATAAAATCGAAATTGTATTGTTATTTTTTTCTGTGGAATTCAAATAGAACATTGATACATTTTTATGCAGCTTTTTCTTTTTCTTCAAATAGTGGACTTCAATGGAGCCCAAACGGTGGAAGATCAAAATTACAGTTTCAGTGCAGCTTCAAAGAGCTCTATGCAATCCCAGACGAGGAATAAGAGTCTTATCTAGAGAAACCATCACTCATTTTCTAAAAAAAAATTAAACATTTTATACATTTTAACCATAAATGCTCATCTTGAACTAGCTCTCTTCTTCTTCTCTATTAGAATTCCAGCAGTGTAGACACTACTAAGTGTATTACTGCCCTCCACTGATCAAAGTTTGAACTAATTGTTACTTGCACTAGCATATTGTATATGACAATTTAGTTCAAACTTTGACCTGAGGAGGGCAGTAATACACTTATCAGTGTCTACACTGCTGAAATTCAAATAGAGAAGAAGAAGAGAGCAAGTTCAAGATGAGCATTTCTGGTTAAAATGTATAAAATGTTTAATTTTTTTTTTTAGAAAATGAGTGATGGTTTCTCTAGATCAGACCCGTATTTCTCATCTGGGATCATGTAGAGCTCTTTGAAGCTGCACTGAAACTGTGATTTTGACCTTCAACCATTTGGAGGCCATTGAATTCCACTATATGGAGAAAAATCCTGGAATGTTTTCATCAAAAACCCTAATTTCTTTTGGACTGAAGAGAGAAAGACATGAACATCATGGATGACATGGGGGTGAGTTAATTATCAGGAAAATTTCATTTGAAAGTGAACTAATCCTTTAAAGGGATAGTTCACCCAAAAATGAAAATTTGATGTTTATCTGCTTACCCCCATGTCATCCAAGATGTAAAGGACTTTTTTTCTTCAGTCGAACGCAAATTATGATTTTTAACTGCAACCGCTGCCGTCTGTCAGTCAAATAATAGCAGTGATTGGGAACTTGAACAATAAGAGTCGAAAAAACTTCCATAGGCAAATCCAAATGAAACCCTGCGGCTCGTGACGACACATTGATGTCCTAAGACACGAAACGATCGGTTTGTGCGAGAAACCGAACATTATTTATATCATTTTTTACCTCTAATACACCACTATGTCCAACTTCGTTCAGCTTCCGGCTAGTGAGGTCTGAACGCGCTCTGACAACGGAAGTGATGTCTCGCGCTCATTGAAGTATATGGGCGAGACATCACTTCCGTCATCACAACGCGTTTTTTGACCTCACTAACAGGAAGCTGAAGGAAGTTGGACATAGTGGTTTATTAGAGGTAAAAAATGATATAAATAATGTTCGGTTTCTCGCACAAACCGATCATTTCGTGTCTTAGGACATTAATGTGTTGCCACGAGCCGCAGGTTTTAATTTTGATTTGTCTAAGCAAGTTTTATTTACTGTTATAGTAGAAGTTCCCATCTACTGCTATTATTTGACTGACAGACGGCAGCTGTTGCAGTTAAAAATCATAATTTGCATTCGACTGAAGAAAAAAAGTCACCTACATCTTGGATGCCCTGGGGGTAAGCAGATAAACATCAAATTTTCATTTTTGGGTGAACTATCCCTTTAAATGTATTTTCCATTCTGCATATATTCACACTGGGATGTTGCATTTAATAATGACTTAATTTTTGACTCTTTCAAAAAAAATACAGAATGCTATCAGAAGACATATCAAGGAGAAGAGTTGTATAAGCCAATTTTATTGTGCTTTCATGTTTTGTTTTGGTGGGAAAAGAGCTGGCATGAAGATTGAAAAAAAAAATCTCCTTTTGTGTTCCACAGAAAAGAATGACAAAAAATAATAAATAATAATGACAGCACATTAACCGAGCTTGTAGTTATATACAAGCACAGTGCAAAACAGAAACACATTAACTGCTCCAGAGGAATCTAACCATTAAAACCACTAAATGTTCTATTAGTGCGCTGGTTTCGAATGGTAATTACTGGATGTGGATTGCACACTTGAGGGAATCGGTGCATTTGCATAAAATCTGTGGATGCTGACGAGGAGGACACACACTGCATCTGTAAAACCGTTCATGTCATCACCAGCTCTCAAACAGGGGCTGCTCGATCACACAGATTGATGACTTTCCCAGCACGATCGATACCGAGCCTACAATGAACCACTGCGCAAAGAAAACCAGCAGATACATGCACAAAATTATGCACGAAACCTGTGTGAACGCGCCTAGGTTTCGTGCAACATCAGATGATGATGCACTTTTATAGCTTTAAATCTCTCACCTCCAGGTGGGCACATGGGCCTCATAGTCCCAATATTCCCTGCTCTTCAAAGTGTTGACATCGGCATACACCCGAGATTTACTACCGGCCACTGGGCCGGGCATGGCGCGCGACGGGGCTCAGGGTGTAGGAGAAATCTGATCGCCAAATCCAATTCAAAACACACACACACGGAGGACTACTGATCAGATGTAGACCAGCCCGGGGGGTCTGATGGTATCCGGTTCGGGCGTGTAATATCTGATATCAGCGGCGTGAAAGATGGAGCGCGTTGGCCGCTGAGCAGCACTCGTTCCCCGGCTTTTCAGCGGCGTTTAGACCGCCTGGAGATCCGGGGGTGAAAAAGAATAGCGGATAGTCTGTGAAATGCTCTGGAAGTGCTAATATCGCATACAAAGATGCGAATATGCAGGTCTATTTTGGATGTGTATGTGTGAAGTTTTGTGAAAAGTTATTTGGTTTAAAAATAGACTTTGAGTCTTAGGCGGGGGGGTTTGTTTAAATCTAATTATTGTGGGTTAAACCCCCCCACCACCCCAAAGGGGCCTCAAATCCCTAGATCCAAAGCATAAAGATCCAAGAAGAAAAGTCAGGAAGTGTGTTCTCTCAGTCTTCAATCTGTAGCAATGGATGATGGAAAATACAGTCCACCGGAACTGAGCAGAATATTTCTAATCAGTTCATAAGCTAAAGGATATTGACTGGTTAGAAAACGAGGGAGAGAGAGAGAGAGAGAGAGAGGCGGTGGACTACAGATCGATGTTCTGCTCGACCCCCGTGAAAAACCGCGTCACCGTGACGTCGCTTGCGTAAAGTCGTTGTGAGAGAATCGCGAAAACCGCTTATAATCCCGTGCAGCGTTCTGCTTGTGATAGGGGTTCGGGTTTTCCGGACCAATCCCCCCGTGCTACTGCAGGAAAAACGGACTGGAACGGTTTGGCCCGGAAGCGCAAGATAGCTTTATCAATTAGCATTGAAAATCCGGAAGTACATGTTGTCATGGCCATAGATATATATATGAGTAGATACCGCATGCGTCAGCTCCAAACTCGACGCGTCCGCCATCTTTGAACGGTCAAAATGACGCTGTTCATCACTCACACCAAAGAGCTTAGAACCCAAGAGGCGACACTTTGATAATTTTTGGGTAACAGCCACTAGGTGGTGGCCGCCATTATGGGGTGAATATACTAACTGGACCATAGAATCCTTCACATCTTCACAATTTCACTGCCAAATCAGAAGCGCAATAGAACAGGTTTTTTTTTTTTTTTTTTTTTTTTTTTTTTTAATTAACTCACCAGTAAATTGTATGGCTCCACAGTAAATGTTGTATTGTCTTATATGTGTTTTGTTTTACCAGTTGTGGAATCCAACCATTCAACCCTCTGAGGTAATGTAGTTAGCCTCCTTTATTGAGTATTTCCATTTTATGCAACTTTACACATTTATTAATAGTAAATTAATAATTAATACATTTAAGATAATCATGTTTGCAGCGAACAATATATTTCAGACCTAGTGGAGTAATAGTAATAATAGTATCAGTAGGATTTAATTGAAATATATATATTGTACGTTTTAATGGATCACGCTACAAACATAACTATCTTATAATACATGATGCATTGCTGTGTCCGTTATCGCATAATTCCCACTTTTGGACACTTTTGCTTTAACAGACATTAGACAACACTAAATCAAGCTGTTATTCATATATTTAATGTCCAACATTCCCAATTTTTCTGATGCAAGTCCTTAATTTAATTTCATATGTTGGTAATAATTCAGTGTTTATAAGCTTTTAAATAATTTTAACCCAAACTGACTGGGTTTCTAAAGAGCAAAGGTTTTTTGCACCAAAAAAGTGGAAGACTTAAACACAAAGTGTGTAAAATAAACTGTTAAAAGGATTTGATGATCACTATTGATAGTATTTTATTCTGTGTTGTCATCATTCAGGTTGGATTTCAGCTTTAATGTACGTTTTGTTTTAACAAAGCAGCTGATATTGCCATAGAAACTAGTGGACTGCCGACTCGCTTTCACCACAAAATGGCGGAAACGCAGGGCTGCTGCTGGGCGCCGGTGTTGCAATGGAACATTTTATTGAGTGTCGCTTCTTGTTAGTGTATATTCTTTGTTCACACTAACAAATCAATAAAAATGCACATTACCGTGCAGCATATCGTTAAAACCGACGAGCTATAAATTCGAAATGGGATAAGCTGAGGTGAGCATGTATTGGATTGTGTTTTGTTCTCAATATGTAATATCCACATGCAAAATTATGCAACATAATGTTAACCTGTTAGAGGGTATGCATAGACGTCACTTTCCCGCCACAACGTGCTCCCTCAGCTGGACTGAGTGGCAAAAGAACCTGCTGCATGACTGGATTTAATAGGGGAAACTGCGAAAACGCGAGTAAAACAAACGATTACACTAAAGGTTGGACTCGAAAGTGTTCCTTATGTCAAAGAAACCTAATCCATGGATATTGACATGCAGCCAGGAATCGTGTTTTCCAATATAAATATGTGCCTGATTTCGACGCCGGGGAAATACATAAAGCAAATCGGCCTGTGAACGCTTTATATAAATATATAGGTAGGTATAAATTGGAGTGATCACTTATATCAATGTTATCCTATCGTCATATCGTCCAGCCCTAAAACTTGTATTTTTTTTGTCAGTGTTTATTTAAAAACACCCAGTTATGCAAAATATAGCTAAGATATATAAGATATATATATATAGCTTGCATATATAACAATACAATATATACGGTATGATTTTACCCCAAAATCCAACATTTTGAAACAAAATGATAACTGCAAACCATGTTTCTCTGCCTGGAGTCCATTGTTATTTGAATTGCAGCGACCTATTTGCTTCTTTTTTCTGTAGCGTCTGTAAAAATATACCTCAGATTTTGCGTCAAAGCTATTTGTACAGTCAGTCGCAAAGCTCTTTCCCGTTTTGGATGAGTTTGTTTAGTGTTTTTCGCGACATTCATGCTGAAAAGCAATGCTGCCCCATCTAAGCCACTCAGTCGTTTGCCACTCAGTGGGCATAACCGCAGTCATAACGGTCGACGGTGACGCCAGACGCACAGTCAACTTGCTCTCGAATGTTTACGGACCGGGTTTGACCGTTCTAATATGGCGGACGGCTTGCGGCCCATAAAAACAGCCGCTAATGAGGAATCTATTTATATGTATCTATGGACATGGCCACTGGGCATGTCCTTCCGTTGCTATGCGCCCAATATTAGACTTCCGTTTGATGTCTAACATACGAAAAAAAAAAAAAAAAAAAAAAACATTGTGAAGAAATGTATTGCTCTATTCACTTTTTCTGTTCCATTCACTGCTCTAAAGAATATTTAATTTCCAAAGCATCATCAGACATGCAGTTTTGTACAAATTGTTTACTGTATTACACTATTAGTTTATTATGAGGAAACACACAAATCTGTATTCATACGGCAGATGCAAATCTACCATTGAAATAAATCATGTAAATATCCTTATAAGAGAACTGTTTTCAATATTAAATAACATGTTATTTATTTATTTATTTACTTATTTATTTAAAGGTAAATTGTGGAAAACATTGTCTGGTACAATCTGTCCCTAATTAAAAATCATATTAAAATCGTGCTTATTTTTAATATGTGTTTTTTCATGGAATATCACAATAATGGATAACTTTTGTGTTTATTAATTATTACCAATAATTTAAGGGCGAAACAAACACGCGCACGCAACCATGGCAACGTACCATAGCAACAATGGCAGATAAGACAGAGAACATTAAAACCGACATGGATCAAAACCAACTTGTAGAACTTGTGAAGGACTTAAAGTAAGCTTATTTATTTCAAATATTGACTTATTCTTGCAGTCATGTTTGCCTAAAATAAATAACGTTTCAATACTCTTATTTAGCTGGCTAATAACGAAGGATGCAGCCGTATTTTAACCGAACTCTCTAAACGTTTTTATTTCTGGTTCCGTCAGCAAACAATTTTGTATATTATATTATTTTTGACATGTACATAACTCATTTTTATTTCCCTAACTTACATTTAAGACGCTCCAATGCAGCGCTACAAGCAGAGATCGATATGTGTGAGCGATATGTGGAGACTTTTTTCGAAACAGCATCAGAGATGGAAATGGCAACGGTACGTATTTGTTTTTAGATGGTTTTAAATAGCTTGTCTGTGTATTTAATAAGGTAAACAAGTGCATACATTTCTTACGTAATGTTTAGTGCGTCGTGACGTCTCTTACGTTATATACGTTGTTCTTTCTGCTCTTTAATCCTGTAAAGCCTGACATTTAAGTAATTGATGGAAATAAACGTTCCTCAAAAGCCTGATGCATCATATTTCATACTCGCATTTTAACATTTTTTGATGTATGGATGGATAGTCAAGTGAACCTAAGTTTCTTTAGTTCATTTTTAAATATTAATAGCAATATAAAAGTTATTCTTACGTTTTCACAGCAAAAACGACACCTGCATCATGAAATGACTTTTTTACCATTATACTAAAAGGCCTTTTACTTGTTAAAAAGTATAAACTATCAATCAAACAACAGAAGGCATGTAGTAGATTGTGTTTCTCAGATCAAGAAATGTGTATCAAAACATGATACAGTAGGCTTTATAGGGATAAATAATAAAAAACATGAGTGGTTTATGAGTTGTCCATGCATATTTGTTCATTCATTCACTGTCAATCTTTTGATACCAGAGTCCAGGAAGGAAATCTAAAGTGCGCACTCCAGAGAGACAACAGTTCCTGACACTGGAACAGAAATGCAATGTCGCCCAAAGCGTGCTTAAACAGATGACTAAGGATTTGAAGAGAGCGAAAGACCATTCAGAAAGAGAGCTGGACAATTACAAGGTCATTAGTCAAGAGAGGGAACGAGCTCATAAAGGTTTGTCACAAATATATTTCATACGCTTAAATAATTGATTCTACCCTCTTCAGGCAACTCTGGAAGAAGCTGATATCCACTTGGTGGAGGTTAAAAAAGAATGCTGCCAGTTTGATAGCGACATCTGTAAAGCACTGCGGGACAAAAAGTGTTTGACAATGACTGCTGAGAAGGTCATCAGATACATTGAGGACAAAATAAGAGCCAAGGTAAAAGAAAACTTCAGGTTGTAGGTTTATTCTGAAAAATGTGATTTAGGGTGTGTTCACACTTGTAGTTTGGTTCTTTTGGTCTGGAACAACAAAGAAAATGATACATTGATTTAGTCCTGGTTTGCTTAGCGTTCACACTGTCATTTTTAAGACCAAACCTAAAGATACAAAAAAAAAAATAAAAAAAGCTTTCATGACATTTTTGCGATGGAACTTGTCGAACATCCAAAACAATGCTGTGTTCTGGGCTAAATGTGCTTATATATGATGGTATCTTATGGAGCTGACAACTCGTGAGGAGTTTATAAAATGTGTAAAGGAGTCAAAACGAAGATCTGATGCCTGTACCGAAGAGTGATAGTCAACATCGCGATTATGGCACTGTTTACACCTGCTATTAAGATGCATTTTGGTCGATCGGATCACAAGTAGACGAGTCAGACACATACCCTTTTACACCTGTTGTTTTAATCCATCTTTTTTGTCCACTTTCATCCACTTCTCTCCTGATTTTTTCGAGGGGAAGGTCTATGTATGGGTTTTCTGATCTTTCTATCTAATAGACAGAGGCCTGGGGCCTGTACAATGATGGTAGATGAACAAACTCAGGGTTATAGGATTAGTTTCGAGTTGACAAAACCAAACCACTCCAATCCGGTTTTGTTGGTACCATGATGCTGATCATCAACTTTCTCTGACAACTCAGGCTTTGATCCTGAGTTTGTGGAGCGCGTGCACATGAATCTGTGACATCAGTGGTGAACAGCCAATCACATGCCTTGCAACAGAAATAAACTGTGATTCACTTCTCGCGAGAGAGCCAGCGTGATTCATAACTCTTTCGCTGAAAATGAAGAATTTAAATATGATTACACTAATGGAAATAAAAGAATCTCTATCAGTGCAAGTGAAAGTTGTGAAGTTAGTTTATATAGTTGATAATATATAGCGATAGAGACTTAAACATACAAAGTCACATATAGTCATATTTAAAGAGTTTATTTACACCTTATTTAGGCCTATATTACATATGATCTATATATATTAATATTCATTGAAACAAATTGCTTAATAACTACTGTTACACTAAACTTACTAGAAATATAGATCATATAATTATACAAATCATATAAATTATCATTAAAACCAGACATTTTCATCGTTAAATATTTGTTTTTACTATATAATGACCTTTAATTTGGAGGAAGAGAAACTGGGGGAGTGACTTTATTGCGTTGGGTGTGTCACTTAGCTTACATCTGATTGGTCCAATTTCATTTTGAAATCTCTAACCCAGAACATAACCTGCCTCCGGGGCAGGTTAGCCGTGGAGCGTAAGTTACTATGGCGATGAACACCGCTAAAAGTCAAGTTACTTTAATGGTACCTAAAACCCAGGATTGGCACAAACTAATCTGAAACTTACCTGGCTAGCCAGCTAATCCAGCTTCATGGTACAGGCCCCTGGTTTCAAAAACAGGGCTTAGATTAAGCCAGGATTAGGCCTTAACTCAATTGGGACATTTAAGAAGCTTTTATAAACATGACCTAAAAAAACATTACTGGTGTATATCTTGAGACAAAACAAGTTGCTTTCAGTTAAAACAGCTCAAACAAGCATTTTAGTCTGAGACTAGGCTAAAGCCTTGTCTGTGAAACCAGGGAAATACGCAAATTAGATATGAACGCACAAGGAGACGGCGCAGCTTTTGTTTTTGCTCTAATAGCCACAAGACTACACCGAATGTTGTGAGTGCATGTTAAAACTCAGGAATGGTGAGAGAACATTGTGCTGATACATTTTTCATCTTCAAACCAATTTTGTGTCTTCAGCCAACAAAATTTAAATCCCATCTGGCTTGCGCACTTCCCATGATGTTTACGCATTAAGTCAGTAGGCGGAGAGTAGACGGTTCTTTTGTGGTTGTTCGAACGCACACATGAGCGTTTCCACTACGAAAGCAAACCGGTCAAATGTGTTTTCGACTACCTCTGGAAGTGGTCGAAGGTGGACAAGCTCAAAATGTTTTATACCCCATTTACACCTGTATTTAGCGTAATCCACTTGTGATCCGATCGACCAAAACAAATTTTAATACTAGGTGTAAACAGGGCCTATGATGAGAAAAAACAGGAATGCCCTCTTTTTGGTTCGTTTAGATGTCTGGTGTGTGTGTCGTTCATATTTCAGTTGAACCGCACCAGAGTTCGTTTGAAAGTGGACCGATACCCATCTTTTCAGGGGTCTCGGTCCACTTGTTTTTTGCAAAACCAGGGCCCGGATGGCAGCGTTCACATTTAATCAAATGAACCACACTAGCAGAGCAATTATACAAGAGTTCATTTTAATTGGACCAAACCTGGCAAGTGTGAACACACCCTTAAAATTCACAATAAAGTACCAAAATTTTTCCAGGAGAACTTGATCGAGAAGTTGCATCGGAAGAATACGGCACTCCTCGAACACAAGAAAAAACTACAGGTCAAGCTACAACAACAGGAGGAGATGTGTGAGGGGCTGACGGTGCTGGACTTAGAGCAGCTCAAGTTGGAGAACCTCAAGACTCGTAAACGACTGGATGAGCTAAACCTAGAACATTCTGATCTCAAACTGCTTGCAGCGAATACCTTCCAGGCCTTGAATTCTAATAAGGTGATTCTTAATCAACCATAGAAAATGTCTGAAGATATCACCTTTTTTTTTTTTTTTTTTTTTTTTTGAGCCACACACCACAGTATTTGGACAGGTCTTGCAATGGTCCTTACTATAAGGAACTGTTGGCCTCGAGTTGTTGACCTAAAAGAGTGGGCACTGTAAAGGCCCATTCACATGAATGATAACTATAAAGATAGATAACTATATTAGCATCCACACTAGTTTATAATATCGTACTCTTTACTTTAAGACCATCGTTTGTTTCTTTAAATGCTCAAGCTCTTTAAGGCAGGATGGATTCTGATTGGCCGTCAATGTTTTTATCGTCTACCAGCTGCAAAAAACAGCGATTCCAATTATATTGTTTCTCTGTGCCATTATAGTTGTGTTGTGAACTCGGCTATTCTTTTATATTTAGAACGATTTACTATATACTTATCATTATAGTTATCTTCTTGGTGTGTACAGGCCTTAAGTGTCGAGAGAAATTTTTCAATGTCCTCTTCTTGCAGAAGAAGCTTCTGACCTTGAAACACGAGTCAGATGTGCTGAGCAGTGACATTGCTTTACGGATGAAGTTACTGGTTAAGATTGAGGACGAGACCAAGCAAGCAGAGGAGGTCAGGATAATGAAACTCCTTAACTCCTGTACTTGAACTCACAGATCTGTAGACCACCATAAAGCTCCTCAAGAGCCATAACTTCAGAATCCAACATCAAGGCAGTAAAGAACCAAATATTTATGCTTTAAAAATAAAGATAATCTATCAACCCTTATAAAAAAAAAAACAAATGCATCTGTACTGTACTCCACTGGCTAAAAGCCATAAAATGGATTTTGTTTTCCTGACAGGAACGAAACAAAGCAGAGGCTCTGAATGGGAAGTTGAGGGGCCAGTTGGCCAGCTATCACGTACCACATGTCCTACAATACATCAAGGTTAAAGAGTCCCACAGCCAGCTGCAGAAAAGTGTTAAAGAATGGGAACGCAAGGTAGAGATCGCAGAGGTGAGAATTCGTACCAAAAAAAAACAAAAAAGAAGACATGGTCATAAAAAGTAATTCTAGAGTTAATCATATCATTATGGTTTTTAATTGTCTCAAATTTTTTAATATTTCCAGATGGCATTAAAAACATACACAAAATCCTGGGACAAGCTTCGGATCGCTGCTGGAGCCAGACCGGTTCCTACACGACATGCAGATTCTGGATTGTATGGGTTCTGACATAAGAGTTACTACGTCCTAAATAACCTCAATACCCAAGAAGACGCCCATATATTGTGCAACTTATGCTCAAATGCAGCATAAAACACAAAGAAAATAAATCCACATTAAAATTACACACAACAGTGCATTATTAATGAAAAGGTTTATTAGTTAGTGCTGTGTATATTAAATGCTACATACAGATATTTCAGCATGAATATCACATCAACCGCCACATGAACTTTTCTTACTAGCTCATTCACAATCTACAATTTGGAGGAAAAAAACAAACAAAAAAACTAAGGATAAGTATGTGTGCTCGGAAGCGCAGATACTTGGAACAGATTACGGGAACTAACACAGCAGGCATGCACGGGGTGGAGAGGTCTCAAAACCATAGAGGAAGGCCATCGATCTTAACGTTCCCCTGTGGTCCTGACACGTCTGCCAAGAATATAGATATTTATATAGAGATTTTAAACAATATTAATAAAAAATTAATATACAAACATGAAAACATAAAAAAACACAACATAATTTTCAAATCCAACTGCTCTTTGATTCTTAATGCCTACGGTTTAAAAAAAAGCCCCTTGGTATTTAAAACAATGCATAAATAGATACTATAAAGGGGAAACAAATTGGAGGCAAAGGGCTCTGGGGAGAAACTAGACGCCCCTGCTTAAGGCCAAAGTGTCACTATTACCTCTAAACCCGCTGTACAGTACGGCAAAACCTAACTGCAAGAGGGAGATGTTCCTCAAGGGCCAGTAATCAACATATAATACTGCATAAGCAACAGAGCTGATAATGTAATTTTGCCCCAGGTAAAATGATTGGAAATTGCGATGGTGTGGGAGGGGTAAAGTAAAAAAAAAAATATATAGGCAAATCAAAACTTGAACAGTTCTATTCAAATTCAGCTTTGTGGACCATTACAAAAAGTGATAGCTTCTTCTAAAATTAAAGAAAGAAGAGCATGTGATTCAAAAACCATAGATTACTCTTGTATGAGTACCACTTACTTTCTAAATATGTATATGTATAAATATACACATATATGTATAAATGTCAGTTTAAAAAACAATTTCTCAAAAGAATGTACTGGTTATCATTGGATGAGTATGCAACACAAACATTCATTAACAAAAAAATCTGAATGACGTGTGTTTAAGTCAAGGCCTTAAAGGCCCAAAATTATCTTTCCTCCTGGATTTTGGGGGAAACCGAAAATTCATTTTGAAAGTCTCTGATTACAGTTTTTATAAAAGAAAATGACAGAAAAAAAAAGACTTGTCACGTTGCGAAAGGCAAATGACTGCAGGCAAGACATGGTGTTGGCAGATTAGAGATCAAACACATGGATAAATCTATACAGTAGAGGAAGAATGACACTTAGGGTACTGTACAACAAGTACATGAGTCCTGTAAGGGGGAGGGGGGGCAAAAACCTTTATAAAAACAGAGTCAACTTTCACACAACCTTGAACACACCAATTACAATCCCAACTACATCTACAAAGAGGCTGAAATTAACTTTAAAAAGGCAAATCAGAAACAAAACTTAAAGAATGTATGAATCAGAACTTCACATGATGAAAAGCTACTTATAAAACTGTGGTGCTGTTTAAGAAAGACAACGCAATATCTAATGACAGGACTGGTAAACAAGTCGCATACATACTAACTATGTACATACAGTAATACAGGAAGCCTTTTCAGGTTAAGCAATTTTTAGAACAGCTGTACTGATTCTGGTGGTAATATGAACTGTTTGTATGCAAGTTTACATTTCTATATAGATTCTATATATTTATGTATAATCTCAGTGAAATGTAGAGACCGTCTGAGGTCATTATACTTCTGCTGGTTAACGATCTGTCCCGTTTAGGGTGTGGTACAGTACAATGATGGTTTTTGGTACATACCATTAGTTGCCACGAGGAGAACGTCAACATTGACATATACAGACAGTTTAAACAGTTTATAACAGCACAACTTTGTCCCCCTTTCTGTTTTGTCTTTTGCTGTGGGGTGAACTAAATGTGCACAGTAGGCTGCTGGAGGTGCTCCGAATGTGTGTACAATGTACTCAGACTGGAGCAAGGCTAGTGATCCGAGTAGAGTTATTTTGTAGAGGCACACAGTAAAGCCACGTTTCCACCGAAATTACCCAGAACAATTTGTTTTGAATTTGGAACAACTCTTACTGCACGCACCACAACCGACTTGGTGATTGTGGTGGTTACAATGCTGCATGGAGTCAACATGCTCCGTGAACTCAACCAATCAGCATGTTCAGCACCCAAGTCCCACCCCTGAAAGTTCCTGAACTTTGAAAAAAATACTACCTCGTGAGCAGGGACTTTCTGAGGGGAAATTTTTACCTGGAACTTATTTATACTTTAGTGCCTGTGGTCAAAACACACCGAGTACCACCCCAAAGTCCCTAGTCCCAGTTCCTGCGGTGGAAACGTGGCTTAAGCAGTATCTCAACCATACTAGGTACATGAATGTGATACCAAAAATGTATGCTGATTCTACATGACGATTCCAGACTGAACAAATAGTTGCAGACCAAATCGCTTTTGTCTTGTGCTCTAGAGATTTGATGGGGGGCTTTGTGAGGGCAAATGCTGCCATACTGTACTAGGGTCACAGTGCTATTTGGGATAGAGTTCATAAATCTGTTTCCCTCCACCCAGGATTCAAATATAAACCAACCACCAATAATTCATTTCTGCTTGCCAATCAAACTCAATTGAAGTACGCCTCTTGATATCAACTACTTATTGAGCATATGCACGATTAGCACAAAATGAGGTATTATGAGGTTACTGGGCCTTGTAAAAATTCAATTGATTGGGGTAGTTTGCTGATATTGCTAAAACCTCTGTGAATGTAATCAGGGAGACGAGTTACTGAATGAGAGAAGACACGGGGTATCCGCCACCTTCAGCCGTGTGCTGGACAGTGTGCTCTTGAAGGGCACCTAGATCAGCGAAACGCTCTCCGCACCATACACATTTAAACTGGGCATCTCTCGCATGCACGCTTTGATGCTTGGCCAGGTGTTCCCGCTGCTTGAAACCCTTGTCGCAACTGGCACACTTGTAGGGCTTCTCTCCGGTGTGTACGCGCCTGTGTCGCTGCATCTCCGAGGAGTACTTGAAGCGCTTCTCGCAGTCAGGACACTTCAAGGGCTTCTCCCGGGATGGGTCGCATCGGTGCTGCACGAACTCTGAGGAGGACAGGAAGCGTCGGTCACACAGCGAGCATTTGAGAGGCTTCTCTGTGCAGTGGGAATTCTGATGGCGCTGTAGCGTGGTGGCCTTTTTGTAAGCCTTTCCGCACACGTCACACTTGTAGGGCTTGTCTGGATTTGTGGGTGTCGAGGAGGACTCACCACATTTGTGACGTAGCAGCTCCCCAGACTGGCTGAAGCCCTTGCCACAGGATGCACACTTGAAGAGGTTGTCCATGCCGTGAACGTGCTGGTGGTACAACAGGTGGGACGGCTGCAGGAAGCCCTTGTCGCACAGGTTGCATTTGAAGGGGCGGTCGGCGGAGGCCTTGTGTGTGCGCCGGTGGCGCACCAGGGCGTACTGTTGTTTAAAGCTCATCTGGCAGTCTTCACAGTGGAACGGGCGTTCCTCTGAGTGGGTGCGTTCATGCTGTCGCAGGTCGGACGGACGCTTGAAGCCCTTCCCACATGTGGCACAGCGGAACGGCCGAGCACCTTGCGGCTGACACTGGTGGTGGAGGAGCTCGGAAGACTCTTTGAAATGCAACTCGCAGAGGTTACACTTGAAAAGGTGCTCACCCGAGTGGGCATACATGTGACGGACTAGGTGGGAGCGGTGCTTGAAGCTCTTCTCGCACACCGCGCACTTGAATGGTCGTTCAGAGCTGTGAGTACGCTGGTGGTGGGCTAGATGTGAGGACTGGCTGAAGCTTTTGTCGCATGTTTCGCATTTAAACGGCTTCTCGCCTGTGTGGACGCGTTCGTGACGTGTGAGCTCGGATAAGTGACGGAAGCCCTTGGAGCACACCGAACACTTGTACGGCCGGTCAGGTTGCGAAGGCTCGAATGTAGGCTGGCCTGATGTCCCAACAGCAGCGCTGCCACTCGACGATGCTTCGTCATTGGATGGTTGCCCAGGGGTGGCCGTTGACGAAGTTGGAGTGGCATTTCCAGAACCTGGTCGATATGTTTTTTCACATATGGAGCACTTCATGGGGTTTCCGCTGTTATGGGCATTATGATGCTGCGCTAGCGAAGTTAGTAGCGAGAAGCCCATCTTGCACACTCCACACACAAAGGGTTTCTGCTCCACCTGCACACACTGGTGCTCCAACAGGTCGGTGGCTTGGTGGAAGATTTTCAGACACTGCGTGCACTGAAACGAACGATCTTGGCTCACCATGCACTGGTGCTCATGTGGATTAGCCAGATGGGAAATGTCATGGCCACATGCACCACACTTGTGTCCTCCCTCACTCCCTACATGCAAGGAGGACTGCTGCGCTTGTGCCGGATGCTGCTGCTGACTGTGATGTTGCTGTTGTTGTTGCTGCTGTTGCTGCTGCTGCTGTTGTTGTTGTTGCTGGGATTGTTGCTGCAATGCCGTGTCCGGCTGAAGGACTATGCCGTAGACAGTGCAGCCCAGTGCATCCGCCCCTGGTGGGATGGTGTGCACAACTGGAGGCGGGGCAACAGCATGCTGCTGCCACGCCTCCGTCATCCGGGCTCGGGTGTACGGATTCAGCTTTGAGCCGTAGTTGGACCGCTTTCCGGGTGAAGTCAGGGGGAAGGAATTGTTGGATTGCCCACAATGGGGAAAAAAAAGGAGCTAACAATGCTTTCCGGAACACGGTTTGGCTGGATATAAACAGAAAACTGACATGGATGTGAGCATCAGCCAAAAGTGCAAAAGACCTTGATCATCTTCTTCATCACATTTGTACAGACCTGTAAGAAAAAAACAAACAAGAAACCTGGATGAAACACACATCTTTAGGGGCATTTACACAGCAGGGCTCCACAAAAAGGATGGCCTGTGAAAGACTTTTGCGCCAATTGATGGAACCATCACTTGCCTCATCACACATTTGTTGATGCCTTGCAAAATTTTAAATTAATATTAAATTGAATATTGTCGTTGCATATACTGATTTAAATGTTACCAAGGTAACGTTCTCTAACTGGCTGACACAAGGAGTCTTTACATAGCCAAACAAAAATTCAGAGTAAAGATGCAATGCCACACTAATTTAGGTCTGCTCTGACCCACCTTTAGTTCAGCATTTAAACAGTTGATGTAAAGACACCTAAATGTAACTTCATTTGTGCTTCTGTGCCACCTTTGCAGTGTAATCTAATTTTGCAATAGTTAAAGGTTTAGAAATTAAAATTCTGTCCTTAATTACTCACCCTCATGTCGTTCCAAACCCGTAAGACCGTTCATTTTTGGAACACAAATGAAGATTTTTAATTAAAATCTCCCATAGAAAGCAATGAAATTACTACATTGAAGGTTCAGAAAAGTAGTAAAGACATCGTTAAATAGTCAACGTGACTACAGTGGTTCAACCTTAATGTTATGAAGCGACGAGAATACTGTTTGTGTGCAAAAACACAAAATTCACTGCATAAGAAACTGGCAGGGTAGAGAGGAAATTGTTGAATAAAGACGTTATTTTTGTTTTTACGCACAAAAAGTATTCTCGTCCCTTCATAACATTAAAGTTGAACTTCTATAGTCACGTTGACTATTTTAATGATATCCTTACTATGTTTCTGGACCTTGAATGTGGTCATTTCATTGCTTTCTATGGGAGATAAAAAAAAAAATCAAAAATATATTGTGTTCAGAAGATGAACGAAGGTCTTAGGGGTGTGGAACGACATGAGGGCGAGTAATTAATGACAGAAATTTAATTTTGGAGTAAACTAACCCTTTAAGAGTTTGTTAAATGGCAATTAAGACTTATAGACGCATCCAAGGAAGCATTAATAAAACTGGGTTAAAATTTACAAATCAATAATTTTTAAAAAAATTAACAGTCTATAAATATATTTATTTATTTATTTATTTATTTTTTCAGGCATATAAAAAATATAGCCGAAATTAAAATGTGTGCGGCCAGTGAAAATGTTGGCAAGAAAAATAAAAAGTCTGAACTACTGACTGGGACAGAATAAAATATCCCTACACTGTACAATAAGAGAAGTTAAAATTACCAGAACCAGAAGTCGTAATGTTCAGAAAAAGTTGATGATTTGAGGGAACATGAGTTACAATGACTGTAGGCAAGATATCAAAGTTCTTTATGAAAAAACAAAGTGGCTCTCACGTAAACCACTTCATGATATACAATGAACTCCAGCAATGTGAACACCACCTTAACCTGTACTGCAACATCTTTATTTGAATCTTGGCTGGTCTGTAAGGAGATCTACATTATTTCCAGCAATGCACTCCAAATCAAACGAACCTAGAATCTTATATGAGCACTTGATAGACTAAAAAAAATGAAAATGAAATCTGACAGACCACTTTATCTCAGTAATAACACAGGTAGGAGTTTCTGTCTGGTACACCTCATGTTTCATGCTGGATATTGAGATGAACTTCCCTGCCAACCTGTCTAAGAAGATAGCTCACTACTTTTTGAGACACAGTCCTATTGTCTCTCAGTAATCACCTGTGTATAAAAGGGGTACAGCTGTCCCAAAGCATTTAAGGTTATGAAAATGTAATAACATAAAGAAAACGACTGACTCTTGTTAGCTGCGCATTTGTTTACAAACATTGTTCACACATAATCGCGTTTTTTATCGCGGTGAATAAAAGCCGGTGACCGAATTTAAACGTTAAGTAACATGAATATTAATGTACAACACAGTAAATAATAGCGTATAAAACAGACGTATTTTTAAGACACTTGGATGAAAACACAAACACATAGCTTTGCAAAATGGCTAACGAATATTTGCAAGCTGGCTAACAGGCTAACTGTAGCTTTGCAACACACACATTCTTCTAAATTATGTTCAGATATGCATATTACCTTTTTTCAGAAGCGGATTCCACGCATGTTTATCCTCAGGGATATAAGTTAAATCAACAAACGGCTTATGGTGTTTCTGAAGGCCGTAAATCCTCCGACTGATCCGCGGTCTCTGCTAGGCCGCACCCCCTGGCCAGTGCCTGCAAAAACACATGAAAACCCTGCAAAACTCTCCAGATCTCTCCTGGGGTTCTCCGGAAAAAGCCGATAACAGTCTTTTCGGCGTTTGCATGGCATTTAGGGGAGCTGACTGGCGAGGAATGCCCGACACATAGTGCGTTTTATTTCGGGCTTAGATCGCTGACCACCGAAACCCCCGACAGCCGCACGGGAACCTGAATAACACAGAATTGGCATCCTCACAAAACATACCGGAACTTCATTCATTTTATTCAAAAACGGCATTTATATAAGCATATTCATACTGAAAACAACATTATTACTTCGTAAAATGTGTATTTTACCGTTTTATATCAGATATAGGGCGAGTGGTTGTTTTATTAGAACGGTTTTTGGGGAATTATTCATTGTAGTGGTGACAGGATAATAGTTAACTATGAAACTTCAATAAGAAAATAAACGTCAACATTTTTGTTCGTATGAATATTGTATTGTAATGTTTATGGTTATTGCTGAGATGCAATGTTGACAGCAGCTGCGCTTTATTTTGTAAGGAAGGAATGCAAAAGAGTCGGAACCATTTGAATCAACATTTGCTGTAGTGGGACGCTTTGATGAAGCACCGTTTGGTTTTTTTGCGATGAGAGGTTCGAATCATTTTCTGAATCGGTTCTTTCGAACGGCTAGTTTCAAAGAATCGGTTCTTACGCACTCATACAATGGTATCTATGCTTTGAATATTGCCTTTAAGGAAAGTTAGGGGAAAATATATAATACTAAAATTGGCAGAAATATCTTGGCTAAGAAAAAAAAAAAAAAAAAGATATCTAAAATGGTTTCGTTTGTGTATTGATAAGCTGTCATACAATGAAGTCGTAAACATATTTTCTCTACAACTTTTTTTAAATACTTGGTTACTAACATAAATTTCGCAGTACAAAGAAACGTTTCTTGGTTCAATCATACACTAGGTTGTTGGGCCTGTTGCATAAACCACTTAGTCTTAAAAGTTAAGACACAATGTTTTTCTTTAAGAGTGGTCCTAATTTTTTTAAAGTCTGTTGGATAAAAAGGTAGATTGGTGTAATTTGAATGGGAAAAATGGTTAACTGCAAGTTGGTCAAACTAGTTCTTAGTGACTAAGTTTATGCAACTGGCCAGAACCGCTTCATTCTGATTTGTAAAGGAATCATGTGATGTGAACCGGTTCAAATGATGCATTGTAAAAGATCCGACTCAAAAGAACGATTTGGTAACGATAGTTTGTTGTAGGGACGCTGTGAAGAAGCAGAACCATCGGAAGCGCTTTGCATATGACAATAAAAATGTCGTCACGTATCTGATATGGTGTTTTTAATGCTCTGGTGCGGTTTTTAATATTTTTCTGCCTTAAAATGATTGTCAATTACAGTAGTAGCAGTTCTGAGGATGAAACTGAAAACTCTTCAAAAAATGACTCCTCACCTTCAAGGAAAAGAGGAAAACTTGACAATGAAAGCAGGTTTGGTGCGTTTGATCTTATGTCGTTTAGTTTTATTTTGATTTGCATTTATAGAGCTCTAAGTTCCTCTTTTACCCGAATAGCACCAGTGAACCTTTGGATCATGGATCTGTTAAAAGCAAAGCAGGCAAATCAGCCCACTTGACACCTCGCCTGCCTCTTCCTGAGATGTTCAGAGAATCAGAAGAACAGTGGACCGATAAAAGTGATGAACATGGAGGGCGACTGCGGTCCTTCCAGCATGAGCGGGGCAACTGGGCTACATACGTGTTCATTCCTTGTAAGCATTTTGCCTGAGTGTATTTAGATTGATACTGTAATTTATCTCTGAATGGCCTTTAACCCTTTTTAGATGAGCCTGAGGAGGCCTTTCTGGAGGTACTCAATGAAATAATGGTGATCGCGGCAGCTCACGACATCCCACTGAAAGTATCTGAAGAGTTTCACCTCAGTCTATCAAAGACAGTTGTTCTGCGGCATCACTGGATTCAGCCGTTCATCCAGTCCATTCGGACTGGTCTGACACATTTCCAGAAGTCTGTGCTATATTATCAACTCCTCATTGTTTCATTATAACATATGCAGTTTGCTGAGTATCTAAGTCAGATTGTTTTCTCAGGTTTTTCTGCTTGGCTGATAAACTGATGGTGTATTCTAATGCTGAAAAGACTAGGTATTTAATTACTCTTGCTGTAACTAGGTGGTGTATTGTTTATTTTTCCATTTCAATGCAATGTTTTAATGGCATAAAGTTCATGCAGGACCTTCCTTGGTATGGAAATCTTCACTGGAAACGCTCAGTTGCTTGAGCTCATAAAAATATTGGATCAAACCATGAAAGAATTCAGCCTAAGCACCTTTTATAAGGTAAAAACCTGGCATTAATATCACATTCATGAACAAAGATTAGATTAAAAACAACCAAATTTAATGTAACAGCCTTCTTTACTTATTATAGGATCCTTCTTTCCACATAAGCCTTGCTTGGTGTGTGGGTGACCACACGGAAAGACTGAAAAAGGCATGTTTATCGGAATTGCAGGTAGGAAACAGATCTGAATCACAAACTAAACATGGAGAAGTACTGATTAAAAGGCAAAGATCAAGGAGTTGGGGTTTTTTGGCATAGCCATCTGAATTATAATAATAATAACCTGTGATTTTACTTTTCACAGAGTCTCATTGACACTCATGAAGATGGACCGTTTCACATACGCCTCAACTGCACAGAGCTTCGCTGCAAAACGGGAAATAAAGTCTTTCTTTTCTCCCTCCAATGATCTTGAAAATAAGTAGGCTTATTTCTGCCACAGAATTTTTTTCTTTGTTTATATCTCAATTCAGATGAGATATAAACTTTTTAAAAATATTTTTATTCTGTGACAGAAAGGAGCCTCCATATGAAACACTGTTTAGTAGTTATGTAGATTCTGAGGTTTGCAAAATACAATGAAGGATTTGCACTAAATACTATCTCTTTAAGTTATTACAATTTTGGTAAAGAGCATTTTATTGTACATAATTACAACACAGTAATTTTCACTAATCCAGGGCATGTACACAACTGTCTGTTGTTTGAGCAACAAACCATCAGGCCCTCCCTGGTTTAGCATTGCATTTTTACCATCAAACCGGTTTATGAGCAACACACCACATCCTAAAACTGAAAGACTAAGTTTCACTTTCCACAGTTAGTGTTGTAAATTACAACCTCAATTCAAAAAACATTTTTGGAAAAAAAAACCGACACATAACTTGCTTCTCAAATCATTGTTCAGTATATTCAAGAGCGGACTTTGTTCACATGTAACATGGGTTAACCCATCTTGGGCATAGCGCAAACGCAGTCAGAAAGGTCAAACCGACATAAATTGAGCAACAATGAGATATCCAGCAGTCGGGTTGCACATTCTACATTCAAGAGCATCTGATAAAAATACATAAATCAATACTGGTCACAGACAGCCTGATAAATAGCCACTTGCTTGTAAGTAGGATCGACAGCAATACTGCAGTGTCAGTACAATTCGGATAGAAACATTTAAAAAAGCACTAGATAAAATCTGTAGATTAAAGAAGTTGTGGCTATAGGAGGTTAAAATTTAAAAAGGTTTAAAAAAACAGACAATATTTAAAATGTAAATTGACAAGGATTAACGGCAGGCAACTGCTATTTCACATTGAACAACTGGAAATTACTTTAGATCTGATCAAATTTTAGATCTGAGGAGTAAAAAAAAAAAAAAAAAAATAGAATAATTTCTGTAAATGCTGATTGTGCCCAACGGTTTATGACCATTTTACATTGATGTCCTGATAATTCCACAATAAGGGAACTCTGAAAACGAACTACGGTAAGGAACATCCTCCAGAAGTGATCGACATCCACCCAAAAAGCAGAACCAAGTCCTGTCTGTTTGGCAAACCAGAATAATCAGTTCAAGGTTAAAGAGGGGAAGTGTGAAGCTTCGATGCAATCATGGTGAAAACAGCACATCATGGATGTAGTTAACTGTGGTTACGTTCAATAGCATGGCGACGTGCTCGTTCCCAGGCAGCTCGAACATGTGAACAGGCTTTGTCTGCTGGCTCTTCCAGCGTTTGCATTGTATGGCACTCAACAAGTTGACAGTTCCGTCTCCATCCCCGTTGATGACGATGGGGTCCACATCCGGGAAGTTTGTGTAATTGTAGCCCTGAGCTGTGGGAATGCCGCTGCCATAAAGACAGTGGACAGGAACGCCCGGAGGTTGAAGAGCACTGACCAGCGGTTCTGTGTCCTCTCTCATGGCCCAGCCATCCTCATAGTCAATATCTTTGAAGAAGCGCTGATAGTCTTGGACTGTGTAGCTGGCGTTGGGGGTGGAAACCAGGACCATGTCCTTGGGCCAGGAGTGGGCGTAGGGTAAGAGCCAGACGGTGGAGACGGCCGTTCGCTGCTGGGTGCGGATTTTTAGCGGACTGATGACGGGAATGCGGTTGTTGTCGCCTGTGATGGAACCAAAATCAAATAAATGGGTTTTAAAGTGAAATCAAAATGGACAATTCCTGTTTTTTATGGAGTATTGCAGTACTTATAAATGATTTATCCATGCACATCATTTTTTCAAATTCATGTGCCCTCATAATCTTTAATCAAAATAAATTCCCCTCCCTCTTGCAGCGACATCACTTCTCTGATGACGTGTTGATGATCTCAAGCACCCCCCCCCCCCCCAAAAAAAACCTGCGATGATCTGATAATAACAATTAGCAGTTTTGTTAAAGTAATTATTATTAAATAATCATTTTATTATTAAAACAATACCAGATTATGCCAAACTACTTGAGGTTTTCTTTTCAAGATTTTTATCTTCATCATGAGATCAGGACCGTAGTATTACCATAACTTTACGCCCTCAAAAAAATATGTATATGTGAATTGCATTTTTAATGTATTTTTGGATGAATTCACATAGCAAAAAATAAATAAATGAGCACCACATCATTGACGTACAAATGAATGGTAGCTAGCCTGCCACAGGTAATTTATCAAATTAAAGGCGCAGTATGTATTGTTAACAGCTAGCGGCTGAAATGGGATTGCCAGATTGAGGACACGCAACAGGAACGAGCGCAACTGACAATGAAAAGCGATGAGCTTATACTGTAAGTTGATCAGCTAATGCATATGTTTGCAATGTTTTTATTGACATGGGTTTTTTAGGTCTGGACGAATCTGTGATCTCTGAACCAGTTCGTTTGCTGGCTTCTTTTGCTGCAATATGCTGTGTTTTCCGCCGTCTGACAACCTAAGGTTGTCGACATACTATTGAGTAAATTGTCAGTGGGCGGGATCACACGGACCAAAACAAAACAGAAATTCTGACACAGAACGCACATTTCAAAGTAGAAAAACTGGCTAATGGCTATAGCATTCTTCTTCGTTAAAGGGATACCGTTTTTTCATATTAAACTATGTTATTCCCTTAACTAAGACGAGTTGATACATATCTCTCTCGTCTCAGTGCGTGCACTAAATCGCTCTGTCTCGCGGTGAAACTTTGTTAGCACTTAGCTTAGCCCAGTTCATTCAATAGGGGCCAAGCAGAGAGGACTTTTCACGAGTGAAGATATTACTGCGCCAAGTCAAAGTGCTCCCGAGCTCTTGCTATGGTATTCCGCCATACAATATAGTTATCCATTTTACACGCTTAGAAAAGCGGAACGTTTTGTTTTGTGTCACCGTCCTATGTCGAGTTACACTACTCGACGGTGAAAAAACGGTGGAGTATCCCTTTAAGTATCTGAACTTCGCATGTTTCCTAAATCTCAGCGAACATACTATGATATTTTTATGCTTTAGTACAGTCAAAAATAATGGCATACAGCACCTTAAATTCAGCAAAATCTCCTTCCACAACAAATTTAGCCCATACCTGTTGCCATAACTCTCAGAGTTTTGGCCACTCCAGCCCATGGAGGTCCAAGAGAAACAAATGCCTTGATGTACCGGTCCTTCCAAGCCTGTGGTTGTTGATTAAGGAAATAGAGAGTGTACATGTTCCCCATACTGTGTGCAATGAGGACCACAGGACCTCCAGCCTTATTAGCCATCTCTTCAATCATCTGCTGCAGACGCAGGAAGTACTCCTTATTCTCATCTACAGATCAGGGAAAAAATGTCCAATTAAGACAATTCCCAGAACTTTGTTTTTGTGCATAAGTAGACCAAGAAGAAACTCACTGGGGGCTTTACGCCAGTCATAGGGGGCACCTCGAACATCGTCGTCTCTGGTATATCCCCATTCAACCAGTGCTTGTACTATAGTGAAGAAGTACATGCCTGAAACAGACAAAGGTCTCTTCAAACAACAGTTACCAATATACAAGTTTTTTAATAATTAGATAAACACCCATTTTCCACTCACCCACACTCCGTTTACTGGGATCCAGATATTCCAAACTATACGTCTTTCCAAACCCAGGCACTCTGACATCCACCCCCGGAGGAGCTTCAGTGAGGTGCGTTGTACGATTGTACAGTAGCCTTTAAAAAAAATAGATGCTGATGATGTATTTGCATATTTAAAGCAGGTGATATGAAATCAAAAGAAGCAAAAGCATGCTTTCAATCTAAAAAAAAGTCTATTCATTTCATATTCAAAATGAAATTAGTGCATTAGTGCCCACACACTTTCCAAAAGTATTTTTGCCATAAATTTTTTCTATAGGCGTTTAAAAAAAAAAAAAAAAAAAAAAAAAAAAAAAAGCGTTATAAGCCATGAACTAAGATACGAGGTCAATCAAAAAATTACAAAATTTTATTTGAGACAAAAAGGTTTTTTGAAAATCGAACGAAGGGACAAGACTGCGTACTTTAGTGAAGGAAAGAACATCCCATGAAGCACTGCGAATGACATTAAAATGATAGCAAAATAAAAAAAAAACACATTCAAAGTTGTTAATTATCAGAGTGGCTGTTCCTTGCAACTCTTTTGGCATGATTTGCTCACTGCAACACTCTTGATTTGTGGAATTTTCTGTACAGCATCATGGGTAATGTAGTTTTTCACCACAAATTCAGCTGTTAAACATGCTTATTTAAAATGAAGTTGAAATATTGCAGACCGATGGCTTCAGCAAAAGCACATACCATTGATTAATAATCAATATAGCTCACAGTAGGTCTGTTTTTAAAGGTTTATAAATGATCATTTATCTCTATGGAGAAAATGAATAGTATTTTTTCTGACTGTTGCACTCTATAAAGGTTGCAGTATGGATTTCATATGCCAGCGGTACATCACATGCACAGCTTCCAGTTTCAGCTGCACTTTTGTCCTTTACCTCATGTTATCAATCCAACAGTCAATGGCCACAGGCACCAGCAGCTCCAGGTTGAGCCATAACGTGAAGTAGTCATCGGTCTTCTTGTAGCAGATGTAGTGCACCACACTAGGTTTGTCCAGTTTTGCTTCTAGCTGATTCCCGAGATCTCCTGGAACTATGGATAAATCATTTATAATCATTCGACAGATATCACTTAAGAATCATTTAGAATAAACAATCAATATTGTATATTTATTTATATATATATATATATATATATAAAAAAATAAAGATGTCAATTTAAATTTTATAGTGACTTTGATGAGTTTTCACATAAGAAGCACTTCACAAACTACTTTAGATATGATCAAAGAATCACTGATTAAAGACTTGACACTATCACCATTCAAAAGAGATTACCTTTTTATCACCTACTGATTAAACATCTCTATCATCACTAATCTCTTCCGGTTTGGTTTGGTTTGAAGCATTTTAACCCCCCCTTTTAACCAAAGTTTGCATGTCTATATAGTCAATCACCACATCCAGAATTCATTTCACATATTTAACATTAAAACCACATGACTCAATCATTTTTGGTGCTCCTACTATCAGGTGGCGTGTAAATATTGGCTTGTCAAATAGTGTACTTAAAAGTGTGCTTTAGATATTATTGTAGAAGTAATGTATTTAAGCTATCTTTTTATTGCTGAATAATGGTAGTGTATATTTAGACATAAAGACAAACCTTTTTTTCACAAAAAGTACCTGATGGAAAATCCAGTCTACATGGGTAGGTGTGTTTTGCAGGATGCTAGATGGTTTCTAAGTGGTACAAGCTCAAGGAGGTGAAATGGTTTTGGAACACGACCACATTAAAACCATCTTGGACCAAATAAAAACCTGCTTTCATGTTCCAAAGCACAGATATTCACTTTAGTGTCTTTAGTAACAGTGATGGTAAGATTACTTACATGCTACTCTAAGATATTTCAAAGTATCTTATACTATTAAAGGGTTAGTTCACCCAAAAATGAAAATAATGTCATTTATTACCCTCATGACATTCTACACCCATAAGACCTTTGTTATTCTTCGAAACACAAATTAAGATATTTTAGTTGAAATCCGATGACTCCGTGAGGCCTCCGTAGGGAGCAATGACACTTCCTCTCTCAAGATCCATTAATGTACTAAAAACATATTTAAATCGGTTCATGTGAGTACAGTGGTTCAATATTAATATTATAAAGCGACGAGAATATTTTTGGAGCGCCAAAAAAACAAAATAACGACTTATTTAGTGATGGCCGATTTCAAAACACTGCTTCAGGAAGCATCGGAGCACAAATGAATCAGTGTATCGAATCAGCGGTTCGGAGCGCCAAAGTCACGTGATTTCAGCAGTTTGGCGGTTTGACACGCGATCTGAATCATGATTCGACACGCTGATTCATAACGCTCTGAATCTTCCTGAAGCATTGTTTTGAAATCGGCCATCACTATATAATTCATTATTTTTTGGTGCACCAAAAATATACTCGTCGTTTTATAATATGAATATTTAACCACTGTACTCACATGAACTGATTTAAATATGTTTTTAGTACCTTTATGGATCTTGAGAGAGGAAATGTCATTTGCAGGCCTAACGGAGGCATCGGATTTCAACTAAAATATCTTAATTTGCGTTCCGAAGATTAACGAAGGTCTTACAGGTGTGGAACGGCATGGGTAAGTAATAAATTACATTACTTTCATTTTTGGGTGAACTAACCCTTTAAGGTTCATATCAAAAACAAAATATGGTAATACGATAGCACCATGTCAAAAACACCATGAGACTTCTAGAAAGCCTAAAAAATGTTCTTAATTTATAAAATATTCTTATACATTTCATAATTTGCCAATAGGGGAATAAAACATAAAGTATTGTTATTTTCTTGTTTTACTACGACCGGTTTCGCAATCAGTGACATTGAATAAGTCTTTTATTTTCCTCAGGTCATATGACCTAGTCATGAGGAACGGCCAAAGCAAAAATAAACAGATACAAAGAAGAAAATGGCCGTAAACAAGACAGTATAAATACAACACAAATCCAATATAGTCAATCGGTTTTATATGTTGGATTTGTGTTGTGTTTATACTGTTGTTGGACCAGCTTTCGCTTTCTTCGACAGCTCTACTGAAAAATCATAAGCTCCCAGCTGTTTGGTCACGTGCTTTAAACTGTTAAATAAATATCGACATATTTCAAAAAGCGTTAAGACACTAGTTTAAGATCTGGTTATAAATACAATCATATACTGAATACTATAAAATGCATGGATATGAGGTTAAACACTACTGTATATCCTGTAATAGTGCCTGTATTACATAACAACATCTAATGTTCATGTAAACGCTATCTAGATAACATTTTGAGCTATCTGGACAGCGTTAGTGTTGCCTATGTAAGCGGCTCACTAGGTTGAGACACAGACCGTATGACAGTACATCATGAGACAAGTAAACAACTGTGTCCTGCGTCAAGAACAGAAAAGCAACAGGACATTACAACAAAAAAAGGATGTTCTGTAATAAAAGGACTTACTGAGAACCACAGGCGGTCGATTTGAACACACTTTCCCCGGGGAGCATTTCAAACTTCTGCTGTCGGTAAATGACACCAACGACAACAAACACAGCTGAAGAATCGCGAGGTTCAACCGATGACAGGGAAGCATCTCTCTCAGTGGCTCACACCAAACAGGATCAAGGGTGCATTTGTGTTTATCTGTCCATCATGAGGTTAAGAGTGATCTGAGAAGTGTCTCTTCTGGGTCTGAGCGACAGTGACTGTGATGAACACAATGTGCTGATCAAGTATGAGGTGTTTTTAAAGCCACTAGACACGAATAAACAATGGCAGAACACATCGAGTCGGTGGGCGGAGCTTCGAAAGACAGTTCGATAATGGCAAGGCTGCAAGAATTGATTTTGTTTTCTGCACTATAAATTTCTCTTAGTACATTGTTCTTGTTAATATTCAATAAAAAAGATAAATTTCACTTACTACATGAAAAATGTGACTTTTGAAATCCTTGTGGGCTTCAAAAACAATCTAAGATGTTAATCTAGATGTTATGCTTCAGAATTAAAGCCTTAATTTGTGAATCGGGGAACCTCAAGCAAAGAAGCCTACAAAATGATCCTGCCTGAACAAAATTATTTAGTTTTACTTTTACAGATTTTCTTAATAATATAAAATGTATGCATTAATTTTATTATGAAAGAGTACAGAATCTCTAAATGTATGTATTTAAATAATATTATGTATTATCTCTTTCTCTATACAATTTAATAAATTGTATTTTTATAATAATAATTATTTAAAAACAAGAGCTCTGATCGTCAATGTTAACTGGTCAATTCTAGACATGCTAAATTAGTATTGCTTATATGCTAGTATAGTCTATTTTTAATATATATATATATATATATATATATATATATATATATATATATATATATATATATATATATATATATATATATATATATATATATATATATATAGTTTCAATTTGCACTGTCATTTTAGTTGAAGTTTTAATAATATTGTAATAATATTTCTCTATACCTTTATTTTTATTTCAGTTTTAGTTTAGTAATTTCAGCATTCAACTTAAAACTTCATTTTTTTGCCAAGTCATGTTTCTTATTTTATTATATTTCACCTTTATTTCAAAAACTAAAACCATAACAACTTAAGTACTAAAATACTAAAACGTAATAAAAACTTTATATAAAAAAACTGAAAAAATACAAAATTGTGCACTACTAATGTACGGATAACACAATATTTACTTAATAATAATATTATTTTAATGAAATTGTGTGTATTGTGTAGTAAGCATTAAAATGTATAATCAAAAAGCACTCAAATTTGCACTATAGTGTGCATGTAATCATGACTGAAGGGGGTGATCATTGAATTATTGTTATATTGCACATGTAGGTTGGGGTTTCAGTCAGTGTGAGGATGATGTTCAAAGATCATAGAGATTTAAGGAGGAAAAAAAGAGATATTACCAAACCGAGTTACTGATTAAAAGATTCCTACTGCCAAAATATCTATATTTCAAAAGAAACGATCAATTATGTTTTCCAACTAAGCAAGGAAAGATTTCCTGGCAAAATGACTACCAGTTTCTGTGTGAACTCTGAACCTTTGTCTAATGTGTTTTAATTTGTTTGCAAAAAGCTGATGTTTACTAGACGTAGAACTTCTAAACCAGTTCAAAGGTTACAGAGTTCAACAAATATTATCAGTACTGTGTACAGAGACAGTGTACAAATAACAAGTACTATTAATATGGATAAACATATTTTTATATTTATAGTAAGCAGCCGTTTAACTAGTAATATGATCCTTTTTATACATGAAATGTGATTGACATATTATGGTAGCATAGTTTAAGTTATGCTGTGTTATACAAAAAAGAAACATCTAATACATTTTATACTTTAAGAGCTATGATGTCTGTAATCTTTAATGTACAGATTAAATAAAATTCTGTATAATACAAATAAAGTTCTACACTGTAACAAAGAAAAAAATGACTATATCATGACTATTAACTCTTTTCCCGCCAGCATTTAAAAAAAAAAAAAAAGTTGCCAGCCACCACCGGCGTTTTTGATCATTTTCACAAAAATTGAACTTTCCCCTTAATATTTTGTTGTATGGACATCTGACCATGCAATAAACAAACAAACAAACAAAAAACATTTTTCTAGCTTCATGCATTCTTTTTTTTTCAACACTTGAATGTGGGTAAGTTTCATAAAAAAAAGCAACTTTTTGAACAAAAAGCTGAGAATGCCATATTTTTTCCCCAAATATTACAATGTGCATAAGCAACGCTTTTATCACTTGTTTCTGCTCCTTTTTTGCATGTGGTTTGATCAGGAGTTTCTGTACTCTTTCAGAAGATGCTTAATAGCGCCCCCCTACCGTATAACAGTGAAAACACGGAAAGCCGGAAAATTCCATCAATGGCGGGAAAGCGTTTATTTATAAATGATGGAAAGTTCCATCAATGGCGGGGAAGCGTTGTTTCATAAATGATGGAAAATTCCGTCAATGGCGGGGAAGCGCTGTTTTATAAATGATGGAAAATTCCATCAATGGCGGGGAAGCGCTGTTTTATAAATGATGGAAAATTCCATCAATGGCGGGGCAGCGCTGTTTTATAAATGATGGAAAATTCCGTCAATGACAGGGAAGCGTTGTTTTATAAATGATGGAAAATTCCGCCAATGGCGGGGAAGCGCTGTTTTATAAATGATAGAAAATTCCGTCAATGGCGGGGAAGCGTTGTTTTATAAATTATGGAAAATTCCGCCAATGGCGGGGAAGCGTTGTTTTATAAATTATGGGAAAATTCTGTCAATGACGGGGAAGCTTTGTTTCATAAATGATGGAAAATTCCGTCAATGGCGGAGAAACGTTGTTTCATAAATGATGGAAAATTCCGTCAATGGCGGGGAAGCGTTGTTTTATAAATTATGGAAAATTCCGCCAATGGCGGGGAAGCGTTGTTTTATAAATTATGGAAAATTCCGCCAATGACGGGGAAGCGCTGTTTTATAAATGATAGAAAATTCCGTCAATGGCGGGGAAGCGTTGTTTTATAAATTATGGAAAATTCTGTTAATAGCGGGAAGCGTTGTTTCATAAATGATGGAAAATTCTGTCAATGGTGGGGAAAGAGTTAATATAAACCAATACAAACTGTGCGTCTCAATCAGCTCCCTAGTTCAGTAGTCAGGGCACTGATCAGGGAATCAGCCACATTCACTTTCATGATATACTGATTCACGACCTAGGGAACTAGGGAGCTGATTGAGACACAGGGAAAGAGATGTTTAAGACATGAGGTGTGTTCACGCCATGTCGGAATTACTGTAATTACGAGATTCCGACTTCTAAAAAGCACTTACGTCCTCATAGAACTTGTAAACTCAAAATTTTCAGAGAGCTCTGACTTGTACCACATGTCACGTGTCAGATTCATTTTGGTGTTGCCATAGAAATGCATTATTCTGTGTCCGAGGACATAAAAATCTCCAAGTAGAACATCACGGGTTGTCATTATGTAATTACGGTAATTACAACATGGCGTGAACACAGCAATACTTTTGTACATGATACCAGTGTACAGTTGGGAATATGTCACACAAAACTAAGGCTAAGAGATGGAGGCTGTTCAATGCTGACATGCTTCTCATCATGGTACTTTCCCTCCAGAATTCTCTGGACTGCCGTCAGCACCTTGTGATTAAAGACCATGTCCAAATGAGCCATGCCTCTGAACTCTGTCACATGCACAGCTTGGTCCTGCTTCCCTATCCACCGCTTACAGAGACTCATGCTGCGGCTGTCCACTGTGTCATCGCCGTCATCATAAATAATATCTACGGGGTCGGCATTTGGAAACTGGTCGTCGTACACGTAGGTCACGGGTGTAGGGAGTCCCACCCCGTAGAAGCAGTAGACCTCGACTCCAGGTGTGGGCAGGCCGGCTGTGAGGTTTCTGGTGTCCTCCCACATGTACCAGCCGTCCTCAAAGTCAATGTCTTTGAAGAACTGCTGGTAGTCCTGGTTGGTGTAGTTGAAAAAGGGGGTGGAGATGAAGGTGTGGTCTTTGGACCACGCCTCTTCAGCAGGGATCATCCACGGGTTTGTGGTCGTCATCCGTTGCTCTTCACGGATTTTTATATTGGACACGAAGGGTATGCCATCATTTTCACCTAAAAAGGCATAAAATAAAGACCAAAACTCATTTAAAGAGGCCATATTATGCTCTTTAACAAAGTTTTTGGGGTCTACTAGAATCTGCTTTAAGTTGTGACGTAAGGAATGCTGTTTCTGGGTCCAAGCCTCTACTCCTTTCACTTGAGAATACTATCTCAACAGCCATTTATGAACACTATTTATTCATTTTACACATGTAAGCTAAACTTTTAAAAACATGCGGTGTACAATACAGTCTCTGTGCTGACGGTATCCCAGAAAAAAAATGTTTTCAATGATTTATAAAAGATGAATCTGGGATTTCAGTATGGAGATAAAGTGTAGGATTATAATTTTTTGGTAGTATTACATCACATTGTAAGTGTATATTGACACCGTTTGTTGTTTTCTTGGGGCAACTGGTAGAGCATTTGGACCAAGTGTGCCACAAGAGTCCTGAAAAGTGAAGCCAAAGCGTCTTGATCACCCCCAGGTGGTTGGATGCAGTATAGGTCATAAACCCCGCCCTCTCCATGTAATGTAATGGGACGTGAGACAAACGAAAGTCAAATTACATGTCAATTTTTTTTTTTCAAAAATTGTCATTTTAGGCAGTTTTTATCACGCTGATGTTATTTAAAGTGTTCATTCTTTAAATAAGTTTGTTTTTAGTTAGTTATTTGATGCTATAAAAAGGCGGGTTTTGACGTCATGATTGACAGCTGAGATTGACAGCTTTTCACTGAAGCACCAACAGACTTTTTTCTGGAAAATTCAGTCAATGGCGGGGAAGCGTTGTTTTATAAATTATGGAAAATTCCGTCAATAGTGGGGAAGCATTGTTTTATAAATTATGGAAAATTCCGTCAATGACGGGGAAGCGTTGTTTTATAAATTATGGAAAATTCCGTCAATAGTGGGGAAGCATTGTTTTATAAATTATGGAAAATTCAGTCAATGACAGGGAAGCGTTGTTTTATAAATTATGGAAAATTCCGTCAATAGTGGGGAAGCATTGTTTTATAAATTATGGAAAATTCCGTCAATAGTGGGGAAGCATTGCTTTATAAATTATGGAAAATTCAGTCAATGACAGGGAAGCGTTGTTTTATAAATTATGGAAAATTCCGTCAATAGTGGGGAAGCATTGTTTTATAAATTATGGAAAATTCCGTCAATGGCGGGGAAGCGTTGTTTTATAAATTATGGAAAATTCCGTCAATGGCGGGGAAGCGTTGTTTTATAAATTATGGAAAATTCCGTCAATGACAGGGAAGCGTTGTTTTATAAATTATGGAAAATTCCGTCAATAGCTGGGAAGCGTTGTTTCATAAATGATGGAAAATTCTGTCAATGGCGGGGAAAGAGATGTCAATGTCAACATGTAAATTTTTTTTTTTTCCAAAGACGGTTTCTGTCATTTTAGGCAGTTTTTATCACGCTGATGTTATTTAAAGTGTTCATTCTTTAAATAAGTTTGTTTTTAGTTAGTTATTTGATGCTATAAAAGGCGGGTTTTGAGATCATGATTGACAGCTGAGATTGACAGCTTCTCACTGAAGCCCCAACAGACTTTTTTCTGGATCTTCAGGAGGAGATCGGAGCTTTAACTTTAATTTTTACATTTCCTGAACTGTTTATTTCACACCGACATAATGAGTTGTTCTGCAATGTGGGCAGGACCTTGATATCGCGGCTTCACTACGCGCTCGCTACTGCGCAGACTCGGACTCCATGTGCAGACTCAAGACTTGAGATGTCAGCGCCATATTGGCACACTGGCGGCTTCACTTACTACAATGGAAGAGAGTGATGGTGCGTCTTTTTTACAGTCTACGTATGGTTTGGCCTCAGAAGTGGTGACTCATGACGCTAGACTTAACAAGCATATGTTTTTAATGCTTGAATGTTCAAAAAACACATTATTTTTCACCTTCCCAGTCTGTCAGTAATGCTCTGTTTAGTTCCTGTCTCTATAAAGCCCCTTCTGAAAAGTGCAGTGCGCTCTGATTGGTCAGCTGGACACATGTGTTGTGACTGATCAACCACTTCGAGTGTGTTTAGGAAATAAACACCCTTTACCATAACCGCAAGTTTCAACACACTACTAACTAACTCAACCAGGCCTCATCCTTTTTTTGCATGTGCCTTTTAAATAAGGAATACTCTGACATTTTTAATCAAAGAAACATATAGTTGACAGTATAAATATGGATGATGTTTTCTTCTCTGTACCTGATGCTAAGACTCTGAGCGGCTTCACAGCGCCACCCCAAGGTGCTCCCAGAGAGATGAAGCCCTTAATGTAATGGTCTTTCCAGTCCTGAGTCTGCTGGTTGAGGAAGTACAGAATGTAGTTGTTGCCCATGCTATGGCCCAGAAGGTAGACTGGTTGCTTGTACTCATCATACATCTCTTCCACCAAGTTTTTCAGACGTGAAAAATACTCCTCCTGCTCATCTATGTGGCACCAAACATAAAAGTTCACAAATATATTTGAGTTGAGTTGGAGCTCTAAAGTTTAATAGTCCAGATGTAAAGGCTACTATTTGTTTTGTGCTATGGTGAAATGATTGTTGTTGTCATTTAACTTACTTGGAGCGATTCTCCAGTCATACGGAGCACCACGGACAGTCTCATTTCGCACATATCCAATGCTGACCAAATGTTGAACCATAGTATGAAGGTAACCTAGAACATAAAATGTACTTCAGGATGAAAATGCAGATGTTGTGATGTAAGAAGTCCAATTACTTGAGATGTTATTCTCACCTGTCAGCTTATTTAAGTCAAGAAACTCTATAGGGTGCGTCTGTCCAAATCCAGGGACCCTGACCTCCACCCCGGGTGCATTCGATGTCTTGCGACTTGTCCTGTTGTACACAATTCTGCACAAAAAGATGCAACTGTTACATTCATATCAAGTTCGAACCAAAGAAAAACAAGAAATTGTATTGTATAAATGGCTTCAGTTCAAATAAATCGCAGCTTCTGATAAAAAACATTAGACTGATATTAATGTTATGATACATTGGCCTGTCCTTATGACATCAGCCTTCGAAAACCCTCCAAAAGCAATATACAAAAGGTCAATGACCTGAAATACAGAACTGACGATGATTAGGAAACAGTTGTCAATAAATCAGAAGTACCTTAAAAAGGGGCCGCTCTGTTCATTTGTGCACACATGAGACAAAACAAGCAGTTTAAATATTGAGTAATACTAAAATTCAAGCATAAAACTAAAAATTACCAGTCAAAAGTTTGGAAACATTACTATTTTTAATGTTTTTGAACAAAGTCTCTTATGCTCATTAAGGCTGCATTAATAAACAATAATATTATGAAATATTATTACAATTTAAATAATAGTTAAAAAAAAATGGTTAAAAATAATTTATTTCTGTGATGCAAAGCTGAATTTCAGCATCATTACTCCAGTCTTCAGTGTCACATGATCCTTTGGAAATCATTCTAATATGATTTAATTCTGATTTGATGCTCAGTTATTATCAATGTTGAATTTGGAACCTGTGATGCTTTTTTCAGGATTCATTGATGAATAAAAGGTTAAAAAGAACAGCATTTATTCAAAATATAAATCTTTTCTAACAATATCAATCTTTACTATCACTTTTTATCAATTTAACACATCCATGCTGAATAAAAATATTAATCTCTTTCAAAAAAAATAATAAATACTGACCCCAAACTTTTGAACAGTAGTGTATATTGTTACAAAAGATATCTATTTTAAATAAATGCTGATATTTTTAAACTTTTTATTCATCAAAGAATCCTAAAAAGGATCACAGGTTATAAAATAATATTAAGCACAACTGTTTCCAACTTTGATAATAAATCATCATATTACAATGATATCTGAAGGATCATGTGACACTGAAGACTGGAGTAATGATGCTGAAAATTCAGCTTTGAATCACAGAAATAAATTATATTTTAAAGTATATTAAAATAGAAAAACATAATTTTAAATTGTAATAATATTTCACAATATTACTGTTTTTTCTGTATTTATTATGAAATAAATGAAGCCTTAATGAGCATAAGAGACATTGTTCAAAAACATTAAAAATAGTAATGTTTCCAAACTTTTGACTGGTAGTGTATATATAAAAGTTTTGTTAAAAGTTACAAAAGATTTCTTGTTAAAGTTTGCTTTTATAGTCGGTTTACCTTATATTATCAATCCAGCAGTCAATTCCAATGGGCATGAACATGTTTAGATCAATCCAGAGGGTAAACCAGTCTTCGGATTTCTTGTAACACATCCAGTGCACCAGTGTAGGCTTGTCTATTTTGGCCTCCAGGCGATTACCCAAATTTCCAGGTACTGTTCCAAAGGGGTCAAAAATGAGCAAAAATCACACACATATCTTGTTACCAAAGATGGACCTTACAACTAACTACACAAAATATGAGTTTAAAAGTGAACTTTTATCTTGTCTACGTCGCCTTATGTACACTTTTGACTAAATTAATGAACCAAATCCTATAGGAAACACTTTAAACTAAACCCCCCAACTTAAATATCCAAACTAATGAATGCAAGACTGCTTACCTATGATAAGAGGAGGAGTGCTATTGTTAACGACGCGAGGTTTGGCTGTCGGAGGGAAGATAACGTTAAATAACCAGAATCCAGAGGTCTGGTGCAGTGCAATCAGAAGAAATGCAATGCATGTGAAGGAACCCGAACATCCCATAGTGCTGCTTGTGTCTGTGTTTGTCTGTCTGCCTCTGATCTATTAATGCGTTCGTCTTGTGAGGCGTCGCGAGGGGGCGGCGAGCGTATCAGAACCTGAGGTCACCGGACTGTAAACACACTACGAGCTCCTACTGTGTGTGATGATTACATTATAAGGATATATTTCAGTCAAAACAGGATTAAGTGCAAACATACACGAAGAAAAAAAAAAAAAAAAAGCTTGGGTCACTCAAAAGCACAACAAAAAACACATGAGTTCCACATATTAGCCTATAGTTTTGAGATGTCTGTTTTTAATCTGACAGTAGAAGATTAGTAAATTGTTTTATTAGCCTAGTTAAATCATCTTTTGATATGTTTTATTATTAACATTACTACAATTTTAATTTTATAATTCGGTTTTATTATCATTTATTCTTATATTTATAAATACAACATTTTTTAAATTAATAATAAAAAAATAATAATAATAAATGTAACGTCTGTCGACTCCGCCCTCGCACGCTGTAACGTCAGCGAACCCTCACTATGGAAACCAAATTGCGCTACGTAAACAAGTACGTTAACAGGTTATTACGCTAGTGTTAATCTTCGCTTTAGAAATTAAGGACAAACGAGAAAAAGATTCACTTTATTGAAATGTAAGTAAATATAAAGCTAAACTTTTCGTTTAAAAGTTGTGTGTATATCTCTGAATACGTGTATGACTTGTTTTAGATGGAGGTGTTACCGGAGGCGGATTGTGAAGAAGACGCTACTATAACAGATGAAGAAGAGAGACTTACACACATGTGAGGTTACTAAAGTTCATAAACATGTGGTAAACTCATGAAACAAGCAATGAGCAGTGTTTCATCATAGGAGTTCCGCTCACATGAACACGCTGGATGTTTACAATGGCCTTGATCATTAGCCACAAACATGGGTGGGTGGTAACGTATATCAGGTCACGCATGTAGGGTAGTAGACCAAGGTCAAAGACCTCCAACTTTTTACTTTAACAAAACTGTAGGGTACTTTAGTGCACACGTTGTTGTTAAAACCCACTCACCATTGCCTCAATCAGTGGACTATATATTAAGCTTGTAAGGATGAATGTCATGAAGCTGGTCAAGAACATGTCAAGAGTTATTATAGCTAACTAAATCTAAAACCATAAAAACATTTGAGCTACTTGAAATAAAATAAATCAAATTAAAAGAATATTTAAAAAACACTGTGAACTTATTGTATTTCAGCTATAGACATATCTATAAAAAAACCAAAATGTAATAAAACAAAATCACTAAAACTTTAACTAAAATGAAAATGAAAATGGAAAATATAAGAATAAAAACTAATTAAAAATATCAATAAAAACTCTAATAGTATCTCAATTATACTAAAATAATGCTGGTCCAGGTCATATTTCAGAACAAAAATAAAGTAAAAATTAGAAATTGTATTTTCAATCAAGAAACATTAAATAAAAAATAAAGTTTGTAATTGTTATTCTCATAGATTATAAAAAAAAAAAAAAAAAAAAAAAAAAAAAAAACATTATTAGGTAATGCAAGTCTTCCATTCTTCACAAAATAATTTGTGTGTATGTATATATAGTCAAACCAAAAATTATTCAGACATTTTTTATATTTTTGATATATTTTTACTAGTGGGTGCAGGACACTATAGTTCATTTATGTAAGTGAGGATAGCAAAATAAAGTAAACTGACATAATATACCCAAAAATTCTTCATACAGTGGACTACCAGTAAAATTGATTAAAAAAATTTGACCAAAAATTATTCAGACACTTTGACCTGACCATGTTTTGCTCAAGTGTTATCTGACATAATTAAGATTATTTTTTTCTGACACAGTTTAACTCTGAGATCTTGTCATATTTTATTTAAACTATCTTGAATAAACTGTATTAATGAATGAAATGTTCAAGGTGTCTGAATAAATTTTGGTTTGACTATATATATATATATATATATATATATATATATATATATATATATATATATATATATATATATATATATATACAGTACAGTCCAAAAGTTTGGAACCACTAAGATTTTTAATGTTTTTAAAAGAAGTTTCGTCTGCTCACCAAGGCTACATTTATTTAATTAAAAATACAGTAAAAAACAGTAATATTGTGAAATATTATTACAATTTAAAATAACTGTTTTCTATTTAAATATATTTGACAAAAGTAATTTATTCCTGTAATGCAAAGCTGAATTTTCAGCATCGTTACTCCAGTCTTCAGTGTCACATGATCCTTCAGAAATCATTCTAATATGGTGATTTGCTGCTCAATAAACATTTATGATTATTTTCAATGTTGAAAACAGTTGTGTACTTTTTTTTTCAGGATTCCTTGATGAATAGAAAGTTCAAAAGAACAGCATTTATCTGAAATACAAAGCTTCTGTAGCATTATACACTACATATTTTATGTAAGCACACACTTTTATGTTAGATGCGATTAATCATGATTTGACGGCACTAATAAGTATAATATATATAATCGCGATTAATAGCGCGAGTAGTTGATTAATCGAGATTCATCGCATCTAACATAAAAGTTTATTTACATAATACATGTGTGTATATATATTATTATATTTATATATATTATATATATGTGTATGTGTGTGTATGTGTGTTTCAGAGCAAAGCCAAGACCTCAAGTGGACCTTTCCAAATGTCCATCCTCATACAAGGAGAACTCCTCACAGGAGAAGCTCATGCTTGCGATGGCTGAAAACTTCCGTCAGCAGTATGCGCTTTTATATCCTGACAACAAACCGCTTCTTCTGTGCCCTGTAAATGAGTGCGGTGTTCAGGTACATACAGCAAATGCACTTTCCAGACATGGCAACATTACCACAAAAGACTTGAATATTCTTTTGTTTTCATGATGGTTTCTTATCAACAGAAATTTGTAAGCACCACCTTGCGAAGCACCTTGCTGCCATATCCTGAGCTGTACAGCTGGGAGGGATGTGCCAGTTTTGTGTCTGATTATCTCTCTTTGGAGCTCTTGGATCCACCATTTGAATTTGTGAGAATTTTCTGACTGTATCCCTATTAATTGCATTTAACTTGATCTAACTTGACTTATGAGGGTTGTTTTTGCCTCTTGGACTTGAAAACATGTTTTTTATTTCATTTCTGTTTAGCCCAAGCAGCTGTCATCGCCCACCTGGGTTCTGCAGACGCAGAGAGGCACATGTTTTGATTTCTCCAGTGTGCTGTGTAGCCTGTTGTTGGGCGCAGGATACAACGCTTACTGCGTCAGTGGGTACGCTACAAAAGAGATGTGTCTTCTCGATCAGTCACGGCAAGAATGTCCCTTACTGGAGCCTCAAATCCAAGTAAGTACAGAGTTAAAACTGTACACTAGATCACACATTGCATGTAAAACTATTTTTATGCCATGTAAATTTAAACAAATTAACCTTTTTACACAAAAATGAAAATTTGATGTTTATCTGCTTACCCCCAGCGCATCCAAGATGTAGATGACTTTGTTTCTTTCAGTAGAACACAAATGATGATTTTTAACTCCAACCGCTGCCGTCTGTCAGTCAAATAATGCTAGTGGATGGGAACTTCTACTATAAGAGTCAAAAAAACTTGCATAGACAAATCCAAATTAAACCCTGCGGCTCGTGACGACACATTGATGTCCTAAGACACAAAACGATCAGTTTGTGTGATAAACTGAACAGTATTTATATCATTTTTTACCTCTAATACACCACTATCTCCAGCTGTGTTCTGCACTCACTTCATAAGGTCTGATTGCGCTCTGACAACGGCAGTGATGTCTCGCGCATATACGTCAATGAGAGCGAGACATCACAGCTGCTGTCAGAGCGCAATCAGACCTTAAGTGAGTGCAAACCGATCGTTTTGTGTCATAGGACATCAATGTGTCGTCATGAGCTGCAGGGTTTAATTTGGACTTGTCTATGGAAGTTTTATTTACTCTTATAGTAGAAGTTCCCATTCACTCCCATTATTTGACTGACAGACGGCAAAGGTTGGAGTTAAAAATCATTTATGTTCTACTGAAGAAACAAAGTCATCTTGGATGCGTTGGGGGTAAGCAGATAAACATCAAATTTTCATTTTTGGGTGAACTATCCCTTTAAAATGGGTTTTCAACCTCTTTCAGGCCCCTCAGTGGATACAGAGCAGGGTTAATATAGTTAACTAAAACTAAAACTGTATCTCAATGATACTAAAATAAATAACACTGATACAGAGCAGGAAATTAAATAGAAATTGAGAGTTGCATTGCCTGGCCTGTGACATGCAAATGGTATCATATTAATGTATTTACATGCTTTCTGATCCCTAAATTGCAAAACTATAATCAATAAATTAAAAATTGATGTAAAATGGCATGAATTATTGATGTAAAATGATCATATAAATTTTACTTTTTAGTCTGACTTAATATTACTTGTTGTGACATACTTATTTTAATATGGTGGGACAAACCTATGGAAGCTTGTTTCCGCCACGGAATAAAACAATTTTAAACATAATTGAGACTTTTTAACCCGCAATTCTGACTTTTTTTCTCAGAATTGTGAGATATAAACTCACAGTTGTGAGTTATAAAGTCCAATTCTGAGAGAAAAAATACTTTTTTTTCAGAATTACGAGTTTATATCTCACAATTCTGACTTTATAACTTGCAGCTGTGTGTTATCTGTGAGATATAAACTCGCAATTCTGACTTTATAACTCACAATTGCGTTTATATATCGCAATTCTGACTTTTCTCATTTTTCTTACTTCCTATTTTGTATGATCTGCTCAGGGTAAGGCAGAGGGACAGAAGAAGACAACGCGGAAATACTCTGTGAAACCCACACGCGACCTGCACAGCACATTTGAAAAGCGTCAAGAGGAGAAACGGCACTCAGAAGCTAAAGAAGCTGCACTGAAGGAGCAACTGGAAGCAGAGAGACTTCAGAAGGTTAGCTAGAGAATATTTCAGTGAAATTCAGTTGTATTTTTCATTTGCATTTTCACTGGTTCCTTTTAAACAGGAGAAAGAACGTCTACCACCCGACCCTCTTCTGGGCTTGAGAGTTCACAGCTGGGTTCTGGTGCTCTCAGGGAACCGGGAGGTACCTGAGAACTTCTTCATTGACCCTCTGACAGGCAAGAGCTACTCCACCACCAATGAGAACTTTCTGGGCATAGAGAGCATCTGGAACCATAAAAACTACTGGGTCAACAAGCAAGATTGCACTTTCGGTTGTAAGGTCAGTATCTCTTAGTGTGGTTGTGATATTAATGCGAAGATGACAAGCATTGGAAAGTTCACCGGGTCTGTTTGCATCTGCAGGAGATGACCTTTGACATGGGCGATCTATCAAAGTGGGAGTATATGCTGTGTGGGCTTACCAGCCAATCTATGTCAAACATTTCAGAGCCAACGACACACCAAGAGTCAGAAGATGAGGAAGAAGTACAGAAAAACTGTTCTTTATTTCTTATTTTGGGCCCATTCCACACTGAACATGATATTTATCCATATTTATGCTAAAAATGTAATAACCGCCAATATTTTTTCTTTTGAAGGAGGAAATGGATGAGCTGAAAATGTTTGAAATGCCTCCATCTTGGGTGAATAAAATAGATATTTCACCACAAGGTCAAGTCCTCATTCTCACACTCTCACACATAACCTTTCATCCATTATCCACTATCTCTTGAGATAATCATCTATGTTCCATTTTTTTTTTCTTCTTCTTCATTTTTATAGATATGGAAATGCATTATCCAGGCGGTATGAAGGTTATCCAGTACAGGAAAGCCAAGCTAGAGAAGTTTGCCCCTTACCTTCTGAAAGACGGTCTGGTGACCAAACTCACCATTTATAAAGACCTTAATTGTAAGATCTTTGCAGATGTTTTTGTTTTCAACATTAAAAAACAAACAAAACATACCTTGTCATATTGATCATGTACATTTATATTAACAAAAAAAATTGTTAATGGCATAGTTCACTCAAATAAAATAAAAAATAAAACCTAATAATAATAATTATTATTATTTAAATATAACAATTAATAATAATTAAAAAATAAAGTATTATTATGAAATATTTATTTATTTATAAGAATGTTAATTTAAACTTTGGCCTGTTGACGTCAACTACAAACTCACACATTGTCAATTTCATAAATAAATAAATATTATGAATACATTTTATTTATTTATATATAAGTATGTTCATTTAGCTTTTAGCCTGTGTGTTGACATGTTGAGTACAAACTCCCACTTTGTCACTTTTATAAATAAATAGACAAATATTACACATATTAAAATATAAGTATTCTGAATAAATTATTTATTTATCTGCACAATATTTTAGCATTTAGTTTGTGTCTACAAACTTTCAGTTTGTCCCTTTTTTTTATCAGGTACACAACCCAACACTATTAAGGAATGGTTTAAACACCGAAGTGACTGTCTTGACGAGAGAGAAATACACACAGACAGCAATGTGACATCTGAGAATTTCAGGCCTGGAAGAAGTGATGCTTTGAGATGTAATACAACACACATTTTCTATATATTGCCAATGCCAGTATGTATAACTTTAAAGGGTTAGTTCACCCAAAAAATTCTGTCATTAATTACTCACCCTCATGTCATTCCACACCCGTAAGCCCTCCGTTCATCTTTGGAACACAAATTAAGATATTTTTGATAAAATCCAATGGCTCAGTGACAGCAAGATATTTAACACTTTCAGATGCCCAGAAATCTACTAAAGACATATTTAAAATGTGACTACAGTGGTTCAACCTTAATGTTGGACGATTTCAAAACGCTGCTTCATGAAGCTTCGAAGCTTTACGAATCTTTTGTTTCGAATCAGTGGTTCGGAACTGCAAAAGTCAAGTGATTTCAGTCAATGAGGCTTCGTCACATCATAAGTGTTTTGAAATTTCAGTGGTTTACCACTGTGGGGGCATGACTTTGGCAGCTTGATACACACTCTGAACCACTGATTCGAAACAAAAGATTTTTAAAGTTTCATTAAGCAGTGTTTTGAAATTGCTCATCACTAGATATTGTTGAATTAAGTCGTTATTTTGTTTTTTTGGAGCACAAAAAGTATTCTCATCGCTTTATAACATTAAGGTTGAACCACTGAAGTCACATGAACTGTTTTAAATATGTCTTTAGTAGCTTTCTGGGCATTGAAAGTGTTAATTATCTTGCTGGCAATGCAGGCCTCACTGAGCCATTGGATTTTATCAAAAATACTTAATTTGTGTTCCAAAGATGAACGAAGGTCTTACGGGTTTGGAATGACATGAGGGTGAGTAATAAAAGACAGGATTTTCATTTTTGGGTGAACTAACCCTTTAACAATACCAGTTTTTTCTCAAATTGTGCTCTCGGGGGCACTTCATTAATACAGAATACTGCTCAACAAAACTTAGAATAAATAATTCATTGGATTGTTTTCAATTTAATTTAATTGTTTACTTTTTTTGCTATGCTATGTTTTAATTAGTTAAAACATCAGTTCACAAAAAACAAGCTTGCCATTTTAAATGTTTAATTTTGTTTAGACCACAGGTACGTCACTTTAGTTCCTGAGGCCGAGCGACAGATGGACTTTTATAGTCATACTCGCACTGACGGTCTAGCCAGAAGAATCGAGAAGCCTTTTGAAATGACAGAAACCTTTGAAGATCGGACTGACTTCCTCTTTTATCGACATGTTGTTTATGGAAAGCAAGTCAAAGTGATTCGGGCTGGAGAGGCTTTTGAACAACGGCTTCTAAGGGTAATGCTCTCCCAACAAACAGACATGACCTTTAAGCGGTTTAACACAATATTATCTTGCAGGTATAACATTAACCAGCAATATACTAAAAGATACATATTTTGCTTCTAGTGGCTTTGCTAACAATAAAAATCCCAAAGATGGGAACAAATGGTCATGGACATTTTGTTTGGGGTCTCCAACAGAGGGTGGAGGAGCGGTTCCACAGAGATCCTTCTAAGCCAGCAAGTAAAGATGTGGCTGAACGGATCTTTATGATGCCTGATAGACAGATCCGGGTGACCTATCATCTAGAGGATGACAGGATTATCCCAGCTTGGCTCAACTTCATCAAGCCCAAAGAAGCGGCAGACTCGCAGAAAGCAGAAGCTTTTACTCCACAGATGGTTTCTGGCTTTCAGGTCTGATGTTACACAAAAATAATTACTTTGGTCAAAGTAATACAATGTTTTATTGCCCCTAAAAAATGAAAAAAATAAATAAAAACAGATTTCGAGAAGAAACATAACAGGAACATATGAAACATACAAAAAGACAATGTTTTTAGAAAAGTCTCAGTAGACCTTGTATGGTAAAGTGTGGTAAAGTCAAAGTTTTGAGAATAAAATCAAAACATTGCAAGATTAAAGTGGTAATATTTAAAACTAAAATTGTAATGAGAAATTAACAGAAAACAGTTATATAGAAAATGGAAAAGCGACAAGACATTTCTATTTCTGTCAAGTCATGATGCATAACTCCACCCACAGTAAAATCTCATTGGTCCAAATCTCAAATAACTGAATTTTATAGAAATCTTTGACTCCCAAATTAGGTAACACTTTAGAATAACTCACGCTATGAAGCATTAGTTAAGCATTAGTAAATAGTTAATTCATCATTTATAAAACATTAATAGACATTAGTAAGCCATTTATGAATACAGCTATAAATGCTTTGTTCTTGATTTATAAGCATATCTATAATGAGTTTAATAATTGTATTTTCATACTTTATTAATGATCAATTTATCATTTTTAAATTATGTATTACATTATTCACAAACCAGTTATTTAGGAGTTGTCAGTGGTTCATAAGATCATTTAGGAAGTGTAAGTAAATTATTAATAAAATATTTAAATGTACATTTATGCATCTTATTATTTATACATATAGTATTAGTTACTCAGTGTGTTAATAAATGCTTTATTAACATATTCCTAGTGTCAAAACTACCTCAGTACTAACTTTAAAAATTAGAGAACAGCAGTGCAGGTCACTGAACCTTTAAATCTCATTTATAAAAGCTTTACAAAGCATAAATAGTCCTCACTTTAGATGAGCTCACAAAAATAGTTAACTGACTACTTCGAAATGTTTTATAACTACCTGAATTAATCATGAATTGCAGTAGGAATATGTATTAATAAAACATTTACTAACACACTAAGTAACTATTACTATGTGTCTAAATAATAAGATGTATAAATTAATGTTTAAATAGTTTATTAATCATTTACTTACACTTACTAAATGAACTACTGACAACTCCTAAATAACTGGTTTGTAAATAATGTAATACTTAATTTAGAAATAATAAATTGATTATTAGTAAAGTATGAAAATACAATTATTAAACACATTATAGATATGCTTATAAATCAAGAATAAAGCAATTATAGCTGTATTTATAAACTACTTACTAATGTATATTAATGCTTTATAAGTGATTAATTAACTATTAACTAATGCTTAACTAATGCTTCATAGTGTGCAGTTATTATAAAGTGTTACCCAAAATTATTCTGTCCAGTGAAGAAAAAGTCAAAAAAGAGTGAATGGTAGAATTTGTCATTTTTGGGTGAACTATCCAACACTGTCCCATGACAATTCAAGCTATTTTACGCTTTGACAAACTGGTGGCGAATTTGTACAAACTTATTCATACGATCTCCTTTGTACGTTTTCATACGAACTGCTAATTTGTCACTGAGGGTTAGGTTTAGGGGTGTGGTTTATTACGAATAGTACACTTTTCTACGAATCCAATGATATGTACGATCTTATTTGTACGACTAAATTCTTATACTGCCATTCATACAATCTCGATTGTACGTTTTCGTATGACCTGCTAATTCGTCACTGAGGGTTAGGTTTAGGGGTGTGGTTTATTACAAATAGTACGATTTTCTACGAATCCAATTATATGTATGACCTCATTCTTATGATGTCATTCGTACGATCTCGATTGTATGTTTTCGTATGACCTGCTAATTCATCACTGAGGGGTGTGGTTTAGGGGTGTGGTTTATTGCAAATAGTACACTTTTCTACGAATCCAACTATATGTACGATCTAATTCGTATGATCGCGTTTGTATGTTTTTGTATGTCCTGCTAATTCGTCACGTTGGGTTAGGTTTAGGGGTATGGTTTATTACGAATAGTATGTTTTTCTACAAATCCAACTATATGTACGATCTTATTTGTATCATCGCGTTTGTATGTTTTTGTATGTCCTGCTAATTCGTCACTGAGGGTAAGGTTTAGGGGTGTGGTTTATTACAAATAGTACACTTTTCTACGAATCCAACTATATGTACGATCTCATTCGTATGATCGTGTTTGTACGTTTTCGTATGTCCTGCTAATTCGTCACTGATGGTTAGGTTTAGGGGTGTGGTTTATTACGAATAGTACACTTTTCTACAATACCAAATATATATACGATCTTATTCATACAACCTAATTCTTCTAATGCCATTCATACAATCTCGATTGTATGTTTTCGTATGTCCTGCTAATTCGTCACGTTGGGTTAGGTTTAGGGGTATGGTTTATTACGAATAGTATGTTTTTCTACAAATCCAACTATATGTACAATCTTATTTGTATCATCGCGTTTGTACGTTTTTGTATGTCCTGCTAATTCGTCACTGAGGGTTAGGTTTAGGGGTGTGGTTTATTACAAATAGTACGATTTTCTACGAATCCAATTATATGTATGACCTCATTCTTATGATGTCATTCGTACGATCTCGATTGTATGTTTTCGTATGACCTGCTAATTCGTCACTGAGGGTTAGGTTTAGGGGTGTGGTTTATTACAAATAGTACGATTTTCTACGAATCCAATTATATGTATGACCTCATTCTTATGATGTCATTTGTACGATCTCGATTGTATGTTTTCGTATGACCTGCTAATTCATCACTGAGGGGTGTGGTTTAGGGGTGTGGTTTATTGCAAATAGTACACTTTTCTACGAATCCAACTATATGTACGATCTAATTCGTATGATCGCGTTTGTATGTTTTCGTATGTCCTGCTAATTCGTCACGTTGGGTTAGGTTTAGGGGTATGGTTTATTACGAATAGTATGTTTTTCTACAAATCCAACTATATGTACGATCTTATTTGTATCATCGCGTTTGTATGTTTTTGTATGTCCTGCTAATTCGTCACTGACGGTTAGGTTTAGGGGTGTGGTTTATTACAAATAGTATGTTTTTTTACAATACCAACTATATATACGATCTTATTTGTACAACCTAATTCTTCTAATGCCATTCATACAATCTCGATTGTACGTTTTCGTATGACCTGCTAATTCATCACTGAGAGGTGTGGTTTAGGGGTGTGGTTTATTACAAATAGTACGCTTTTCTACGAATCCAATTATATGTATGACCTCATTCTTATGATGTCATTCGTACGATCTCGATTGTATGTTTTCGTATGACCTGCTAATTCATCACTGAGGGGTGTGGTTTAGGGGTGTGGTTTATTGCAAATAGTACACTTTTCTACGAATCCAACTATATGTACGATCTCATTCGTATGATCGTGTTTGTACGTTTTCGTATGTCCTGCTAATTCGTCACTGATGGTTAGGTTTAGGGGTGTGGTTTATTACGAATAGTATGTTTTTCTACAAATCCAACTATATGTACGATCTTATTTGTATCATCGCGTTTGTATGTTTTTGTATGTCCTGCTAATTCGTCACTGAGGGTTAGGTTTAGGGGTGTGGTTTATTACGAATAGTACACTTTTCTACAATACCAACTATATATATGATCTTATTCGTACAACCTAATTCTTCTAATGCCATTCATACAATCTCGATTGTATGTTTTCGTATGTCCTGCTAATTCGTCACGTTGGGTTAGGTTTAGGGGTGTGGTTTATTACGAATAGTATGTTTTTCTACAAATCCAACTATATGTACGATCTTATTTGTATCATCACGTTTGTACGTTTTTGTATGTCCTGCTAATTCGTCACTGAGGGTAAGGTTTAGGGGTGTGGTTTATTACAAATAGTACACTTTTCTACGAATCCAATTATATCTACGATCTCATTCATATGATCGCATTTTTACGTTTTTGTATGTCCTGCTAATTCGTCACTGAGGGTTAGGTTTAGGGGTGTGGTTTATTACGAATAGTACACTTTTCTACAATACCAAATATATATACGATCTTATTCGTACAACCTAATTCTTCAAATGCCATTCATACAATCTTGATTGTGTTTTCGTATGTCCTGCTATTTTGTCACTGAGGGTAAGGTTTAGGGGTGTGGTTTATTACGAATAGTACACTTTTCTACAATACCAACTATGTATACGATCTTATTCGTACAACCTAATTCTTCTAATGCCATTCATACAATCTCGATTGTATGTTTTCGAATGTCCTGCAAATTTGTCACTGAGGGTTAGGTTTTGGGGTGTGGTTTATTACAAATAGTATGTTTTTCTACAAATCCAACTATATGTACGATCTCATTCGTATGATCACGTTTGTACGTTTTGTATGTATTGCTAATTCGTCACTGAGGGTTAGGTTTAGGGGTGTGGTTTATTACAAATAGTACACTTTTCTACGAATCCAATTATATCTACGATCTCATTCATATGATCGCATTTTTACGTTTTTGTATGTCCTGCTAATTCGTCACTGAGGGTTAGGTTTAGGGGTGTGGTTTATTACGAATAGTACACTTTTCTACAATACCAACTATGTATACGATCTTATTCGTACAACCTAATTCTTATAATGCCATTCATACAATCTCGATTGTATGTTTTCGAATGTCCTGCAAATTTGTCACTGAGGGTTAGGTTTTGGGGTGTGGTTTATTACAAATAGTATGTTTTTCTACAAATCCAACTATATGTACGATCTTATTTGTATCATCACGTTTGTACGTTTTTGTATGTCCTGCTAATTCGTCACTGACGGTTAGGTTTAGGGGTGTGGTTTATTATGAATAGTACACTTTTCTACAATACCAAATATATATACGATCTTATTCGTACAACCTAATTCTTATAATGCCATTCATACAATCTCGATTGTATGTTTTCGAATGTCCTGCTAATTCGTCACTGAGGGTTAGGTTTAGGGGTGTGGTTTGTTACGAATAGTACACGTTTCTACGAATCCAATTATATGAATTTCTACGAACTTGTAACTTTGTAAAATAATTACGTTTTCTTGTGTGATCAGGTTGGAACTGTCTTTTTAAGCATCAGATTTGAATTTGCTACACAGCATTTTAGCTGCAGATGGAAAGATTGTCACGAGAAATTAAATCAATATTATGGTTTATATTTAGTTGCGTTTGTGTTTACGGCTTGTTTCATCTTCAGGTGGATCGTTCTGCAAAACCCTACAACAACTTGCAGTTGTATGAAATGCTTGTGGAATTGATGAAAGACGAGGAGAACGTTGAACTTCAAATCAGAGATTCGGAAAAAGAGGTATTACAGATCACAATCACCACAACAAATGATTTTGTCTAGCAGATCATATTGACGATAGCATATGTGTTTCAGGTTAAGTCCATCCTATCTTTGAGAGAAAATGAGGATAGTAATACTGATCTGCTCATCTCTATATACAACACTTTGAGGAACAAGATGGCCCATCAGCACATGGAAGATATGGTGAATTATGGCTTTAAACGGTCAACCACTGTCATTGCACTGATCCAAACTACCACCTACCTCTGGTTCCTTTGATTCCTCAGGAACGGATGGCTAAAGAAAAGCAGCAGCGGCAGAAAGAGAAAGAGCTGGACCTGTTGGCTCCATTCCAGGCCAGAGTGGGACAACCAGAAGCCCTCACGCTCCAGGAAGCACTCCAGCTGAAAACAGACTGTCTGACTGAATTTAAACAGCAGCTTAATAACAAAACCAGCCTCATCCAGAGCAGAATCGCAAAGGCAAGCTAATTCAGTCTAGAAGATTTAGCACATTCTTTAAAGAGTTAGGTCACCCAAAAAAGAAAATTATGTCATTTATTACTCACCCTCATGTCCTCCCACATCAGTAAGACCTTCGTTGATCTGAATCTGATGGTTCAGTGAGCCACTAAAAACATATTTGAAACAGTTCATGTGACTACAGTGTTTCAACCTTAATCATAAAGCGACAAGAATACGTTTTGTGCGCCAAAAATAACAAAATAGCGACTTTATTCCACAATATCCAGCGAAGGGCGATTTCAAAACACTGCTTCATGAAGCTTCGAATCTTTACGAATCATTTGTTTCGAATCAGTGTTTTAGAGCGCCAAAATCACATGTTTTCAGTAAATGAGGCTTCGTTACGGCAATAGTTTACATGACTTTGGCAGTCTGATACGCGCTTTGTATCACTGATTCAAAACCTATGATTCGAAGCTTCATGAAACAGTGTTTTGAAATCGCCCTTTACTGGATATTGTGGAATAAAGTCGCTATTTTGTTATTTTTGGCACGCAAAAAGTATTCTCGTCGCTTTATAATATTAAGGTTGAACGACTGTAGTCACACAAACTGTTTTAAATATGTCTTTAGTAGCTTTCTGGACCTTGAAAAAGGGAGTGTTATTGCTGGCAATGGAGGCCAGCATAGCTAACAAGCCGTTTCAATCTGATTGGCTGAATATTATTTTATTTTTTTAAATTGTCCCATAAAGGGTCAGAATAAGCTTGTAGTGAATTTAGATAATCTCAAACTTTGTTCAGGAGACAGAGGAGTTGCAGAAGCAGCAGCAGTGGTACCAGAAGAATAAGCTCAACTTGACCGTTAAAGACGAGGACGATTACCTCATCTACTGCTCTGACGCCAAGTTCAGGATCCACATTCTCAATATGAGACTCAGTCGGTACGCATTTCAAATCATATGTTGAATACTGACCTTTTTGAAGATGGTACAGCTGTAGCTAAATTAACTTTGGAAGTGAATAGTTAGATACTTGCCTTGTCGATTGGCTTGCAAACAAGCACATTGGTACATTTTGCTTTAAAACAGTAAATCTATATGTTGTTTTTGTAGACACAAGGAGAGGGCACCTCAGAAGTATCTGGAGCTGGAGGAGAAACTAAAAAGACATCCAAGGTTGGCCAGTCACTTCTTGTGACACAAGACAAGTGCAACCAAGTGGTCTGCCACACAATCTTCTTATATGATGATCTGGGACACTCCATGTTTCAGGACATATCTCAAACTGTCACATATGACCTCAATAAAATTTTCTGTTGCATCATTTGGGGGGTTATTTTCCTTTTGTTTTGATAAATATCAAGAGACAGACACAATAACTGATAAACTATGAGAAAAAGTTAAATGTCAAGTGACTAAGTCACAATTATGCACTACTGTTTAACCCTCTGGGTCTCTTTGGTCAAAAATGACCGAAAACTTTTATGTTTTTAATTTTAATTTTTTTTTTGCTTCATCAGAATGGGATGAAATTTGGTGATTTCTGTCACATTAGTTATGTGAACACACAAAAAATCATGGACATGATTCAGATATGTTAAAGAGTCATAAAAATTCGAGGTCAAAAATGGCCGACATAGGAAATGAATGGGAAATATGAAAAAATATGAAAACTCAGAAACTTTTGGTGGTACAAACTACAATTCAACCACTGCAGGTAAAAAGTGCACAGCAATGAAGGGGTGATGCTCCTAAATGTCAAGAAAAAAAAAAAAAAAACTGCAAGGAAGAGATTACACTCTAAAACATCAAGAGTACAAAACAGACACACCCACTCACAGGCACACACAACACACTATTGTACACACAAATGAACTGGTGTGGCTGTAACAATATGATAAAATTGAGCCAAAAGGCTTGAAAACAGATCAGACCCAGATTGATTAAGCTGCGATAAAGCATTTGTTACATTTTTATTGAATTTTGATGTTATGTGTAACAAAATGTCCTCTTCTGTGTTCAGGTTTGACTGTAGTAAAATTAATGCAAAAACTGACACTTCAAATCAACATTTAAAATTGATATACATAAACATTGTCAAAGACTACTTTTTGTCAAGGTTTAAGTATAAATCCAAATCCAACTTAAAAGTATGTCTAAAAACACTAGATAATTTAAAAGCTACATTATATAGAACTATATAGGAATCTAGTGGTTACACCATTGGCATTCTACCTTAAAAAAAACAAATTGGATTTTAAATGCCTCATCTCCATTTTAACATGAAATACTGCTTTAATTGAATAATTTAAAAATATATTAGAAAACAAATTTCAATGGGGGAAAAATTGCAATTTATACAATTTGTATTAGCAAAGTATCATTAAATGCGCTCAATTCTAAATAGTAATCAAAAAATATTGAAAAAAAAAAAAAAATTGTGCCGTTTAATATTTTTGCAGAAACCATCATACTTTTTAAAGAAAAGTAAACACTCATTTGAAAGTTTTTGTAACCACGTGTAAGTCTTTTTTTTAATCAATTTAATGCACCCTTGCTAAATTAAACTTTAATTTCTTTCCATTTTTTAGGACTGTGCAATAAAATACTATTCATTATATATTGCTTTACATAAATCTATATTGTAATAGTATTGTACATTGCATAGCCCTACAGACCCTTGAAGTAAAAATTCAGAAGAACATCATTGTATAGTTTGTTAAATTATATATAAAAAAAAAATCTTTATTGCCATTTTCACTATAGATTATACACTTAAACTTAATAGCAACACTTCAACACTAATCCGAGTTGGATAATACAAAACAATGCATCAATAACCAACATTCTACAGAGTGCAAAATGTTGGGAATATTATTTAAAGAAAAACTGAATTAACAGCCTTTAGTAATGCAAACTTTATTTACATAAAAAGAAAGATCCAGTACTTCATGCCATGCTCCTTAAAAGAAAGGAATCAATCCTTCAAAAGTTGAGATTCAGAGATGCTTGGAAGAGAGAGAGAGATAAAAGGCAGAAAGAAAACAGCAAAAATGTCAAACAGTGTTGAACGGAGGATTTGAGACCAAGTGAAAGCGACATTAATTTAGATTTCTCTAAAATGTCTATTTAAAAAAACCAAAACAAGCTTCAGTTACACATATTACAGCATTCTGCACAAGAAAACTGTACACGGAAAATCCTAAATGACACATAAAAGCCTGGTGTGGTTAGCCACCGTATGTACAAAAACAACTGTGCACAATACTAACATACAGAAAATGTTTTCTTAATATTATACAATGACAGACCGGGTTATTTATTTTTTTATCCTATTTTCGCATAACCGTAATCTATGCACGTGTTTACCCTGAAAGACGTCGGGATGGTTGAGTTTAGGGGGAGTCAGCTGACTATCTAGTGCGTTAGCGAAAATGAAGCGAGGCGCCGATCTACTGCCTGTTGCTCTTTATCCTCTCCAGCCTCTTTTTGAGGTCGTCGAGGTTGGAGGCGGGGGAGGAGGAGCGGGTGGGGCTGTGGGAGTGGGACTGCTCCTGCTGGAAGTGCTCACGAGACTCCTTCAGCTGGGACAGTTTGCTGTGGAGCATGTCTGTGGAGGAAGCCACCGATGGTCTCAAGGAGCTCAGAGGAGGTCGGTCTTCCTCCGGCTGCAGGACAACACAAAAATATTTAAAACTCCACTTTATATCATGTAAATGTAAAACTATTCCTAAATCTTTGTTATAGTAGTTAATACATTGAATATCAATAATTTTTTATATATATATATATATACACACACATTTACTGTAATTGATAAATGTGTTAATGAAAATGAGAGAGAGAGCGAGAGAGACTACTTTTATACCAACTGAATTTTAGGACTTAATTAAAAATAAGTTATATTATTAATAAACTGTCCATTAAAATGACAGAAAATCAATTTATTTTTTATACTCTTTTATATTTAATGTATTAATGCCTTACCAAATTGTAGGACTTTAGTAATTATTGTAATTGTAATTATTATTATTAATAAGCATACACCAAATGATCAATTTTTATCAATTAAAGTAAATCCAAAGTAGTTCTTATTGATATTTGATGTATTACTAATCCATATTTTTTTATTTTTTATAATATATATATATATATATATACATATACATATACATACACACACACATATATACATATACATACACACACACATATATATATATATACATATTCTATATTATATATTACTCAAAAACTAATAGTTTTTACTATATAATAATTCAAATCTTTAACAAATTAACTAAATTTTAGATTTTTTGTTTTAAATGGGTTTGTCAAGTAGTTCTCAATAAGAACAAAATTATTTGATGTACTTTAAATTTTAGGATTTATATAATAAGTTTTAATAACTAACATTTAAAAAGAATGAGTTAATGTCAAATATTATTTGACATTTGATTTACTGTAATTGATAATTATTAGTTAAAACACGTATTACAATAAACAATCATAAAATTTAAAGGTATTAAGTCATTATCGTTTTAGATACAAGAAAGATACTGCATTACGGATAAGAAATTTGAAGCAATATGAACATGAAATGAGTCAATAACTATAGTAAATTGTGTCTTGACCCAAGTTAATAAGGAGACAAACCGTTGAGTTCTCAAGGCCGCGCCGTTGCCGTAAGATCTTCAGTCTTTCATAGTAGGCGGCGGCATTCAGATCTTCTCCGTTGGGCACAGTGCTGGAGCTCGGAGGAAAAGAGTCTGTGCTGTGCTGAGGGATAACTGAAAGAGAACACAGACCTTAGTGTGCTAGGAAAAAAAAAAAATATTGACAAAACTCAATTTCATAAAGATAATGCACCTGTGGAGGTCTGGATTCTGCCCTTTCCTTCACGCTCAGACTCGATCATGCGAAGTCCTCGCTCCACATAGCTCTGGAAGAACTGGGACGTGTTCCTCAAGAAGGGCTCGAGGTCTGCGTCAGAGTACTTCTGCTTGTATTCATACAGCTCCGTCAGACCCTGAAAAACAACATGCTCGGATTGACTAACGTATTGAGTGGACAACAGTAAAATGATTCTGGTTGTTTCCTAAGGCTGGGCATTGACATTTCACAATTCCACTCGGTTTCGATTCGCAAGCTTGATATACATGAACCTCAACTAATGCTGTAAACTGTACAAGACACACTGAGTGGCCTTTTCTGAGGTAAATGTTACGTGACGCTGTTTACAAGCTGTTTTATCGATATTTCCGTGGTTGAAACCATTTGAGCGATTACACGAGACATGAGGAAACTATCTTTTAGCACCTTCTGATGTCCATTCATTTATTATTTCATGCTGCAACTAGTAATAAAGCAGAAGAGATGAGTTCACATGCTGTTTGGACTGCCGCCGCTTCATTTTAAAAAATGTAATTTTGCGGATTTAAGAATTGACATTGGCGTGTCAGAATCAGAATAGATTAAAACCATGAAATTCATATTTTCAGCCCAGCCCTGCCCTATTATTTCCCAAACATTAGACAACTCTTTATCAAGCTGCAGTGTTACCTCTTTAGTGTTCTCCTTGGAGCCAATCTTTTTAAAGATCTCAGACAGGATGTCACTCACTTTGGCCTTGATCACCTTGTCATCCTATTTAAAATGAAATAAAATTGAAGAAACCACTGCAATTTTTCATAACAAGATGAATGTTTCAGTTCAGCCCCAGCAGAACATACCGATCTGAGGGCGCCCTTCTCTGTGCTCTTGTCAGATTTGAGTCCCGACAGGTTTGCTGAATGCTTGACCACCCGCCTCAGGTGCGCCTCCAGTTCGGACTCGTTGCGGTTCTCAATCATGGACATGTGATCTAATATCTGAGAGACAGACATTGACGGATCACTTTCAGCAAAAGCAAAGCGTTGCTTTTTTAAACTTTCAGGTTGTCTCAAGCGTACCTTGGCTCCAGTGAGTCTGCAGAGCGTGTGCAGCAGTGTCTTCAGTGTCCGGTGGGGAACGTCACTCTTGAGCTGTTTTAGCTTCTCTTTGGGGAAAACCTTCATGAAGTTGTGCACATCGAGCAGGATGCGGTCCAGATTAATACTGTTAATGGTCTGAGGCAGGAAACGGATCATTCTCCATAGACACTGCACGGGACAGAGAAAGGTGTTTGAATAGAAGAAAGCAAAATTAAAAAATGTTTTTGGTATATTGAAATCATTCAGACACCTGGCAAAGGACCACATGGATGTGAAGCAAAGTAACTAACTATTATTTGAAAATTCATGTTTTCACTTGCTCATACACATGTCCCGAAGCATCATTTGGTACAACCGCTATAAAACATGGAAAATGTAATATTTTAAATACTATTTTAAAAAAAATGTTTGATTGTCCTTTTGCTAGCTAGCTAGATATCAGCCTGTTAACACGGTTTAAAAATATTGTTATTCGGTATAACCAAAGACTACAGAACACCACAAGATGCGTCAAGTCCCGCCTTCTAAATAAGAGCCAATCGGCCATTAGAAGCTCCGGTTCCTATAGAAACAGTCAGACTCGCGCCTCCGAAATGAGACAACAGACGCACATTTAGGACTGTGTATGCGCATTAGCTTTAATTGAAAGCTTGACAGACAGCTTTGGAGAATTTGATGTTTCCCCATTCAAAGAGATAGGAGCTGCACTTGAATGCCCGAGAGGCGTTTCAAAGATGGCCGCCGAGTGAAATGACTTGTCTTAAAGGGACTTTGATATAACTAAAAGTGTCATTTGTTTAACCCGAATGACTTTTTGGTGACAAATTTTGTCCATCTTAAAAACCAAAAACAGTGTTAATTGATTAGAAAAACTACAAAATCTCATTGTTAACACTTAAAACTTCAAAATGAATTATCTCCCCATTATATTTTGACAAACTTTTTCCATCAATGACTCGTTTTTATATATATATATATATATATATATATATATATATATATATATATATATATATATATATATATATATATATATATATATATATATATATATATATATATATATATATATATATATATATATATATATATGTCAAAATGGATCCACGTGTGTTTGATGATGACAGCCACCTTCAAAAAGCAAAAATTCACATTTATATTCTTCAACAAAATGTCTAAAAACAAGACAATCAGCTAATAAAATGGCAGATGAAATGTGTGGCATTGCTGCGCATGATTCATCAGTGCATGTTATGAGTTCATGTCAAATATTTTCTCTACCTCTGAAATGACCTTTTTGGGTGTGTGAGTGGAATTAAGCACGTGTGACCAATTTCTTTTAATTATTTCAATTTAATTAAAAAAAAAAATATATATATATAATATATATATATATATATATAAAAAGATAAAATTAAAGTCCCACCTAAATATTTCCCACTTAATTGGCTATTACTTTTTATTATACACCCAGAAGTCATGTCAATTAAATCATTTTTCCATCATGATTTGACTGGAGTGTGGAAAGTGAAGCATTTAGAAAAGCAGCCTACTATATGACACAATTAAAATGTCAACATACATGTATGCCCAAACAAAGTGTCAGTTTTACCTTCATGACAAGTTCAGAGAACATGGGGGAGCCGGCGGTGCTGATAAGACTGTCCTGCAGCAGCACCAGCAAAGCACTGTAAAGAAAACAATGACCTTTACTCTACAACCATCGATTACAGACTGTTTTGTGTACTATGTTGTAAAAATTGGGCCAACACAGCAAAGGTTCATGGAGGCGGCCTGTACCCCAGCAGAGCTGCACCGCTAACCTTAGGATGTTGGTCTGGTCGGATTTCTCCAGCACTCGAACCACAAGCAGATTGACGGAGCGAATGAGCTGCTGCCCGTCCTCGATGTCCTCCACTCTGGAGTCCAACATCAGCGTGATTAGACCATGCATCAGGTCCTTCAGGACGCCCATGGAGGCCTCCCGTGCCAGACTCTCCATCGAGAACAGCTGGAAACAGACACACGGTGACTCAGCACACCAATGAACGATGACTTTTGTTTGTTTTGCAGAAACTCGATGCATTTTAATGCGGAAAAGATTTTCTGCAAACAAAAGCTGTTTGTTTCTGGCAATACAATACCAGATGTGTTCAGAAATTCAAGCAAAAGTTCTCTTCCCAAACTAAAAGTAAAGCTGCACTCACAGAGAGCATGTTTCCAATGATGCAGCTGTAGAGTTTGAAGATGTCCTTCTTGTCCAGCCGATCGTCGGCCATGTGAGTGTTGTAAATGAGCCGCAGCTGCATGAAAGTGGCGATGAGGAACTGGTCGATGTGTCCAGACATGGCTTCCGCTTTGTCCGCCTGCCTCAAGACCTCATCAATCTGCAGGATGTCATAGGGAAATGAGTTAAGCATATTCACTTTCGGCCAAACTGATTTTGTTGCTAGAAACATTAGGGCTTTTTACACTGCACTTAACACTTAACCCCAGGCTATCATTCTAAACACCGTTTTTAACCCTGGGTAGAGGAACGTTTCACAAGTTAACTGAGGGTTTAAGAATGTATAATTTGAAACCACTTATGAACATCCAGGATTAACCCCGCAGTGTGAAACGTGAAGCAAGATAACCCAGGATTCTGTTTACCTGAGTTTAGAATGACCCAGGGTTAACTATTTCAAGTGTGAAAACTCCCATTGTCCCTGGCTAAAAGCATATAAGCTCTATGAACATTAAGGTGGGATATACAAACAATAGAAGCAGGACACCCACCTGTGCCAAGGCCTGGATACTAGTGTTGATGTCCCCACTGGCCACCTGTGAGATGACGAAGTTGATGGTGGAGGCAGTGCTATTGTGAATGTCGTCGAAATGAGGAGAGACTGAACGCATCCTGAATAACAAAAACAGGATTTAAACCATTTAACAAGAGTGATACGCCATAGCATTTCAGAATACATTTAAAGGGTTAGTTCACCTAAAAATGAAATTTCTGTTATGATTACTCTCATATAATTAAACACCCGTAAGACCTTCAACCTTCTTATGGGTTTGGAACAACTTGAGGGTGAAATTTCATTTTTGTGTGAACTAACCCTTTAACTGACTCCAAACAAGACCTCTATTGAGCTAAACTCTTACTTGCGCTCAGGAATCATGACCGGCTCCAGAACTTCATCCAGTTTGTGCTGCACCAGGTCGGGGATATCGCTGGCACATGTGTGGTTGTTCTCGAACACGTCCAAATCCAACTGAAACTCTTTAGGGATGGACGGAGCCGACTGCTCTAAGTGAGCGTTCTGTGCCCGGGCTTGACTGTTGAAAATGGAGGAAAACATCACTTTGTTGCATTTTTTTGATTATCCCCCCAAATTCTGATTCACTACCAGCAAAAAAAGGAAAACAAGTTTTAAAGCATACATCCACTTACAATGATTTTTGTTTTGTTTGATTCCTTTGTGAAGTTCACACTGCGTTTCAATTAAATGGTTCAAAACTGGTTCAGTGATTAATTTGTGCCCTAACTCAAGTTTGTATTAAACATATTTCATAAGTATATACACATGTACATTCCCGTTTAAAGGTTTGTGAGTCAGTAAGTTGATAAAAAAAAAAAGCAGCACAATTTAACACTGATAATAAATGTTTGAGCAGCAAATAAAAATATGAGAATATTAATGGTTGCTGAAAACTCAGCTTTGCAATCACAAGAATAAGTTACATTTTAAATAGAGGAACCAGTTAGTAAAAAAATAGTAATAGTGAAAATTTAAAATGCTGTTTTTAATTATCAAATAAACGCAGCCTTGCGAGCTTAAGGTTTAAAAAAAAAAAAAAAAACATTTTTACCAAATATGTTCATATATTTCACAAGTATATTGGTGCATAAGTTTAATATTTTTCATTGTTCATTTTGTGAATCACTGTGAAAACATGCTTTATAAACTATATACCTATACTGTATTTTATAATAATCTCAATCGCAAATACAATCAAATAAGGCGTAAAAATATTTAGCTATATCAACTGTATAATCCAATAGTTTCCCTTATATTTCAGTCCAGTTTTTTGTGATCTCTAGACCTCCAGGATGTCAGATGCCTTGTGAGCAGTGGCTACAGCAGTACGGCAGTACTTACATCCTGTAAGTGCGATACATTATTCTGTCCATGGAGGGCAGCGAAGAAAAGAAAGGAATAGTAAGAGGAGAAAAGAGAGGCTCAGGATTAAGAAGCTATATGCAATGACAAGAGGATAGAACGAGACTGAGACAGAATTAGACTATGGCCGCATACAAAGTATTACACATGGGTGAAGAATTCCCATTTTGGCCAACTTGCCCATATAATACACTTGCATTTCAAATGATCATTTAGGAGTGCATGACAAAAGACTTAGTGGTACATACTTGAGCTTGTTGGGCACTTCCTCTTGCGCAGGCTTGCGGAGGAAGGTTGAATTGGGATTGGTGGGTTGCTCTCTCTGAGGTCGCTCCTGTTTGGTTGGGGCCACAGGCGTCTTCTTGGCCGAACGTTTGATTCTCTCCTCAAGCATGCTCATTTCTTTCTCGGAGAGCTTGACATATTATAAAACAATTAATTAAAGTTGAGTTTGGCATGACATCACACCCAACATGAACTGGATAGCACTGCATATTTTGAAATCATGTCATTTTTGGGTGAACTATCCCTTTAATGTTATTTTCATATAAATGATTTTCTAATCATTTCTACTTTTATATTATGTAAAATAAATATACATTTCAGCAATTGAAATTTAATTTCAATCAGACCTATATTGGCTTTATTTCGGCATCAGCCATATATTAAAAAAAAAAAAAAAAAAAAAAAAAAAAAAAAATCTATAATCAGTCGACCACTATTCATTACTGTCTGAAACATGTTTGAGGGTAACTGGTATCTTACATTGCCGATGAGTTTGAAGACCTGGTCTCCACAGGTGTTGTAGGCAGCCACGACGGTATTGAGAGCAGCATTGCGGACCGTGGTGTCACGGTCTCCGATGTGAACGGCGATTTCTTTGAGAGCCTTGGCCGGAGTCGGCTGGCACACATTCATCCCAAAGTTCTCAATCAGGCATCCAAGCTCCTCAAGACATTCTGAAGAACAAATAAGACCAAAACGTCATGATTAAGACACTTTCTACTGTAAAAAGACTGTTTATGTTTGAGAAATCAAATCCATGTGCATTTACCAGATCTCTGCTTGGAGTTCTTTGATTTGGTTCCCTCCATAAGGAAGGGGAAGACTTTACTGGCTGCATAGACTTTACACAGCATCGTCAGAATAGCACGGACGTCTTTGCGCACCACATCTTTTGATTCTCCAACCTGTGTTGAGGGCAGGGAACCGAAAAGGACCATGTTAGGCTGTATTTCAACTAATTAGATGTCTTTGTTGTCCAAAGATAACAATAGATCACCTTGAGGATCAGGTAGGGGATGAAGGAAGAGGCCTCGTAGTCGCTGAGCTGGTAGTTCTTCCTGCTCAGCATGGTGAAGAGCAGCTTGAGGAACTCCAGGGCTTTCATCAGCACACTGGTGTTGGTGTCAAAGAACCGCAAGGTGAACCACTTCAACACTAGGTCCAGACAGCCAATCACAGCATCATACTCTACCTCCATGTGCTGGAAAACGGTTAACAAGTTAAGTCTAGTACAATTTTATATGATTGCAGACTCAACTGTTTTGTGACTAACCTCGATCATGGCTCCAATAGCTTTGACATGGCGCTGAAAGTCAAAGTGGAAGAGTTCATCTTGGAGCCACTTGGCCAGACATGTCGACATTTGAGTCTTCAGCTGCTCCACATACTCGTCACGAGGAGTCATGAAGTTCCACTTTAGAATCTAGAGAAGAGTTTGGATTTGGTAACCCTTCGGTGCTAGTCAATAGTGCAGACATATGTTGTTCACATGGACAAAAGCTGCTCACCTTTAAGGCCCTCTCTTCCTTGATCCTCTGCTCTTTGCCATTGGGAACGAAGATGAAGATGGGACCAGATCTGTCCTCCTCATCCTTTGCCCCAGCCTTAACTGGAGGTTTCTTACTCACAACACCCTAAAGTATCAGGAAAAGTCATGTTATCCTCAATCTACAACAATTCAGAATTCAGAACAGAACAAGAATGAAAAATAAAAGTAGCTATATAAACATCAAAATAAATTAATTTTAAGCAAAACTGAAGCAGAAAACAGTCTTTGGGCTCACATTGCCTACCTCTCTCATTCGGCAAAAATCCAAAAGGTTTCCATATTCACAATGTATTTGGATGCTAAACTTATTAGGCCTGTGTAAACTAGACTTTGTACCTCACTCACTTTCCAATATTCACGTAAAACATCATCCTTCACATGTGGAAATGTTCTTGGCATAACCACAGAGGGTCACGCTAAACAGCACAGATACCGACCATTTAAATTAAAGCAATGTAACTTATGTTTGGTTGACTTTCATTTTGATAATGAACAGTCTGCCATGTCAAGATAGCAATGCTAGAACTGATATTTGTGCAAGCATGAGGGCCCTGGGCGATCACTTTAAAGGGATACTCCACCGTTTTTTCATATTAAACTATGTTATTCCCTTAACTAAGACGAGTTGATACATACCTCTCTCGTCTCAGTGCGTGCACTAAATCGCTCTGTCTTGCGGCGAAACTTTGTTAGCACTTAGCTTAGCCCAGTTCATTCAATAGGTGCCAAGCCGAGAAGCTACCAAACACCTCCACGTTTTCCCTGTTTAAATACAGTTACTTGAGTAGTGTAACTCGACCTAGGACGGTGACAAAACAAAACGTTGCGCTTTTCTAAGCGTGTAAAATGGATAACTATATTGTATGGCGGAATACCATAGCAAGAGCTCGGGAGCACTTTGACTTGGCGCAGTAATATCTTCACCCCGCTCCCTCTCCTGTAAAAGTCACGTTGGTTCTATTGACGGAAATAAGAGGGAGGATGAGAGGGAGCGGGGGCCGGTGAGAGGACTTTTCACGAGTGAAGATATTACTGCGCCAAGTCAAAGTGCTCCCGAGCACTTGCTGTGGTATTCCGCCATACAATATAGTTATCCATTTTACACGCTTAGGACGGTGACACAAAACAAAATGTTGCGCTTTTCTATGTCGAGTTATACTACTCGAGTAACTATTTAAACAGGGAAAACGTGGAGGTGTTTGGTAGCTTCTCTGCTTGGCCCCTATTGAGTGAACTGGGCTAAACTAAGTGCTAACAAAGTTTCGCCGCGAGAAAGAGGGATTTAGTGCACGCACTGAGACGAGAGAGATATGTATCAACTCGTCTTAGTTAAGGGAATAACAGTTTAATATTAAAAAAAGGGTGGAGTATCCCTTTAATGGTTTCCTTACAACAGCTGAAAACTTAAAATACTCCATTTATGGTCATTACAGATAAGTGCAAGGCATCATTCGAAACTTTAAAGAGGAGTTTACATGTGTACACTTACTCCAAAAACAAGTTTGCAGAAATGAAACGGACATCACAATTTTATTTTATTTTTTTAAGCAAAAGCACAATGTTTTTGTTTTTATTGTGTGTCACAAAAATTAGACATTGCAATTTGATCACACAGTCACAATACAATTTTAATTTTATTTTGATTAATTGTTCAGCCTTAATTTTTACTGACTACCAAAATTGGACCGGACCATTGTGGCTGTATAATAAAGAAGGTGGAAAGGAAGGTTATGAATCAGTTTACATTACATGCAGTGCTTCCCCACCAAACTGTGCCACCTCACACCAGCTCCACTGGTGCTCTGTAGGAGATACTAATACCTTCTCGCTGTTAGGCGTCCCTCTCGAGAGCCTGTTTTGTTTAGCATTATCTTTCTCTCCCTTCACCTTGAGCTCCATGCTCTCGTTCTAGTGCACAAAATGACACTTTAGAGAGCAACATTTAAAATGCTAAAATACAGAACCCAATTCATCTTAACACTTGACTTTTAATGAAAAAAAAAAAAAAAAAAGGCATAAACCTAAATTCACTTTCAATAGTGTTATCTTTTACAGTTCAAAAGAAGCCTCTGTCATTGTCTTCCCATGAACATTCCCTTTTGTGTTTCAGATCAGATTGGACAAGGTTTTAAATTGTTCATGAGCAGTAACTCTCTACAAAAGCAGAAACACTGAAATGTGCCACACCTTTTTAGCTGCAGGACCTGCTGGTTTAGCTTTCTTTGTGTCTGGTTTGGGTTCTGGTTCACTGAAGTCTTCACTGGGACTTTGGTTCCTGGCTGGAGCTGCAAAATAAAGACATTCAGCATCTTTAATAGATCTCAAATTGGAGTTTCTAATTTACATTTTCAGAACACCTGATTTTACATCACAAATATGATTCAAAAGCAGGGCTGGAAAAATCTGGCCCTCATGATCCAATGTCCTTTCTGCAGGAAAATGGATCTTAAGGGCCAAAGTTGCCCACTCCTCTTCAAAATAGCTCACACCAGCCAGGCAGTGGTGGTCATGTTAGCTGTGGTTAAAGGGAACGCAAGTGAACCTGAAGCTGGTTTGGCAGCATGAGCATTGGAGGCGGGTTTGGAAGCTGCAGCTTTGGCAGGAGCTGCAGGCTTGGCTGGCATCACGGCCCTGGCCTTCTCCAGCATGCCAACCACCTGGTCCTTTGAAGCAGGCTGTAGAAAGACAAGAGGGCAAGAGTGATGTTACACAACTGCTTTTCGCTGGTCAAAAGTTGATCCATGTGTCCTCATCTTAATAACAGTGTACATTACCATTTATAAGTTTGGGGTCACTTAGATAATTTTATTTAAAACTTTTATTCAACAAGGACAAATTAAATTTATCGAGAGAAAAAAAAAACAAAAAACAAAAAAAACAAAACTGATATAACTGATTATAACTGATTTTTTTATCAAATATCAGTAAAACTGAACTTTCTATTCAAAGACTACAATAAAATATTAAGCAGCAGAAATGGTTTCTTGAGCACCAAAATCAGCATATTAGAATGATTTTTGAAGGCTCATTTGACAAGTCAAACAAGCCCAGCTCCAAGGTTAGGGCAAACTTGCCTTCAGTTTGCCAGTAGCTTTGACCATCTTCTCATAGCTCAGGTGCATCATGAAGGTGGGGAGGGCATCCTGAGCTTTCTTGCGCACATCTCCGCTGCGGTCCTCCAGGCAGGTGTACAGGTGAGGCACACACAGCATGAGGTCCGCAGGCACCGTACGCAGGGTGGGCAGCTTCTCAGCCAGCCAGCCCAGCAACTATAAAATTTAAGCAGCATTTTAGCTTCTGATCATTAACCAAATAAAACCGGATAAAAACCTTTCAAAAACAGTTTTATGTGGAGTTGTGTGGCTTTTAGACCATGTCTAATGGCGCTTTTCCACTGCATGGGACAGCTCGGTACGGCTCGCTTAAAAGGTACCTCCTTGGTGGACGTTCCAAGCATGCCGTACCGATACTGAAATGTGACGTGTAATAACTGCAGATAACCGACTGGTCAGAAAGAATCGTCAATACCAGCATCATTGAATTTGAAACGAGACAAATAGTAACAGCCACCGCAGAATCATTTGTCCACGCAACTTTATTAAACGACCATCACACAACTTGAAAAGGAAATGACTATCGTGCTCAGTAGATGAGGTGCAGACTCGTTGGTAGCTGAGAAGCGGATCTACAGCAGTAGAGGCAGCACAACTATACAAACAGTCTATAATCCCACCCACTTTGAAGCAGTACTAAACTGCAGTGTAAAAGCAAACAGAAAGTAAAGAGAGCCGAGCTGAGCTGTTCCGTACCGAGCCATAAAACGCAGTGGAAAAGCACCATAAAAGGCCATTTAGGTGTTAGAACAAAAACATGTAGAGGAAACAAATACTTCCCAGATATGCAATTAGCCCTAAAAAGCCTATTGTATCATATCTGATACACAAAAAAAGTCCTCTAATTCAACATGACCAAAGCTTTGCTGAAAAACATGCTGCAATCTACAACATTTACATTTTATAAAGTATATGCAAGAATAACTTTTATATTGCATATTTAATTTGTACATCCCTTAATCATTATATTGCACTGCATTATGTTTTGCTCCCTTAGAGTAAAAGCTATAGAACTTTGATCATAAAATTAAGCATTTAAATATCCAAGACATTATTGGGAGATGGAGCGAAAACTGATATTTATATGCGTTTCATGAAAGTAGTCTGTAATAAGATTTATCTGATTTACATTAGAAGCAATCAGAATTTCATCTTTTTGATCAAATATCAGCAACTGCACCAATTTGCATATATTTGCTGTTTGGGCTTCTGAATATATGTTTTTCCCATATCATACTATGAGCCACAAATGCCTCATGTATCAAACATGTAACACGGAGAGAAAAAAACCCTGTGTTTTACATAGGGTTAAACAAGTGTTTTTACCTCCTGTCTGAGGAAGGGATTTTCCTTCTTGAGCTCCTCTGATAGGTCTTCTCCTTCAAGCCACTCCTTCATTCCAGTCTGCTCCACCCAAGCGTTCAGGGTCGTCATGGCAGCAGCACGGACGTTAGCCTGAAAGAGTCAAATTTCAAGCAAATTAGAAACCTCAAGCTAGAGCGTTGAATAGTTATCTAAACAGCCATACAAGTAGCACAAGCTTGTGCAATTCCTCACCTTGAAGTGCCCCTATTATGGATTTTTGAAAATGACCTTTCATGTAGTGTGTAACACAGCTCTAAGTGAGATTTAAAACTTTGCAGGATGTTTTAATTCAAAGTACACCGTATAAGTCTCTCAAAAGGAAGAGTCGACTCCGGATTCGTATTACAAACAACTCGTTTAACTGACTCGAAGCAGTTTCGTTGTGATGTCACAACGAAACATTAGCATATTGCCTGCCCACTTATTGCATGTACAATCTTGTTGTGTTCCCGTCATTTTACTGACGACTGCTTCTCAAAACCTCAGGTAGCTTAACGCAGGATTCACAAAACGCTTAGGTCTTAAAATATGGATCAATGCCCAGTTTATTTGGACCAGCTTGCTCCTCTGAATCTCAACCTGGAAGTATGATTAATAATTGATGTTTATATTTTCTAGCGATCGTTCGAAATTCGCAGTTTTGTATGTTATGTTGTGTAACGTACACCCTAGTCTATGTCTCCTGCCAACCAACTAACTCACGTTTCTGTACTTCTGCCATTCAGATGAGGGTCCAATATTGTCTAAAAATGTGTCAATTAATGTGTCTTATTTCTTGGAGTAATTATCAAGGATGGAGCACGATTTTTGTTTACAAAGTTTAAAGTTAATGCATTATCAGCAATTCGCATTGGTGCTCAGCTAACGTGGGAGTTTACAACATAACTGTGGGCCCCGTTCGCTTACATAAATGTAAAAACTTTTACTCTGCTTTTTTTTTTATTATAATAGAGTGGAGCTCCATCTGTATTGTAATAGGATGTTAAGATGCTAACTAGTTGAAGTATTCTCTCTGTAAACAGTAAACACCCATTGTAATGACAAACAATGATATAGCCATTTTTTACTTTGTTAATAGTTATGATGATGGTTCAAAATCCCCAAAACAATATTAGGAACCTTAAAGGCATAATAGGGACACTTTAAGTGCAACAAACAGACCCCCCAATCAGTGCATACTTGAGGGTTTCATACCTTGCTGTCACCAAGAACAGTGATGACAGGAATTCCCAGGTTCTTGACATGCTGTTTGAGAGACGGACCCATAGCAGTGGCTATCTGCTGCAGAATATTGAGAGTCTGCTGGACCTACAGACACATGTTATGCGATTACAGCCATGTCTTTAATAGAATGCTACAACTGAAATGCCTGTGTGGCAATAGGCAACATTAATATCAGTAATGAAATATTTGAATCTTGATTAGTCTTTATCACTTGTATTTGAGTAAGAAATTTGCATTACCAGTAGTTTGTTGGAGTCATTGAGACGGCCCTTCAGTGCCATCGGCAGCTCACCAATGCTGGCCTGGATGAATTTGGCCTCAGAAATGATGGCTGCCACCTCATCAAGACCCTCCTTTCTGACCTTCCAGTTCTTGTCACTGATCTTTGACACCATGTCATACGTGATTTTATCACTGTGAACATGAAAATCAATCTATTAACCTGAACATTTTTTTCTTTAACCAGCATCCAAAGCTGTCTATTGAGTCCATTATTTAAAAGCATGGCCACACTCTCACTGACCTGATATCAGTTCTGGGCAGCAGGTCCATGATGTCTCCAGCTCCACCATCCACCTCCTCTTCTTCAGCCGCATCTCCCTCCTCCTCAGCTCCTGCTTTTTTGGCGCCACGGATTGGGGCAGGAGGAGACTGACCTTGCATCTATTCAAGATAGAATGACAAGGCGAAAAATTCAGATTCAACAGAAGAAAAACAAAAATAAAAGGATTTAAAACATTAGCACCAATGGTCTATAAAAATCAGCATGAATCCAAAATTGTTTTAATATACGTGGTCTTAAATTGAATGACAGCAGCAGAAAAAGCTAAATATAAAACAAACTATAATAGATTTCACTTTTTAGATTTCTCATTTAATTTGTTCAAATCTTTTATTTTTTAATTTACATTTTGAGTTTACTTTTTCACTTTTTTTATTTTTATTCATTGATTTATAATCTTCAGTAGATCAATCAAAGATCATGATCTATGAAACCATGCTTTGATAAACCCAGTGTTACTGTAATGGGCATTACAGACAATGAAGCAGTAAAAGTACACAAAAACACACCCCTATAAACATACTTGGCATAAGCTAGATAGGGAGGAACTGGCATTATCAAATTAAAACAATGAATAAACAGGTGTGGTTCACTTGATTATGTACATAAAGCAGGTTTTAAATGTGAGCTAAAACCCACTCATGGTCCACTCAACTCTTTGAAAGGGTCACTTTCAATTACTGTATTTCAAAAGGCCATATTTACCTTCTCAAACTCAGCATCTATTTGTGAAAGGAGGGCTGGTTTTTCATCTTCAAAGAACATGCGCAGGGGACCGCCCATGTACAGGTACATGACTCCCAAAAGAGCGATTGCTGATGTCCTCACAGCCTGAATTTAACACAAACAGCTCATTATACACAAAGGTCAATATTAAATTGTAATATTCCAGGCAAATGGTGTTTATTAAATCGCTACTATTATCAAGTGTTGCACATAAATGTACCATTAAACATGTCATTCCACTTGTAAGGCCCAACAGAAGTATGGTTATGTATACTGAAACCATGACTCAAAATTACTCACAGGATTTGTGGCACCCAGAGCAGTTTTGACATTGTTGATGAACGCCTTGACATTTATTCTGGATTATGGGGAATAAGGTTCAGAGTTAGAAATGAGGAAAAGATTAACTGCTTGAAGGAAAATAAATAAAGCCCAGGTACGCAGTGCTCACCCTGCAAATCCAAACTCCTTCATGGCATTGGCCAACCAGTTCAATGTCTCTGCTTGGTTTTTAGGATTCTTTTGAGCGAAAGCCATCGAGACAACCTAAGAATTGAGAAACATAGGGCAATCATTTAAAAAATAAATAAATAAAATAAATGATGTCATAGAAGTAAAAGTAATATTTTTAAAATCAAATAATCAGACAAGTTAGTAAGTTTCGTTATTTTATTATTATAAAATAAACTTATTATAGAGGTCAATAGTATTAATAAATCTTTAATCAAAACAATTGTTAGACATGTTTAATGACTACTACTAAACTGACTAAATAGTCAATAAATAAATAATAATAAATAATAAATTTAATTCTCATATAATAAATTGTTAGACAAGTTTACCAACAACAAACTACTATTATAAACATGGCTAATAAGTAAAAATGAAATAGTTATTTTATTATAATAAAATACTTATTGATTTTAGATGTCATACTTATTGTAATAATTATTATAATACACCTTTAAATAAAATAAACTAACAATTAGACAAGTTTAACTATTTTTAAACATGTCTAAATATTAATAAGTATAAATACCAATTATAAAATACTACATATATACACACACACACTTACACAACTAAGAAATTACTCAATTTTACCACTTTTTGATTTCTGCTAGTTGAAAATGAAACCATTCCACAAACACCAACCTGTTCAGCAGTCCAGGGCAGAGAACAGGCCTCCCCAATCGCAGTGAGCGCCTCTTTAGCATTACTTCCACACTTCACGTCACCAACCTTATCAACCAGGCCATCCAGAACCACCAGCGCGGACGTCTTTGAGAACAATCCCTTTTGTGCAATTAGTCCCACAATGTGGAGCTTCATTTGCATCACCTACAGAAATAAAACCACCACACTGGAAACTAGCACCTGATCAAATGCCAAACCCTGAGAACTATTAAGAGCCTTACATGTTAAAGAGGACTACCTGAAAGTTGGTCTCTTTCCATCCAGGTTTCTTAGCCAGCATCCTGACTAAAGCCTGGCACGGCATTTCAGATTTGTCCATCTGCTCCACAGCCTGAGCAGAACACAATCAAGTTTAGAGCACATTCCTTAAGTTGAAATCATTACAAAAGAGCTTAAAATGGCATAAAATGGACAAAATCCACAAGTCACCCTCTGAAACTCCTCCATGCTAGCAAGTCTCTCCTTCCAGTTGCCGCTGTCCAGCAGCTGCATACAGGACGCTGGGAGCACAGCAGCCGCCCTCTCCTCACACACTTCCAACTGATGAACACACAAATCAAATTACATGAAAATTTTACAAAATTATTTTTTGGTCAAGCCCTCAGTTTCACAAAAATATTGAATGTGTCGAGACATACAGATAACTCAGTCTCGACAACTTCTTTGGTGTCTGGAGCTTTCTTGGACTTCGCACTTGGGGCAGAGGCTGGTTTTCCTTTCTTGGGAGGTCCTGCAGCCTGTTCATAAAGAACATGACAAATCCATTTTAAATCTTTTGTCTCACCACCACCACCAACAACATTTAGCAAAATAAGAACTGATGATACCTTTGCAGGAGGAGCTTTCTTAGAAGGCCCAGATGATTTGGCAGGTGCTTCAGCAGGTGGAGGAGCTTTAGCAGCAGGTTTCTCTTTCTTCTCTCCTCCACCACCACCTCCTTTCTTGCCAACAAGCTGCACTTTATCAGCACATTCTTTTATCTATTTATGCATGAAACACGAAAGGAAGAGCCATGAACTTCTGCACTAGCACCACCCACAATCCTTTCACCAGCTGTCTGGGGCATATTGCATGCAAAACTGGGGGAAGGAAGTTGCTCTTATACAATTGGCTGGTTTTCTGCAATTTCAGGAAGTTTACAGGGTACCAGGTTGATTTCCCCCTCCACAAAAGAAGTCTTTAAAAAGTCTTTAACAAATTTCAAAATGAATATTATATTACATTATATTATATTATATTATATTATATATCATACTCTGAATTAAGTGATGTAGCATTCAAGTTGACTAATTTTTAATTTCAGAAATAGTATAGATTTTTTTTTTTTACATTTCAGCCAATTATCAGTTATTGGTATCCACCAGATTATTAACATTGGTGTACCCCTAAGAATTCAACCTAAATGCAAAGCTAAACATGTTTTTACCTTGTCCAACTTGAGTTTGTCAACATCAGTCAGGAATGGGTTGACTGCTTTCTCCCCAACCACCTTCATGGCCGTCCCCAAAGCCTCAAAAGCAGCATCTCTGACCTCTGGAGCAGAATCATTCACTTGCTGCATCAACAGAAGAGGGACAACTTACAAAACAAGACCCCAAGACACCAGTACCGGGATTCAGAAAGTGTTTCAGTGCACTGTACCTTGAGGAACGCTGCACAGAAGGGCTTCAGAACGCTTTTTGGCAAAGTACTTGGGGTGCAGTGACAGAAGCTTCTGGCGAGGAACAGTGAAGCCTGTTGCTTGATGGAGGGGTTCTTGTTGTCCATCACTGAAAGAACATCCTCACTGATGTTCTGCAAGGTTGTCTGCGATACAATTATGCCAACAGTTAGCAATTGATCAAATTTTAAATCATTGTCTGCCATTTGCCGCCAACATTAATTTTGAATACTCACAGTAAGGAAGACTGCGTCAATGGCCTCCTGCAAGGCCTGAACCACCTGAGGTTTCTTCTCCTTGAACTTCTCCAAGATGGTTGGCACCACCTTCAAAAAAATTGAGGAACAAATCATCCAAAGAAACTGCTGTCTGTTTACGCTAAACACCTCAGGGAAAAAAAAAAAAAAAAAAAAAAAAAAAAAAAAAAAATCGTGAAAGGGTTTGCATCAATTTAAGTCATGGAGAGCACTTACAAGACCTGCATATGTCCCAAACTTCTTCCTCAGTCCTGCTGCCAGTCCAGCCAAGCACTTGGCTGCCATGGCCACTAGCATCACATTGGCATCTTTCCCAATAACCTAAAAAAAAAAAAAAAAAAAAAAAAAAAAAAATATATTGACCTTGCTCACAGAGAATATCCCATTACCCAAAATGCCACTAGAACTTTTACCTTTTTTAATGCTCGGACCAGGTCCCCATAGTCTCCATTCTCGAGTTTTGGGTTCTTAGTCAAAGCCTCCACTGCCTCCAACGCTTCCTTCCTCTCCTGCCATTTTTTTGCTTCCTACAACAAAGAGGTGAAATGATGCAGAAATTAAATTGACGTAAAACCCAATAATGATTAATACATTTATACTGTTATTCTGACTTACGATTTTTTCATAGAAGTCTTTAGGAAGTTTTGAAAGGATCTCAACGGCTTCCAAGAGCTCATAAGGATCAACCTGAACAGCTTCTGCCTCCTCATCATTGTCACCTATGGTCAGAAATTAAAATGAATATGAAGGCATACTGAAATGACAACTAAAATGAATTAAAAATAAATATTTTTATATAACATATATAATATAAAATATATTTTATTTGCATTAGATTAGAACCAGCCAATTTTCAGTACTTCATCCTCTTTTCTACACTGACAGCTACTCTCAGTTGTTAAAGAGTCTCTTGGCTTGGTGCTAGCAACTAATTCATTCACTATGGCAACCGATGTAGATATAGGTCTGAACAAACAAATCTGATTTCATTACATCCAAAAATGGTAGCGTAGATAATCAATTATAAAGACTGGATTTGAAAAACAAATCTGAAGGATTATAAACATCAATATTGTCTGGATGATAGTGTTTAAATTTAATGCTGAATTTTCACTACACTAATTTTCGCCATTTTCTCACCGTCTGCCTCATCTCCTCCTGCAGCTTGCTGCTGTTCAAACTTGGCCTTCAGGTCCTGTTGAGAGCGCAAGAACCTGGTCTGCTTAGGAGCTGTAGTTGGGAGTTTCACCCATTCTTCCTCCAACTCTTTCAACTGAAAGAAATGTGTCAAATAAGTAATATTACCACCTGTATTAACCATTGACATGACGCAAAACTCAAGAGCCGATCTACACCAATATTTCAAGAGAACTATGAACGTTCAAGTACAATCACTGCTACAGATGCACATTTTAAAACTTCATGAAGAATAGCAGTCTCACCTGTACGGAATTAATATTCTGGAGGGGAGCTCGCAGAGCATCGCGGATCCACCTATAGATCTCCACCGCCAGCAATTTGGCTTCGTCTCGAACTGCCTTTTCTCGAGACTCGAAAAGTTTTGGCAAGACTTTCACTACAGGCTTGAGCGTTATGATCTTCGATCCAAATTCACTGAAAAAGGACAAATTAACAAGTATTTTATGCTGAATAAGTGCCAGTAAGTAAGTGACAATTTGACAACCACATTTCCTACAGTGATGGTTAACAGGTTTAAAAATTGCCTACTCACCAAAGTGCCTTCCTTAGCGTCTCGATACAAGCAACAACAATCTTGGGGTTCTTGTTATCCAGTCCTTTGATCAGCTCATCCTGGACCACTTCTGCTTTCTCAATCTCTATGTACATGAGGCAGATATCAGAACCAAACTCCTTGGCTCGTGCTTTGGGCTGGTTGAAGACTTTGCCGACTACTCCAGAAACCACTTCCCCTGTTGTCCTGCAAGACAAGACTCGTTTCCATTAGATCCATTAAGGCATAATGGATACTAGGAAATTATTTCAAATTGTACACCAACTTGAAGACCATTCTGGTGGCACAAATAGTATAAAAAAAAAAAAAAAAGGCAATATTCCTGTTTTCAAGTGTTCTCACAATTACAGACTGTATCCCTAAAGCAAACTGAGTAAATCACACCAAAACACAAACATTAAGGAAGTGAAGTTACTTGTTTTCACATTACTCCTTTATCCAAATTTCATTAAAAGAATTGATACCAGAGGTCAACCAATTTATCGGGTTTGCAGATTCATTGGCAACGATGGTTATTGTAAAAAAAAACAAAAAAACAAAAAAAAAACACGTTGATATTTGTTCCGGGTTGCATCCATTGCTGGAGCGGCTGAGAAGGGTTCGCTGTCATCATACAGTATGAGAGCGGCCTCTAGAGGTGGAACCACTGATGCCTTGTGGTGTTTATTTTGACACTTGAGGCTGCGCGCTGAATGGAGAGTGCTGACACTTCAGATGAGCATTTAAAACTCTGACAGCGAAACGGTATGTATTTTGTACACCACAGTACATGTTATAATATTAAATTTATAATTTTAAATTTTTTAATTTATAATTTTATAAATTTAAATTTATAAAAATTAATAATTTGCTGACTAGATGCTGCATTAGAGAAAGAACAGCAGTAGTCTATGTTTGCCGTCAAGGCTGAGGACGCTAAAATTAATAGTACCGCAAGGGGTTAAAACAATGTGACAAAAATACACACAAAGCCGACCCAAATGTTTAATGTCTTGATTGTTACCATCTATTTGTATTAGTTTCAGCTGGCCACTTATACAACTTCAATGGCTAATAAATACATATTAAAAGCTAGTGACGTGAGAAATTGTTCATGCAGCCAACAGAAACAAACAAATCAAAAACGCATCCAATTTCGGTTCATCAACACTGCGATTAGGGCTGGGCGATATATCGCATGCAATTGTCATGCGCATTTCGTCAGTAAAGCCGGTTCCCTGATTACCGCTAAATCGCCATCACCTGCTTTCAAATGGAGCGGCATTTAATAGACAGAGCCGTAGATCACTGACAAGCTACGCAATATCGCGTTCATTATCGCAGATGAATCGCCGTCGATAATGAATGCGATGTTGCGTAGCTTATCAGTGAACTATACATATTTAGTTATTTTGATTAGATAATCATCAAGCGTTCTAAAACAGAAGCAAATAAAGTGAGACTATACATTTACGTAATTTCAGTGCTCTGGCCTTTGTGTAGATATTTAAAGATGGCCATCTTTAAGCATGACCGTTTGGATTTATATGAATTGGTAACACTTTACAATAAGATATATTTGTAACATTAAGGTTAATAAATGCTATAGAAGTATTGTTCATTGTTAGTTAATTTCAACATTTACTAATACATTTTAGAGTATTACAGAGTGTTTTTGTTCCAGTTTGAATGCATTTATTAAAATAATTATATTTATATATTTACTTCATTTAGCACAATTTCATGGTTCAATAGTTTTTTTTTTGTAATAAAGTTCAGAACTGTTTTACTTTGAGTGTTATGTTTGTCTTCTTATCCAGTATCCATTTTAAAAACTATCGGTTGATTAATCGGTTATTGGCAAGTATGGTCCCACCTAGTTATCGGTAAAATCCACAATTGGTCAACCTATAATTGATACTCTAGGAAAAAGAGTTTATCGTACCATTAACAATGACCAACAGATTCCACCTGGCTATATTTAGACAGCCAAAGAAACCAACTCAATGATGAAAAGCGGTAGAAGGAGCAGCACAAATGTAGGCCTTTTATTTAGATGCTTGTTTAAATATAAGGAATTGCTGTCATCCTCATAAAAACTGAGGAAAATAAGCTATATTTCTATGGTCTTCTGAATGGGTTAAAGATAGCTACTGCTGCGTTCCTACAAACAAGACACCTACTTTGCCTGATCACTCTCGCTCGATCCAGAAATAGACTTTCACCAGGTATCACATTTCTGCTTTGTTCAAAACCTAGTTGTAAACAAAGTTCTTACAAAATATTATCCCATAAAAAACATTTCAAAAGAGCTGCTCTGGGATTGAGGGAAAAGCAAACGTCGCCATTAACCCTCCAAGGACAAAATCAGCGGTTCGTGAAACTAATTTAAAACTTAGCCACTAGCACTATATTCAAAGACTTCTGTTGAGACTACTTTAATGGTGCTTTTTGGACAAAAACAAAAGCTACTTACTTGCCAGCCACGTGTGCATTCTCGATATAAACAAGTGCTGCCTCCAGTCCTTTGAGTTGGGCTACGGCATTGGAATCTGTTACGAATTTCTTGACAAGTCCAAGATATTTGCCCCATTCTGGGCTCTTCTCGTCTTCTATCCTCTGGAAGAGCTTCAATGCTTCCTCGTATCCGTTTAATCTCGCTTTCCAAATCTAAGGGAAACCAGAAGATCAATCATGACAACAACCAAATAAATGAGCTCGTGACTTGAGGTAACTGACCCACTTTCCTTAGAGGCCGACATACGTTTAATGGCCATTATTCATAATACACATGAACTCAACTACACAACATGCTTTATCATTGAAGTCGCAATGTGCAGTACATGACTACTAAACTAAATTATCATCACAAAATTCGAGCAAATATAAAGGGATGATGCTCTTGAAAAATCAATGTATCCATTTACTAATCTGTCAAAACAAACTAGGGCCTGGTTTCACAGACTTAAACCAGGATTAGGCCTGAGTTCAATTAGGACATTTAAGTAGCTTTAATAAACGTGCCCTAGAAAAAAAAAACATTACTGGTGTGCATCTTGAGACAAAACAATGGCATTGACACATTTTAAAATATGTCACTGCAAGCAGCTTTCAATTCAAACACGCATTTAGTCTGGGACTAGGCTTAAACCTTGTCTGTGAAGCCAGGTGAATGCATTTCAAACAAAAGCGCTGCACACTATTCTCACCGCCAATCGTCCCGCCCCTTCACTACAAGTATCAGCAAGAAAAAAATGAATGAACATTAAAAGGCATGTTGAAAGACGCATTGCAACTGGCTGAAACGTAGTCTCTCATGCAATCGTCCAATCAGTTTAAACTGCGGGAAGACGTCATATGTAAACAACTCGTCACCTAAGATTACATTCACCTCAGGAAAGTTATCCAACGTCCATAGTTAGACAAATTTATTTTATTTTTCTTGGTCAGTGTAAGAGACTTAACATTATCAACATTACAAACACCAAAATTTTGAATTGTTTATGTATGCATACACAAATCTTTACTGCTCATTTTTTGAACAAGGATTTATACTACAGTATTTATTAATCTTTTAGTGCCATGTCAGCATCTAAAACTATCTTCATAGCAAAAATTGAGCTGCAAGAGTTACAGAAACACAAAATAAAGCAAGAAAAATATGGCCAACAATGGTTTATAACTTCCAAAATTTAAATATATCTTAGCAGTGGTTTAGAATACAAACATATGACTGAACTTTCTCTCTCTCTAATATATATATATATATATATAATATATTATATATATTAGAGAGAGAGAGAGAGAGAGAGAGAGAGAGAGAGAGAGAGAGAGAGAGAGAGAGAGAGAGAGAGAGAGAGAGAGAGAGAGAGAGAGAGAGAGAGAGAGAGAGGTGGAGCAAACATCTCACATTTTAACATTTCACTCATTGACATGACCAGCTAACAACCAAAGTGGTCATTCACCTAAATGTAAATGAGATTCATTATATCAAGATGTTAGATTTCCATAAAGGACGTTCACATTTATTTCACTGCTTTGCATGCATTCATTCATTCATTTCTAAAAGGCAACAATTAGGGTGAGCAAACTGCTGACAGTTTGGTTCTTCGGCCACAAGCTGTTCTTCTAACACCGTCAGGGGATTTTGGACGGGCCAAAATATAAAAGTAGCCTGAATCACTTACCTTGTGTTCACATTTCTGGTCGATGGGTAACTTCATCCATTCACTGTCATCCCCCATGGCTGTTTTCTGTCGGTCTTCTCTATTCAACTAAACAAAAGGAGGAGAAACTTTGGTTGCTCACACACCATACAAAGCAGAACGAAAATGTTTACACACACACACACACACAAAAATGTACTAAATAAGGATACGGTTTAAGAACAGATGAAAATTTCCGGTTAAACCTTAATTAGACATGCTCATCTGATGCATGCAAACATCTCAAGTATCTAAAGTATTAAGACCAAATATAATTAACATGGCATGGGAAACTAGACTAGCTTGTCACAGTTAAAAAAAAAAATTAAAAAATTAAGTTCTGTGCACTTTGTAATACCATCCCCATGCATTTCCACAACAATCTCCAGCCAGACAGAAGAAATGCCTTGATTCACTTCACAGCAAATGAACACATCATCCAGATATGCAGCCAAAGCAGAGCAACATCCACTAATGCATCTCCCAGAAGAGCCTAGTTTCATATTACATATCGATCCGAGCCGAAAAATAAATCCTTAAACACAAAAGCCCAGGCTTTAAGTGAAGAAAACACCATTTAAAAGCATATATGGCAAAGAAACGTGTAAGAGAAATAATGCACGCAGAAAGTGCCGCCAATTCAACCCGCCCAAAACAAATATAAAAGGCAAACACGGAGTGTTATGAGCAATAGCAACTGTTTAAATGATTTATTAGCTAAAAAAATGGTAAATAAAGTAGAGTGAGGCTTTTAAAAACGTTAGAGAGGGTTGCAGCGCATCACATGTGAAAACATTATCGGGGTGCAGCAGAGCCGTTAGTGACCCGCAGCTACTGTCGCTCGGGCCGTAGCTTTTTGCAGATTAAGACGTTCAAATATGGTCTTAATTCAAACAGGACACTGCAAATCTAATCCTCACGGCTTCCCAAAACAATTCCCGTGTATGGTTTGTTTAGTTTCAGAGTGTAAATATGGCTAAATTTAAATATACCGGTTAGCTGTTAGCACATACGCGGCCCTGACTGACTGTCTGTTGGTCCTGCAACAGCTTAAACCATCACGAGATTCAAACAAATATCGCCATTTTCATAGCTTCCCACAACAAACACAACGATTGAAATGTCAGCATTTATCCTTAACATCTCATCTAACCTGACACGTAACAATAAAATGAAAACCCCGACTCACACTATTGTTTGTCACAGATATAAAAGCGGCTTGATATTATTCAGTCCGTCACTAAAACCGAGGCCCTCAAATAAAACGCAGCAACGTATAATGAAGCAGATAACGCTTAAAACGCCTTTCGTGTAATAATCTCCGATCACAATCACATTCATCAGTTTTAGTTACCTGCTTTTAGAGAGGGAAGACAGGGCTATCTTCTTCAGCTGGGACCGATATTTGGTCATTACTCTCCGGGCTTTGAAACGCCTCCGAGGGCGGGGAGACAGAGGGAGGAGACGCCTAGTTTTCATTCAAACGTCCACCTCATTTGTTATAGGCTAGTTAGTGCATTTTGTGCTGTTTATACACGTTTTATTGGATATTTAGCGTTTTTTAATATGTTTTGTGAGTATGAAATTACAGAATGTTCGTGTTTAACATTTCTTCTTTAACATAAAATTTTTCACATCGTGAATACGCTTTTTGGTTTTGGAAACAAACTTTCGGGACATTGACAAATTAAAAAATAAAAAATAAATGTCACGTCACGTCACGCAGTTGTTACGTCATTTTTGTAATATATCACAATACATATCTATTATAAATAAAATCTAGTTAGTGCATTTTGTGCTGTTTATACAACTTTTATTGAATATTTAGTGTTTTTTAATATGTTTGTGAGCATGCAGTTACAGAGTGTTCGTGTTTAACGTTTTTTTCACATCGTGAATACGCTTTTTGAATTTGGAAACAAACTTTTGGGACATTGACAAAGAACAAATATATATATATATATATATATATATATATATATATATATATATATATATATATATATATATATATATATTTTTTTTTTTTTTTTTTTGTTACACTAATAATTAATAAACACATTCTATCATAAACTGACTGAGGTAATAAATTGTAATGTCTGGTCACGCAGTTGTGTTACTGTACAGTTAACGTCAATTGTTAAAATTTTTGTAATATATCACAATACTATTATAAATAAAATCTAGTTAGTGCATTTTGTGCTGTTTATACACGTTTTATTGAATATTTTGCGTTTTTGAATATGTATGTGAGCATGCAGTTACAGAGTGTTCGTGTTTAACATTTTTTTTCACATCGTGAATACACTTTTTGGTTTTGGAAACAAACCTTTGGGACATTGACAAAAAAAAAAAAACTGAAATTGTAAATTCTGTCACGTCACGTCAGTTGTGTTACGTCAGTTTAACGTCAATTGTTAACATTATATATCACAATACGTAACGTATCTATTACAAAAAAAAAAAATCTAGGTAGCCTATTTTATGAACAAAATACCTCTTTTGCCTGCAGTCGAGTATTTACGCATATTTTTAAGTAACGTAGTTTAGTGACAGATCTAAATAGTAAAATGTCTATCAGGATCCTTTATTCTTAAATGGATATTAATGTTTTTGTGCGCGAGCTGTGTTAGCACACGAAAATACAGCTCCTCGTGGATTAGTGTTTAAATGGAAAGCCATATGGGCGCAGTAAAACAGCTGTGCTGCGCATGCGCGGGTTTCCATAGCCGCGGCTGCATCAACAAAAACTGACGAAACACAGCCAAGCATTTTTCAAAAAAGAGGGCGAGACTCCACCCAGCGCTCACTTCCGTGTTGTGTCATGTGCTGCTCGACCGCGTCGTCTATTGGTTGTTTTATATCCCTGTATGAATTTGAGCCAAGATACTGAGGCAATTACATAAATTCAGAATAAATGTTACAGGGAAAACACGCATATATAGACTTCCAGTGACCATATATTTTTTAAATAACACAATAAAGTGAATTAAATAGCTTTATATAAAGTTTTACCTTCAATTTTAGCTTTGAGCCCTAAGAAACTACGCATGAAGCGGTGTCGTCAGTGCAGAGTGGGCACACTGACCGCTAAAGCATCTTTAAGGACTCCATTCTGGGTTACCAGCAGAGTCATGAATCGCATCTGCATCATTTAAAACCCTAAAACATCATGAAAATGAATACGGACCGTTTCAGCCTCACTGTGGACGAGTATTTAGGTATGTTACGTTTATTATTGCTTGGGTAGTTGTTTTGTTGGCTCGCAGACTGATAAGCTGCAGTGGGATCCAAGATGCCTGCTTGCAGAATGATTGACAGTTGCATTAAAAAGTATTACACACACTGCTGTCATGTCATTGCCTTTTTTCTTTTTACTTTACAGCTGAAACGAATGTCGTCTTCTATCTGAATGATGCAGTCACACAGATACTTGAACATAAGGAGGAGTACAGTCAATTTGGTGTGGTCCGATATTTTGCAGAATAGTAAGTTATTTGTGATACTAAAAAATAATACAGATACTACCATGGTATAATATAATTTAATAATAATTTTGCAGTTTTACTAGTGTGAAGAATGGGAATCATGTGCTCTTCAGGGAATTCAGTTACATCAAAGCAACACCTCATAACAGAGAGACCTTCATCCATATCTTCTGGAAATGCTTCAGACAGATTGGAAAGAATGGGGGTAAACTTGTGCCATTTATCAGTTTTTAAGTCATGCATAACACTTTCTTTCAGTTGTTCGCATTTTAGAGTGATTAAAAACAGCTGTTTCCTTTTGCAGATCTGTTGGCAATGTCAGAATACAGTTCACTTTTACAGCTGTTATGTCCTGACTTTCCCACTGAGATGGTACAAAACACAGCCAGGTAATTTCAGATTTGCTGTTTGATGATTCTTTGACGTTTCACATTGATATTTAACTGAATAACTTTAATATTTTCTTTCTATCGTAGGATTGTCCTGACAGACGATGCCACTGACTGTCTAATGTCGTTCTCAGATTTTATTTATTCATTCCAAATCCAGTTTTATTATGAAGGTATTTAACTAATAATATAATATATAAACTAAAGTATAATATTATAGTACAGTGCTCAGCGTAAATGAGTACACCCCCTTTGAAAAGTAACATTTTAAACAATATCCAAATGAACACAAAAAAACAATTTCCAAAATGTTGACAAGACTAAGTTTAATATAACATCTGTTTAGCTTATAACATGAAAATAAGGTTAATAATATAACTTAGAGAGCAAAAAAATTCAGTTTTACTCAAATTAGGGTGATGCAAAAATGAGTACACCCCACTGAAAGTCTCTGGAGCAAAGATAAATTTTAGACTACAAATGTCAAATTTAACAAGAATTGAACCACAGGTGAGTCTAGTTATTCATAACACAGGTGTCCAGCAGACAGTTGACTATAAAAGTGTGTTAAAACCCCTTCCCATTTCATGCTGTCAGCAATGGCACCACATGGAAGAGAAATGTCACAAGACCTGAGAAAGAAAATAATTTCTTTACACCATAAAGGTGAAGGCTACAGCAAAGCTTTATTTATCAGTCAGAATACTGTAGCAAAGGTGGTACAAAAATTTAAAAAAGATGGAACTGCAACCATCTCACAGAGACGTTCAGGTCGTCCATGGAAGTTAACACCTCGACAGGAGCGTCTTCTGATGAGAAGGGTTGAAGAAAATCTGCATGCAGGTTCACGGCAGTTATCTAAAGAAGTACAAAGCCAAGAAGTAGACTATTTCCTGTGACACAATATGCGTACACTGCAGAGGAATGGCATGCATGGGTGCCGTCCACAAAAGAAGCCTCTCCTAAAGCCCAGGCACAAAAAAAGCCCGCCTCGAGTTTGCCAGGGCCCATACTGACAAAGATGAAGACTACTGGGACTCTATACTCTGGAGTGATGAAACCAAGATAAATGTTTTTGGAACTGATGGCTTCAAAACTGGATGGCGTCGCAAAGGTAAAGGAATACAAAGAAAAATGCATGGTGCCTACAGTGAAACATGGTGGTGACAGCGTCATTATGTGGGGCTGCATGAGTGCTGCTGGTGCATTTCATTGATGGCATCATGAATTCACAGATGTACTGCTCTATACTGAAAGAGAAGATGCTACCATCACTCTGTGCCATTGGTCGTCGTGCACTTTTCCAATATGACAATGATCCTAAACACGCATCTAAGGCCACTGCTGGATTTATGTTGAAGAACAAGGTGAAAGTGATTCAGTGGCTCCTGATCTGAACCCAATCGAACACCTATGGGGAATTCTGAAGAGACAAGTTGAGCATCACTCTCCATCCAGCATCCAGTCTCTAAAAGAGGTCATTCTTGAAGAATGGAAAAAGATAGATGTTGCAAAATGTCGCCAACTTGTTCATTCCATGCCTTGGTGCTGTCATTAAAAATCATGAAGGTCATACAAAGAACTAGATGTAGTAGTTTTTGTTTACTTACCCTAATTTGAGTAAAACTGAAAATGTGCAATCTAAGTTATATTATTAACCTTACTTTCATGTTATAAGTTAAACAGATGTTATATTAAACTTAGTTTTGTTGATATTTTGGAAATTGTTTTTGTGTTCATTGAGATATTGTTTAAAATGTTACTTTTCAAAGGGGGTGTACTCATTTACACTGAGCACTGTACTATAATATTAAGCTGTACTTTGCTTATGACGTCTTAAAATGTCTGTACATCACATAAACTATTCATATAACTATTAAAAGTGATTGTAACTGCTTATAGCATATAAAAAAATATACAGTTTTCCTTATACAAGTAAAATCTTGATTCAGGTGCTAATTCTTAACCACCCAATCGCAAAAGCACTGGTGATATTTAAAGGTCTTACTTACACAAAAGCTGCACTGACCTTGAGAGTTTAACAGTGGTGTAACAAAAGGCCAGTGACATCATCACCATGTGTAAGCGTTTCTATGGTTACTCGAGGCTCCTCCTTTCATCAGAATGATCTAATCCTCATCCACTTTCACAGAGTTTGTGGAGAGTGTGTCCGTGCTTTACAAAGACCTGCTGTCGGGGAAGAACCCAAACACTGTCATAGTCCCGACCTCCACCTCGGTGGAGCAGTTATCCAGTGCAGCCAATGAGGAGCCGGACGCTCAAGAAGGCGTAGACTCCTCCATCTTTTGTGAATGTATAGAGGGACTTTGTGAGAGGTTCAAACACAAGTAAGACAGAAAGAGTTTTGCAGAAAATTCATTTATTCATTCATTCATTCATTATTTATATACTATTATAGTATTTATTAATATTTTTAGTTAGCTTTTATTTTTATATATTTTTTAGTTTTCATTTAGATTTAAGTTTAAGTTATTTTATGTGCTTCTGACATTTGCATTTTTTTTTATTTATTTTTTTTTATATTTAACTTATAAGTAACCAATAAGAAAAAAATACAAACCCGATTCCAAAAAAGTTGGGACACTATACAAATTGTGAATAAAAACAGAATGCAATGATGTGGAAGTTTCAAATTTCAATATTTTATTCAGAATACAACATAGATGACATATCAAATGTTTAAACTGAGAAAATGTATCATTTTAAGGGAAAAATAAGTTGATTTTAAATTTCAACACATCTCAAAAAAGTTAGGACAAGGCCATGTTTACCACTGTGTGGCATCCCCTCTTCTTTTTATAACAGTCTGCAAACGTCTGGGGACTGAGGAGACAAGTTGCTCAAGTTTAGGAATAGGAATGTTGTCCCATTCTTGTCTAATACAGGCTTCTAGTTGCTCAACTGTCTTCGGTCTTCTTTGTCACGTCTTCCTCTTTATGATGCGCCAAATGTTTTCTATGGGTGAAAGATCTGGACTGCAGGCTGGCCATTTCAGTACCCGGATCCTTCTTCTACGCAGACATGATGTAATTGATGCAGTATGTGGTCTGGCATTGTCATGCTGGAAAATGTAAGGTCTTCCCTGAAAGAGACGACATCTGGATGGGGGCATATGTTGTTCTAGAACTTGGATATACCTTTCAGCATTGATGGTGCCTTTCCAGATGTGTAAGCTGCCCATGCCACACGCACTCATGCAACCCCATACCATCAGAGATGCAGGCTTCTGAACTGAGCACTGATAACAACTTGGGTTGTCCTTGTCCTCTTTAGTCCGGATGACATGGCATCCCAGTTTTCCAAAAAGAACTTCAGTTTTCCACTTTGCCACAGTCCATTTTAAATGAGCCTTGGCCCAGAGAAAACGGCTATGCTTCTGGATCATGTTTAGATATGGCTTATTTTTTGACCTATAGAGTTTTAGCTGGCAATGGCACGGTGGATTGTGTTCACCGACAATGTTTTCTGGAAGTATTCCTGAACCCATGTTGTGATTTCCATTACAGTAGCATTCCTGTATGTGATGCAGTGCCGTCTAAGGGCCCGAAGATCACAGGCATCCAGTATGGTTTTCCGGCCTTGACTCTTACGCACAGAGATTGTTCCAGATTCTCTGAATCTTTGGATGATATTATGCACTGTAGATGATGATAACTTCAAACTCTTTGCAATTTTTCTCTGAAAAACTCCTTTCTGATATTGCTCCACTATTTTTCGCCGCAGCATTGGGGGAATTGGTGATCCTCTGCCCATCTTGACTTCTGAGAGACACTGCCACTCTGAGAGGCTCTTTTTATACCCAATCATGTTGCCAGTTGCAAATTGGTCCTCCAGCTGTTCCTTATATGTACATTTAACTTTTCCGGCCTCTTATTGCTACCTGTCCCAACTTTTTTGGAATGGGTTGCTCTCATGAAATCCAAAATGAGCCAATATTTGGCAAAATGGCAAAATATTTTTCAAAATGTCTCACTTTCAACATTTGATATGTTATCTATATTCTATTGTGAATAAAATATAAGTTTATGAGATTTGTAAATTATTGCATTCCTTTTTCATTCCTTTTTTATTCACAATTTGGACAGTGTCCAAACGTTTTTGGAATCGGGTTTGTATATTATTAAATGAATTAATTAACTTCTTCATTTTATTATATTATTAAATCTATATTTAAATAAAATTAGAAAATAATATTAGGCATATATAGTAAGTTACACTGTACACTACAATGGGTCCCACTATAATCATCCACACTAGTGTTTGGGAAAGTTATTTTTAAAAGTAATGCATTGCAATATTGCGTTACTCCTTTAAAAAGTAACTAATAACGTTAATAAGGCTACGCTCAAACAAACCTTTTAGCTGTGCTGCCATTCTAGATTGTAGAAGAAAAGGACGCAGGTGAAGAAAGTTTATTAACACTCTTTACTTAAGTAATAATAATAAAAAAAATGTAAAAAATGAAACACAAATGTGAAGTCATTTTTGCTTATTGGTATATGCAAAGACGCTAAATAATAAAGTGAGATTAAATACAAAGTATATTTGTGTAATTTATTATATTTAATTATTTTCAGGTTTGCATAATATTCTGAGTTTGCATTTCATTGTTTTTATTCATTTTGGGGAATACTGAGTCTCTTTTTGTGCAATTGAGATGAGTAAATGCTCACATTTAGTCTAGAACTACAATAACCATCATGTTTACACAGCGCACACAACACCTCTGCACTTACTCACAGTTTTTCTCAACATGGGCACAAGAGAGGTGTCAGTGAGTAAATCGGAAAACAAAGTAACTCGCGTTACTCATTTGAAAAAGTAACTCAGATATTTTGTTGTAAATTTAAAGGATTAGTCCACTTTTAAATAAACTTTTCCTGATAATTTATTCACCCCCATGTTATCCAAGATGTCCATGTCTTTCTTTCTTCAGTCGAAAAGAAATTACAGTTTTTGATGAAAACATTCCAGGATTTTTTTCCATATAGTGGACTTCAATGGGCACCAAACAGTTGAAAGTCAAAATTAGTTTCACTGCAGCTTCAAAGCGTTCTACACAATCCCAGATGAGAAATGATGGTCTTATCTACAGAAACCATCGCTCATTTTCTAAAAAAAAAAAAAATTACACATTTTAACCAGAAATGCTCATCTTGAACTAGCTCTCTTCTTCTTCTTCCCTTTTAGAATTCCGGCAGTGTAGACGCTGCTATAAGTGTATTACTGCCCTCAACGGGTCAAAGTTTGAACTAATTTTTATATGCAATATGCTAGTTCAATAGTATATAACAATTAGTTCAAACTTTGACCTGTGGAGGGCAGTAATACACTTATCAGTGTCTACACTGCCGGAATTCTAATAGAGAAGAAGAAGAGAGCTTGTTCAAGATGAGCATTTCTGGTTTAAATGTATAAAACTTTTTTTTTTTTTAGAAAATGAGTGATGGTTTCTGTAGATAAGACCATTATTTCTCATCTGGGATCGTGTAGAACAATTTGAAGCTGCACTGAAACTGTAATTTTGACCTTCAACTGTTTGGTGTCCATTGAAGTCCACTACAGTATATGGAAAAAAATCCTGGAATGTTTTCATCAAAAACTTTAATTTCTTTTCGACTGAAGAAAGAAAGACATGGACATCTTGGATGACATGGGGGTGAGTAAATTATCAGGAAAAGTTTATTTAAAAGTGGACTAATCCGTTAAGTAATGTGTTACTTGAAAAAGTAATCTGATTACATATTTTACGTTACTTGCAATTGTGTTACCCACTAACTCTAGAACATGATATTGATCTCATCTTTTCCCAGGTTTCCCTCCATTGTTGCCATTAAGGAGATATTAGAAAGCAGTCAGCGTGTGTCTTTCTATGGCTTCCTGATGGCCTTGGCCAAACATGAGGGAGTAAACCAAGACATCAGTGGGTATTAGCTAATATAAGATGCTTACTTGTATTTCTGAATACATGTATCTTTTGTTCTTTTAATAGTTAGAAATTTGTACTGAATGCTTTATCTTCTCTAACATATATTTATCAGGTGCTCTTCCCAATAAATCGGACCTGCTGATTGATCCAGAGATGGACCAGGAGCTGGAGAGACTGTGAGAGAGATGGACTTGCTTCAAAGAGTATATTACAGTCACTTGCTGGTTAACTATAAAATGTCTTTTATTAAAAGACTGAGAGCTTGCTAACAATCTTTTTATATTTAACACATTTTATTGAAAGCTAATATGCTAAAGGAGAGATTTGAGATGTAATACATTTGACACCATGTTTCTGTGAATCTTCCAGCATAGCTCAAGTCGCCATCAGCCCGACGTCCAACAACAGCAGCAGCAGCGCTGCGGGACAGAAGGAGACGTCCAAGAAGGCCTCGCCACGCAAGTCCCTGCATCAACGCAAGAGGATCGAAATGGAGAGCGACGGTTCCACGGAGGAAACAGACTCCTCTGAGAATTAACACGCACAGACCTGCTTGCTAGCATCTTTAAGATTTTTTAGACGGCAGTTATGCTGATTCACTAATTTGATTAGACAAGTGCCGTTCCAACAGTGCTGATGCATCTCTCTGCTTGTCTGCATTCACTATTTAGATTTCCAGTTCTATGGACTACACTGTAACCCACTTACTTCCATTCCTGAAGCCAAAAAATAAACAAATTAGCCATCCATATTGTGTCTGAAATGTCAATTATTAAAGGTATATATATATATATTTCAGTCATGAAAACTTTCAAAATAGTTTTAGCATGTTATTGAATATGGCAAAGTTAAAGTATTTGGTCTTGGCGAACTACATCTGCTACGCTGCTGCAGAGCAAGCATGGACTAGCTACTGTTAATAGATACACAGACACAATGCTATGAGCATGTAAGATATGCTGCCGCTGCATAAATAGACATACATAAATCCTGTAGCAGATCTAGGCAGGTGGAGCTGGGGAGGTGGAGGATTTCAGAGGAACTTTGATAGCGCACTGCAGGACTAGCAATCTCATTGGCAGCAGGATCAGCAGAGGCCAATCCGGTTATGCCATACAGTAATGATGTGATCAGGGTTGCCAGGTCTGTGCAACAAAAGTAGACCAATGGCAAGTCAAAAATAGCCCAATGCAATTTTCTCCATCAGGTGGCTGAATTCTCCACTGAAGTTGTACGTCTGGGGGGTGTTTTGGTGGTGTTGGAGTGGCGACAACTTAAAAGTAGCCCAATTCCATGGGAAAGACCAAAGATTGTTCATTTTATGTACCCAAAATAAATTACAGCTCATGTTTAACTACTATAATAGCCAGCAGTAAATCCCCGAAGCACTGCTGAGATGAAGCTGTTCTCGGCGGGTACACGAGCACTGAACGGCCGCTGACGGCCTGGAGCTTGCATCTCCGAAAGCATCTAAACATGATTAAACATGCACTATGATTAAATATGAGTCACATATTTCAGGTCTAAACTACATTCTCACTTAAAAAAATTCTTAAAACTACTGTTCGTGGAACAGCAAGTGTAGTACTTGAAAAAGAAAAAAAAAAACGGTGCACCATGACAGCTGCTTCAAGCGGAGTAATGGTGAAAAGGTAGGAGTGCTGTTATCACAAGAATATCGCACGGCTCTCAGCCAATCAGATTCGAGAACCAAAAAGAACTGTTGTGTGTATATATGTATATATATATATATATATATATATATATATATATATATATATATATATATATATATATATATTATATATAAATATAATATATATATATATATATATATATATATATATATATATATATATATACAGTGAGGAAAATAAGTATTTGAACACCCTGCTATTTTGCAAGTTCTCCCACTTAGAAATCATGGAGGGGTCTGAAATTGTCATCGTAGGTGCATGTCCACTGTGAGAGACATAATCTAAAAAAAAAATCCAGAAATCACAATGTATGATTTTTTAACTATTTATTTGTATGATACAGCTGCAAATAAGTATTTGAACACCTGTCTATCAGCTAGAATTCTGACCCTCAAAGACCTGTTAGTCTGCCTTTAAAATGTCCACCTCCACTCCATTTATTATCCTAAATTAGATGCACCTGTTTGAGGTCGTTAGCTGCATAAAGACACCTGTCCACCCCATACAATCAGTAAGAATCCAACTACTAACATGGCCAAGACCAAAGAGCTGTCCAAAGACACTAGAGACAAAATTGTACACCTCCACAAGGCTGGAAAGGGCTACGGGGAAATTGCCAAGCAGCTTGGTGAAAAAAGGTCCACTGTTGGAGCAATCATTAGAAAATGGAAGAAGCTAAACATGACTGTCAATCTCCCTCGGACTGGGGCTCCACGTAAGATCTCACCTCGTGGGGTCTCAATGATCCTAAGAAAGGTGAGAAATCAGCCCAGAACTACACGGGAGGAGCTGGTCAATGACCTGAAAAGAGCTGGGACCACCGTTTCCAAGGTTACTGTTGGTAATACACTAAGACGTCATGGTTTGAAATCATGCATGGCACGGAAGGTTCCCCTGCTTAAACCAGCACATGTCCAGGCCCGTCTTAAGTTTGCCAATGACCATTTGGATGATCCAGAGGAGTCATGGGAGAAAGTCATGTGGTCAGATGAGACCAAAATAGAACTTTTTGGTCATAATTCCACTAAACGTGTTTGGAAGAAGAAGAATGATTAGTACCATCCCAAGAACACCATCCCTACTGTGAAGCATGGGGGTGGTAGCATCATGCTTTGGGGGTGTTTTTCTGCACATGGGACAGGGCGACTGCACTGTATTAAGGAGAGGATGACCGGGGCCATGTATTGCGAGATTTTGGGGAACAACCTCCTTCCCTCAGTTAGAGCATTGAAGATGGGTCGAGGCTGGGTCTTCCAACATGACAATGACCCGAAGCACACAGCCAGGATAACCAAGGAGTGGCTCTGTAAGAAGCATATCAAGGTTCTGGCATGGCCTAGCCAGTCTCCAGACCTAAACCCAATAGAGAATCTTTGGAGGGAGCTCAAACTCCGTGTTTCTCAGCGACAAGCCAGAAATCTGACTGATCTAGAGAAGATCTGTGTGGAGGAGTGGGCCAAAATCCCTCCTGCAGTGTGTGCAAACCTGGTGAAAAACTACAGGAAACGTTTGACCTCTGTAATTGCAAACAAAGGCTACTGTACCAAATATTAACATTGATTTTCTCAGGTGTTCAAATACTTATTTGCAGCTGTATCATACAAATAAATAGTTAAAAAATCATACATTGTGATTTCTGGATTTTTTTTTTTAGATTATGTCTCTCACAGTGGACATGCACCTACGATGACAATTTCAGACCCCTCCATGATTTCTAAGTGGGAGAACTTGCAAAATAGCAGGGTGTTCAAATACTTATTTTCCTCACTGTATATATATATATATATATATATATATATATATATATATACTGTTAGCAATAACACACCAGGACAATCCATTTACAAATAGGATTTAATTTTATGGGTTCCACAGAACAGTTATGATCAATCAAAAAAAACAAACAAAAAAAACAATGTACAGTGATAACAGATGAAATAGGCACAACTTGTGATTTTGCAGGATCGGTTCGCAGATTTTTTTGCAGACACAGATGGTCCTAACAACTGAATACCACCTTTCAAAATGGCCGTACCAAGCAAAATATCTTCACGCACAGTGAGACAAACTGTTCTACAGAACACCATTTGGTCTGCAGATTATTCAATTAAGACTGCACATTTTGTGAATATTGCATATTAAGTAAGCGCATGCTGTGAGGATGTGCCATTTTGAAAGTACTGGTGAAGATCATGGGTCCATTTTAGGCCTTGGCTTTGAAACCTGCATCAGGAGAAAAATGAGCAAGCACAATCTTTTCACTACCAGGCAGCAGTATTCCTCAAGCACCATTTATACAGGCCTTTTTGTCATTATGACAGTGTTGCATCCTCCCAATACATATATTTTAGGTGCCAGAATAATATATACTTTAAGATCTTTCCATTTCGTTATATTTATAAATAAGATATCTAATATAGAATGTAAAAGGAAAATAAAAGTATTTGGTTTTCACAGCTACATACGTCAGGGATTCTGAGATTGAACCAGAATGCAAATAGGCCCAGACTACGCTCTGTTTAACAGAGCAACATATGGGAATATAAGCACACATAAACATTGAATACGAGAACCAAAAAAAAAAAACATTCACAGAAGTAAGCATGGATGCTATATTGTATTTGTGAGACTTGGTAGAGTGCGGATAAACAGCAGCACGTACCCGATTTAACATAGAACCCAGGTACACACAGGAAAACAATAGAAAAGTAGCGCAGTGGAATGGAAAATGGAAAAATGTGGAATGGAATGGAATAGATAAACGTGTTGTATGTAAACACGCTAGGGTCCGTTGCGTTTTTCCGTTCCACTGCGCTACTTTACCATTGTTTTTCAATGTAAACGTGCTAGATAGATGTCTTTAACCATTGCGCTTGCGTCTTGCACATGTCTACACCGGATGCCACCGTTTTTTCTGGATGCAACGAAGTAACCATTGCAAATCCATTTGTCGTTCATATCAGAAGTAGCGCGAGAGTACATCAGAAATAGAACGGGGAAATAGAATTTTTCATGATGCATCGCGCCGCATCCAGTGTAGACAGCATCACTGATTATAATGGGTTGCCAGTGACGTCTGGTGTAGGCATGGCATTCTGAAAACATGCCGCTCAAGTTAAAGCTTTTTAAAAAATGCGTCTCTAGACCTCGCGCTTTTTTTGTTCCACTGACCTGCATCTTGCGTTTTTAACAGCAAATACACGTTCTGTGTGAACCATCCCCTATGATCGCGTTTGACCATTATGTTCGCATCTTTTGCGTACTCTAGACCTTGCATTTTTTCATTCCACTGGCCTGTTTAGCGTTTTTTTGCGTTCGCCCACTCTGTGTGAATGGATTCCTATTGAAATGACTGGATTTCAACTAGGAAAATTCGCTAAACAACGATAAATGTGACTGCACTTTAATGCTTTGGATCAGGGATTCGTAACCTTGGGTTTAAATCGTTGCTAACCACCCTTTCAAAATGACGCAGTAAACGTTGGAAAGTGGCCTTAACCTGTGGTGCAAAGAAGGTCACGGACACCAGATGGACAAACTGGGCTGAATTTAATTACATGCTTCACATCCATTTTGAGTGAAGAAGGACGTGCCCCAGTAAAGCTTTGGTTTCTGATCAAAACTTTGAAATACAGATCTTGGATCCGGTATAGCTTTAAGATCTCTTTTCTGTCTTGTGTTGTTTCATCCATCATTAACGCATCAAACATTGTGCTTCGAATGAATTCAAATGAAAGCAAACCTCGCACAGAAATGATTTTTACAAGTTACATCGAACATTTTTTTTTTGTTATTAAACTTCGTAAGGCTTTACACCAGTCAGTAATACTCGAGATGTACGAGGTGAAAGTAGTTGCGCTGTGGTCGATATCTGTTTCGATTTTAACATTTGTCTAAAATAGACATCAACATTATATCATCAACATGACACGTTACAAAGAGGATCAAAACCACCATCATGCGACACCTCATATAGTATGTGATAATGCAAAAATACAAATAGACTGAAGGTCATTCGAGGAAGATGTCTTCTGTCGGACAGGAATATTCCATATGTTCTTTGTAGAAATGCTGAAAAGCTTTCCTGTTAAAACAAAGAAAAACTCTTTATTTACATACATATTTATCAACAATGATTTTTTTTTTATTATTATTTATGCTTTCAAAAAATTATTCAGGAACAGAGACTAACTCAAACACAAAGTGCTCCATTGGAGAACTGACTTATAAACCATTAAATACATACGTAAAGCTACAAGGTTGTTAATCGGTGGTGTATGCTTTTATCAAAGCCATCAACCCGCATTCAAATCGAGAAAGTAAACAGTGTTAAAGAGGTCTTGAAGTAACTGGAAAACTCACCCTACAGATTCAGCCATTTTTGTGGATGTATCTTCTGAGAAGAACACGTGACAAGCGAATCTCTGGTATGCTGGATGTTTTGTTATTAGTCCAAAATACCTGAAAGAAACGCACAGAGTATTTACTGTCAAGTATGTGACTCTAATGTCATTGTTGTATGTTTTCTTGTTTTCCTATAGGGGGCGGTGTAGCTAGATTAAAATGTGGTTATTGTGTGTACAGCTTTATATAAGTGACCACAAGCTCTCAGTCCCAGATTAAGAATCTCATATTAGTCTCTGCATCTAAACTACCATTCACATTTTGAAAAAAAATAATACTTTTAAGGATGGATTAAAGTGTTAGTTCACCCAAAAATTAAAATTCTGTCATTTATTACTCACCCTCATGTTGTTCCACACCTGTAAGACCTTCGTTCATCATCGGAACACAAATTAAGATATTTTGATGAACGGTTTATGACTCATAGACAGCAGTTTAACCGGTCCAGAAAGGTACTAAAGACATTGTTAAAACAGTCGATGTGACTGCAGTGGTTCAACCTTAATGTTATGAAGTGAGGAGAATACTTTTTGTGCACCAAAACAAAACAAAAATAACAAAAAGTATTCTCCTCGCTTCATAACGTTAAGGTTGAACCACTGCAGTCTCATCGACTGTTTTAACAATGTCTTTAGTACCTTTCTGGACCTTGAAAGTGGTGATCATATTGCTATGGACAAGTCCTATACCTCTCGGATTTCATCAAAAATATCTTAATTTGTGTTCTGAAGATGAACGAAGGTCTTTCGGGTTTGGAACGACATGGTAAGTAATTAATTAATGACAGAATTTTCATTTTTGGGTGAACTAACCCTTTAAATTGATCAATAGTGACAGTAAAGACATTTATAAGATTACAAAAGATTTCTATTTCAAATAAATGCTGTTCTTTTGAACTTTATATTCATCAATAGTTATGAAAAAATGTATCTCAAAAAATATGAAGCAGCAGAACTGTTTACAACAGTGATAATGTTTATTGAGCAGCAAATCATCATATTCGAATGATTTCTGAAGGATCGTGTGACACTGAAGACTGGAGTAATGATGCTGAGAATTCAGCTTTGTATATATTATATTTTAAAATATATTAAAATAGAAAATAGTTGTTTTAAATTGTAATAATGTTTTAGAATATTACTGTTTTGATCAGACAAATTCAGCCTTAGTGAGCGTAAGAGAATTCTTGAGAAAAAAATGCCAAAATTATTTTATAAATAAATCAATTAAATAATATTTTTTATATAACTTATATTAATTTATTTAAGCCCTAATTTACCCTTATTTTCACTTAATATGTGACCCTGGACCACAAAACCAGTCATAAGTCGCACGGGTATATTTGTAGCAATAGCCAACAATACATTGATTGGTTTAGAATGATCGATTTTTCTTTTATGGCAAAAATCATTAGGATATTTAGTAAAGATCATGTTCCATGAAGATATTTTGTAAATTTCCTACTGTAAATATATCAAAAATGTATTTTTGTGAGTGGATATGCATTGCTAAGGACTTCATTTGGACAACTTTAAAGGGATAGTTCACCCAAAAATGAAAATTTGATGTTTATCTGCTTACCCCCAGTGCATCCAAGATGTAGAGGACTTTTTTTCTTCAGTCGAACGCAAATTATGATTTTTAACTGCAACAGCTGCCGTCTGTCAGTCAAATAATAGCAGTAGATGGGAACTTCAACTATAACAGTAAATAAAACTTGCTTAGACAAATCAAAATTAAAACCTGCGGCTCGTGACGACACATTGATGTCCTAAGACATGAAACGATCGGTTTGTGCGAGAAACCGAACATTATTTATATAATTTTTACCTCTAATACACCACTATGTCCAACTTCGTTCAGCTTCCTGCTAGTGAGGTCAAAAAACGCGTTGTGAAGACGGAAGTGATGTCTCGCCCATATACTTCAATAAGCGCGAGACATCACTTCCGTTGTCAGAGCGCGATCAGACCTTACTAGCCGGAAGCTGAACGAAGTTGGACATAGTGGTGTATTAGAGGTAAAAAATTATATAAATACTGTTCAGTTTCTCGCACAAACCGATCGTTTCGTGTCTTAGGACATCAATGTGCCGTCACGAGCCGCAGGGTTTAATTTGGATTTGTCTATGGAAGTTTTTTCGACTCTTATTGTTCAAGTTCCCAATCACTGCTATTGATTGACTGACAGACGGCAGCGGTTGCAGTTAAAAATCATAATTTGCGTTCGACTGAAGAAAAAAAGTCCTCTACATCTTGGATGCACTGGGGGTAAGCAGATAAACATCAAATTTTCATTTTTGGGTGAACTATCCCTTTAAAGGTGATTTTTTCAATATTTTGATTTTCTTGCACCCTCAGATTCCAGATTTTCAAATAGTTGTATCAGCCAAATATTGTCCTATCCTAACAAACCATAAATCAATTGAAAGCTTATTTATTCAGATTTCAGATGATGTATAAATCTCATTTTCAAAAAAATTGACCCTTATGACTGGTTTTGTGGTCGAGGGTCATATATCTAGTCATACTGGACAGAAAGGATCTAATAAAAGCATGATGAGAAAAAAACATATATTTGTTCAAACTCACTTTTTATTCTTTGGATGGCATCCACAGAAGGAGATGTTTTTCAATTGAAAAAAGTGAAAGCACTTTTCACCCTGTAAAATATGGAAAGAAAGACTGAGTGGTCTAATCAGCAGCAGAGATTGGGACACATTAGTGTAAGCAGCACAGCTTGATGTCACTGCAGTGTGAGGTCGTCTCAGTATGTGTACTAAACTCCTGAAACCTGCGATTAACATCACTGAGCGCGCTCACAAATTCACTCAGAGGGGCTTAGGGGGCGAGAACCCCCCCCCGCATTCTTAAGACGCTTCATTGCGTAACTGTGGAGCCGTAAATGTTGCGTCACACAGTGCAATTGAGTGGAAGAGCCTTTTGGTGGCAACATCTAGTCACACTAAGACGCCGCCTCCATGGCAAGAATCCATTGATGAAATGATAGAAATTAGAATCAGAATGTTTCAATATCATAATATTTAAAGATTTCAAAATATAAAATACTTAAAATATTAAATTAAATTGACCCCCTTAAAGGGTTAGTTCACCCAAAAATGAAAATTCTGTCATTTATTACTCACCCTCATGCCGTTCCACACCCGTAAGACCTTCGTTAATCTTCAGAACACAAATTAAGATATTTTAGTTGAAATCCGATGGCTCCGTGAGGCCTCCATAGGAAGCAATGACACTTTCTCTCTCAAGATCCATAAAGGTATTAAAAACATATTTAAATCAGTTCATGTGAGTACAGTGGTTCAATATTAATATTATAAAGCGACAAGAATATTTTTGGAGTGCCAAAAAAAAACAAAATAACGACTTATTTAGTGATGGCTGATTTCAAAACACTGCTTCAGGAAGCATCGGAGCATAAATAAATCAGCGTGTCGAATCATGATTCAGATCGCGTGTCAAACTGCCAACGGCTGAAATCACATGACTTTGGCGCTCCGAACAGATGATTCGATACACTGATTCATTTGTGCTCCGAAGCTTCCTGAAGCAGTGTTTTGAAATCGGCCATCACTAAATAAGTCATTATTTTATTTTGTTTTTCACGCTCCAAAAATATTCTCGATGCTTTATAATATTAATATTGAACCATTGTACTCACATGAACTGATTTAAATATGTTTTTAGTACCTTTATGGATCTTGAGAGAGGAAGTGTCATTGCTCCCTATGGAGGCCTCACGGAGCCATCGGATTTCAACTAAAATATCTTAATTTGTGTTCCGAAGATTAACGAAGGTCTTATGGGTGTGGAATGGCATGAGGGCGAGTAATTAATGACAGAATTTTCATTTTTGTGTGAACTAACCCTTTAATCCTTTATTGAACTACTTCCATAAAGAATAACAGAACATATTAATTAACATATTAATAAAAAGGTAATACATGTTAGGAATTACCATATGCTTGGCGAGTAATTTTTAGGAAAAATATTGAGGTATACAAACCCTTCCAGAAGTCCGACAGTCATCCTGAACAATGATTTTTACTCCTCTTGTGTTGATTTCCAGAATACAAGGTGAAGGGGGGCTGAACTGCATTGTTGTTCTTCTGTTTGATGCTATCTGTTGACATAATCAGATTGCGTATGAACATCAGATTACATATGAACAACAACATGTCCTTGTAGTTATTATGTAAATATATGGAAATCCAAGGCAGAATTATAATACAGAAATGAATTAGTTTACCTTCTGCATGGCGGCACAAAGCACATCGTTCCCTTTGTGATACGGCACTTGAACAGAACCAAGGAATTTCACCCAGAATTTGTCCATCCAGTCACCTTTGACCTCTGAATAAATCACAGTGAACGGTGGAGGACATTATTACACAATATACAAAAGCTCAAATACTCAAAATGCCATAGAAAAGCAAAGGTTTACCTTTAACCAGTTCATCCTTTGTCACCTTGACGGCGTAGAATGCAGGAAAGATGCCTCTGGATCCAGTGCGCATGTTGTAGCCCTCGCACCAAAGATCCTCGGCCTGCACCTCGACCAGTAAGGGGTCATCTGCCTCCAAATCCAACTCATCATCGTGGCGAGGGATAAACCTGTAAACAAGCCAAAATTAGGAATGCTCAGGTGAAATGTCAGGTGGTATGATTGGGTGATCTCCAAAAAAGTAGTTTAAGGTACCATACATGAGTAGAGTGTGACTTTGAACAAAATATATATTTGCATAGATAGATACATCCCATTACTTGTTATGTTTTTTGTGGCGTCATCTTGTTTTGCTGTAGTTGGTGTGTGGGTGAATTTCATTACAGATCAAAAGAATAAACCTATTTGTAGTACAATTACTTTGCATTTCATGACAAAATAATGGTCCTCAAAGTAGGGTTTAAAAAAGGCATCAAAATTTCTAATATGGTCTTTCTAATATGAAATATGGTCAGGATAAGTTTCAGTGTCACTTTAATTGAATCTTTACCTGAACACTGCTCTGTGGCTCTGTTCTCTTTCCTCTCCATTAATAACACAGGAGAAGAATCCAAACTCAGCCCCTAAGTGGGAGAACAAGCATTCATTGTCACAACTAGAACAACAAGGGAAAGAGATATTTCGGCAGGTTGCGCTTGCTGAATTTCATTGCCTTGATCCTGGCTGGTCAAAGGCGAGTCTGATATTAGCAAACCCGTTAATGAGGAAAATCTTTGCAGTTCTTTCGAGGCCTTGGCAGTTACATGGGGAGTATTACGGAAGGGGTGCAACAAGGTTCAACCCTTGGACCTTTTCCATTCTTTCTGGGATTTTTTACGCCACACTTGCATTTGTTTGGTGAAACCTCTGCACGTAGACTGTTAATGGATGTTTAGCTTCACATGAAGAGCTAATTTTTATAAATGTAAGAGCCATTTATTCTCTCTGAATCATGTAGCATGTTCAACCCTCGTACAGGACAGGTTATGACATAAAGCAGTCATCTACTGGGAGCACATGTTCTTTAGAGCTTTTACTACACAACTTTAAATTGATTTTAGATACTTTCTGTTGGTAACACATTTTTTTTTTTTTCCAATTTATTGTAACATGCACTAAGCCAAAGCCAAAAATAAACTCATAAACTTGGCATTGTGGACAATGCAAGTGTTTCAGAGTCAAAAGAAGTCAAAATACACCAGCAGCCCAAGTCTCTGGTGTCCCCAGAATGTGTCTGTGAAGTTTCAGCTCAAAATACCCCACAGATAATTTGGGTGCGAGCAAAAACACGCTTTTTAACAATGTTTTTGTGTGTGTCCCTTTAAATGCAAATGAGCTGCTGCTGCCGGCCAACTTTTCAGAAGAGGGCGGAGCTTTAACAGCTCGCGCTTCGTTTGCTCAACAACAACAAAGCAGAACAATCTCACGCAGCCAAAATGAGGATTGTCAGTAACAGTGTTCAGCCTTACATTGTTCAAACCGGAGTAAGACACTGAACGGTTAGTGGATAAATGTATGTAGTTGCTGTGAAGTTGATTCAACTCATCGACTAGCATTTGCCGTCATGTTAATCTTTTGTGCAAATCCAGAATTGAATTGACCCTTGTTTGTGAAGCAGTCCAGCGTAAATTGACGGCATGGCAACAACACTCTACTACAACCACTCTTCCTCTTCTCTAAAGCAGCCCAACATGGCCTCACCCCCTTTGTTGCGTATTCTTGGGGGCAGGGTTTATGTAAATTTTAGGGTTAGTGATGTCACCAACCCGGGAAGAAGCTTGTTGTAGTTTGAGCATCATAACTTTGCAGATGTCCTTCATGCTCTAACAGCAACATTACACACTAACTAAAGTTAAAAAAGTGAAATCATAATCAACCACCCCTTTATAATTTTATAATTTCCAAACTACTTTCTAAGCCCATACTACTCACCAGAGAAACGTGACCGTCCATTCAGAAAGACGTTCATGAACTTGCGGGAACGGGGCACGTCTGAGGTTGTGTCTGTGGTGGAGTCCGCAGACAAACAGGAAGTATCTCTCCTCATGCTCCTGGCTCCAGACTCTTCCTCCTCATCGTCCACTTCCTGATCCTCATCATCATCGTCGATGGCAGACTCGTAGACTGTATTGTCACTGTCACTTTCGTAACCTTTGTAGCAATCCTTGATGCTCACTAGCTCGAGCTTAGCATGCTCATCCACCACCAGGGTGTACTTAACCGAGTCATATGTCAGTCCCGAAGCATCCGTGCTGACCGCCACCGTCTTTAAGGTGTCCTCCTTTGCCACTTTGGGCTTCCGGGTTTCAGTCCGCTGACTAGCATCCCCCGGGTCACTGAGGCTGACAGTCCGGCATGGGGGTGTGGGTGGGTACACCTCATCCTCCTCGCTAATGGAAGGGTTTGGACAACCCGCCGATGGGTAGTAGTGAAGGGGAGGAAGCTCCGTGTCTGAACTAATGGACATGCGATTGCTGTCACTGCTCTGGGACAGAAACGGTCGCTCCTGTTCACCGTTAACCGGCGTGAGGTGGATCTCCTCTGTGGCGCTTCCTTCCGAAATGCGATAGTCCTTGTTTTTGTCGACCGACTGGTCACACGTACCTTCATTCTCCACAGGATACTGCACTTGTTCCCGATAGCCATTGACGGTGTGATACCGGGCTTTTTCCTTGCAAATGATCGGGATGTCAAGGACACCCTCTATGAGGGTCACTTCCGTGGATTTTTCCCTCATGACTGTCTGTGTGAGGGGCTCCACCACTTTGGGGTTGTTCAAAGACTCTGATAACTTGTCCTGCTGCTTGCTGCGAAAGGCTGAGGATTTATTCGTAGAGGAGGCAGGGCCTCGTGGTTTGGTGTCAGCCCTGGCCTGAACTTTGTCCCCATCGGTCTGGCTAACCTGCTCAGGTTTGGCCGCCGGATCTCCTGTTTCACACACACAGAAGATTATAAATTAGGCAATAAGCCTAATGGAGGAAAACATTTGAAGAGGATTATGTAAAAATGTCAGTTAATGCCTCATAAACACAAAATGCTACATTTCACTCAGCACAGGAAGTAATGAATCCTGATGGTTTTTCAACCAGTATAGAAAGAAAAGAAGGACTATTTTTCCATTTAGTGTAGTCTTTACAATTTCAATGCCATTGCTGTTATTTTTTAAAGTGAAGTGTGCAATTTTGTCAACTGAAGAAATGCACCATGATATTTCCACGATGTCACAATTTGTAAATGTACGATCCTAGAAGTAAAGAAACAATGAATGAAACGACAAGATGAATAGCGACAGATATTTTCTTACATATTGTGACATACATTTAAGTGAAACGGATTATCAAAAAGGAAAAATGTAGAGCGGGTCTTCAATTCATTGGTTGTTGAGTGGATGGAGGCAGATCTGAATGCGAGCTTGCAGTTGATTATAAGAAAGGGCGGGTTTAAGCAGACTATGGCCCTGTTTCCACCTGGTATTAAGATGCGTTTTGGTCGATCACAAGTGGACAGCAGAGAAACAAACCCGTTTCCACCTGGTATTTTAATCCATCCCTTTTGTCCACTTCTGTCCTGATTTCTTCGAGGGAAGGGTCTATAAGCAGGTAAATGTAAGGTTTTGTTCAGATCTTTCAATCTAATGGGCAAAATAAGCTCACACAATTTACATATGAACGCACCCAGAGAAGACAGAAAAACATAAGGAGAAGATCAGCTTTCATGTTTGCTCTGATAGATGCAATACCACGCCGAAAGCGTTGAGTGTGTGTTAGAAATCAGGAATTGTGAGAGAACATTGTGCTTGGTACATTTTTCGTCTTCAGCAAAGTTTAAATCCTGCCTGGCTAGCGCGCCTCCCATAATGTTTATGCATTAGGTCAGTAGGTGGAGAGTAGACGGTCTTTAGAGCCTGTTTCCACTATGAAAGCAAACCAGTCTAATGCGTTTTCGACAACCTCTGGAAGTGGTCGAAAGTGCACAAGCTCAAAACATTTTATACCCCGTTTACACCTGTCGTCCACTTGTGATCCGATCGACCATAACGCATCTTAATACCAGGTGGAAACAGGGCCTAAATGATTGGAAGAAGTCCATCATACGTCATCAGAGAGAAATTTGTTGTTTTACTACAAGACCTAGTTATGGTCTTCCAAAAAATAAAAAATAAAATAAAACATGCTCAGATGAATTGTCACAATAAGATCATTTAACATGCATTTAGAAAACTATGAATTTTCATTTGATGGCTGCTGACTTTAAGTAGGTGCTAATGCTTACACATGCCAAATCATAAGTATACAATTTTAGTACATAGTAAAATCATGACAATTGGGACATAGCCTGGTAGTCATAGTATTTACACTCCTTGATGAATTATGCTGGGACAGGAAAATTGAAACACATCAGCTTTACAGTGATCAAACCTTTGTTTTCATACTTCTAGCTAGCAGAGTCAGACACAAGTGACATCTGATGAACTCTCTGGGTAAGTAGATTGACGAAAATCCCATTAAGTTAATTGCAGCATGTAAACACATTTACATTCCGTTGAAGCAAATACTACAAAAACACCCACAATAATGCTACATATATTGCATTTCTTTCTTTCATCTCATAGTAATTCCACTAAGGCATAGAAATTAGTTTGAAAAATGAAAATTTAAGTCTCAGCAATTCATCAGACGTGTTCAGTTTTGTGGTACGCGTGGCCATTACTCACCCTTAATGTGTGGTGATGAAGAATGGGTTTTCTTTTCTTTCCTCCGCTCTTTCTCACCAAAGGAATTGTTATTTATTGTGTCCTGTGATTAAAGTAGAGAAAAAGAGTGAGGAATAGATTTTTCAATATACAAAGTGCTTATAGGGTCAAATCAATATTGGTGAGATTAACCCTTACAAAAAATATACCAAAATAAACAATAAAAATTATAACATTTTTGGACACTACCATGAATCAGTATTCTCTACAGAACCTTAAAATTAACAAATAAACATGTAACATTTATTATTAGTATATTAAAATGTAACAATTTAAAAATATATACAAGAACGCATTAGATTAAAAAATTTTATTACGTAAAAAAAAAAATTAAAAGTAAAATGTCAAACATTCCACCACATTTTAGGTGCTTTTCTATCATATAGTGAAACCATAAACAGAAAGTGTATTTCAATCCATAAAGCAAGAGATTTACAGGAAGAGCAGCCTGACAGATTATTTACTGCTCATTCCTATCGCTGACTCACCAACTGACCTCGCTGCTATAATGCACCTTTAACACCGACACTCCTATGTTGCCATAGCAATGCGCCCATCGATGATGCAGGAATTGGCATGCGTGAGAGAGTGTCAGTGTGTGCGTAAGTGTGGGGGAAGAACACAGTAGTGCTCATGACGGAGGAGGAAGACACAGATGGCTGAAATGATGCTCTTATCCAGTGACTCTAAAAACGGTATCAGGAAAGAAACCAGATGGGAGAAATTCTATCCTGACAGTTTATTGCTTTCTAGTTTAATAATCAAAGCCTGTCTCAATCTATTACTGTGAGTCTACTAATATCAGGCTAGAATTATGTCATCTTTATCTCTATAGGAAATAAAGCATGTGACATTTAAATCTGAGAAAGATGTCTCTCAAAGAACTGGCAGTTAGATTAGATTATGAGATTAATTAGTTACACTAAAAAATAACATGTTGAATTTTTAACGCATTAACGCACTTGCCCCGCCCCAGACATATACAGTAACATTTCATACAGTTGATTGATGACGAATATGATGCAGGGCAACAACTCATTCCACAGTCAGAAATCCCTAAAATTAAAGATATGGGGGCAAAAATGCTCCTGTTTGAGTTTTTGTCTCATATTTAGATCATAGGAGTTAAGCAATATCACACAAGTAACTAGTGCAATATCACACGAGTGCTGTTTTTGTCCCATAGCCCTTTTTAAATAATAATAATTTCATATTCCCATATTAATATTAAAACATTAAAGGTATAGTTCACCCAAAAATGAAAATTCAGGCATCAATTACTCAACCTCATAATCCAAAAGTTCATGTGTAAAAATGTGTATGTTGAATCAAATAAAATATTTCTTTCTGAAGTTACTTTTTGTAATGTCTATTTGATGCTTTACACAATAATGACTTCAAATTATCTTTTGGGGATAATTTCTCTGACAAAAATGATGTGCGATTAAATTGGGATTAATTAGATTTATTAATCGCCACATCATGCAATTAATTACATTGTAAGGTGTCCAGAGGGGATATTTGTTTTAATGACTCTACAAGTTCTATTAAACCATCAAAATAAGAGGAAGATATTTTACATTTTTAAAGGTAGATTAAAAAATTGAATTTATCTTGGCATAGTTAAATAACAAGAGTTCAGTACATGGAAAAGACATACAGTGAGTCTCAAACTCCATTGTTTCCTCCTTCTTATATAAATCTCATTTGTTTAAAAGACCTCCGGAAAACAGGCGAATATCAACATAACACCGACTGTTACGTAACAGTCGGGATCATTAATATGTACGCCCCCAATATTTGCATATGCCAGCCCATGTTCAAGGCATTACACAAGGGCAGCCAGTATTAACATCTGGATGTGCACAGCTGAATCATCAGACTAGGTAAGCAAGCAAGGACAATAGCGAAAAATGGCAGATGGAGCAATAATAACTGACATGATCCATGATATCATGATATTTTTAGTGATATTTGTAAACTCTCTTTCTAAATGTTTCGTTAGCATATTGCTAATGTACTGTTAAATGTGGTTAAAGTTACCATCGTTTCTTACTGTATTCACGGAGACAAGAGAGCCGTCGCTATTTTCATTTTTAAACACGTGCAGTCTGTATAATTCATAAACAACTTCATTCTTTATAAATCTCTCCAACAGTGTAGCGTTAGCGACAGAGCACAGCCTCAAACTCATTCAGAAACAAATGTAAACATCCAAATAAATACTTTACTCACATAATTCGAAGCATGCATGCAGCAAGCATGACGAACATCTTGTAAAGATCCATTTGAGGGTTATATTAGCTGTGTGAACTTTGTAAATGTGCTGTAATATAGTCGAGAGCTCGTGTGGCAGGGAGCACGCGATTTAAAGGGGCGGCGCCCAGCGTAAATCCGTGTATTGTTAATGATGCCCCAAAATAGGCAGTTAAAAAAATTAATTAAAAAAAATCTATGGGGTATTTTGAGCTGAAACTTCACAGACACATTCAGGGGACACCTTAGACTTATATTACATCTTGTAAAAAAGCATTCTTGGGCACCTTTAAAGCTTTTTAAATGTGAGGGAAGATCAAAACACTAAACTTGGTTTAAACTTAACTGACAAAATTATTTAGCAAAAAAAGGCAAACTACAGCTACAGGTTTTATTTTACTGTGCAAAAAAAAAAAAAAAAAAAAAAAAAAAGCATAGAAAAACAAAAAGCATACATTGACTACAACATAATCAGTTATTAATATTTCGTTGATTCTCTCTTATTTTTGCATGTGCACAGTCTTGGAGCTGAAATATTGATGACTCATCCTGCACTACATTGTTTCGTCCAATCAGATGCTTTCTAGAGCAAGAATGTCTCTCCACCTAAAACCATATGCAAATAGCAAATCATGTTTTACAGCTGTGACATAAACTAAAGGCCATTGGCTATTTTGTTTTAGAAAAGGAACCACTGTTTTCAATAATAAACATGTCAACAAAAGGGAAAAAAAATTATTTGATAAAGTCTTTAAATAGTCAAAAGGCGGTATATGTTTTAATACTTTTCTACAAAATTCAAAGAGATAAACTGAAATAAAACAAACCGTTTTCCTTTTTGTCAATAACTTGAAATTCAATATGATTCAAAATGTCCCAATTTAGTTTCTTAATGCACATGGTGTTATTGTGGACAAATCATTGATGGATATTAATTAAGTAAAAAAAACAAAAAAGAAAACATTAAGCCTATCCTTAGAATCCTTTATTAAAATGTAATAATTTTGCTCTGCCTCTGAAACAACTATTCAATCAGTTATTTCTTGATAAAATCAAGTCTTTTCCAACATTTTTAATTGTTGAATATCCCATTTCGCTCAGAAACGTGTCAGATTACAGTAAGTAATAGGTTGTCAATAGCACTTCACATCTATTCTAAGAGTTTCAGTCAACATCCAGGCCTCTGGCTTGCTAGCTGAAATACTTTTGTCACAATGTAGATATTTTTAGAGCATACTTTTTCACCGTTTTACTTGCATTACCCAATAACTCTATGCACTTTCTGTGGAAAAGCTCTTTGCTAATTCCTCAAATGCCCTTTGAGCCCAGCGGCTGTGCCAATGCTGCAGACGTGGAGAGATTCGACAAGCCAAGATTACGAGATTAAAGACAGGGAAGCACATTTACAGTCATCCACCATCCATCTTCTCTAGTCGTAAAACAATCTGCTGACCTGGATATGATTCAGGGTGCGCAAACATTCAAGCAAAAGGCTGTTTTATTATTCTAGCAACACTTTCATGTAAACTATAAATAATAAGATATCATACAAGTGGGTTTTTGCAATTCCTAATAATAAACATTAGTTTCAATATATCCAGTGATTTAAATATTGAGGACTGGTAAATATTGTTATGCAATATTAAACTGACTAAAATGCATTGTGTTTAATGTGCATTTTAGCTCAGTGGAGGTTAACGGGTTAGTTTACTCACCCTCATGTCAATCCAAACATGTATTACTGACCTATATTAAATCAAGAATGAGACTTGAGGTTTTTGGATGACTTCAGAAGATCTGGAATAAAGTATTTTCAATGTATGTAAAAGAGCAGCGGGAACGCTCAGCAAAATATCTCCTTTTGTGTTCTACAAAAGAAAGAAGCTTGGATTGACATGAGGGTGAGGACAATGTCAGAAATTACAGCAAGCAGCATAACCAAACACTATTCGGTAACAGAGAAAAATGAAAAGGTCAATTTGAGGTCAATACAGTCTGGATTGGAAGTCTTTTCAGGAGATAGCAGTGCTGGGCCATTACTTAAATCATTTAGTTCCCTCTGCCTCATTACCCACAATGCACTTCAAAAATGAGAGAGAGAAAGGATGGCAGCTGATGATTTACGTTAAAAACTGAGGTTAGATCAGAGTTATTTTAGCATTATATCTATCTATACTATGGATGCTTTTCACATTTCTGGTATTCTCAGAAGCAGAAGTCATCTTAGTTGAGTGAACTTCTACAGCGGTGAACAGGAGATGACAGAAAACACAAGCGTTATAAATATTACATTTTTTAAAAATGAAAATATGAAAAACTTTCTAGATTTGAGATGTTAATAACTGTGGAAATGATAACAGTCTGTGAAATTTGTATCATATTTTACATTTATTTTTACTTTATTTTATTTATTTTTTATTTTTACGTTTATATTTTCATTTTTCCTTTTTAAATATTTCTATTTAGCTTTTTGTTTACATTTGGTTTAGTAATTTTGGTTCTTTTTAAATTTTATTTCAGCTTTATTTCCATTTCCAAAAACAATTTTTCATAGTTTCACTTTTAGTAACAACACTGGGTAAGATTATGTGCAATAGTAAGAAAGAAATAACACTCCATTTATAATTTCTGTGATATGACAGGGTGATGTTTAAAAGTGTGATTATGTTATTATATATAATAAATTTGAGTATTTAATGTTAAAGGGATAGTTCACCCAAAAATAAAAATTCAGTCATCATTTACTCACCCTCAGGTTGTACCAAACCTGTATTAATTTCTTTTTTCTTCCTACAAAAGAATATGGGTAACAAACAGTTGATGGACCCCAATGACTTTCCTAGTGTGGACAAAAATACTATGGAAGTCAATGGGGTCCATCGACTGTTTGGTTACCGACATTCTTCAAAATATGTTCTTTTGTGTTCAACAGAAGAAAGAAACTCATACAGGTTTGGAACAACATGAGGGTGAGTAAATGATGACAGAATTTTCATTTCTGGGTGAACTATCCAAAATTTTAAGACAAAAACTCTTTCCCAAAAGAGTTTAATTTCTTAAACTTAATTTTAGTGCTTGGGAAATGTAATGGAGATCGAGGATAGCTCTCACAATAAAAATTCTGATATCATCATATTTTTGCTAAAGTTCCCAGGTCAAATTTCAGATCATTGTATGTTACATTTCTATTGGGGCATGTTGTCACACAAGCTTCCTGGACAATTACGATGGAAAATGTTTACTATCTATTATGAAGCCAAGAAATAATGGAGTAAAAACTGAGACAACTTGCCCCATATCTATAGATCAACAAGTTCTACAATAGCTAACCCTAAAATGTCTAAAATGAATTACACAGAACACTATAGACTTTCAAAAACAGCACCACATATGACATCCAAAAAACAGGGTTTTTACTCCCACCTCGAAATATTTTGTTCAAAACGGCCTATTAAAGTGCCGCCCCCTGCTGTTTGACCCTCACAGGTCAACAGTAATGATCCACTCACGCTCTTTCTTGTCAGATTACATTACACATGGAGGGCGGACAGCAGTGATTCATAGCAGGTGGGCCGAGCGGGAGCTCACAAACAGGAAACGTCATCAGCATCAGCGGCCGGGAATACCAAAGAAAACCGAACGCTACATGCGTTTACACTGAAAATACACCCCATCCCTCTAGGGGAATGGCTCGAGATGACATTACCGCTCGAGATCCAGTATGGAAATCATCATTTTTACTGTAAAACAATTTCTAATCCCGCCTCGGATGTAAATCACAAGCATCTTACAGACCAAAGGCCGCTGCCAAAACGGTCCATCTCACCTGAGTCCTTGGCACTTGAGGGAAAAGATTCAGGGTGGTGGGTCTCTTGGGCCGGTAGGTATCCATGGCGACAGCAGGGATGAAATCCTTTAGCTGAGGCTGAGTGACAGGCGGCCCTGCGCCCTGCTCTTCCTTGTGGTTGTCATCGACGGCATCAACCGGCCGCCTCTCGTCCTCCTCTTCTTCCCCTTCTTCCTGGATTCCTCCCTCTGCATCAATCAGGTCCAAGTGAAGCATCTCCGTCTGCAGCTCCGCCACCCCCCTCCTCCAGCCGCTCCTCGGCGTGCCATTGGTCGGCTGGGTCATGTGATCCTGGGAAGAGCAGGCAGCAGAGCTTTAGAGGCAAGAGCAAAGGAGCTGCAGTCAGACGCAGCCGGCCAATCAGAGAGCGGTGATGACATCAGCCTGTGGCTCCCTTCCTGGCTGCTGTAAGGAAAGCTAATTCAATCCCAGAGAACAATGAGGCGTGTCACACGACAAGCAAAATAAACACACCCAGAAATGACACAGAGAGAATTTATAACATGTTCAATTATGCTAAACTGCCTTATTGCCTTTAAACGCAGCAGAAACACTTGTTATGATGCTAATTATTGTATAAAAAAGGTTGTGAAATCATAAATGAGGGATTTTTTGTTTAAGTGTAAGTGATTAGATGATGATAGCCATGGTCAGATGTGAACGGCTATGACAGAGAACTTATAACACGTTCAATAACGCTAAACTATCGTATTATCTTTAAACACAGCATTTCTGAGTATAAACACTTGTTATGATGCTAATTATCACATACAAAAGGTTGTGAAATCATAAATGAGGGTTTTTTGTTTAAGTTTAAATGGTTAGATGATATCCATGGTCAGATGTAATTGGTTTTGACGTTCAACCATGCTAAACTGCCTTTAAACGCAGCCTTAGCATTAACATTAATGACATGATGCTAATTATTGCATTAAAAAAGCTTGTGCAATCATAAATAAGTGATTTTTGTTTAAGTTTAAGTGGTTATATGATGATTTCCATGATAAATCACATAGTCAGATGTGACTGGCTTTGACAGAGAGAATTTATAACATGTACGCTAAACCAAAGTCTCTTTAAGACAAGTCATTTCACTCAGCGGCCATCTTTGAAACATCTCTCGGGCATTCAAGTGCAGCTCCTATCTCTTTGAATGGGGAAACATCAAATTCTCCAAAACTGCTTGCCAAGCTTTCGATTAAATTTCATATTTGAAATCATCAATGAAATCTGACAACAATTGTCACATAAATTTTGTTTCTAAACGCTCAAATCATGACAAAAAACTGTATTTTCAGGCTGGATCAAGCTAACGCGCAGTCCTAAATGTGCGTCTTTTGTGCCTCATAACGGAAGCGCTAGTCTGACTGTTTCTATAGGAACCGGAGCTTCTAACGGCCGCTGCAGTGACACAATGTCGATTTACCAGTCGTGATTGGCTCTTATTTAGAAGGCGGGACTTATTCCGCCATATTGCGTGTTACACTTTCTCCCATTCAAAACAATACAAGTGACGTGTCTTGTGTTATTCAATAGTCTCTGGCTAAAATGCCTTATTGTTTTTAAACACAGCTATTCTTAGAACAAACACTTATATTATATTGCTAATTTTCACATAAAAAAGGTAGTGAAACCATAAATGAGGGACTTTTGTTTAAGTGTAAGTGGTTAGATGATGATATCCATGATAAACAGTCAGATGTGACTGGTTTTGACATCTCCCCTTGGTGTTAATGTCTAATGCTAATTGACTGCTATACTAATTGACTCTGAACACTCTTGTGACCTTATACACACTCATATTCATATGAATGCTGAAATTTCCACACACATTCAGACTGCAATACATGGAAACTAATGCTGTGCGGATGACCTAGAAATCTATTTTTGCTTTGGGGTAAACTGCTCGCCAAGCTCTGCACCATCAAATGACTCCTCATTCAGCTCAAGACCGTATGACTGTTTCTCATGGAAAGATAAGTGACTGTTTGGTTTTAGGGTGGAGAGATATAAACCACAAATAAATGTTTTACTTGTGGTGGGGACTGCCTGTTGACGTCTACTGTTTTTGAATTAAGATAACTGATTATTATTGTCTAACACTAATCATACTCTTTAGTTACAGACGATCTTTGAGATTTTAAATAAGTTTAATTCATGGGGATCACAAGGAACAACAAAAATTGAAGGGGTAGATTATACAAAAGTAAATTTTGGTCATCATTTACTCACCCTCATGTCTTTTCAAACCTGTAAGACTGTTTATATATATATATATATAAAAAACACAAAAGGAGATATTATGATGAATGTCCAAACTGCTCTTTTCTATATATTGAAAGCTAATGGTAACTAATGTCTTCTTTTGTTTTCCAAATACAGTTTTAGTACGACATGAGGGTGAGTAAATAAAGATTTTTGAATTCATATTTTTTTAAAAGGCAATATTTGTAGTCTGGATCATATAAAACATGGAATGTTCATCCTTTAAATGTAAAATACTTGATAATCATTTAATTACATCAGCTATATACTGACAGAAATTTCACTATTGGATTCAATATCTATTCACAAGCTTGCGATTAAATTCAGTTCTGATTTTGATTTGATTCAATATTGATTAATTAGGGTAGTGTATCAGGTAGTACATAAAAATATTCTCAAGGGAAAATATAGAAAAAAAGAACCTCATTTGGTAGTCATAAATTACTATAATATTAGGTCAATATTAACTGATTTATATGGGCTACTTGCATTTAAATTACAAAAGGATTTTTTTAAATAATGATAACGTTATAATAAAAACGTTTTAAAGGCAATAGGCTATGTTTCTGATCATTTAAAAAATAAATTATTTAAATTAAATATTTAAATGGTGGCTGTCATTAAAAAAATGAAGGATTTATTCAAACATAGGCAGCTACATTAAATAATGGAAAACAGTTTATAATTAATGTACAATATAGTGCATATATTTATCAAAATGCTCCTCTCTTGAGTTCATTTAACGAGTTCATGGACATTCAATGGCTTTTCTGAGGCAACGTAAATCTTACATTTTAGGTGACCTTATTGACGTCTTTCGGCGGTTGAAACACCGATTTAGTGATTACATGAGACATGATACAATTTCGTTAAGTTGTAAGTATCTTTTAACATACCTTCTGTTGTTCATCCATGTTTATTTCGTGCTGTAAACTAGTAGTCAAGCGGAAGAGATGATTAATTCACACGAGGAATTTGAGGCGTAGCGATCTGTCACTCCACATAAAAGAGCGCCAAAACGGCATTTATTGTTTGTATATTGTAATAAAATGGATAAAATTTGAAAGCTAAAACTTTGTTTCATATCAAAAGCAACAAAGCACAAAGCTTATTGCAATTTATTGGATGGACATGGCTACAAAGTTTTGTTCATTCATCCACTGAAAGCAGCAAACTATGATTCTTGGGATTTAAACTAACTTGGGGTTAGTTCACCCAAAAATGAAAAAGATTTAGTTCACTTTCAAATAAAATGTTCCTGATAATTTACTCACCCCCATGTTATACAAGATGTTTATGTCATTCTTTCATCAGTCGAAAAGAAATAACGTTTTTTTTAAGAAAACATTCCAGGATTTTTCTCCTTATAGTGGACTTCAATGGCCTCCAGAAGGATGAAAGTCAAAATTACAGTTTCAGTGCAGCTTCAAACGGGCTTTAAACGATACCAGACGAGGAATAAGGGTCTTATCTAGTGAAACGACGGTTCGAATAAAATACAACTGTATATGCTTTATAAACACAAATTATCGCCTTGCAAGTGCTTCCGTTTTCCGCATTCTTCAAAGCGCTTACACTGTATGTCCTCCGCCCTCCCTATTCAACTTACGTGGCGCCAGTTTAGTTTTTTTCCCCGTAAGTATATTTTTTGGTGCGCCGAAAAACAAAGTAACGACTTATATAGTGATGGCTGATTTCAAAACACTGCTTTATGAAGCTTCGGAGCATAATGAATCAGCGTATCGAATCATGATTCGGATCGCGTATCAAACCGCCACACTGCTGAAATCACGTGACTTTGGCGCTCCGAACCGCTGATTCGACACAAGATTCATAATGCTCCGAAGCTTCATGAAGCGGTGTTTTGAAATCGGCCATCACTATATAAGTCGTTATTTTGTTTTTTTGCCGCACCAAAAATATTCTTGTCGCTTTATAATATAAATATTGGCCTCACTGAGCCGTCGGATTTCAACAAAAATATCTTAATTTGTGTTCCGAAGATGAACGAAGGTCTTACGGGTGTGGAATGACATGAGGGTGAGTAAAAAATGACATTATTTTCATTTTTGGGTGAACTAACCCTTTAAGAATTGATATCGGTTACTCAAAATGAAAATCGATTAAAATCAACCCAGCCCTAGTAAATATCGTTAAACTTACTTTTGAACAGTTAAATTTAATTTACAGTGATATCATGTACAAATATTTTTTCTTAATGCAAACCCAAATCTGAAGTTAAGTGCCATTTTTTTTATTCCTGAACTAGTCTTGTAGTAAGACCTGGATTAGCCCAATGGAGATTAGCTCCAGGCTCAGAGCAGATGTTGATTAACTTTTATAGGCATGTACAGGTGGTGCTTTGGCACACCCCCAAAAACCAGAGTAAACCCGACACTACAAAATACATGTATATAAATACATATAAAAACAAAAAATATTAAACCTTACTTTAATGTGAATTAGAATGTAAATAAATGACAAATTTAAAATGTAAATTTTGAAAATTACATATAAATATCTTACAAAAAAAAACATAAATTAAAGATAAAAGTAAAAAATTAAAATAACATAAATAAAAGGTATTAAAATGTATATGGTTTACCCCAAAATGCCAGCTTATATGCAAACAGACTTTGTATTTGAGGGTACAGACTTACTTTAGGGTCGAGGTCGAGGTGGCTGAGAGTGATTCCGTTCTCATCTGTGATTTCTGTTACTTCTGACAGGTCATCATCCTCGTATTCATTCAGACTGATGTCATGAGTTAACCTGAAAAGTGCCAGCACACCCACATTCACAGTGACACACACTACGTCATTCCTCCACGAGACTAAAGCTAGACAATCACTGTGAGGGCACGGCTCGCCGGGTGATCTGATAACTTCAGGAATACTGCAATGCTATATATACACGCACACACATACTGACTTTCATGTTTTATGGGGACTTCCAATAGACGTAATGTTTTTTATACAGCACAAACTGTATAATCTATCCCCCTACACATTACAGAAAACTTTCTGCATTTTTATATTTTCAAAACACTTCTTTAAGTATGATTTATAAGCTGTTTTCCTCATGGGGACCCAAAAAAAAAATGTTACCATAAGGTCAAAATTTACTGGTATTACTATCCTTGTAGGGAATACCGGGAATACCAGGCACACACACATACACATACATACATATAAAAAAGTATATAAAAAACGAATTTATTAAACGGCCTAACAAAGTTATATTCAGAATCATGAAAGTTAAGCACGGAAACAACACATTTCTGCTATATTTTTCTGCAGTTTTTTTCAACACATTGTATGAACATCCTTGACAATTACATTCTTATTCAGCCTAATATTTAGAAAGCAACTGTTATTAGGTATCCTTACCTCTGTCTGCAAGCTAGCAAAATCGTTTAGCCATTTACTGATAAATTAAGCTTTAAAAAGCATTCTAACTTCTCAGCACTTCCTTTTTATATTCCTGCAATTTGTGCAGCTGCATAGATAAGACGAACAAGATAACTGAACATAAATTCAGTCAAGCGGAAAAACCCTAGTAGACCTCTAAATGTCATTTTGCACACCACAGTAGAGTAATTTTATCTTTTTTGATACACTCAAAGCAAGCCTAATTTTAGAGTAGAAATATACACACATATTAAATGACAAAAACTTTCATATCTCCTTCATTCGCATCCATAACCCATTTATTTTCCTGCGTGCACACCAAACTAACGTTCTGGCCCATTTCAGAGCACATTGGCTGATCCAAGGTCAGTTAAGTGCAGCGCAAAAGGCCGCATGACTACTGTACCATTTCTCCCACTGTTCCTCCATCCAGCTGTCCCCATCCTCTCTGGAGTCCATGGCCAGGCTGAGCACCATCTGCGGGGCAGGGCGGGGTGCCACTGGACCCTTCTTGGGGGGAAATCGATGGAGCCGACAATTATGCCACTTTCTTTCTTAACCACCCGTACGGCACTCCACACAGAAACGTCCTCCACGAGGGTCCTCAGGGGGCTTACATCAGCCACGGGAAGCTGTAGTGCCTTTGGATGTCCTCACTTCCCCTGGAAAACATCCTGCTGCACACCCATGACACTCCTTGCTCTGCTCTGCGTGTGTCCTTCAATGGAGCCATTAAAGTCAGAGGCGGATAACAGAGAGGGAGAGAGAGAAAGGGAGAGAGAGAGGCGTAGTCTCCTCTAAAAGGGTCTGCCACCCCAGTGATTGATGGTCCAGATCAATGCGGCTCAAGTTGCCACCTCCACACTAGTGCAGGCCGGCAGATGCCTGCTGGGAATCGATGGCATTGATAACAGATGAAAATATCTCCAAGGCTGCCTGTGATATATATTGTATCATTAAAGTTCATTAGTAACTCCTCCTAAACCCTGTTAATTAGATCCAGATCTCCATGTTTCATTAATGGAAAAGCAAGCATGTTATTGATGGATCAAACATGCGTCATCTTATTTTACATTGAACTGTTGGGCGAGCAAAGATAACACGTGTTATTGACTTGCAGGAGATCTGTTTCATTGCGGGACTCAGCAGAAGATGGAGGACGAAGAAAGAGAAACAGGCAAAGAGGCAGCGATAAGAGTCTCTGTATGGTCATTATGCTCTATAAGAGCAGACATTAGCTGACCTGGACAGGAGCTGAGAGCTCTTCTCTCATTAGCGCAGCTCCCACAGGACGCCGTTCACATCAGCTCTGCATACAGCAGCTCGATTGCATTACTACAATGCCAGTCTGAGATAAACAGCAGCACACTGCTGGATGCTGTTCAGTTCACTCAGACGTTCACTGATGGTGCATGTCAATTTTAATAACAATGAGAAAACTATCACAGATGCCATTTTCATTATTCACTTATTTAGATGAATAACAATAAATGATTATAATACAGAGGAAGTATCTGTGACCGTTTAATCTGTTTAATGTGAAGGTTGGATGATGACCTTTTAAAACAAAGCAACAACAAACATAAAGAGAACCAAAAAAAAACTAAACAAAAACAAAACTATTAAGGCAAAAAAACGAGGGGAGATGAACAAAACCAAAAAGACAAAATAAACAGAACAAAAATGACAAGCAACGACAAGCAAACATAAAGAGAACAAAAAGAAACAAAACAAAAATGGCAAAAAAAATGAGAAAACAAAACAACAAAAGACAAAACAAAGAAACAAAACAAAAAAAAATAACAAAGACAAAAAACAAAAATAAAACTGAACAAAAACGACAAGCAATGATAAGCAAACATAAAAAGAGAAAACAAAAAAAGACAAAAACCAAGAGAAAAACAAAAAAAATGAACAAAAAACAAAAACAAAAACGAAACAAAACAAAACTGAACAAATAACAAGCAATGACAAGCAAACAAAAAGAGAGCAAAAAAATAAAATAAATAAATAATCGCAAAAACAAACAACAGAAAAGAACATAAAACAAAGAAAAACACACAACTACAACGAAAAAGAACATAAGACAAATAAAAACAACAAAAACAAACGAAAAATAGGATAACAAAACCCAAAGCAAAAAACAAAACAAAAACAAAACTAAGAAAAAAAAACAAAACAAGAAACAATACCAAAAAAAGACAACAAAATGCAGAAAAAAATAAAGATAAAATGTAAAATGTTTAAAAACAAAATACTATAAAAGCAAAAATACATAAAAGAAAAAGCAAAAAAAAAAAACAAAAAAAAAAAAATGAAATATAAAATAGAACTAAATATTAATAAAATAAAATATAAAATAAAGCTAAACAATAAAACAAAAAAATGTATTGCTGGATTGAAAGATTTGTACTGGGCAGTTAAAAGAGACATCTGAACATTTAGAAACATTTATAAATTAACAGTTTTATGACTATGACCATAAATATGATTAGTTTCAATCACTTAATGCAAATGAGCAGGCTTTTGCAGAAATGCAATTCAGCATTCTACTATAATATATATATATATATATATACATACATATATACATGAGAGAGAGAGAGAGAGAGAAATCCAAAAAATACGTCCATATGACGCCCTCTGGTGGTGATTGAAGTCAATGTTCTCAAAACTGCAAGACTATCACTGTGGCTTTGTGGGTGGTTGACAGAGCATTGCTTGGGTGTTTTTAAGTATGTTGCTATGGTGTTAAGGTGTTCTTGGTTGTTAATTACTGACCCAAATCAAAAGAGCCTACACACGTGTCTACGATATTCTGATACCTAAATATAGCTCAGCTGCTGTAACGTCCAACAGGTCTCAGTCTGATCACTTAGAAAAGTAAAAGCACACCTCTCTTCAACAAGCTGCATGAGATTTCGTAAAACAATGGCTGTTGGATGAGTAACATGATGAAGTAATGTTGAAGAAAAACAAAGTCAAATGAGTTTCAAATAGATTCATGAAATTTATTTGATATATTGTAGTCTACAGAGAAACATCGTAGATGCAATATATCGCAGAAACATTGTCGCTGACAGAAGCATGCAGTGAAAAGGCTTAAATAAATTACTGCCTACAAACAGAACAGCTTAACAATCCCGTCAGCCTTTTAATGAAAATAAACTCTTTTATACAATACAAAAAAGAAAAAAAGGGAGGAAAAATAAATAAAGCTGTTCCACATTGCCAGAGAGAACATCTTAAATTGTTAAATTATAGTGAATGAACACATTTAGTGGAATGTACAATTAATCGTCGTTAACTGTTAGAAAACGTTATAATGAATGACTCGGTAAATAAATCAAGCTTAATGAAATAATATGAGAATCGAATGCAGTTAAATTCAGAAAACTTTAGTGCAGCCAGTGGCAATGAAATGTTTGCATTCGGAGTTACACAAAGCGTATATTTATAGGGAGAAATGACCAAAACTGAAACTGAAGAAGTAAAATTCTTCATTGCTTGTGCGAACTAGTTGCTTGTAGCTTGCAAGCAATTATAGAGTTCAACTATATCAGACTTCATACAAAAATTACAACTCTCAATTCATGTGGTCAGAACACTGTAGGCCGTATCTTCAAATGTTCCCTCTTCATTTCTATGACATACCATTAACTCGAGTTGCATAAATTTGGCTAGATTTCACGAATACTTATTTCTGCGAATCACTCATTACCCTAAACTGTCAATGGCGACGGAAATATCCATTTCATTTCTGTCAGGTCGCAATGCACTAAACATCTGAAACAGATCTGTATCTTCATACAATCATGTTTAGTTTAGCAGGTCAAAAGCAGCTGTTTATGAAGGATGTTTCGGAAAGAAGCCCTGGATCTACACAGTATAACACGCCTTGACAGAACTGTTAAATGTTTTGTCGTTGTTTTTTATTAGTGCCGTTTCTGTTCTTCTGCAAAAGGTGGCGACATTTCACACTTTTCTCCTGCCGTTTCCGTCTGTCGGATGGTTCTGGGAGGTAGACTCCTCCGACTCCCTTGGATATGGGACTGCAAATGCAGTCTCTACCTGAAGGAGGCAGAAATTCATGATCATCATCACTGTTGGCTGGTTCGTTTTGCTAGCAAATTAAAACCACTGACTCGACTTTAAAAGCTTAAAAACTGGATTACTTCAATGCTAATATATATATATATATATATATATATATATATATATATATATATATATATATATATATATATATATATATAGTGCTGTCAATCGACAAAAAAAAAAAAAAAAAAACTAAATCACACATTTTTTTTAATTAATCGCAACTAACACCTAAGTATTTTAATGTATATTTTTTTGTATTGTAATGCTTTCACATTGAATCTCCAAAATAATGTAGAAACAAAGATTGTATATTTTAAATATTTGTTTAAAGACATCTTTTTACATCTTTCTCTATTACATGGATTTTTTTCCTCAATTTTAGCCATTAATTATAGCTTTTCAACATTACAGTATAACTGAAAACTATCATTTTTAACATTTAATAGGCTTTAAAAATATAACAACTTTTAACTGAAGTGAACTTAAAACAATCTTTACATAAATCCACTGTAATAGAGGTCACATTTAGCTGCCTTTAAAAGCACAATATGTAAGTTTCTCCACTAAAGGTCACTTATTCAAACCAATGGCATGGCTTGATGATGCTGTGAATAAGCGTGGACTTAATGAATCATGGGACTTGTTGTCTTCACCTCTGCCGATGGAAAGCAATTCGACGGACTGTCAGAAATCATAGTAACGGATGAGGTAATGTATTAAACTTTTACATTGTACTCGTGGTAAATCAAGAAAACAATTCAAACAATAAGACTGCGTTTAGCTGTATAACAATGATTTGTTGAAAAAATTAAGTTTGTTGATAAATGTATTGCTCACCTGCCAAATAAAACAATATATTAAAGCGTCTTTGTTGTTTCCATGGTTTCTATGAAAGTAAAACTGGAAATCGATGGTATGTGATGTCAGTGATAGGCGACGTAGTTAAAATTGCGTATTTCTCTGGATTTAAACATTGTTGGAAACGTTTGAGATAATGCAAGTACACAAGTCAACAAAATATATCACACATTGTTCTAGTGTTTTTTTGGATATTTTCATATTGTGCCATTAATATATCAGGGCTCAATAATAAGGTTTTTTTTCTACTGGCCCAGGCGGGTCGTTTCATATTTTTACCTGCCTTGCTAAAATGCACTAAAAGTTACTGTTTTCGCTGTTTTTGACCCATGTAACCTTGCTTTAAGATTTTCAGGTAGGTCTAACTGGTAAATATACAGAAATTGAATAATTTCTTTATCTAATAAACACTTTCCAGTCTTCATTGCATAAATTATAAGCTGAATATAGATTGATCCTTATTAAAGAAACAAGAGATTCAGTCAAGAGCAGTGAGTGATTTTCTCTGTCTTTTGTTCTTTGATTAACATTAATGACAGCAGCAGGTTTATTAGGCTGCTGTCACTTTAAAACATGCCACACATGATGTGGATCTGACCTATTTTCTTTATATTCATTTAACACTTTTCTTTTTCAATAAACTAATTTTAAGACTGTATAACAAAATAATGTCAAAATTCCCATTAGTGGCGAGTATCCTTTTGTGTTTTTGTCCGTTCAAGCATGAAAGAGAACTCAATGCTGCACTGGCACGCTGTCTAAGGCGGCATTCTGTGCTCTTATTTCAGTTTCACCGCATCACAGACACACGCCAGTACAGTTTTAAGTTCTTTTTTTGTGCCTTGTCACACTTTAATGGTTTAATAGCACTTGAATGAATGATAGCATCATCATATGGCTAGCAACACTATCCAAAGGGTGGCAGGAAAAAACGGATGCTGTATTAATTGCATGCGTTAACATGTTAAACTTTGACAGCCCTAATATATATATGCACACACACATTTACGTTTTGCTATTTTAGTGAGGACATTCTATAGGAGTAATGGTTTTTATACTGTACCAACTGTACATTCTATCCCCATACACTACCCCTAAACCTACCCATCACAGAAAACTTTCTGCATTTTTAGATTTTTAATAAAACATTTTTAGTATGTTTTAAAGCTTTTTTTTTTTTAATATGAGGAAATGTCCAAATATTTCATGTTTATGTTATAATACCAGTGTAATACCCATGTCATTATACAAATTTGTGTCCTCATAAATCACAAAAACGCACACGCACACACACACACACACACACACACACACACACACACACACACACACACACACACACACACACACACACACACACACACACACACACACACACACACACACACACACACACATACATAGGAATCAGTACAAACACTGTGGGATTTATAACTCTGGCCTGTACCTGTGGTCACTGCTTGTCGTCAATCTTCTGCTCGACTCCTTTGGCTTGGTTGGTGTGCTGGACTTTTGACTTCTGTTTGCTCGTGAGCTCAGAGGGTCGACCCCTCTTCCTCTGGGTGTGGGTGCCGGGGGCAGCTGCTGTCGGGCTGGAGGGCTCTGAGCTGGGCGGTGTTGATGTTGCAGGGGGGGGCGTGCAGGCTTGACCTGTAGAAAACATGATGCCACTTCAGCAAAAGTAGTCACATTTTGCTTTCAAGAGAAAAACACAGGTGCACAGGTGAATCCTGTTAGTATGACGGGTCTCACCGGCAGTGCTGCTGCTGGCCTGAGATTCATCTGACATGGGAGGCTCCGCCTCTTCCTGGATCGTAGGGACTGAGGCGAGCAAACCTGTCACAAAAAGAGAAAAAAGGCTATGTTAGAATTTTTTGTAAATGCTGATCAAGTCGTCATCCACAACTGCACAACAAATATTATACAGAAATAATCATTATCCATCACTAGATAATGATGGACTGGGTTGTAAATTTACTGATATACTCTATTTTATCCTTTACTAAAATGCTGTAACTACCTGTATTTTTTTATGACACACTGAAATCACAAGGACTTCTGTGGCAAGAGCTCTTTTAATCTTAACAAGACTAAAACCTTAACTGAAGTCTTTTAGTCCTAACTAAACAAGCACTTCAACTTTTTCAATAAGGCATTTATTTATGCAGTGAATGACAATCATGAGCTAATGCAACCGCTGCAAATGTACTATTTCCCATATTGTGTGGGCAAGGATGACCATGGCTCTATGCAAGGCCCTTTGCACAGAGATTTGGTCCCAGTTTGCTCAGTTTGTTCCCTTTTTGTGTTATCCTGACCTTAACCTGTTCCTGAAATTCCGGATAATTTCAATCATTTGACGTCACTCCAAGCTCCTAACATGCATTCGGTTTTAAAGTCTCATTTACCTCAACTGCAAGAGCACAATTATCTATAAACTACATCAGGTCAAAAAATAAAAAGTGCTTTGAGCAACTGGGTCAAAGAAATTTATTGAGAAATTACAGTAAATTACTGTACTGACGTTACTGCTTAAAATAACCCCTTACACAAGCTCTCAAATTTCATAAGAACTATCTTTTAGTTGGTGACAAAATGCTGTAATTTCCTATTTCCTCCATTAGAAGGCTGTAATCAACCTTGCATGTGTTCAATAGATCCACAGTGTGTTACTCACTAAGGCCTCTGTAGTGTGACAGCTGCTGGTAAACTTGTTTCATTCGTTCGATGTTAAGCCGGCTGCTCTCGGCATGATTGATCATAGGTTTAGGATAGTCCACACCCACAATGCAGTTGGCTGCTTTCTGCACCGATTCTGGAGCGTTCCATGGCTCGTAGATGTAGCGGTTAGGATAGTCTTTTAACTTCGGGATGTACCTCCTGCATGTGAGAATATATAAGATGGCTTTATAACAGACACTTACAAATAATGGCAAAATATCAAGCATTTCATAATTTCTTAGTATTAGTTATGACTAATATCTTGTGTGTCCCAAAATTTGATATTTTTGATTATCTTGTTATTTTCCAGGGTATTCTTGTGATATTCTTAATTGAGAAGGCTTCACAATGCCAAAGCAGCTCCTTTGAATACGCACAGTGGAGAGATCTGAACCAGTGGCAGTTTACGCAACAAATCTATGAAACTCAAAATATATAACACCTGACAGTCATGCAAGACGTGCTGTCTAACTGGTATAAGTGTGGTTCAGGGTTGGTTTGTGCACCTGATGTAGTCTCCGCTCGGATCCGTCCTGCGGCCAAAGCCCACGGGACAGTAACAATGAAAGAACTGCTGAAAGAACGCACTGCAGGAGAGCCACATCCAGCTGCCCGCGTTCACACTCCAATCTGCATCCAACAACAACTCCTCAAACACCTGAAAGAAAGAAAAAAGAGGGATTAAGAGGGGGGGGGGAAAAGGAAGAAAAAGGAAGAAAGGGGAAGTTGCACCATCTTATTTACTTTCATTCCACTTTCCCAGCTGATCCACAGGTCTCCTCGAGTGAGGAAACAGGCTACGGCATGCCGGGCCAAGTGGTGGATCCAGCCCTCCTGTCTTAGCTGGGTCATGATGGCATCGATCCAAGGGAACCCTGTTCGACCTTCTGCCCACTTTGCCAGCGCCTCGGGGTTGTGATCCCAGGGAATCTGCACGCAGATGGGGTTTCCCTCCATACGGTCAAAGTTGGGGTTGATGGTGGCCGCCGTGTAGAAAAACTCTCGCCACAGGAGTTGCCCGAAGAGCGAGAGGGGTGGACTGGAGCGTCTCCGCAGCTGGACAAGTGCAATGAAAATTGTTACGAAATATGCTATAGTATTTTTACAGTATGACTTTTAGAACCATATATACATATTCAACAGGACACACCAATAATTCATTCTCATACTCTATTATTACTGCCACGTTTCAAATAAATATTACAAAATTAACTTCATGAGGTATCCACCTAAGATACATTTTATTAGTAATGAAAGAGTCCCCTCAGATGCTGGGCACTTGATGGCTGCTTTGGTGTCACCATTTCATCCATTGCAATAAGGTTTTAAAGAAATTAAAATTTAGATCATTTATATTCATCTCTAAAATTAACTGAAGCATTTCAACTGCAGCCTTTAGATCAAATGGATTTATAAATTCAGACTGCAAAATAGGGCTGGGCGATATATCGCATGAGATTGTCACGCGCATTTCGTCAGTAAAGCCGGTTCCCTGATTACAGCTAAATCGCCATCACCTGCTTTCAAATGGAGCGGCATTTAATAGACAGAGCCGTAGTTCACTGACAAACCACGCAATATCGCGTTCATTATCGAAGATGAATCGCCTTCGATGCAGAAATGACATTAAAATCCATTTTTTTTTTAAGGTAGATTAAATGCCTTGTCTATATTTTAACATGGAATCCAGCTTTAATTGAAAAATAATTTAAAAATAAGTTAGAAAAAAAGTATTATTTTCAATGGGGAAAACAGCTAATAAAATTGTATAAATATTGCATAGTATCATATAAAAAATACCCTCAACATTTTATATAATAATCAAAAAATATCATTGAACAAGAATATACTACATTGGTTTTCCTGAAAAAAAAAAGAAAAAAAAAAAGTTACTTTTCAAGGCTTTGGTCACTTTTGACCGTAAGGAAGGCAAGTGTGACTCCTAAACGAAGAGGGCCAGAGGGTTGATGGAGTGATCCGAACAAGGAACAGGAGTGTGTAGCTACTTCTCCCACACAAATTTATAGAAATTAAAATTTAGATCATTTATATTCATCTCTACAATTAATTGAAGCATTTCAACTGCAGCCTTTATATCAAATGGATTTATAAATTCAGACTGCAAATATAAATTCAGTCAAGGGTGCCCAAAACTTAACCTGTATTATACACTATCAGCTGTTCTTGTGGTGTCCCCCAAGGCTTTATACTGGGATCCTCTATTATTTAAGTCAAATGTATCTGTTAGCAAGTGCATTTATTCTATTGAACTTCCACTTTCATAATTTACCTACCACTTAATATTAAACTACTAAACTTGAACTTCTCAAGATGACTACCAACAATGCCATAAAATAACAATTACTTACCTTTATATAAAGTTCCCGCAGATTGTAGTAAAAAACACGACATGACAGACAGCCGAAACGTAGGTAAGGACTAAGTCCAGCTGGGCTTGCAAATAGTGATTGAGCAGTTATTCTAGGCCTCTCAAAATTTGCTACCCAGGCCTGCATCAAAACAAACAAACAAAAACAAAAAATCAAAGATTAAATCAAAAATATTAACAGTTATATATAACCATTTATTAATTGTTACCTTCTATAAATACACTGGACAGAATATTTTTTTATAAAAACTGCATTTCTTCTTAATAATTAATTAGTCATCAGTAAGTATTAAAATGTATAATTTAATGAAGTATCTCCATGTCTCACCTTTCTGTCTAAGTGTTTATTTAATCTTTCCAGGGCTTCTGTCTCACCACCCTTCCATACGTGCAAGCTGTCACCCTGAGTCTTAAAACCCAGCTCCTCGAGAGAGGGCACGCCGTAGCGTTCGTCATGATTGTCCGAGATCTGCGTCCGACACTTTGCCATCTGCTCTTGAGTGATGCTCGGCAACGGTTTCCTGGGAAGTTCAAGTCGGTTCACGATGGCTTGAAATCTCTTGAAAGTGAGAGGGGGGCTGTGGTTGTTCATTTCTATGATCCTGAGGGAAAAAGCAAAAACATGTCTCTGATTTCACTGTCTAAAAGCAGCTATTTTCTCTCTAAGGTTGAATATTAATAGAACTTAGAAAGGGAAATGGGTCCATTTTGAACTAATTTGATTTGATCTTGTTGACTGATTGTCAAGGGATTTAGAGTAGAAATAGATCATTGAGTTCATGAGTTCATTTTCAAGGCTCAACAACAATAAACATGAGAAAGTGTTTTGAGGCAGTTGATAGTACCGTCACAGGCTCAATATGTTTTACATATGTGGATCACTGAAAAATGAATACATTTTTGTTTGTGAAGTTTTTAATACATATATATAGCTATGGAAAAAATCAAGAGACCACTCCTAGTTCAGAAATCAATGTTAAGTGGTCTCTTAATTTTTTCCGTAGCTGTATATATATATATATATATATTTTTTTTTTTTAAGGAATACTTTTATTCAGCAAGGACACATTAAATTGACATTCTTAACATCACAAATGCTGTTCTTGTACAGCGGTAGGGCGGGACTTTGTTGCCCTGATTGATATTAACACAACCTTGCTTGTTTGTAGCACATTTCACTTCTAGCTAATTCTACACCAATCTGTTTCAAACAACCTGAGGTGGCACTGCAATAAGCCTAGCTTTATTCTCTAGGAAACAAGGTCACTAAAGTAAAGTCATAATCGATCAAGTAGGAAAGAGTGCCTGGCAGAGTGTCCAGAGGAAACACACTTCCCCACATTCTCCAAATGCAAGCACACATGTCCCTGAGCTAATAGTCTCAGTGTCTAATCTAAGAGAGAAACAACACATTAACAGCCTGTCCCTTATTTATACTCCTGATCTTATACAACTGTCTATATGCGTCAGGGGTGGAGTTCCTGCCATTGGCCGGTTCTTTCTGCACGGTGCAGAATCAGAGGGCACCGGCGTGCTTGTTAGGAAAAGCCTGGCGCTCGGCTCGCACATGTTTGCAGTGGTGACTTGCATGCTATTTCACCCTCCCACTCACAGCACATGTTTCTCAGTGTGACCGTCAGGGACACTTTCAGGCAGCAGATGGCAGCAGCGAGTCTCATTTCTCCTGTTTGTACTAGAGAGTTGGACGTCACACGCACACCCGCACATGCATTCACACGCTTACATGCAAGCTCATTCTCATTCCCTTTGAATGAGATATAGAGCCTGGGCGTATAACCAACCTTATCCCATTTATGTAACCTATGCAAAAGGCCTCTTGTTTTACATTACACATCAAGAATAGTGGTATCTGCACGATAATCTGAGAAGGGGAGAGTCATTCTCTCATGTTTGGTAACACTCTCAGGAAAGGAATGAGAGAGAGAATGCGAGTTGCACATAAACACAATTACAGCCCAGAGTCACAGTACCACAAAGTTCATCGTTATGTCACATTATGCTAAAGTGATGGCAAAGTTTACTGAGTAATCTAGTCAATGATTAGGGAATGTTGCCCATTGACGTGCACTAACAAGGAGGTTTTCCCCTCTGGTCCAGTAGTTTACATTTATACCTGTCCTACTGACAACATTTTCATTGTCCCTAATGCATTGAATTTTAAAATCATTTAAAAAAATTTCAGTAAATTGTATCCATTTTTTATCAGTGTAATTTTTCCCATATATCTCACATATATTAATATAATATAATATAATATAAAATATATTAGTGGTGTAATGGTACATGTATTTGTCCAGAATCATACGTTATGAACGTCATGGTTCCAGCGATGCACATTCCAATCCTGAAGGGGTAATGCGCGGTAATGCAACTGTTTGCTAACCTCCACAACAATAGAAGCTCAGAACAAGAACAGCAGATGATATAGATATGCGTGTAATCTCTCAAACGGTGTTTCAACCGTGGAAAGATATCAATAAAACAGCTTGAAAAAATCTCACGGAGCATTACATTTACCTCAGGCAAGTCATTTAGTGTCTACAGCATTAGTTCACTAGAGAAATTAACTCTAGAAGGGAGCATTCCACTAAATATATGCACTATATTAGCTTATATAATCATATTTACTTTACCTGTTAGTAATATCTTAATTTTTTAATGTATGTTGAAGTAAACTTGTCATGAAAACAAGTTACGTGTAACTGTTTAAATTATTTAATTAATAAATTTTTTGAAATGTAAAGTAATAATTTTATAATTAGAAGTTCATACAAAACCTGCCTTGTGCAATTTATGTTTTTTTTTTTTTTTTTTTATTTGAGTGTTGATTTTTATATCTAAAAATAAATAGGAACTGAATTTAATTTACATACCAAACCGTCATGTTTGCATACCGTTACACCCCCAAATGCCATTTATTGTTTGAATTTCATAATAAAATGGACAGAATTTGGAAGCTGAGACTTTGTTTCTTATCAAAGATAAAGCACAAAGCTCTCTGCAATTATTGGATGGGAGGCACACTAGAAATAATGATTTACATAGGGAAAAAACACAGACCTTGCAACCCTGGCTTGAACTTAATAGGGTCAAACAGAGCTTGCTTTAACATCGCTTTCTTAACTGTTAATGCGTTATTGTCACTTTCACTTCAACAGCTCTAAATTCAACACGAGAGAGATTTTCTTCACACACAGTAGTCTGACATGTTTTTTCAACCCTCTTTTTGTTGATGTAATCGGCCCTGGTCATCAGCTGTTTTTAAATAATCGGTCGATGGGCTAAAGTGAAAATAATTGCTTATATTCGGCTGATACATCGGTCCATCCCTAATGCAAACTAAACCAATCACCACATCACCTTCATGATTGAGATATTTAAAAATGCCATTGAATTGAAAGTTGAATTTACCTTGGCATATATGAATAACGAAGAGTTCAGTACATGGAAATGACATACAGTGAGTCTCAAACTCCATTGTATCCGCCTTCTTATATAAATCTCATTTGTTTAAAAGACCTCCGAAGAACAGGCGAATCTCAACATAACACCGACTATTACGTAACAGTTGGGATCATTAATATGTACGACTCCAATATTTGCATACGCCAGCTCATGTTCAAGGCATTAGACAAGGGCAGCCAGTATTAACGTCTGGATCTGTGCACAGCTGAATCATCAGACTAGGTAAGCAAGCAAGGACAACAGCAAAAAATGGCAGATGGAGCAATAATAACTGACATGATCCATGATAACATGATATTTTTATTTGTAAATTGTCTTTCTAAATGTTTCGTTAGCATGTTGCTAATGTACTGTTAAATGTGGTTAAAGTTACCATCGTTTCTTACTGTATAAAATAAAACTATGGGGTATTTTAAGCTGCAACTTCACAGACACATTCAGGGGACACCTTAGACTTATATTACATCTTGTAAAAAAAGTTTGATGGCACCTTTAACACTCATAATAATGTAAAAAATAAATAAATAAATAAATAAAAGAGCCAGCAAAACACATAACATATTTCCTGGCTAGCCTGATGGGGGAAAGGTGCTTGAGTAATTAACAAAAGATGAAGTTTTGAAATGATATATCATCAAACAATAACTCCCCTAATAAGAAGTGGTAATGAAATTTGGACTAGTTTCTCCAAGAACTTTTATATAACATCTGATCATGAACAGGCTAAAATTAAATGCAAATATTTGAGAGGATGAAACAATGTAAAACAGATTCACTGATGGCAGTTGAGACCTGAGTGAGTTTTAAGCACTGTGTCATATGATAAAGAATATTTCTAAATGCTGTTTGATTAGATCATTCATTTTACTACACTTGTGAGGGCCACGTTTCTGAAAATGTGATATTAGAGATGGTGCTGCGAAAGTATAAATTGGTATTTCAAAATATTGCAGTATTTTACCTCACAATACCATAATCTCTCACTTAACAGGTCTGTGAGGGCAATATAAACAAAAGTTTGGTGTCAGCAAGATTTTTTATTTTTTTTTTAAGAAATCAATACTTTTATTCAAGCAAGGATAAATGAAATTGATCAAAAGTGACAGTAAATGATTTATATTTCAAATAAATGTTGTTCTTTTGAATTTTCTATTCATCAAAGAATCCAGAAAAAAATGAATCACTATTTCCACAAAAATACTAAAAGAAGGCACTGTTTTTAACATTGAGAACAATAAGAACTGTTTCTTGAGCAGCAAATTAGCACATTAGAATAATTTCTCATTGATCAATTGACTGAAGACTGGCATAATGATGCCGAAAATTCAGCTTTGCATCACAGGAATAAACTACATTTTGAAATATTATAATACAAACTTTATTAAGTCTGTGAGGAATAGGAATATGCGTATGAATTTTCATTGAGGAACGTGTGCAAGTGCAGTTCATCACCCACCTGTCTGGACTGTAGAGCGTGTGAGTGTTTCGTACCACGGTTTCCACACCGTATTCATGCGCCATTTTAATGATGGCTGCATCTCTTTCTTTCCCGTAAGGCTCCGAGTCATATTCAAATGTGAGACGTGTGACATTCCACTCCTGAAAGAGACAGAGATCAGAAATATGTGTTAAAGAATGACACAAATGATCAAACTAACTATAACATCAACATGTAGCATCTTTACACATCATTTCTGTCCATGTAAAAAGCAGTATAAGTAAGTGTAACATAACAGTGAGGTCAATGATGTCCTTGAGTTAACATCCTTAACCTTCATTAACATCATTAGCTTCTTTTAACAACAATTACCTCAAGGTCAATAAGACCTAAAACGTTGAGCCATTACTAGTAATGTCAATTTTATCTTCACACACTGTGCTCATTCTGTGACATGTTAGTTATACAAGCTCACTTTGAAGGGCTGATGTGCTGGTACATTCACCTCCTTGCATAAACAGCATTATTAACCTGCCAAAGGGATCGTACAACCCACTTGCCAATGTCTGAATGATGCAATGCTGTGCTTGAGAGAGAGAGAGAGAGAAGACCGCTCCGGCTGCATGAAAATGAGATCTTTCATAACAAACTACCTTAAGATGCTGGTGTAAATCAATCAGAGTTATAAGACACGGATGTTTGGCTGAATAGGGAATTACTGCAGTATCTAAATGAGAAATTTAGGAGCTGTGGAGTCACCATAACTTTAGTCAGGATATGGATTTGAATAGACTCCTAAAACCAAGTGTACACATTAGTAAAGTGATGATTGCCTTAGCATTTAAATTACTCAATGTTCCCACACCTTTCGAGAAAATAATTTCATGATTACTGGATAAGGAAAATAAGGATTAGGATTCTAAAAATGATTTTGTAGAGATTTTCCATGAAATTGGATTTTAACACCAACTGCTTTAATTATATTGGTTGAAATCTTTGAAGGTCTTCCTAGATTAAAGGTGCCCTAGAATTAAAAATTGAATTTATCTTGGCATAGTTGAATAACAAGAGTTCAGTACATGGAAAAAACATACAGTGAGTCTCAAACTCCATTGTTTCCTCCTTCTTATATAAATCTCATTTGTTTAAAAGACCTCCAAAGAACAGGCGAATCTCAACATAACACCGACTGTTACGTAACAGTCGGATGATTAACATGTACGCCCCCAATATTTGCATATGCCAGCCCATGTTCAAGGCATCAGACAAGGGCAGGAAGTCTGGATCTGTGCACAGCTGAATCATCAGACTAGGTAAGCAAGCAAGAATAGCGAAAAATGGCAGATGGAGCAATAATAACTGACATGATCCATGATAACATGATATTTTTAGTGATATTTGTAAATTGTCTTTCTAAATGTTTCGTTAGCATGTTGCTAATGTACTGTTAAATGTGGTTAAAGTTACCATTGTTTCTTACTGTATTCACGGAGACAAGAGCCGTCGCTATTTTCATTATTAAACACTTGCAGTCTGTATAATTCATAAACACAACTTCATTCTTTATAAATCTCTCCAACAGTGTAGCATTAGCCGTTAGCCATGGAGCACTATCAAACTCATTCAGAATCAAATGTAAACATCCAAATAAATACTATACTCACATAATCCAACGCATGCATGCAGCATGCATGATGAACACTTTGTAAAGATCCATTTTGAGGGTTATATTAGCTGTGTAAACTGTGTTTATGCTGTTCAAGGCAAGCGCGAGCTCCGGGGGAGGGGGAGCACGAGAATTAAAGGGGCCGCAACCTATATATCGGTGCATAGTTAATGATGCCCCAAAATATGCAGTTAAAAAAAAATGAATAAAAAAACATCTATGGGGTATTTTGAGCTGAAACTTCACAGACACATTCAGGGGACACCTTAGACTTATATTACATCTTGTAAAAAAATGTTCGATGGCACCTTTAAAGTGTAAAATTATGAGAGAACTTGATGCTGAGTAACAAAAAAAAGAAAAAGAAAAACAACAACAGCAACAACAACAACAACAACAACAACAAAAAAAATCACTTGTAAGTACAGTAAAACACTGATGTTTCCTGTTCAAAGTTTTGGGTTCAATAACATTATTACTTAAAGAAATTAACCCTTTTTTTATTCAGCAAAGATGTAATATATTGATCAAACATAAAACATACACAATAAACAATTGTAAATACAAACGAGTTACATTTCAAAAATGTTATTCATTCTTATTCAACTATACTCTTTATTCATCAGTGAATCCTGAAAAAAGTCAGTCAGTTTCCACAAAATTATTAAGCAGCACAACTGTTTATCATCAACAATATTTTAATAATAAGAAAATGATCTTGAACAGCAAATCATTATATTAGAATGATTTCTGAAGAATCATGTGACACTGAAGACTAGAGTAATGATGCTAAAAATTCAGCTTTACCATCACATGAATAAACTACATTAGTAAATATATTTAGGTCGAAACATTTAATTGTAATATTTCACAATATTACTGTTTTTAATGTGTTTTAGATCAAATAAATGCCTTGGGGAGCATAAGAGACTTATTTCAAAAATATAAACAAAATCTTTTGAATTGTAGTGTGTTTGTAATATTAAAATATTACACTGTAATTACCATACTAGGTTACCGGCCCACAAACAAAACAAAACAAAAATATGCAACCTAGAGACAAACTAAAATGCCTAACTTATGACACAAAGTCTGCCTCAAACTTAAACTGTGGTTCCCACCCAACAACATCATTGTCATGTTCCATCCTTCCATTATGCCCTGTACCAAATAGGCATCACTTGAAAATTAACATAATTTTGTTGAATCCATTACCTGGCGGATGTTCACTACAGGAGCAGCAGTCACAACAACCTGCCCAGTAGACTAAGTGCACTGAGTGTATATAATGAAGCCATAGCAACCAGCCACGAGCTAATGTTTACTAAACTAATTAGCCAGAGGTTGATATTTGGCAACGTTTTAAATCAGTCTTCAAGCTTGTTATCTTTGTTAAAAACATGGCTGCTGGTAAAAATGCATTGGTACAGTTTAATGAGTTTCTCCAGTTGTCAGTTAGAATAAAATTATGATCTTGGGACTAAACCCTGACAAAATTATTATATATCTTCTGAAACAAGGCATCACTTGAAAAAGACCCTGCTAATGATAAATGATCACTAACATTACTGAGAGTATATGGGTCAATGACGTGACTGGTCATTTTTTCTGTCCAAAGGCCTTAATAATAATAAAAACAAAGATATGACATCAAAAGTATGTAAGGTAGTACAACTAGATCTCTTTTATTGAATACAAATTATATTTTGCTACATTTAAAGGTATTTTAAAGATTTTGAAGTGTCAAAAGGTCATTCGGTTTAACCGTCCATAATTTTCATTAAATTATCTTAAAATGTAATAAATGTATATATTTTTTTATTCTGGCATGATTTTATAAGATCATATGTGAACAGTGCAAAATGGTATTAAAATTATGTGTAAAAGTCTTTGGTTTGTTATGAGAAAGAATGTCCGGAAAAACTAATTTCATTGATGTCATTCGGAGTAACCAATATAAAGGGACCATTTTGGATCAAGTCATGCGGTCAATATCATGTGACAGGATGTGACATCATTCAGACACCTGCAAAGGACCACATGGTCCTGAAGCAAAGTAGCTAACTCGCTTTTAACTATTTGAAAAATTCATGTTTTCGCTCATACGCATGTCCCGAAACATCAGGTCATTCGGTACAACTGCTATAAAACATGGAAAATGTTGTAATATTTTAAAAACTTGTACTAAATATAAAATGTTTGACTGTCCTTTTGCTAGCTAGCTAGATATTAGCCTGTTAGCATTGTTTGAAAATATTGTCATTCGGTATAACCAAAATTTTGACTATTTTGTCATCTTGTAAAAAAATGACAAAAGCAGTGTTAATAGATTATGTGGTTTTTATAATCTCATTTTCAACAATTAATAAAACTTCAAAATTCATTATATCTCTATTATGTTTATTGTTGTTTTTTTATACACTTAAAAACCTTATTTTGTCAATGACCCCAAAAATTAACTGATGTTAAAATATGCAACATCAAATCCACTAACTATGGAAAACGGTTAACAAAAACAACTTGGGATTGGATTATGCACCAATATGTTATCATACATAAATGTTTAGATATTTAAAGCCAAAGTGAGACAAAAAGATACGAGACAAATGACTTGAGACAAACACAGACCTTGAAAACTCTTGGAAAGACATCTGTTGGCTGTCCCCGCACCACAAAAAGCCTTGAATTCAGTTTCCTCAAACTTGTGTCCAAATCCTCCAAAGATTCCAGTAAAAATCTGCAGGAGAGAAAATGTGAAATATTATAATATTTACAAAACTGTGTGTTAATATGCTGTGACTTTGCAAGCAGAGCTAGTTATACTCAACTTGCAAAAGTTATCAGAAGTTATTTTCCAAAGACAGAAAAGAAATAAACTCAAATTCAAATAAATCATTTTGAAGAAAAATGCAAATGATTTACTTCAAATTGCAATATTAATAGCAATCCTGCACCAATCACGCAAATCTTCATTTAAATTTCATTGGAAACCAAAATACTTTTAAAGGGAGAGTTCACCCAAAAATGAAAATTCTGTCATCATTTATTCACCCTCATGTTGTTCCAAACCTGTATGATTTTTTTCCCCTCTTCTGAACACAAAAGATAATATTTTGAAATATATGTTTAACCAAATAGTTAATGGGCCCATTGACTTCATAGTATGGAAAAAATAAATAAATAAAAAATGCTAAGGAAGTACATGGGGACCAGAAACTGTTTTTTTGACATTCTTCAAAATATTTTCCTTTGTGTTCAGAAATGTATGCAGGTTTGGAACAATCTGAAGGTGAATAAATGGCAGAATATTTACTTTGGGTGAACTATCGCTTTAATCTCTTGTATTTTAAACAAGCTCTACTCCTAGCATACGATTTATAAGGCCTTGTCTGTTTTAAAATAGGTATTGGAATGGATTCAAAAGATTTGAGTCATTGTGATGAATCAAAATCCACACTACTACCAAAAACAATTTTATTACTACCCAAAACTCGTACTGTGTGATTCAGCATGCATCATGTTTATTATTATTACTCTTACATAAGCAAAAATGGGTGTTTGCATACTCATGCTCTCATTAATAAAATAATGTGACTGCGTTTTCACGACAATGCTTTGGTTTACACTGCATTAAAATATGTTTATTGTCGGGTTATTCAGTCACACAATGCATCTCTCAGCATGTATGGTAACACAGAACACGTGAAAATCACATGACTTGCACTATTACATTTCGGAATCTTTTTTGCACGTTCTTCTATCTGTCTCCAAAATGCGCGCGTTTGACTTCACCAACAAACACATTCAACGACGCAATAATTAAAATGCAATTTTTAGCTGTTATATAAAACCAAAGTGGGCGTGAGCAAAAAGACTAGCAGTTAGCCATATAGCTTAAAGGTCTAAACCAAAGCGCACTCCAGTTATATATCTTTATGTAACTATTAAATATGAATTCATTTATCGTATTTTTAATAACTCACTATAATAAACTTGAGCTGAAATGTCCATAAAGTTTGTTCACATGCACTAAACAGCAGCTAGGCCCCTTTACGCGAGCGAATAAACTAATGTAATGGGTAATAAAAAGTCAGTGTTTATTTTTTTGTGTGATTAAATAAGACATTCGCACAAGTATTGCGTTAAAATGACATGTCAAGCCACCAGCTATCACGCACACTCGGTCGGCGCATGTCAGGGCCAAAACATAACAGCGTCTGTGCAAAAGAGCTGCGTAGTTGCGCGCCACCATACATACATACATACCCCTCACAATAGCTCTAAAACTGCGTTTGTCTGTAACTACAAACCACTAAAATAAATGGCACTGACCTCCATCTGTTGATTCCCACATTGGCAGAGCCTGCAAACCACGGGTCCAAAATATAAACACAGCGTACAGTATCCGCGCCATTCAGAGCTTCCTGTAAAGCCGGATTATCATGAAGCCGCAGCCCTTTGCGAAACCAATGCACGGAATTCACTCCCATAGTTACACTTTATTCCATGATAAACGTGGTATGGTAGTCCAGAAGCGTAAAAATCCCAGATTTCAGCCGTTCAGGGTCCTCATTATGCCTCTCTGTGAAGTTTGAGATGAGGAGCAGTCACGGTAGACGCAATGGTTTTTCCGCCTCTCCCTGCGTCCATTGGGCAGCAGATGACACGTGTACGGATTACCGGAATGAGTGACGCGAGCTTCCGAGCGGCTATTGGTTCGCCCCCACGTTGAAGGTCCAGCCCCGTCACGTTTCTCTGGTGTGTTGTTCGCCATGTTCCTGGGAAATAATAGTCAAATTATGACATCAGCTCATGAGACTCGTAAAAACGCGCACTAAAGTGTTGTGAAGAAAGCAGATGGCAATAAAGAGAAATACATATAATGTACACACATATCCCAGTTGTGGGTAGCTGGTAAGTCTGTTTTATAAGCATAAGCTGTAGAAACGCACGTGTTTGCATTTTTTGGTGTTTCGCGCCCCCTCGTGGTAGTTCTCAAGATATTTTTGATGAAATCCGATGGCTCAGTGTGAGGCCTCTGTTGAAAGCAATGTTACTGCACTCCTTAAGATCCATAAAGGTACTAAAAACATATATTTAAAACAGTTCATGTGAGTTCATGGTTAAGATTATAAAGCGATGAGAATACTTTTCGTGCGCCAAAACAAAACAAACAAAAAAAAACAATATCTAGTGATCGGCAATTTCAAAACACTGCAGCTTCTGAGCTTTATGAATCTTTTGTTTTGTGTGATTCGGATCTCCTAACAAACGGATGGGAGTCACGTGACTTTGGCGCTCCGATTCACTGATTTGATTCGTAAAGCTCTGAAGCATTGTTTTGAAATCGGCACATATCTAGATACTGTTGAAAAGTCGTTATTTTTGTGTGTGTGTGTGTTTTGGAGCACCAAAAGTATTCTTGTCCCTTTATAATATTAATATTGAACCACTGTACTCACCTGAACTGATTTAAATATGTTTTTAGTACCTTTATGGATCTTGAGAGGTGCGCAGTAACATTGCTGTCAATAGAGGCCTCACTGAGCCATAGGATTTTATCAAAAATATCTTAATTTGTGTTCCGAAGATGAGTTTTAGGGGTGTGGAACGGCATGAGGGTGAGTAATTAATTACATTATTTTCATTTTTGGGTGAACTAACCCTTTTAAGGTGGCTGTAAGACACATTGAGTTGGGCTCACACATCAATGGCCCAGTGTTTTAACCCGTCTGACTGAGTTTCTGAAAATAATGTGACAAAAAAAAAAAAAAAAATGTATGAAAAAATTGGTGAAAAAATGGGTGAAAAAAATGTATTAACCCTAATTATACAGGTGCTGTTCATATAATTAGAATATCATCAAAAAGTTGATTTCACTAATTCCATTAAAAAAGTGAAACTTGTATATTATATTGATTCATTCCACACAGACTGATACATTTCAAATGTTTATTTCTTTTAATTTTGATGATTATAACTGACAACTAAGGAAAATCCCAAATTCAGTATCTCAGGAAATTAGAATATTACTTAAGACCAATACAAAGAAAGGATTTTTAGAAATCTTGGCCAACTGAAAAGTTTGAACATGAAAAGTATGAGCATGTGCAGCACTCAATACTTAGTTGGGGCTCATTTTGCCTGAATTACTGCAGCAATGCAGCGTGGCATGGAGTCGATCAGTCTGTGGCACTGCTCAGGTGTTATGAGAGCCCAGGTTGCTCTGATAGTGGCCTTCAGCTCTTCTGCATTGTTGGGTCTGGCATCTTCACAATACCCCATAGATTTTCTATGGGGTTAAGGTCAGGCGAGTTTGCTGGCCAATTAAGAACAGGGATACCATGGTCCTTAAACCAGGTACTGGTAGCTTTGGCACTGTGTGCAGGTGCCAAGTCCTGCTGGAAAATGTAATCTGCGTCTCCATAAAGTTGGTCAGCAGCAGGAAGCATGAAGTGCTCTAAAACTTCCTGGTATATGGCTGTGTTGACCTTGGACCTCAGAAAACACAGTGGACCAACACCAGTAGATGACATGGCACCCCAAACCATCACTGACTGTGGAAACTTTACACTGGATCTCAAGCAACGTGGATTGTGTGCCTCTCCTCTCTTCCTCCAGACTCTGGGACCCTGATTTCCAAAGGAAATGCAAAATTTACTTTCATCAGAGAACATAACTTTGGACCACTCAGCAGTAGTCCAGTCCTTTTTTTCTTTAGACGCTTCTAAACCTGTCTGAGTGGCTTGACACAAGGAATGCGACAGCTGAAACCCATGTCTTGCATACGTCTGTGCGTAGTGGTTCTTGAAGCACTGACTCCAGTTGCAGTCCACTCTTTGTGAATCTCCTCCACATTTTTGAATGGGTTTTGTTACACAATCCTCTCCAGGGTGTGGTTAACCCTATTGCTTGCACACTTTTTTCTACCACATCTTTTCCTTCCCTTCGCCTCTCTATTAATGTGCTTGGATTGTGTAGCATACAGAACTAGACTGAGAGACCATTTAAAGGCCTTTGCAGGCGTTTTGAGTTAATTAGCTGATTAGAGTGTGGCACCAGGTGTCTTCAATATTGAACCTTTTCACAATATTCTAATGTGAAATAAATTATGATATTTTGATGATATTCTAATTATATGACCAGCACCTGTAGTACGCAATATGATATTAATGTGGAAAAAAATATTTGTGTTGTTTTTTCTCTAAAATATTTGATGATATATAATGTAAAGTTCTTGAAAATACTTCTTTACTTGCCACAGTTGCCAGTGAAGGTGACTCGTATTTTTTGTGAGTGATTAAATGGTTACAAACAAGTGAAAAAAGCAATTTCATTGGAGAAAATATGGAGTCATGTGACATGCGCACATGTGCTGAAACAGGACACAAAATGGACCCCTTTTGGTTATGTTTTGGTTGTTTTTGCACTTTTATTGATTAGCATTTGAGTTATTCTGTCCTGAGATACGTTTGATCAATTAATTGGTGACTTATTTTATTAAAAACAAACTAAAATAGAGCATGTTGCCTGGAGGCAACACTGAACCATGCATATTAATAGTGTAACAATGTAATATATACTGTAATATAATACATTATTATTATTACTAATAATCATTATAATATTGAGAGAGTTTTGATAAGGTGATCATCTGTAACCTTGAGCACAGTACAGTAATTAATATATTAATTTATAACTTATATCGTAATGTTTAGCAAACACTCTAAAAAATGCAGGGTTAAAAACAACCCAAGTTGGGTTGAAAATGGACAAACTCAGTGACTGGGTTGTTTTACATTACAATTTGGCTGGCTTAAAATGAAACCAAAAGAGTTTAAAATAAAAATCTGACACATAATTACTAGAGGCAACAATAATAATCAAAAGGTGAACATTTATCAATAAGCAATTTAATAAATGTTTACTGTTTTTTTATTATTCATTAAACTTATTAATAAATGTTCATTTCCAACATACTTTGGGTTCATTTTAAGCAAGCAATACAGTCATTTTTAAACAATAGTTGAGTTAAATAAAACTACCCAGCAGGTTGGGTCAAACATTTAACCAAATTGCTGGGTTTGTCCATTTTCAACCCAACTTGGGTTGTTTTCATTGTATAAGTGAATAATATAAATGTACATCAATAGTGTAAAAAATATAAAAATATTTCAGAAAATTACATTGTATTAAACATTGTATTGTATTACACTGTATTCTAATATGATACATTATTATTGTTATTATAGTTGTAAATAATCATAATAATATTGTACAGTAATTCATATTTATATATAACTTATATTAAAATTTTTAGACCCCAAATAATGTAATTTAGTATCAATATTACAATATAATTTGTATATTATGAATATATAATATAATAAATAATATAATAACCATTGTCATCATATGATTTATTATAAATAGTATATTACAGTTAATTTATTTCTTTATAATAATAATAATAATAATAATAATATTAGGGATTTAGGAAGTTTGTGAATTTGTTAATTTTATATGAAAACTTTATATTAGATGGAAGGCAAATGTAATAGAGTAAATGAAAATGTTACTTCCTGTCCCTACTTGCTGTGTATCTGTATGTGCTTATGGGCTTTTTATTTGCTTTTCTAATCGACAGGATACAGTGTGTTTGCTTAGTGCTACTTTGTTCAGTGCCAATGTACGGCTGTAAATTTCTTATAATAATAATAATAATAATAATAATAATAGCTATTATGTTTTTATCATTTTAATGTAGCATATATTTATAATCTAACATTCTGAATGTTTTTAGACATATTGTGGCCCCATTGGAAGTTTACCGAGGCCCCCTAGTGGCCACCAGTTGAGAACAACCATCCTACAGTGTAAAAAAAAAAAAAGAAAAGAAAATGTCTCTGCTAATGAAATATGCCTTCACCTAAATTGGTAATTAATTATCAAAAAAAAGAAAAAAAAGAAAAGGTATTTCCTAGTTTTTAATGTCTTTGACTATATGGATATAAAAATATTTATATAATCATTTTATTATGTTAAAATAACTTTTTATAATATTATAGTAGATGTTATTAGTTTATAATATGTAGTATAATATAAATAAAAAATGTATAGAAATATTATTTTAAAATCATAATAGAAATGTTTCAATAAAAAGATAAATTCTTAATAACGTAAAGGTTCTAAATATATAAAATAACGCACTGGCCTTTAGAGGGCGCTTTAAGCTCACATTTTAAACTAACCTCCCACTCTATTTTTCTATTACTCTACCATCCAATGCCACTATGGATTTCTTGAGTTAAAATATCATGGTTTAAAATTCTGAAAAAGATTCTTTCTTTTGTCAACCAGAGTTAAAATGTTTGTATTTGATGTGTTATGCTTTAAAATGCCTCGCAACTGCTTGAAAACTGGGCAGATTGCATAAAACAGAGGCTCACTCTTATTTGTTATATATTTTTCGAGACGGCTAATCCAATTTCAGATGTGCCATGTGTTTTGATCAATAATGGTAAGTCTAGATTGAACTTGGGGACATTCCAGACGTTTGTTATGAATGGCCTGATAAAATTCTGGGTGTTAAAGGCTCCAAATTCAATCACTGACAAAGCGGAGGCAAAGCCGCTGACAAGCAGGAACCTGCTCTGCAATAAGCTTTCAAAACTCCTGGTGTATGTAGTGATATCAGAGAAATATTTCTTAGAATAATCCTTTTTTATTACTAAAAATCAGCCAAGGACAAATAAAACGGAATGCTTTTAAAAACTGCATCAATGAAGCTGACCCTTAAGCTGTCCCTTGCTACCAGTAGAAGAAGTATTAATATAAAGTACATCCTTGTAAAATTCAAACATTGTAAAAAACATAGTATTTGATGGACTTTGCCTTCAGGAAAAGTATTCAAAATCTTTTTAAGTCTCTCACAGACATTGTAACATTATAAATGATTAATAAGTTCCTGATTTTTCAATGACCTCCTCATTTCTTTTAGTAATGCTGTATCTAAAATAGACTTCATTAGAAATAGTTTCCTGCTGCGGAAGTCTCTTAATCTGCCATTTCATAGGATTAAGACATTAAGTGTATTTTTTTATATTATTATTATACCAGATATTACAGTAGCTGTGAGGTATTTGATGGCTGTACATTATCTTTTTACCAGCTGTACAGGATTTCAAATATTTAATCTCCAAATTTAGGCATAAATGGTTTTATCAGATATCTGGAGGAATTAAAGTTTATATAAATATATCTATTTTGACTAAGTAGCAAGGGTCACTATTTTAAATCTCTGAATGTTGCTTGATTTCAAAGATAGATTTGATACGTACATTATCAGTGAATGGTATTTATTTCAAACCAAATAAGTCCCCAAGGTCCTTTTATAGTGGTTTAAGAGGGTTTTTATGTAAAGTGTTGTTCTTGAAATGAAAACCGATAAGTTTTAGGTCTAAGGCTTGTTGTTCTGAGAGAACAGGTGGTGCTGATCCATGCTGTATTAGGTTTAATTCATGTCTTGCCAGGCACGAGTGTCCATGCCAGTTAACGCACGGGTGATTTATTGGATGTCTAACAGAGCTGGCATGGTGCAAGAAGACAGCAAAGCAGTCTTGTCTTGCTTAATTTACCTTTTAAAAGACAATAAATAAATAAATAAATAAATATATAAACTAAAAATACAAAATATTATACTAAATAAAAAAATATTATCGAACTAAAATATAGCCTAGTACATTCATTTAATTGAAATTCGGTCAAAAAAATTTTGACCACCATGCGAGGATATAAATACATGTTCTATATTTTAGTTCAATAATATATTTTATTCAGGATTTTATATTTTTAGGGGATTTTATGGTACTAAATTATATCTATGCAGTAGTTATAATCCATTTATTCACTTTTTAAACATTGACCTGAAAATGAAATTGAGTGAAAATTTGGTGAACTTAAAAAAAAAAAAAAAAAAACGATAGAAGTTTGTTTATTGTTATGAAAACTGCACAAAAATACTTCTTTCAATTTTTATATGAAACATATATTTTCCAAAACATGTTTTACTCTAAAACTGTGAGAAGGTCAGAGCAATAAATCTGAACAAGTTGTGCTCTAAATTTGAGGTTGATATCTCAAAAAATGAGCTTTCGGTAAGATTTTGTTTGGCCGCAATACCAAACGTTTCCACTATATGAAATTCGTTTTCCATTCATTTCCAATGCGGTCAGTTTTGACCCAGGAGGAATTGGATTCTTTTTTTTCAAGACAATTTAACCTTATCGAATATACATTATTTTATATTGTGTGTTCACATAGCAAGTGCCAAAACCTTTACCAAGTTTCATACCATTCCGATGAAGTAAAAATTCTAAAAAAAACCAAAATGTATGTATATATATATATATATATATATATATATATATATATATATATATATATATATATATATATATATATATAATATATATGGTTGTTAAAGGTACAATTTGTGATATTTTTTTCCGCTAGAGGTCACTAGAAGCCTATTCAAAACAAAGGCGTAGTTTGATGACGTAAAGTTTTAGAGCGGAAACTTGGGACATGTGGTCTCCATCTCAACAGATGGTGCAAAAGAATAGGGATTGGAGTCTGGAAGAACTCATGTTCGTGGATGCGATTAGTAACGTTACTGTAGTATGAAGCAGAGCAGGAGCGAGTGTTCAACACACGCCTCACGAGCAGCGGGACTTTTATTATGACACAGTCGCCGGCGTCGCTTCCGCTTTTCCGGTCATGAGTTTACGGGAGCTGTCCTTGTCGACAGAACCAGCGGCAGATGGTAAACAGTAATTATGTTCCATAAATAAGTAACGCAATCCATTTTCTCATGATTTACAAGTAGTTGAAAACATTAGAGATATTGTTAGTAATCAGCTGGACAAAATATATAACACTAGCCTAGTGGTTTTTGGATATTTTACTGCAAAAATTTTACATATTGTACCTTTAAGGTGCTAGGGTGTTTAAAGTGGTTGGTAAATTTTTATTTTTCATTTTAATAATTTAGAAAAACTACATTGAAATGAATTTTATTTTCACTGTTATTTCAATTTAAAAACATTTCTTATATATAAACATAATTCCATCACACACACACACACACATATAGAGGTCTCTTCAATGTAAGTCTGAAGATGTTTTCATCCGTTTTCTCATCCACCAAGTGTAAAAATCGAATGCGATAGCACATTTCCTCAACAAGCTGCATGATTTTAGGTATTGAGGAAAATGTATGCACTGAAGTTTAATGCTTAGTGTTAGGGATTTGTTCAAATCCCCCAAGTATGAGCAAAAGTAATAGCGAAGCTTTGCTTATAGCAAGCACCACTAATGACCAGCAACAAGATCTTTGCTCAGTGGTACAGAAACTATTTAATGCAGTTAATAACTGAAAAACTAGGATATCCATTTATCACGCTGTACAAAAATATGTCAATAGCAGGTGCAGGTGCAGTCTGCTTTTAATCTTTTTGAGGTTTTTCCAGGGCCGAAACACATCAGGTTGTACTGTTCTCCTGAAAATCGCTCTCCGAAGTAATCTTTCAAAAGCAACCTTTGTGTAAGGCGCCGGGAGGGGGGCAAATGTCACGTCCACAAGATTGATGTTGCACAAAGTGTTTGAAGGCTGTGGCCATCTGTGAACATGGATTCATAACTGTGGCTGTGCTGCATCTCTTTCCGTTGGCCCGACTGTTAGTCAGACATCTGAGGATGGAGGTGATGCTGAATGATATCTGGCGACTGTGCGGCGAGAGCTCTGTAATTATGACTTCATCAGTAGCAGATGATGAGCAGAGTGCATTTATGAGCTTAAGAATGCTTTCGGATGACTCATGCTCCATCTACCTCGGAACAAGAACGCTTGTTGAGAAATGTCATCAGGCATGAACTGAAATTAACACGCCAGAGACGACGAGTTGGATGGCCTTCTACTAGGATTCTGATGTTTAGATAATTTGCCTCTACAATCTGTAAGGACAGGCCTTGTTCTTGTGTCAGAATTATTATTGTCACAAAGAACAAACCGTCTCAAACTCCATCATGAAAATGAAAACACAAAGAAGGAATCAATAATATGATATGAGCAATGCCTTAGGGTAGGACTTAGAGGGTGGGCTTGAGTTTATGTTTGGGCCCTACACATATGCTACACTATGGAGTAACACGAAATACACAAAAATTAGGTTCCTAGAAGAATTAATATGCAACATGCCTACACTGTAAAGCCTGATAAGTTCAGATTTAATACTTAAAAACTTTTGCGGACACCGATTACCTCAAGTAAACCAACTCAATTTTTTAAAGTTAACTAACTCAAAGATTATGTTAGCAGAACTTAAAAAATGAATTTGGTACTACACAAATTTGTTAAAAGGAATAGTTCACCCAAAAATGAAAATTATCCCATGATTTAATCACCCTCAAGCCATCCGAGGTGTATATGACTATCTTGGGCCAGTTGTTCAAAAGTAATCTGATCGGATTACGGCCATTGGATTGGATCAAATCTTGAAAATGGGTTGTTCAAAAGGAAAAACTGATTCTGAAATCAGATTAGATCACGGAATCATCACGGAATCCAATCCTAGTTTTAATCTGGATCAAACCTTCAGTTTGTGTTCTTCAAAACTTGTCAGTAGGATTTGGATAACTTTGATCCAAAAAACAGGATTATCCTGATCCCAGTAGGGGGTAGGATTTCAAGGTGGATTCCAGGAGGAAAATATTTTAAAACTGGTCAAAAAATACAACATTTATATCATGTAATATACATACAATTTTTTTTATTTTGCTCTTGATTAGTTTAAGTAGATATTAACCTACATATTTAGCCTTTCGGTAACCTACTGTAAAGTAAAAAAGATTTTGGTGCCATAAAACAATCCCCAAACAGCTGTAAATATCCAACAAAAATATTATATTTAATTCAAAACCCATATTCTCTCTATCATCATGTCCCTTTAGGGGCTCCGTAGAGCACTGGTAATCCAGATTTGGTAATCTGGAAAAGTGTGTATCTGGATCATGGTGATCCAATCCAATTTTTCTTTGAAAAACCAGCCCAAAAGTAAGATGGATTACCTGATCCTGGATAGCAAAACATGGGATTTCCAAGTCCTGATCATTCTGATCCAGATTAAACTTTTTGAACAACTGGCCCTCTTGTTTAAAAATATCCTTGCTCTTCCAAGCTTTATATTGGTAGTGAAGAGGGGGCCAGATTTTAAAGCCTCCAAAAATTCCTTTATAAAATATAATCCATGACAACAACCCCTCCAGGGGGTTAATAAAGGCCTTCTGAAGAGAAGCGATGTGTATATCCATATTTAAAACTTTATCAATTCAAATAACTAGCTTCTGGCGCAAGCCGACTTGCACCAAATGAGTAATCCTCTGACGTGATGTATGACGCAGTATCATAAGCTTAGACGCCTCTCGTGGTTCAAACAAATAGGGCTGGGCAACTAACTCAAGCTCCTCTTCTCTTATATATCAAAATCCTCCGACATTTCTCTTTAAAAATGATCGTTTTACACTAATTCATGACTGGATGGTCAATATGTCTTCCGCTGCAAATTGTTGCGTACAGCCGTCTGCCGGAAGCTAGTTATTATAGTTAATAAAATTTTAAATATGGATATTTTTTCTTACAAAAACCCATCACTTCGCTTCAGAAGGCCTTTATTAACCCCCTGGAGCCGTATGAATTACTTTTACTTCTTATTTTAATTTAATTTTATTTTTTTGGCTTCAAAATGTGGCCCCCTTTCACAACCATTATATTTTTAAATATATCTCGTTTGTCTGTGTTCGCGTGAAAGATGATAGTCATATACACCTTGCCTTGAGGGTGAGTAAATCATGGGATAATTCTCATTTTTGGGTGAACTATCCCTTTAATTGCAATTTAACTGAAAAACTGAATAAACAAACTCATAATCTTTATAATCCATCTCTATATGCATGCATGATTTGTTAATCAACTTGCAGTATATATAGACTTGAAGTTGTACAGCCCATTCTTGACCTAACCACAGGCACAACTCTTCACCACAATGGTAACTATACAAAAGTCTTGTAAATGTATTGTAGGAACCTTTAAAGTAGCATAATAGGGGCACTTTAAGGTTGTTTTTCTTCTCAGTCTGAGTCTAAAATGCTGCTATCATCTGCATCTCTCTCAGAAAGGATCTTTTTCCCTGTCAGAATGGATGAGAATGTATAGCTAGTATGAATGACCCTCTGCACCTGCACGCTTCCCCCTGAGACATCTGGAGGAGCAGGATGTTGACAGTAACTAAAGACTAATAGAGAGTCTAGAAGTGCCTTACAGTATACATGCCATCGGCAAACTTGGTTTCATAACGTTCAGCTTCTGCTGCAACGTGTTACTCAAGCTATCAACTGTACTTTGCTGATTTGGCTAGCGGGAGGGAGGAAGTTTTCAAGGAGACGAGTTTCTAACCTGTATCCTTTAATTAGGGGCGGCTGCGGCGTGGATTCAAATCTGCTGCGTGCCACAGAAAAGATAAAGGAACGAGGTCTTGACTGTTGAAAAATGCACTGTTTGCAAAATTGGCGCCTTTAGGTCAGAGAAGTCCGTTCCTTAGTTCTTGACAGTAATGAGAGGCTGCGCTCATTAAAAATCACGGAGGCGCCACCGAACACCTCAACTGGCTTGTTCGTGAGTAGAGTACCTTAGTTTTAACTCCCCTTACCTTATGTAATGCTAAAACTGAGCTAGCATCCATAAGAGAACTTGTGGAAGCTATAAAGTTCGCACATGAATCAATCTACTGTTTTTAAATGAGTATACGCCACCCAAACAAGATTTATTGTCCTTGGTGTTGCAGTAAACAGCTCTGAGAGAAACTGTGCACCTTTGTTTGAGTATGTGAACGTAATTGCTTTTAAAAGGGAAAATGAATCCCGCTACACAACAGCTAAAGTCATTAAAGCATTAGAAGGCTTTATTATTGAAGCTGCTAACGGTTATGAATAGCTTCTCTTTGGGCTGCTTGAGTTTGCAGATCATTCATAGTGATTAGCCTCCAGACAAGGCGATTTGACGTGAGAGTTTGAATAGAATTAATGGAGAACATGTCTGAAGTAAAAAGCTTTTTAATCAACAAGCTGCTCTTTCTTTCCTTCACTAAATGGGCACTAGAGATGATCATTGTACACCAGACATATTGTTGGGGTCCATCTATTCTGAGTAATCAGGAAAGAAAGGCAAACAGAAATGTCCCTCGTCGAGTTTGGATGTCTACTAACATTTAAGGCCGCTTTTGTGGGAAACGAGGGATATTCGTTTCTGTCTCGTATGGCCATACGCTGTCTCACAGTGAGAGTCATTGTCCTAATCATCGTATCGGGTGACAACACAATGTAATAAAGTTGGCTTGAAAGGAGATGGGGTTTCTTTTGCACAATCTCTCCATTTGTTCGGCTTAATCTTGAGCCCTTGGAGGAAAAAACCCAACAGATCGGTGAAGTCAGGCTTGGGTCATCTTGGTTTCTTCTGATTAGTCAGTTTTAGGTGAACGTGGAAGAACATTCCCTCCCATTTCTGCTGGTGTTTGGCACACATGAAGCTATCGGCTAACGCTGAGCACAATGTTTGGCAACTGTGGATTGGGTCTGGTGGGGTTTGCTGACATCACTTTGTGGCTTTTGTGGTTATGTTACTCTTGTGTACCAAAAAAACAGACTTAACGTCTACTTAAAGTGCATTTCATTATAAGCAATAGACAATGAGTAAGCAATTTTATAGAAGCAATCTAGAGAATTGACATAAAATGGCAAAATATAACTTGTTGGCATGAGCTTTAAGGCGAATTTACATGAATACATATTCCTTGATATTTTCCATTAAGGAATAGACTGTGAGTAAGCGATTTTTAGGGAAAGCAATTTAGTTGAAATGTAAAATAACCCTTTTCAGCATTATTTTTGCAGGCCATTTAAATGATAACTGATTTCTTTGTTTTTTAAAGGGGTCCTTGATTATGATTTCACTTTTTTTAACTTTAGTTAATGTGTAATGTTGGTGTTTGAGCATAAGTTACGATGCTCAAAGTTCAATGCAAAGTAAGATATTTTACGGAAATTTGCTTTTTAAAGGCTACAACAAATGGTTGGTAGGGACTACAAGAAGCAACAAAGGAGGTGAGGTCATGTTGGGTTGCTTTAGGGAAGAGGAAGAGTTGTAGTAGAGTGTTGTTACCATGCCGTCATTTTACGCCGGAGTGCTTCACAAACGAGGGTCAATTCAATGCTGGATTAACATGATGGCACATGCTAGTCGATGAGGTGAATCAACTCCACAGCAACATAAATTTATCATAAATTTATCCACTAACCATTCAGAAACGGCCAGATGCATTCTAAGGGGCCGTTCACACAGAACGCGTCTTTGTGTCTAAAACGTGAGTTGCAGCACTCAGGAATGGTTTTTAAAAAAGCGCAATGTACAACATGAGGGTCTTGGGACGCACTTTTGAGGCGTGATGCAATAACGACAATAACGGAAATAATGTAGGCAAACAGCAGAATTGATAGAAACGAGTTTTGACATGAAAAAAAAAAAAGATAATAATGAGCGCCTCCTCCACCATGTTGCCGTCAAATAAAACAGTTGTCATGCCAGCTTGCTACTGTAAACAGAAGCTCGCAACACTTGCCCCGCCTCCGGGTTTTTCTGATTGGTCCACTGTTTTGGAACTGACATTGATGAGCGGCGCTGCGTGTAAAAGTTGAAATTCTTTTAACTTGACACAGCGTCTTAAAAACGCGGCGCTCTTGCGAGGCGCTGCAAAAGACATGAGATTAACGGTCATGCACGTCCATCAAGTGTGTGTTTACATAGAAAAACAATGGGAAAGTTGCGCATTGGAATAGAAAAAAAAACGCCTTCTGTGTGAACGGCCCCTAAAAGTTGTAACTTCTTCCTGAGTCTCTCTATCAGTGTCCGTCTCCGGTTTGAACAATGTAAGGCTGAACACTGTTACTGACAATCCTCATTTTGGCTGCGTGAGATTCTCCAGCTTTGTTGTTGTTGAGCAACCGAAGCGTGAGCTGTTAAAGCTCCGCCCTCTTCTGGAAAGGAGGCCGGGAGCAGCAGATCATTTGCATTTAACGGGACACACACAAAAACGGCGTGTTTTTGCTCACACCCAAAAAGGGGCAAAATTGACAAGTTATAATAAATGATCTGTGGGCTATTTTGAGCTGAAACTTCACAGATACATTCTGGGGACACCAGAGACTTATATTATATGTTGTAAAAAGGCCATTTAACCATTTTAGGAAAGAAAATTTCATTTTTAATGTAATTTAAAAAAAAAAGACATGAGATTAACGGTCATGCACGTCCATCAAGCGCGTGTTTACATAGAAAAACAATGGGAAAGTAGCGCATTGGAATAGAAAAAAAAACGTGTTCTGTGTGAACGGCCCCTAAAAGTTGTAACTTCTTCCTGAGTCTCTCTATCAGTGTCCGTCTCCGGTTTGAACAATGTAAGGCTGAACACTGTTACTGACAATCCTCATTTTGGCTGCGTGAGATTCTCCAGCTTTGTTGTTGTTGAGCAACCGAAGCGTGAGCTGTTAAAGCTCCGCCCTCTTCTGGAAAGGGGGCCGGGAGCAGCAGCTCATTTGCATTTAACGGGACACACACAAAAAAAGCGTGTTTTTGCTCACACCCAAACAGGGGCAAATTTGACAAGCTATAATAAATTATCTGTGGGGTATTTTGAGCTGAAACTTCACAGACACATTCTGGGGACACCAGAGACTGATATTATATCTTGTAAAAAGGCCATTTAACCATTTTAGGGAAGAAAATTTTTAATGTAATTTAAAAAAAAAAATCTGATTAAAAAGGGATATTTCAACTAAAAATGAAAAAAAAAAAAGTCCTTTTAATTTTCTGTAGAACATAAAAGAAGAAATTTTGAAAAAATGTTTGTCCATACAATGGAAGTCAATAGTGTCCAGTGTTGTTTGAGACCCCATTGATTTTTTTTGTATGCAAAAACTGTTGAAAATATAGTCAAAATATTTAGCAGAAGAAAGAAAGTCATACAGGTTATAAACACAATCAGGGTGATTAAGTTTGGGTGACATATCACTTTAATGAGAAAAAATGTTAATCAACCTCACTTGGCACAAGTTTTCGGCACAAGAGTACAACGTCCCAGAGGCCGAATGGGTTTGTTTCACCTTTTAAAGGTGAGAAGTGAAACTTGAGGCCCCTATTGGCTCCTCAGGAAGTCTGCCTTTGTAGGTGAGTGAATGGTGTCTATTGGCATCAGTGTGTGTGTGTAGCAGATGCTGGAACTGGTGGACAGAGGTGGCGGCGGCAGCTGTCTGATGTCCGTAATGGGGCCCGTGGGATATCTTTATGAAAACACACAGCCTCTTATTACGATCATCATTACAAAACATGAGCTCATTCAACTGGACCAAAGCATTCTGAATACAAATACTGGGTCTTCAGCCTCTCTCGTTCAGTACCATCTAAAATCAATAAGTGTGTGTGCAGGCATGTGTGTTGTTTGCATTACTGTCTAAATAAACAGATTTACCTTCAGGGCTCAGCAATAAGGATTTTTTACTGCTGGCCTGTCGGACCTTTAGTTCTGATTTTAATTGCCCTGCCAACATGTTCACTGTCAAAAGAATTTTTACTTTCAGCAATGCAGCCATGCATAATTTTTAAGATTTGGTGCAAAGTTTCCTTAGCCCAGTTAAAAAAAAAAAAAAAAACCCAGAAAAGCAGTTAAAAGCCGATGAATTAATGGATTTATCCTGCTTTCCACACACACAGACCAGAGTTTCATTTAGTTTCCAGTCCATTAGCTCTCCATTTCATTTAGGGCCTTATCTAATGAATGTTGACATTGTATCCACTCTCAATCCGAAGCATTTCACTGTCAGTCCGCCGCGCCTGGAGTCAGGTTCAACGCATCCCTCTTTGAAATTCAGTGCGTGGTGCTTACATCGATGCAATCACCCTCACACATGCCATTGGACACATGTTCACTTTGATATCTGTCCTTTTGCGCGGAGCAGATTTGCACAGGCCTCAACATCACAACAAACAGCAATTAGATGTCCCTGGTGTCCCAAACAGAACATTATAAAACTGTTTAATATGTATAAGGATCTGTTTGTTTTGTTCGCCACCTATCAAACAAACAAAGCATATCCACCCATAGAATATGTCATTGTAATGACCTGACAACATTCATTTTGAAGATGTGCTTCATCAAATCATGGGCGTAACTTGTCACTGGCTGCTCCTCGCAGCTGACTGCAGGCACTTCCCTCACTTGTGGGTCTGAATGTAAAGCTTACGCAAAAGCATTATCATAATTTTTTCTCCCATCTCATTTTTTTTTTCATCACCATGTCCCTTTAGGGGCTCTGTACATATTTTGCTTGCTTATGGCCTTAATCTAAATCCCACTGCTGAAATGTACAGAGCAATGACTGGAATGCCAGATATGTTGCTTCAGGAAAAACAAAGAATGCTAGTCTAAAGACATGTTAACATCATGTTAAGCAACATATCAACCAGCAGAGTCCATTTTTTTCTAATAATATTATTTGCCTCCAGAATCCTGAAGCTTCACTAAGCTATTATAAGAGTTCCACAATGAAGTCTTTTAATGTGAAGTATGAGACTGTGCTCTCACGATTTCACACTTAGTGAGAAACAGACAGTTATTAGGCTCTCCCGTGCAGAACTCAATCCTTTAATGATAGCTCTGGTGAAGCAAATGAGTCAAGGGCCATTTTAAAAGCTCTTAACCTCTAATTATGTTAGAGGTGAACAGATCCAAAATAGCACCGCTGTGGTCATCTGAATCTTGTGTATTTCTCTTTGATAAGACAGTGACATAGACAATTCCCAGAAGCCACATCAAACCCAAAGACAAATGATTACCACCTGCTTGGGCCCTTTGCTATTAGGAATGACACTGATGAGAGAGGCTGTTCTTTTCACTTTGAATACTGTCCTTCAACAAAAGGCTAGAAATTCAAATTTTGATTGACAAATCTTTTAATTATTGAAACCTGTTAGTCGTAAAGGGCTTTTATGTAGCACATTTCTAGATTTTATTTGATTCAAGCTCTCCATTAGTTTCAAATTTCAAATTTTGTTTGATTCACTCAATTTATTTGGGTATATAAATGGTTATAATAATCTGTGTAAATGAAAGAAACTCTCAGGTATTGCTGTATATAATGGAGGAACTACAGTAATTTGGAGCAGTTTTGTGAATGGGTCATTGACAAATAAGGTTTCTAGAAGTTTTATTAAATGTTAATAATGAGATTATGTGGGTTTTTATAATCATTTAACACTGCTTTTGTCATTTTGTACAAGATGGACAACACTTTTTTTTTTTTTTTAACCAAAATTTTGGTTTTACCGAATGACAGTTTTGGTTATTCCAAATGACGATATTTTCAAACAATGCTAACAGGTTGATATCTAGCTAGCTAGTTAGCTTGCTATCTAGCTAACAAAAGGACAATCAAACATTTTATATTTAGTACAAGTTTTTAAAATATAAAATTTTCCATGTTTTATAGCGGTTGAACCAAATGACTTGATGTTTCGGGACATGCGTATGCGCAAGTGAAAACATGAATTTTTCAAATAGTTAAGAGAGAGTTAGTTACTTTGCTTCATGACCATGTGGTTCTTTGTAGGTGTCTGAATGATGTCATATCCTGTCATATGATATTGACTGCATGACTTGATCCAAAATGGTCCCTTTATTTTGGTTACTCCAAATGACATCAATGAAATTCATTTTTCTGGAGATTCTTTCTCATAACAAAGCAACGACTTCTACACATAATTTTAATACCATTTTGCACTATGTTGATATATGATGTTATAAAATCATGCCAGAATAAAAAATCTATACATTTATTACATTTTAAGATATTTTAATCACAAATAAATTGGCTGTTTTTGCCTTTGGACAGTTCATATTCTAATGACCTTTTGACACTTCAGAATCTTTAAAATACCTTTATATGTAGCAAAACATAATTAAAACCTTTTGGATTCAATAAAAGAGATCTAGTTGTACTACCTTACATACTTTGGATGTCATATCTTTGTTTTTTATTAATATTAAGGCCTTTGGACAAAAAAATGACCCGTCACACCATTGACCCGAATGTTAAACAATTAACAACAGTTTTGAAATTATTTTTTAAAATATGCAACAAATTAAAGATGTAAAAATGAACAATTCTAGTATTCAAACAGATTATTACTATATGAATTATATATATTTATATGTTTATCATGTAACCTAATATTTATTCTGTTTGCCATGTGTGTGCTGTGACAATAGAACCATAAAATATGCCAACAATGCAACATAAATTCACAAAAGCATTCAATTTTATTCATGCGCTGTAATCCAAATATTTGAGAGGAACAGAATTTATTCTGCGATCTTCATCTTCATTCTCAGCAGCGGCCGCAAACGTTAAATCCTACACCGCCCCAGGAAGCTTTATGGGTTAGTAGATTAACGTCGGTGGAAAATCCACCTACGTTAATCTACTAACTCCCCTGACTGCTTTGTTGGACAAAATGGTGAATGTGGAGTTTTGATTAGTTATATCGCCTGTCAATCAAACTCCCTGCGAAGGGTCAATTGGGCTACTTACTCTGTTGCCGTGGGTTGTTTTTTTTTTCCTCTACAAAATGTTTATGTTTAGGTTTGGGGTATTGTTAAGGGATCTAAAATGTATCTATAAAATTGTAAAAGGGCAATTATACAAATATCTATAAAAGCTTTGTAAATATTCTATGTTTCTTTAGGTGCAAATATGTAAAAATGTTTACGTTTAAATGTTGTCTCAGTACATCATTTTTGTATGTTTCAGCATCTTATAAATGTACAAAAATGTATGTTTTGCATTTGTAAATGTTACGTATCAATATCAGTGCTTCCCACACATAGAGTTTACTTGGGCGGGCCGCCTACGTATAATAACGGCCGCCCAAGTATATGGAGACACATTATTTTTATCATCTTATACTTTTATATCCGCCTAATATAATAAAACCATCCGCGATCAATTAAGTAGTCGTTTCGTACCTGCTCGTTATGTGTGCGTCAGAACTGTTTATTTCCGCTAATATTCCGACAGGCGCTGCATTTTGCAAAGTCACAAGGGGGCGCTGTTGCGCGTTCTACAAGCTCACGCAACAGCGCTTCAGACTTCTTCAAAGTGATTCTCAATCAATGAAAAGCGCAGATTTATGCCAAGCGATTGCTAATGAACTCAAGTTGATGAATTATTACAAAGTCTACTTCATGGCCTTTATATAAAATGTTTTAGACGATTGTAAGAATCTGAAGGATCAGCCTGCAATAGTGCAGACCATAAGAGTATCTGTGTATTTCGGGCTTGTTTATAATTAAAGTCACACGCTAAGTTTTTTCTTTTTCTTTTGGGCATTATTGGTATTTTGGTTACACAATAAATTGTATTTAATTTGATTTCCATTTAATTCATAGTAAATTATTGTAATCTCCCCCACAGGAAAACAAGACTAAGAACATTATTTGACACATATATTATTCATTATATAAATTGTACTAGTAAAATCTGTGTCCCATTCGCTGAGAGAGACACTATATGACAGCAAGGAGAACATAGGAAAATGTGAACCATTTAAATGCATAATTTACAATGCATTGATGCATAATATTAGCATGTAATTAAATGTAATATGCTATGTAATTAAAATTAATTTCAATAAATAAAATTACTGTTAAAAATCACACATTATTTGTTGTTTGTCACATGTAGTAGACCATTTTTGTGCCGTGGGTAATAGGAGGATTTTTCACCCGGCTACCACCGCAAGTATATTTCAAACCTGTGGAAAGCATTGAATACGTATTAGAGATACGGCTGCTCGATCAGAAGCCTGCTAACACCTGCCTTCAAAGCCCTGATTTAATATATCACAGTGAAACGTTGTTCAACATCCTTCTAAAGTTTATGACAGCTTCAAATACAGGTTCATACCACAGAGAGAAAAAAAGGCCTCCAAACAAAGCCAAGTATACAGCGTCGAAGTCGCTAAAAAAGTATGATAGCATAAAATATCAATATCACACAATGAACCTACAAGATATGAAAATCTGATACTGAATATTAAACGTCCTTTCGGAGCAATGTGAAGTGACTAATCTGAATGGGCAGGAAGGAAATTGGTTTATATTCAAATATGCTTGAGTGAAAGGAGATTAGAATACAATACATATTCAAATGCTAATGTGGCACATTTGTCTGTGAGGCAGTGGTCCATACTATTTGACTCTCCCCTCAACATAACAAGTGCTAACTCAGGCAGGAGATTAGCAAGTGGAGTGTTTGTGAGAGTTCAGTATGTGTGCGTGTGAGCTGTTCTCATTTTTAATGTGTCGCAGACGCCCGCTTCAAGCGAGGGCCACGAATACAATTACACAGCGTTTGCATTCGCTGTATTATCAATGCTCAGCCAGAGAGAATGCTGGGTAATGGGACTAATTAAACCACAGCGGAGGTGTTTTGCGGCACAGTAATAAAGGTTTGTCCTTGCGAATGCTTTTTATTAGAAATGTACATTCATATGCAGATGCACAAAACAAAACTGTGTAGGCTAAATCAGAAGACGTATTACTATGGGGCTTGAAAGCCTGCTGTTCTTTACGCTCTTATTTGAATGACCTCACGGCTCCGTGGATATTGTGCCAAAAGGTTGTGCTGCTGCGTGAAAAAAAAGCCATTGTGTTGCTAAAATAGCTCAGTGTAATTTTTTTTGGCTTGGGTTGAGTGAAACAGCATCAAAGACAGACTAAAAAGGTGAAATAAAGACAGAGAGAAAGGAAGCATTTCACATTTGTTTTAGCATTATGTAAGTTACTGCTAATACAAGACAAGAAAATTCAGAATGTCAGTGAATACTGTTATGGGCTATCTGTAAGAACTTTCATGTATTCATTGCTTTTCTATTGCCGAATTGTGAACAGCTTGTAACTAAACTTAAAAAACGAGACCTTACCAGACTTCCTAGGTGGTCTATGATAGACTATGAAAGCCAGTAGATTGATTTTTATCTGAAGGACTCGGGACGTTTTCGCCGGGAAAATCAAAAGGATGTGACGGTTAGCGCGCTCCAGAGAGCCTCTCTTCTGTTCTATGACACATGAAACGAATGCTTATAAACTGTTAAAGATAATGCAGAAATAACTCTACTGTACTGTAAAGTGTCATGAAAAGAAAATGGATTAATAGCAAAGACTATAGAATAACAAGACGCGTCACTCGTATAGAGGAAATGCACGTGACGTCACCGTCGACCGTTATGACTGCGGTCACGTCCACTGAGTGGCAAAAGACTAAGCGGCAGCATTGGTTTTCAGCATGAATGCCGCGAAAAACACACAAAACACATCCAAAACGGAAAAGAGCTTTGTGATTGACTGTACAAATAGCTTTGACACAAAACCTGAGGTATATATTTAAAAACTGACCAAAGCTACAAAAAAAAAAAAAAAAAGAAGCAAATGGATCACTGCAATTCACAGAAACAGCTGGACTCCAGGCAGAGAAACATGGATTTGCAGTTATCATTTTGTGTCGAATTGTTGGATTTTGAGGTAAAATCATAACATAACAATATAATATATAGGGTAACAACTCATCAATCACATGCCATCTTATATTCTGCATAATTGGGTGTTTTTAAATAAACACTGACTATAGAGATCGCTAAGACATGTGACCAACTGGGTGGCAACGTCATCAGAACGCAAAGAATTATGGGTATGTTTGGCCAGTTTACATGGGCTGGCATTGCAGGCTAGTGTTTTGGCATGAAAATAATTAAAAATTAGCGTGATAAACAGAATATAATCCTACAAAATGTAGCGGGCTAAAGAAACATTGTCGGACCATACTGCCTAAAACTAAATCCTAATGCAAAGACGAGATATGACGAGCAAATAAAGGAAATCAAAGGACTCCTTAAGAGCAGCGCGACTGGTCAAGGGACGTCAAACTGTTGCCTAACTTCCAGCACCCATATATATCCTATATATATATATATGTATATATATATATACAGCATATATATATATATATGTATATATATATACATATATATATATATGTATATATATATATATCTATATATATTAGAGAGAGAGAGAGAGATTTTAAGCCCCCTCATAAACACTCCTCCTTTTGGAGTTGCGCTGAATCACCCGCTCTAGAATCTTTTCACGATTGTCTGAAAGCGGTGTCAAATAAATATCTGATATATCATTGGTTAAAAACGTAAACAAGCCGGCTGGCTACGTCATATCATCACGTTTTGTATATGTATTTCTGTTATTTCCAGAAGTCCAGAAATTTTATGATTTCAGGCACTGTGCACTTTGCAAGACTTTTTTGAATCAGACATCACAATGTCTTGAATAAATACAAATAATGTGAACACTTTTTGCCTCTTCTGTTACACATAGGTCAACATCAAATTGTCCGGCAATGAATTCTTTTTCAGAATCACTGTATCATGATACCATCTATAGGCTATAATGGACAAAATTGTATTACGAGTACATTGTAGTCGCAAGTACATCAGAGTCCTATGCAATTATTATTGCCTCACTAAATGCCGCAAAGTGTCCTCCTTTTTGGTGTTATGGAAATGGCCACCATATATTATATATAAATTTTACACACAAATATATATTTACACACAACTTCATGAGTGTAAGTGCACACACACACGAAGTTTTCAGTAACTTCAAGTCGCTGCAACAGGCCCAGGTTTACAGATGGATGGGTCCAGAACCTGGACATTGTAAAAGTGGGGCAGAAAACTGTCTTCCGTTCAAAGGTATGCTAATGTTTTTAGCACACACTCCTCGCTCTCTCTCATCTATCTGCGTGCAGTCAGAATTCAACAAACCAGCGTGTGTGTGTGTGTGTGTGTGTGTGTGTGAGAGAGAGAAAGAGAGGCGCGGGCGCGATCGAACAGTGGAAACAAAAACATACTCCGTCATTTTGTTCATACAGGACATCTTTCAAACTGCAAATTGTTTACTTATATTTGTGTACACACAATAAAACACAACATTGTGCTTTTGTCAAAATGTAAACTTGTCAAACTGTAACCTACAACTGTCACCCAACCAAAATCTCTCACACACACGCTGGTTTGTTGAATTCTGACTGCACGCAGATAGATGAGAGAGTGAGGAGTGTGGTGCTTGAAACATTAGCATACATTTGAACGGACGACAGTTTTCTGCGGCACTTACAATCTCCAGGTCCTGCATCCATCTGTAAAAAAAGACCTGTGTCTGCAGCAGCGACTTAGTTACTGTATAAAACAGCAGGTAGACGGCATCTTGAACACTGCGTTCTTCCCTCCATGCAAATAAGTCTGGCGCCGTGTGTATGTTTGTGCCGCGGATTCCCAAAATGCTTTGCGTTCACCACCGGGAATACGTCATGATGACGACACATTAGCAATCTCTATTGTTTTGAATGGGAGAAAGTGCAAGTCATCGAGTCACTACAGCGGCCGTTAGAAGCTTCGGTTTCTATAGAAACAGTCAGATGCACGCCTCCGAAATTAGGCACAAGAGACGCGCATTTAGGTCTGCGCATGCGCATCAGTTTGATCCAGTTAAAAAAAATACCGTTTTTTTGTCATGATTCGAGCGTTATGAGACAGTTGTTATCAGATTTCATCAGTGATTTCAAATATGAAATTAATTCGAAAGCTTGGCAAACAGCTTTGAAGAATTTGATGTTTCCCCATTCAAAGAGATAGGAGCTGCACTTGAATGCCCGAGAGGCGTTTCAAAGATGGCCGCCGAGTGAAATGACTTGTCTTAAAGGGACTTTGTTAATAGTCTACTTTATAATCAAACTATCGTAACAGTGTAGGCTAATTTAAATACCTGGTGCAGACATCCACATCGCTATGATCAGAGGCTTTCTCACCACTGTCATTTTTGTTTCATGTATTTTGTTATTGAGAGGAAAACGCGGCACATCTTGATGTCGCTCTCACCAGCATGCTCGGGATGCAGGCGTCGGGATGTTCGTTACAAGTATATTGCTGCAAAGATATTTCAAACTTCTTTTTACTGCTAAATGAAGAACGAAAAAGAACTTCGCCGTGAGTAGGCCTATAGGGGGCCCTCGTATCACATTCAGTCGCGTACGTTAGCTACGTATGCACGAGTGCGAGCATGAACAATAACAATGCGTCCTAACCAGACGCGATGCGATAAGATTCCAGCGACGAGCAATGTGCCTGTCCACACTAGACGCGACCCGACAATGAAAAGCGATAAAATCAATCAAAAACTACAGCCAATCAGAAAAGAGTGTGGGCGGGCTCCCTCAGCAAGAGCACAGCAGACACAATGAAATGGGCAAGTACATAGTAAAATTCATAAATATTACACCATTTAAACATTATTTAAAGTACATAAGGAGTGACTAAACCAATGTTTGGCATAGAATACACTTGTTTGTTCGCATTGAGATTATTTTTTTTTTTAGAAAATGACTGATTGTTTCACTAGATAACACCCTTATTCCACAGCTGGGATCGTGTAGAGCCCTTTGAAGCTGCGTTGAAACCGAAATGTGGACCTTTAACCCGTTGGTAACTGTTGAAGTCCACTATATGGAGAAAATCCTGGAATGTTTTCCTCAAAAACCTTAATTTCTTTTCGACTGACAAAAGAAAGACATAAACATCTTGGATGACATTGGGGTGAATAAATTATCAGGAAATTTTGATTCTGAAGTGAACTAATCCTTTTAACTCAAAATCACTGTTAATTTTACCTTTATTAATTTTTTCTGACAACTTGCTATTTATGTTGATGACTCATATATTTACTACCTAATATTGAATCACACATATATATATATATATATATATATATATATATATATATATATATATATATATATATTAGATGAACCATTAAAAATAAGATAACATAATTTTATTTTTTAATAATTTTATTCTATTTTACTGTTATTTATATATTATACATGGGTATATAAATGATTATAATGTGCATTTTGCTTAAATAAAAGAAATCCTGACTCAGGTATTGCTGAAAATTATGGAGGAACTAATTTTATATATTATGTAAATATTTAACAATGTTTTTAAAATTACTTTTAAAATTTGCAACTAATTTAAATTTTTTTTTAAAAATGAACAACAATCCTATTGTTAATAATATTATAATAATCCAATAATAATAATTAATAAATAATCATCATAATAAATCATTATAATTAATATACTATATTCATTTTGAATGTAATTTTACATGTATATGACTATCATGCAGTTAATAGGGAAGTATATATATATATATATATATATATATATATATATATATATATATATATATATATATACACACATTATTATACATTAAATGGTAAATATACATATTAGATGAAACTATATAATTATTTGACTACAAAAAATTGGACAGGATGACTAAGATGTGCATTTTAGAGTTAAGGAGGCTTTACAATTAATACAAATCAAAGATATGAAAGGTATGAAATGGCCTCAAATTGGTCTTTCATTTAAATTTTAGGGAGAGGGAAAATAGGGCAACAATGTGACAAAACCTATCCAGTCAGGTAGGAAATTACATTTCATGCCACTTTCCAAAAACAGACCTAAAAACACATACACATGGGAAAGATTCCCTAGTCGAAACTTGCTCTCAGCTGCATGTCGCTTGCTTTGTGAGCTCTCCATGGTGCTGAAATCTGACTGCAGTCAGGAGCTATACTGGGTTCGTAAATGAAACGCGAGTGCACCATGTGGATTTCAGTTTCAAATAAAACTTTATTTATTAATTTATTTTTGGTCTGATGGATGACTTAGAGTAAGATGACAACCATATGGGAACTTCATATTAATTGAACAGGTTTAGGGCATGAAAATCCTACAGTTGTAGTCTTTTAATTGAAATTTTCACCAAGTTCAGATATTCTCCATCACAGCTCTTTCAGCAGTAGCACAGCACTGTATTTGAACAGTACAGATGCAGAAGTAATTTAAAACTTAAATTAATAATTAAAACAGATAAAGGCTGTAATTTAGATAACCCAGCTAATGAAGTTGAAGATAAGAGTTTTCCCATTTCCCAACTGCTTACTATCAGCACAGATAAGTTGTAAATGGGATAGAAACACAGTTTGATTAATTTGTTCTTATTGTTATGCGTTACTGGAAGTCCTTTCAATTATATTTCCAGTTTACATGCAACTATTCACAGGATGACCTTCAAATGATTTGTAATCTGCTATATGTTTGTGTTTATCCTTTGAAAACAAACTCGGAAAAGAAAGTGCACTTTGGTAGTGTGTAGAGGAGCAATACTGTTTATTTTCTCATCAGTGACCAAACTCATTTCGCATTGGTCACGATTGTGCAACCTCCTCTATATGCAAATGAGCCGTTGATACACTTTAAAATCGCTCACTTCCTCTCTCTCAGTTTCAGAAAATCTCAGCTTAGTTAGATATAATAGGGCTTAGTAAGAAATAGAGATATTCAATCTCAATGTTTGAAGGTTTGAAAGGGTTTTCTTCGCATTTTGAATTTTTGAGTGATGACACAATGAATCTTTGAATCAGTTTAAAATCGATACACTAAAAAGCTGTGAATGAATCAAAATCATAACTGTTCATCCTGAATTTGAACATGATTAAAAAATAAATCAAGTTTTCTAAAAAGGGATTTTGTATTTGATGAACCATACTTTCAAATCAAAATTATTGATTCAAATGAATCAGAGTTTTGATTCACTGAAACAAAAAGTTTGAACTGATTTACAAAAAATGAATCAAACCAAAGGCATTTTTGCTACTGAGGATGCTATTAAAACTATAATAACTTTTATTTTTGGCATATGAATGACCTTTTTTTAAATAGTTTATAGTAGAGAATTATGCATATTCTACTTAAAGGGTTAGTTCACCCAAAATGAAAATAAATGTCATTTATTATACTCACTCTCATGTCGTTTGTTCATTTTCAGAACACAAATTAAGATATTTTTGATGAAATCTGATGGCTCAGTGAGGCCTGCATTGCCAGCAATGTCAACGTCACCTCTCAAGATCCATAAAGGTACTAAAAACTTATGTAAAAAAGTTCATGTGAGTACAGTGGTTCTATACCTTAATGTTATACAGTGACGAAAATACTTTTTGTTCGCCAAAAAACAAAACAACGATGTGACGAGCAGGGCGGGCGAGAGCCGTGAGGGAACGGCGCGAGGCCGTCTCGAGTCTCTCACGGAGGAGCTCCGGAGGCATAAAAGGAAGAGCGACTACAATGAAAGACGAGAGAGGACAAGGCCTGGACTTTATTTTATGTTTTATTATGTTTGTGTGGCCGGCAGACGTCCGCGAGGGTCTGCCGGCATTACTTTCGTTTTGTTTGTTTATTTTATATTAAAGTTTTGTTGAATGTTCGCCGGTTCCCGCCTCCTTCTTCCCACATCTACTAACCTCGTTACATTGGTGCCGAAACCCGGGAGGAAGGAGGGACATGCTGTCGGAGAGCCCTCGCTGCTGAGGGGGATCGCGGTGCTGCGGAGTTCGGGCAGCGCGGGAGTGAAGACCGCGAGAGCCTGCCCGAAGCGGTGGTACTGGAGCCTAGTGAAAGGTGGGACGGAGAGCTCGAGGCCGTGCCCCTGGGACGAGGTGGGGTGGCTGCCGTCCAAGAGGGAGCGGAGGAGTCGCCGCCGTTCGCCGTGGGCCGGAGCCTGCTGCCGTCCGCCATAAAGGGGAGGAGCAGGGAACGGGGGACTCGCTGCCGGCTGCCCTCAGTCGGAGGAGCCATCGCCGGCCGCCAGGAGGCGGTCGAGGATCGGGCCGTCCACCGAGCGTCCAGTGCCACCGCATGGCACCGCGAAGAAGAGCCTCTCGGCAGGCTGAGGACCAAGCGGCAGTGTGTCGGGGAACCGGACCACGAATTTTTTTTTCCTTTTTCCTCTCTCCCCTCTCTCGTCCTGTCGCTCCCCTTGCTTCCGTCTCCTTTCTCTCGTCTCGTCTGTCCTTACCCCCAGGTGCTGCGGCCGCCGAGACAGGCCCCGGGGGGGAGTAGAGCGCAGTCTCGGAGGTACCCCCCGGCCTGCGAGGGGCGTTGGGGGTATGTGACGAGCAGGGCGGGCGAGAGCCGTGAGGGAACGGCGCGAGGCCGGTGACGCGAGTGATAATGAGCGTCACCTGCGAGGCGTGCCGGCCTCGAGTCTCTCACGGAGGAGCTCCGGAGGCATAAAAGGAGGAGCGACTACAATGAAAGACGAGAGAGGACCAGGCCTGGACTTTATTTTATGTTTTATTATGTTTGTGTGGCCGGCAGACGTCCGCGAGGGTCTGCCGGCATTACTTTCGTTTTGTTTGTTTATTTTATATTAAAGTTTTGTTGAATGTTCGCCGGTTCCCGCCTCCTTCTTCCCACATCTACTAACCTCGTTACAAACGACTTTTAAACAGTATCTAGTAATGGCCGATTTCAAAAAACTGCTTCGAAGCTTTACGAATCTTTTGTTTCGAATCAGTGGTTCGGAGAGCCAAAGTCACATGATTTCATTGCAGTTTGATAGGCGATCCGAACCACTGATTCCAAACAAAAGATTCGTAAAGCTTCGAAGCAGTGTTTGGAAATCGCCCATCACTAGATATTGTTGAAAAGCCGTTATTTAATTTTTATAAGTATTAATTAGTATTAATAAGTTATAAATGACATCAATTTTCATTTTTGGGTGCACTAACCCTTTAATTTGATATCAAGCAAAAACATCTTCAATACATCATTAATATTTAACATATGCAGACCTAGCAAGAAATACCCTTATTTTCAAGTAAATGAAACGATATGGACAATACTGACTTGTTTGTGTCCCTTTCTTGTTCTCTCATTGTAATTAATATTTCATTTGAACATTTTTCAAACCAAGAGAAACAGCGTTAGGAAAAGCAAGTGCAATCTGTGGTGTCCAATATCAGTAATTTGCCTGGATTAACAATGCCTTCCATTGTTCTTTTTGGCTCTTTTTTTATGTTGGACAGTACAAAGCTGATTGGAATGAAATTGGACTGCTAAGACAGAGATGTCGAGGAGTTTAAGAGAGAGTGAGTGAATAAGAGAGAGAGGGGGAGGAAAATGAATGGCGAATGAAAGAGAATCAAATTAGAATGCAGAGAGTAAAGAAGGTAGATGGACTGCTGAAAACTGATGGCGGTAACAGACTGAATCTAATTTGAGGCTCACCAAATGAGAAAAGCTGGGTGAAAGTGGTCTAACAAACAGCTCTCCTATAACTCCATTCTGTGCTGGCCTTTAACAGAGTATTTTCATTAGAATGGGCTCTCCATCGTCTCCCAGGGTCTTTTTGCATTACGTTCACACCTGTGAAAAAAGCCACATGCATTTAAATGCACATCCTCATGCAAACACACACATATATGCATATAGGGTAACTCATGCAAATGCACGTTTGCTGGCTACTATCCTTGTCTTTTTGAGCTGCACTTTTATTTTCCTATCCTTTTTTTTTTTGACTGAATCTGTCTAGATCAGCAAGTCAGAGGTATTTTTAGTTGCTCACAACAGGAAATTGTGCCGCTGCCTCTATCGTTCCTGTTTGACAAGAGGAAAGGGGTCATTAAAACGAGAAGCGAATATGCCACCATGTCAGGTGCTTGATAAATTATGCCATTGTGAAATTGCTTGATAAAACATGTTGGAGAGAGATTAAATGTCAAATCAGTTCTAAAAATATTGAATACAATTATAATTAATTTTTATTAATATTTTTATTTTATTTTAACAGTAGAGCATGGGTTTTATTTAGTTCTTCATGCAAATAATGTGCATAAAATGTGACTTTGGAATGAAATGTAGTTAGATGTAAATCATGCACTTATTTCCAAATTATTAAACCTACCCCTTGACATGACAGCTTTATAAGACGTATTTAGCAGCATTAGTCTCGTTTCTTTTTACTTAGAGGATGAGAAAAAAGTGGCGCATCTTACCCCACACCTATAATTTTCTCTATCTTTAAAAGTCCAGCAGAGATTGTAAAAGGCAGCATCAAAATAGTGATGCTAGGAAGATGGTACTGTATTTATAAACCTCATATGAGATCATCTAAGTGGTTCAAGGTTAAGAAATGACAGATGTGAAGTTGTGTTGTGATGTGTTTACATCTTTTAGTCTCTTGAGACACACATGCGCACAGGGAGGTTGAAGAGCTTTAGATCTCTGAGGAAGCTCTGTTTCTTTATAGTCTCCTGTCATCTGAAGAATCATGTTTATGGAAATCAGGCTTGCACAATGCACTTTTAATTTGTCAAACATGCATCATCATATGCATCATCATGTGCAAAACCTTTTTTCCCCCAAAACTACTGCTAACAAACTGTATCGTGGGCATTGGACTCCCTCTGCAGAGCATGTTGGTCAGAATGTCTAATTGCAGATAATGTGACAAATCCACCCGAGGCAAGTCTCCATCTGTGCAACTTCCTGAATAGCGAAAGACTGGCCCGCTTCATGCAAGAGACTGAAATTTCACAAGTCAAATAGCATCTATCAAGAGGAAAGAGCAGGATGATGGACAAATAAGTGGTGGTATTATATATGTATAAGATTAGGGCCAAGCAATAATAATAATAAAAAAAAAACATCTCGAGATTAAAGTTGTTAAATTTCGAGAAAAATGTTGAAATAAAATATTGAGAATAAACTCATTAAATTATGAGAAAAAACTCGTTAAATTTAGAGAAAAAGGCCGAGATAAAATGTTGAGAATAAACTCATTAAATTCAGAGAAAAAAGTCGTTAAATTACGAGAACAAAATCGTAAAATTGAGAAAAAAGTTGAGATAAAATGTCGTAATTTAACGAGTTTATTCTCAACATTTTATCTCAACTTTTTTCTCGAAATTTAACGACATTGTTCTCGTAATTTAACGACTTTTTTCTCGTAATTTAATGACTTTATTCTCAACATTTTATCTCGACCTTTTTCTCTAAATTTAACAACTTTAATCTCGAGATGGTTTTATTTTTTTTATTATTGCTTGGCCCTAATCCTCTTCCGTAATATATACATATATATATAAAAATGGGTCAATGACGTGATGGGTCCTTTTTTTCCCCAAAGGTCTTAATAAAATACAAAGATATGACATCCAAAGTATGTAAGGTAGTACAACCTTACTTATTTATTCATAAGTATTCAATACTCTTTTATTGAATCAAAAGGTTTTAATTATATTTTGCTACATATAAAGGTATTTTAAAGATTTTGAAGTGTCAAAAGGTCATTCGGTTTAACCGTCCAAAGGCCAATACAGCCATTTCATTTGTGATTAAAATATCTTAAATTTAATAAATGTTTATATTTTTTATTCTGGCATGATTTTATAACATCATATATCAACATAGTGCAACATGGTATTAAAATTATGTGTAGAAGTCGTTGCTTTGTTATGAGAAAGAATGAATTTCATTGATGTCATTTGGAGTAACCAATATAAAGGGACCATTTTGGATCAAGTCACGTGGTCAGTATCATGTGACAGGATGTGACATCATTCAGACACCTGCAAAGGACCACATGGTCATGAAGCAAAGTAACTAACTCTCTCTTAACTATTTGAAAAATTCATGTTTTCACTTGCTTATACGCATGTCCCGAAACATCAGGTCATTCGGTACAACCGCTATAAAACATGGAAAATGTTGTAATATTTTAAAAACTTGTACTAAATATAAAATGTTTGATTGTCCTTTTGTTAGCTAACTAGATATCAGCATGTTAGCATTGTTTGAAAATATCGTCATTTGGTATAACCAAAAGTGTCATTCAGTAAAACTGAAATTTTGGTTAAACTGAATTACTTTTTTGGTGACAAATTTTGTCCATCTTGTAAAAAAAAAGTGTTAACACTTAATAAAACTTAAAAATTAATTATATCTCTATAAGGTTTTTTACACTTTTAAAAACTTATTCGTCAGTGACCCATATATATATATATATATATATATATATATATATATATATATATATATATATAAGGGGGTGTAAAGGTACATGTATTCGCAAAATCATCTTGAATATACCATTAATATTTAACGTTTAAAAACAAATGCAGGGTTTTATTTATTTATTTTTATTTTATGAACCATAATTTCAAATCAAATATTTTGAGTGATGATGCAAATGAAACACTGAGTTTTAAATCAATTCAAAATATAAACCGAACTGCAGACAAAATCTCCTGTTGCTGTTATTTTTCACATCTGGTTAGGTAAAAAACTGATTTACATAGAAGAGACAGCTTTAATCGTGCCACTTTATTGAGTCGCATCTGGACTTAAAAAGCTGTGCATGACAACAGTCTTCTGAAGGCTCATATTTTTACTTACATGTGCATTTTGGCATTGATGGAACTCGCCCTCTAAACTAACAATCAATGCAACCGGTTAACCTCGTATATATATATATATATATATATATATATATATATATATATATATATATATATATGCATGGTGCTAACAGAGTGAGCACCCATGGGTGGATGACTTCCTGTTTTGCAAACAAACAATAAAGCGTAAAACTGATTACCACCATCCAGTCTGTGGCAAGGTTCCATGGCTTTTTATTTTCATTAATGCGGGAAGAAATAGTTAATGAAGTGTTTGTGCTCCGTAACTCTCTTTCGGCATCTGTCGGGGCTGAGAGAGCCCAGCTCCGCAGGACTCATTTTCTGCGAGAGTGGATATTAATTTGCATTAGCCTGTGGGTGAATAGAAACCCAGGCCCTGAAGAAAAAAGGAGAAGGCAGGAGGAATGACCATTAATCCTGCGCTGCCCCTGACGTCGCTCCCATTTGGGGGAAAGAACAAGATTCATGACTGTACTTAATGCCCCCATTTCACAAAAAAAAAAAAAAAAAAAAAAAAGTTTGGCACGTAGGCTAATCAGCATCATTTGAGTAAGAGCGAGTGTATTTTTAGAGAAACATTTCAAACAGCACCCAGTTCACTTTGAAAACAATGTAACATTCAGGCCTCTAATTAAGACAAATTTATGCTCATTGATTTATTTTGGGAGATAATATCCATCGGAATACACAGGCCTAATGTCGGGTTTATGTTCAGTTTTGGATAAGTTTTATGTGTTCCCAGTTCCTGTGTTTATTTCCTGTCTTCCTTAGTTGACCTAGGCTTTGTCCGAAATCATCCCCTATACCCTCATTCACTATTACCTACATTAGTGTCCTAATATAGTTCACTTGAGGGAGTGAATGAAAACGAGATTTTTTGCACAGTTTGTGCTTGCTGTTTAATAATCATTTGAAACTTTAACTTTATCTTGAACTCTGTCATGGAAACTATGTATAAACCTTAATTAAACAATTGAATAATCAATTAAAAAGGAATTTATACCTGCATGATATTACGCTGTAGCCACATTGGACCAGCGGTTTTTGAAAATGGATGGATGGATAGATTCACCTGCGGGCGCAATCTTCTGGTCCGACGCGGGAATTCATTCGCTGCGCGACTCTCTCAGTGCATTATGGGCGCACTCCTAAATTCTTTCTAAAAATTTGTCAGGTCTTGTAACGCGAATAAGCCATATGCAAGTATGTAAAGGCACTTGCACAAACACTAGGCCGTGTGTCATGCCGCAATTCATAACACATGTACTGTACATGTTGCATTCTCAGTTTTGCTACATAGGATGCTATAACGGACATTCTTCTATGGTAAGCTTTCTCTTTCAGGTCAAATTCGGGTAAAAATCAGGTCAAATGGAACTTGCTTAGTGTATAAATTTCATTATATTATAGCTAGCAACCAGAAGGATCAGCCCCCTCCCCCCAAAAAATGTACCATGGTAACTATAGTTTTTGCCAAAATATTGCTTGCTACAGTGAATGTTTCTATTTTAAAGGATTAGTTCACCCAAAAATGAAAATTCTATTACTTACCCTCATGCTGTTCTACACCCGTAAGACCTTTGTTAATCTTCGGAACACAAATTAAGATATTTTAGATGAAATCCGATGGCTCAGTGAGGCCTGCATAGGGAGCAATGACACTTCCTCTCTCAAGATCCATAAAGATACTAAAAACTTATTTAAATCGGTTCATGTGAGTACAGTGGTTCAATATTAATATTATAAAGCGACGAGAATATTTTTGGAGCGCCAAAAAAAAAACAAAATAATGATTTAGTGATGGCCGATTTCAAATCAGATTTGCTTCGGAGCATAATGAATCAGCGTATCGAATCATGATTTAAATCACAAGCCAAACTGCTGAAATCACATGACTTTGGCACTCCGAACCGCTGATTCAATATGCTCCGATGCTTCCTGAAGCAGTGTTTTGAAATTGGCCATCACTAAATAAGTCGTTATTTAGTTTTTTTTGGTGCACCAAAAATATTCTCATCGCTTTATAATATTAATATTGAACCACTGTACTCACATGAACTGATTTAAATATGTTTTTAGTACCTTTATGGATCATGAGAGAGGAAGTGACATTACTCCCTATGGAGGCCTCACGAGCCATCGGATTTCAACTAAAATATCTTAATTTGTGTTCTGAAGATTAACGAAGGTCTTACGGGTGTGAAACGGCATGAGGGTGAGTAATAAATGACAGAATTTTCATTTTTGAGTGAACTAACCCTTTAAGGTCATAATAAAATGTAATGGGATTTGTTTGTAACAGTTTAAGAAATAATACCATGGGTATTACGCGTCAGGAAGCTTGCACTCCAGACTGCCATGGACGCGCTCAGGACCGTTGGCCGAGGCTGTGGATTACAGGTAATAATGTTATAAATAATGTTCAGTTTCTTTCACAGACTGATCATTTAACTTTTTAAAGGGTCATGAAAACCTCAAACAAATTTTAAGAGATTTTAGCGGAGCTATGTGTGTTGAACATCATAGTTATAGTGTTGTCAAAAGTACCGACTTTTATACCAAGTCGCTACTGAAATTTAAAAAATGTGACGCTTTGAGCGCTGTTGAGCGGATTCATAAACACCTCTGATTGGTTTTTGTGTGCACTCGCTCATCAGATATGTCTGTGATTGGCTACAATGATCAATGCATAGGAGAGTATGGAAGCACACAGAAGTGTTTGAATTTGTAAGTGTTTCGAAAGCAGGAGTGGGTGAATTTGAAAGCAGGTGATAGATGCCTGCTTTCAAAGGCTCCCGTCTGTGTGTATCTGTAAACTCTAGGTGAAGAGCGTCAATGATGTCTAATTACATGTTTTTGAAGCGTTGATCATTGTAGCCAATCACAGACATATCTGTTGAGCGTGTGGACATAATGGCCAATCAGAGGTGTTTACTAATCTGCTCAACAGCACTCAAAGTGTCATATTTTTTAAAATTTCAGTACCAACTTGGTATCCCGGTCAGTAGTTTTGACAACACTACATAGAAGTCAATGTTACCATCTGTTAGTTTTGATTGTAATGTTAATTTTAAACCTTTTTGTGCTATTTTCAACTTCTGGGTTGAAATTCATCAATGTCACAGGATGTAAAGTTTTCTTGTACTATAGTACGGTGATGACATGATAATTATTGAGTCTGCGTGTCCATATCCTATGAGAACTGATTGCTGCTGAAACGGGGTTTCGTGACCCTTTAAAGGTGCCCTAGAATTAAAAATTGAATTTATCTTGGCATAGTTGAATAACAAGAGTTCAGTACATGGAAATGACATACAGTGAGTCTCAAACTCCATTGTCTGGATCTGTGCACAGCTGAATCATCAGACTAGGTAAGCAAGCAAGAACAACAGCGAAAAATGGCAGATGGAGCAATAATAACTGACATGATCCATGATTACATGATATTTTTAGTGATATTTGTAAACTGTCTTTCTAAATGTTTCGTTAGCATGTTGCTAATGTACTGTTAAATGAGGTTAAAGTTACCATCGTTTCTTACTGTATTCATGGAGACAAGAGCCGTCATTATTTTCATTTTTAAACACTTGCAGTCTGTATAATTCATAAACACAACTTCATTCTTTATAAATCTCTCCAACAGTGTAGCATTAGCCGTTAGCCACAGATCACAGCCTCAAACTCATTCAGAATCAAATGTAAACATCCAAATAAATACAATACTCATAATCCGATGTATGCATGCAGTATGCATGACAAACGCTTTGTAAAGATCCATTTGAGTGTTATATTAGCTGTGTAAACTTTGTTTATGCACTGTTTAAGGCAAGCGCGAGCTCCGTGGGTGGGGAGCGAGAGATTTAAAGGGGCCGCAACTTGAATCGGCACATTTCTAATGATGCCCCAAAATAGGCAGTTAAAAAATTTATTTAAAAACATCTAGGGGGTATGTATATATATATATATATATATATATATATATATATATATATATATATATATATATATATATATATATATATATATGTGTTTTTTTTTTTTTTTTTTTACTCTCAAATTGACGGTAACTGTTGACTTGCATTATATAAATCACCAAGGACTATGGTTTCAGCTAAAAATCTTTACATTTCTACTGAAGAAAAAAAGACACCTACATATTGGATGGCATGTGGGTGAGTAAATTAACAGCAAATGGTTATTTTTTTGGGGTGAATTATCCCTTTAAACTGACCAGATGAAGGCATCTTGGACAACACATTGCGCAAACACTGAATCTGAAAGCACCTTGATCCCTTTCATACAGTACACATTTTCAGTGTTCAAACACAGCCTAGATCTTGGCAAAAAGGCTATTTTGGTGGCGGAAATCAGCTTGGTGGTCCTAAACTCTACCTCTATAGAGCAGCAATCAGTGTAAGGCATAAAAGGGTTTTATTACGCCACAGCTGGCAGCTGGTTCTCACCCTCTTCATCAGCTGTGTATTACAGCACGCCAGGCCACTCAATATGCAATTATGCAGAAATAGCATTCTTTACCTAACCAGTTTTGGCTAAGATATAAAAATATCCAACAGAATGAACGCTTATGCAAACAAAGTGTACAAAGTATTCAAGTTGAAGTTTAGAAACAGACATTTTAAACTCTTTGAAATAATCAGGTTTTGATCTCTTACCTGAGGCAAACAGAAGCACAGAGTAGTTTGTGTTAGCTTGCATAAAATGGGACTGCACTGCGGTTGGGTAACATGTCATTTTGTTTAATTTATCTGCCAGTCAAAGCTCTCCCCTGTGTAGAAATATCAAATTCAATTCAGTGGTGGCCATAGTAAGGGTCAGCTTCGCTAAGTCCATTCGCTCTACGTCAGCATTTTAAGGCTGTCGGTTTTCATCTGCTGTAATGTCAAGTAGTTTCTTTAGTGCTTAGATGTTTCCTGTAGCAATTTATTTAATGTGTTTCTTTTCTTGTTCACGCAAAATGAAAGGGTTTCAGTCTACCTTTAAGATTGATGTGTAATCATGAATGTTTAATAAAGAGCGCTCTTGCACAATGCAAACTAATATCAAAGGAAGCTAACCATAAAATGGTTCATTATACAATGGCATATATGCCTATTACGTATTCTGTCACGGTAACGAACGTGCATGTGTAACAAATGCATAAAATATTCAAAGTTTTCAGGTCTGAGTTTAATTGAATACATAACTCATGGTGATACTGTCTGTCTGTGTCTGAAGAAACTGCAAAAGGACAGAAATAAAAATGGTCACGTTTGTCACTTTGGAGCAAGTAATTGAGCCAAAAGCGTAGTGTGTCAAAAACTGTTCAAATTAACAATTTTTTTCAAGCGTTGACGACACCTGAAATTCATGTTTTCAGAAATGACTATCTACGAGCATGGCCTTGAAAAATCATTACTAATATGAATGTATGGATGAATACATAATGGCCTTACATACCATTTTTTTTAGAACTGCTGAGAATTTTTCTGGCATTCAGCATATTTAATTAGCAGTTCTCTGAAATATGAGTGACCCTGGCATTGAAGGTAAAACTACAGGATTTGTGGCACATGATAACTAGCCTATCCTTTTGCATTTCCGTCTTACATCCTTCTGTTCCCGTCTTGTGTTTATGCAAGAGGAGTGGAGTGCTTGCTTTTTGTGTTATTGTCAAATAAATCTAACTGTCTCTTGGGCTCTCTGCCATGTAGTGTGAATCACTTTAGTTCAGGTGCAGAGGCTTCAGACAATTTAATCTCACACAATCTCATCAGATAGATATATTCCAGTGGGAACGGACACATGCTTGCACGCATGCGTGTACATACAATGTTTGTGTGTATATCCTACAAATTACCAGCCTCTCAAAGCTTCATATGAGACATTAGATTCAAGTAAGACCACAGATTATTAATGATATACACTGATCAGGCATAACATTATGACCACTGACAGTTGAAGTTTATAACACTGATTATCTCTTCATCACGGCACCTGTCAGTGGGTTGGATATAACTGGCAGCAAGTGAACATTTTGTCCCCAAAGTTGATGTGTTAAGGCAGGAACACACCAAGCTGACACTGACGAACTAGTGGCGACGAAAGCAGACTGTGGAGTTGGCCCACGTCGGCAGTGACTTGGTCCAAAGTTGCTCTGACACACCAAACCGACTCTCGACAGCCGTCGGCCAAGTAGCACATCCGTTCTGCACCTGCATAAGATGAAATGCCTTTCCGTACCAGCAGGTGGCAGTAGCTGAACAGCCAATCAGAATGATCAGATGGCCCGTCGAGCTCCGACGCCGATTCATGTCGACATGTCGCATCGGCCGAAAAAAGCAGACGAGGACCAACTTCAGCCGACGGTCCGGAACACACTGAGGAAACTTAGTCGGCAGACAAACAAAAACTGCCTGACAGCCGCCCGTCGGCTTGGTGTGTTCCTGCCTTTAGAAGCAGGAAAAAAGGGCAAGTGTAAGGATTTGAGCAAGTTTGACAAGGGCCAAAATGTGATGGCTAGACGACTGGGTCAGAGCATCTCCAAAACTGCAGCTCTTGTGGGGATCCAACAGACGAGCTACTGTAGCTCAAATTGCTCAAGAAGATAATGCTGGTTCTGATAGGTGTCAGAATACACAATGCATCACAGTTTTTTGTGTATGGGTCTGCATAGCCGCAGACCAGTCAGGGTGCCCATGCTGACCCCTGTCCAGCGCCAACAGTGGGCACATGAGCATCAGAACTGGACCACGGAGCAATGGAAGAAGGTGGCCTGGTCTGATGAATCACGTTTTTCTTTTACAAGACGTGGATGGCCGGGTGTGTGCGTGTCGCTTTCCTGGGGAACACATGGCACCAGGATGCACTATGGGAAGAAGGCAAGTCGGCGGAGGCAGTGTGATGCTTTGGGCAATGTTCTGCTGGGAAACCTTGGGTCCTGACATCCATGTGGATGTTACTTTGACACGTACCACCTACCTAAGCTTGTTGCTGACTATGATCATGACCTATCACTGCAGTTTTGCTCCGAAATGTCCACTGAGCAGTGCTAAAAGCGTTCTTTTTTTTTTTTTTTTTTTTGCCGGAGCAGATAATAGGGTGAATGCGGTACGTTTTTATGACGTTGCATTTTTTCAGACAAATCGCCACGGTTCTCGATTTGACATCTGTTTCGTTTTAAAATAACGTCCCACTAACGCTACGCCTAAACCTACCCGATAGCGTTAACAAAAGCAAACTTCACGTAAGAAGCGTCCGCGATCGTACCGTTTTACAGCTTTTTTAGATCTCTTTTTTTTTTTGCCATCAGTCGCCTTCCACGGGATTCGTACCCAGGCAGGGGGGAATCAACTCCTCGTCGTAAGTCCAACTCCGTATCGGCTGAGCTACCAAACAAGCTTGGTCATGGCCAAAAAAAGCGAAACGTATAGAGCTGGCTAAGCAACGCAAAGTCCAAAGTACGTTCATTTACAAATCGGGCATTCTGGTAAGAAGCGTTTTGAAGTCGTAACATTATATTGCGTGAGGAGACGCGAAAACGAGTCTTTATTCATCCATAATCCGACCCTGGCCGTCATCGAAACCGTGTGTGGAAATAAGCAAAAGCTCCTATTGACGGTTTACCGGCCTCTAGCGTTCGTTTCTGTCAGAAACTGCAGCGAGACGTACGCACCGGTACGTAATTTTGTGTTTTGCGAAAACGTGCCCACAGGTACGTCTCTACTATGAGACCAGGTTGCATTTTTTTCAACCAATTTTGGATTTATTTGGACTAATATAGTAAAAGGCATGTTTTTGCTCACCCCCAAATAGGGGCAAATTTGTGGGGTATTATAAGCTGAAACTTGACCAGACCAGAGACTTATAATACATATGAAAGAGGGCATAATAGGTGCCCTTTAATCCAACCTGCTGGGTTTGTCCATATTTAACCCAATTTAGGTTGTTTTTAACCCAGCATTTTTTAGAGTGTTGGTGGCTGTGGCCTCTTTCAGCAGGATAATGCACCCTGCCACAAAGCAAAAATGGCTCAGGAATGGTTTGAGGAGCACAACAACGAGTTTGAGGTGTTGATTTGGCCTCCAAATTCCCCAGATCTCAATCCAATCGAGCATCTGTGGGATGTGGTGGACAAACAAGTCCGATCCATGGAGGCCCCACCTCGCAACTTAGAGGACTTAAAGGATCTGCTGCTAACATCTTGTTGCCAGATACCACAGCACACCTTCAGGGGTCCATGCCTCGATGGGTCAGGGCTGTTTTGGCAGCAAAAGGGGGAACAACACAATATTAGGAAGGTGGTCATAATGTTATGCCTGATCTGTGTATCTCTTTTGGGGGAGTTGTGTTTTTCTTGCAAAAATAAATAAATGTACAGAACATTAAATTAGAGTCAAATGTAGAAGTACATTGCAATCCACAAAACCACATGATGCAGTTGATAGCTTCTCTCAGGCTTCCTGCCATAAAGAAAAGTGTTGGATTGATTTGTCAGCAGGAAGAGCGGAGGCAGAGGTTCAGTTTTCAGTGAAATACGGGGGAGACTGACTTTAAAAGGAGCTTTGGTTCATCCCAGCCGAACCAAGTCTAGTAATTAGAGGCCAGAAAAACACAGAGGACCGATGTACGAGCAGTGAAAATGTACAACTATTAAGCTATCGAGCTGTTTATTTGCATCGCATCAGGCAAGAATGGTCTCGCAGACTCGCACACATTGATGTTAACAAAGAAATGAAAAAGGAGAATTTTGAATGGATTTAGTTCCAAATGAGAATTTCAATGCTGCGCAGCTTGTGAAAAAAAATGTGGCGTGCTTGCTGCAGCCAAACAGTTCTTCCCCTGCACCGAGGATTGTAATGATTTATCTTGAATGAAGCAAAGTGTGAAAGAGGTTCAAGTGCCCTTATCGGTGGTTGGAGATGGTTGTTTACCGTCTGCACTACATGGTGTGCAATCAAGGGTAGCTTGTAGCAGTCACTGCAATAATACTCTGCTCTTGATCATATTCTCCAAGATGAAGGGTTTTATGCAAGATTGCAAACAAATCCCTATTGGATCCTCATAATTCAACTCTAATGCAGTCTCGCCCGGGTGAGTTAACTTGTATGAAAAGTGGATGTTATTTGCTATCACCGCAGGTCTGACAGAATAATTGGGATGCCGCTGGTGTATAAAATGGAAGGTAATTCCCTCGAACCCCCTCCATATGAGTTTGTGCAGCATCACATCAATTTTATTACGAGTCCTAGTGTGGCTCGACAATATTAGCCATTTAACCTTTCCGGTTGCTAATAGGAGATATCAGGGGAGGGGGAGTGTAATCCAATAACAGGCTGTGAAATGTGTATTTTTGGCCATTTAAATGCAAATGGAGTGGTGCTCGAGGCTGTGAGGGGTTGATGGCTGAGGGCAGCGGTGCATGGTCTGCATGAGACAGGGCTACATGCAATGAGATCAGATGGCCCAGGTATCACATAAGGGTTGGGGGGTTGAGTTAGCGTTGGTGGAAGGGGAATGGTGGTGACTGCAATGAGCGAAAATAAACATTTCCTGTCCGTTGGAGATGCGATCTAAGGATGATAAATGGAGCGGCCGCAGGTGAGGATGATAAATCGCTTGGCTGGGCTGATTGGGACGTGGCTTGTGGGAAAGAAGAGAGGGGAGGGGGGCCCTGCTGGATATTAGCCATACTTCATGCTGTGGGGTTGTATAGGGATGAGCGATATACCGCATTTTCTTTTCAGTGCAAATGATTAGAGTACTGAAGGAATAGTTCACCCAAAAATTTCAGTTCTGTTATCATTTACTCATCCTCATGTTGTTAGCTTATGATAGAATAATTAATTTTAATATTTGAATGAGTCATTCACAAAGATGGTCACCTTTTTGTTCCTGTATGAATCGGAATATTTGAGCCAATCGATTGAATTAAAGATTCAGTGACTCGCCAATAAAGATTATCACTGTTTTGTTCCTGACTGAATGAGTGTTTTTAGTGAAACAGTTGAGTGAATGATTACGTGACTCATTCAAAAAGACAGTTACCAGTTTTGTTTCTGAGTCAATAAGTGTTTTTGAACAAATTGTTTGAATGAAAGATTCAGTGAATCTTTGAAGACTGTCTCTTGTTTTGTTGCTGAATGAATCAGTATTTTTGAGCCAATCGACTGAATTAAAGGTGCCGTAGAACGTCTTTTTAAAAGATGTAATATAAGTCTAAGGTCTCCCTGAATGTGTCTGTGAAGTTTCAGCTCAAAATACCCCATAGATTTTTTTTAATAATTTTTTTTAACTGCCTATTTTGGGGCATCATTAAATATGAGCCGATTTAGGCTGCGGCCCCTTTAATTCCCGTGGTCTCCGCCCATGGAGCTTGTGCTTGCCTTTACCCGCATAAACAAAGTTCACACAGCTAATGTAACCCTCAAAATGGATCTTTAATTTTTAATTCTAGGGCACCTTTAAAGATTCAGTGACTCACAAATAAAGACTGTCACTGTTTTGTTCCTGACTGAATGAGTGTTTTTAATGAAACAGTTGAGTGAATGATTATGTGACTCATTCAAAAAGACAGTTACCAGTTTTGTTTCTGAATCAATCAGTGTTTTTGAACAAATTGTTTGAATAAAAGATTCAGTGAATCTTTGAAGACTGTCTCTTGTTTTGTTGCTGAATGAATCAGCATTTTTGAGCCAATCGACTGAATTAAAGGTGCCGTAGAACGTCTTTTTAAAAGATGTAATATAAGTCTAAGGTCTCCCTGAATGTGTCTGTGAAGTTTCAGCTCAAAATACCCCATAGATTTTTTTTAATAATTTTTTTTAACTGCCTATTTTGGGGCATCATTAAATATGAGCCGATTTAGGCTGCGGCCCTTTTAATTCTCGTGGTCTCCACCCATGGAGCTTGTGTTTGCCTTTACCAGCATAAACAAAGTTCACACAGCTAATGTAACCCTCAAAATGGATCTTTACAAAGTGTTCGTCATGCATGCTGCATGCATACATCGGATTATGTGAGTATTGTATTTATTTGGATGTTTACATTTGATTCTGAATGAGTTTGAGGCTCTGCTCCATGGCTAACGGCTAATGCTACACTGTTGGAGAGATTCAGTCGGTGTCATGTTGAGATTCGCCTGTACGTCTGAGGTCTTTTAAACAAATGAGATTTATATAAGAAGGAGGAAACAATGGTGTTTGAGACTCAGTGTATGTCATTTCCATGTACTGAGCTCTTGTTATTTAACTATGCCAAGATAAATTCAATTTTTAATTCTAGGGCACCTTTAAAGATTCAGTGACTCACCAATAAAGACTGTCACTGTTTTATTCCTGACTGAATGAGTGTTTTTAGTGAAACAGTTGAGTGAATGATTACGTGACTCATTCAAAAAGACAGTTACCTGTTTTGTTTCTGAATCAGTGTTTTTGAAAAAAATCGTTTGAATGAAAGATTCAGTGACTTACCAATAAGGACTGTCATTGTTTTGTTCCTGACTAAATGAATGTTTTTAGTGAAACAGTTGAGTGAATGATTACGTGACTCATTCAAAAAGACAGTTACCTCTTTGTTTCTGAATCAGTGTTTTTGAACAAATTGTTTGAATGAAAGATTCAGTGACTCCATGAAGACTGTCACTTATTTTGTTCCTGAATGAATCAACATTTTTGAGCCAATCGATTGAATTAAAGATTCAGTGACTCAACAATAAAGACTGTCACTGTTTTTTTCCTGACTGAATGAATGTTTTTAGTGAAACAGTTGAGTGAATGATTATGTGACTCATACAAAAAGACTGTTTTGTTTCTGAATCAATCAGTTTTTGAACAAATCGTTTGAATGAAAGATTGAGGGACTCCATGAAGACTGTCACTTGTTTTGTTGCTGAATGAATCAGTATTTTTGAGCCAACAGATTGAATTAAAGATTCATGTAACTCACCAACAAAGACTGTCACTGTTTTGTTCCTGACAGAATGAGTGTTTTTAGTGAAACAGTTGAGTGAATGATTACGGGACTCATTCAAAAAGACAGTTACCTCTTTGTTTCTGAATCAGTGTTTTTGAACAAATCATTTGAATGAAAGATTCAGTGACTCCATGAAGACTGTCACTTTTTAGTTCTTGAATGAATTAGTTTTGAACTTTCTCTTGTTTTGTTCCTGAATGAATCAGTATTTTTGCACAAATCAGTTGAATGATTCAGTGACTCATTTATAAAGACAGTTAAGCCTACATATTTCGAAATGTTTCTTTGTTTTTTTACGGATCAGTTGAATCAGTGATTCCTTGACTTACTCATTACACAGTCACCACATTCTGGTGTAACGATGTAACTTGCAGAAAGAGTCAATGTAAAATCCCCATCACTAATAGACAGACTGACAGTCTGTCTGGAATGCACAAACAGTGATAAAACAGCGAAAAGTTCAAGTGCCTCTCATCCAATCAGATTTGAGAACCAAGCCAAACAATAATATCAGGATAGTAACGATATTTATAAACTAGATTAGGATTTTGTCAGCTATTTAGTTTATATGAATCAAATTGGACTGTTTTGTTTAATGTTTGCCTAGTTCTGTCATTTTTTAATTGGAAAACATGGCAAATATTAGGCTTAGACTGTTGTGATTGGCTCTCGAAAATCCAACAGCTGTCTGTTGACCTGTCATAACCTTTAACTGGGCTGTACTCTGCTCCAACTTTTGTAAAAACTGGTGAGGATAAATCCCAGATGAGTCTTTAATCTTTAAATCTGATGTGGAATCGGATGAAATAAGCAGCTCTGGCATTGCCATCAGTGTGTGTGTGTGTGTGTGTGTGTGTGTGTCGATTTAGAGGTACATTTTCAGGCTGATAGAGAGGGGGTCTGCTCTAATCCCACCCTTGCATCTAACTTCCGTTCTCTGATCGATACATGTTTATTTTTCCCCACATCTTATCGATTCCTCAGGATAAGGAACCAAATAAAATAAACAAAAGCGGAGACATTTAAACCAGACTAAAAATGATGCTTGTTTAGGCAGATAAGCCAGAAAGTGAGGATGGTGTTTTCATTAATCAGTGAGTAATATTCTAACAGGGTGATGGCGGGTTTTCTAGGGTGTATAAAGAAAGCTGGTAACATCCAGCAAATTTATGATTCAGATTTCAGTTCATTTCTGGTCAGGCTTGCACAACGTGCGCTATGAGCATGTTGCATGAGGCATCAATAATTCATTGGATCACTGAAAGATTCATTTTCAGAATGTTTATAGCAAGCAGCAATATTACTATTGCTCTTACTTAGGGGTAAGGGTTGGCTTGTTTAGGGACCTGAATATTTTGGACTTGGGTTTGGGCACTTTTTACTTGGACTTGGGCCATTAAGCAACCACCAATAATAAGTCAGAATAGGTCAGAAACTAATCTGCCAAAAAATACCCCAGATCTAAAATGTTGGGACATAGTGATTTTTTTAATATCTAACTTTTTTTGTTGTTTTATTCAAGGCTTATTTGGTGTTGCTGACTGAATAAATTGAACTTGAAGCAAACGCTCCCCAAAGCTCCAAATCTTGTGAATTATTTACTACTGTATTGCTATTTGACTAAAGCTTTTTTGATGTTAATTTGTTTTTTTTAGATAACAACCATTATTGTTCACAGTTTATTTAAATGTATTGATCCAATGCATATGTTTTACATAAATTGGCAGCATACTTTTTTGTTGTTGTTGTTAAAAATACTCCCATGAAGATAAAATGGCATTTTTTGAAAATCAGTTTGAAAAGGTTGATTTTTGAAACTGTTAGCAACGCCTTAGCAACCACCCAAAACACCCAACCATCTGCACAGAAATGTATTGCTAAGCAGGTGGTTGGAGCCTTACGGGTGGTTGCTAACCATATAGCACCTTAGCAACTACATAGCAACGCCTTGACAACCAGTAGCCGCGTTTCCATTACCCTTTGAATTGCGAAAATTGAAATTGCGAATTGAAAATATGCCCAATGGAAATGTCAATTTTGCAAAAACTCCCATATATTGCAAAAAGCTTTTTCCGCTTGCACGAGGTGGTTTTTCAGGCAATTCAAAAAAAAGAATATTTTGCAAAACTGCAATGGAAACAGGTTCGCATTTACAGGTCACCTGTATGTAAGGGTGTGTTCACACTTGTCGTTCGGTTCGTTTGGTTCGGACCAAAGAAGAAAAAAAAAACACCGAATTTTATCACCGAACCAAACGATAATGAACCTAAAGGCACAGCGATACATTCACAACGTGATTGGTCGGATTTTATGGCGTATTGCCAATTTTGAGACGGAACTTACCGAACATCCAAAACAATACTGTTTGCTGAGGTAAATGCGCTCGTTGTGTGTGCGTAGCCTGCATGTGATGGTATTTTGGCCAGCTGGGAACTCGTGAAGAGCTTATAAAATGTGTAAAGTAGTCAAAACAGCGGCGGGAATCCATCCGTCACACACACACACACACACACACACACACACAAACGATCTGCTGCGTGGAGACGCGCGTCTGATGCCTGTGATGAGCAAACTCGCGCCTATAATGAGAAAAACCGACATGCGTGAGGATTCTGTCCTTTTTAGGGTCTCGTCTTCCTGTTTTTGGTTCGGTTACATGTCTTTGGTCCGTGTTGCGTTCATATATCATTCGAACCGCACCAGAGTCCGTTTGGAAGCGGACCGAGACCCATCTTCTCAGCGGTCTCGGTCCACTTGTTTGGTGCGCACCAGGGTTCGGATGGCAGCGTTCACATATGTTCAAATGAACTGCACTAAAAGAGCAATCGAACCAAACATGACAAGTGTGAACGCACCCTTAAAGTCGATCATTCTTTAAAGAGGGCACAGTATGTTTGAACAGAAGACGAGAGTTCTTCATTAAACTCATAATAGACAAAGTAGGGACTACTGGATTCTAAACAACAAAGAAATGCCATAAATGCTTGAATAACATGCCTACGTCATATTTGATTAAAAATAATGGCTAGTGCAGTGGCTGGGATATACATAAACCTACCAACAGCATCTGTTGCCATGATTTTTGGAATGATTGATAGCAAGAGGAAAAAAGACGTTTTAGTCGCATAACATCGGTTAATGGAAACGCCATCTTTTCGCAATAGTATTTTTTTATCGATGTTTAGAAAACATTGCAAAAGTGTTCATCGAAATTCATCAAAAATCTGTAATGGAAACGCAGATACGGTTGCATCACATCGATGAGGTTTGTACAGCAAGCCCCGCCCATAATTTCTTCATAAAATGCATATTTCAGAATGTTTTTTTTTTTTTCGTACATTAAGAAAACTTCAAATATATCTGGTGTTGAACAGGAGTTTCAGGCCTGAATTGCATCATTACTGCAATCTGGCCCTCTCGACTGAAAATATGGATATTGCATACTTCAAAGTTCGGGAAAAAGAAAAGCCAACAGCTATGAGTGTAGAAAAAATGCTTCTAGTCTCAATGTACAGATAAACATCCGGACTATTAGAAGTTCACGCAGGTGACCTGTGTGCTGAGGATAGTGGAAACACACGCTGATGTGGCGACTCCTCTCCTGGTAACTTTCCGTCTTTGAGGCGCTAATTACTGGAGTCTTGAAAATCGCTGATTCTCGTGTCAGCAGTATTAACTCGCCAGACCCCCGGTGGTAATTTTGTTTTTCAGCAGAGCATTCATTTCGCAGCTGTAGCGAGTCAGGGGGGAAATATTGTTCTCCATCCTGGAGGGCTCTAGGGCTTTTTTTTTTTTGTCGGAGGGTGCAGATTATACGCTTGCTGTGATGGACCATGCTCCATTTGGAGCACAGGGTGTGTGACTCCAGGGCCCTGGAGATAAAACGATATGAATGTTTGTTCACTGGTTTGTGTCGGTCGATGGAGCGGTGGTTGTAAACATTTAAGTATGGGATAGGTGCAAAATTCTCTGTGATCTCTGGTAGGAGAGATGCAACGATCCAAAGAAACTGAATTTGCATTTCCTGGAAGAAATATCAGTGCTTAAGTGTTAAAAGTAATTATGATTATTGTAGAAACTTTGTAAACACAAACATAGTATGCATTACCTGCACAAATGGAAGTACGAAAGGCCAATCACAATTAAGCAAGCAAATATTAGGCTACTAGCCTAGATGTAATTGTAAAATGACTGTATGTTTGGATTGAATACAAACTTGTTGAATATTGCACAATATATACTGCATACAATTTTTTTTAAGTGCAAGTAGACATTCCACAAATAATGGTTCAGATTACTGTCACATGACCTCATTTTGTTTCATCATTATGTTTCAGCAAGCTGTCCCATATGAAAAAAACCTGCATGTTTCATATACAGCAACCATAAATCTTCCTTACTCAAATCAGCCAGAATTTCCTTATGTGTTTCATATAAGTCCAATACATGTCATATACAAAATCAGACCGATTATGGCCACTTTCATACTAAAAAGCACACATAAAACTTATATTGGATTTTTAGGTCATATATGAATACTGCAAAATTCTTATACGAGTTTTACATGACAACAGTATGTAATAGTATATGATTTTAGTAGAAAATGTGTATGAATGTCAGTAAATTTCCTATACAAATAATTTAAAATTCTTGATTGAATCATATGCAAGTCATATAGGATTTATTTAAAATTTTGCATCATTTGCTCATATGAATTTTATACAGATTTTATATTTTTCCACCTAATTCCTCATATCTCTACATATAATTATCTTACATGATTTCATACAATATTACAATATCTCTGCATATACAAATCATATGATTTCAGTCAATTACTTGCACAAATTTACATTAAAAATACTTTTATTTCAACACAATCAACAAGACAATCAAATTATACTCCACAAGAGTAATTTAAAATTACAACTTGATATCAAACTGAACTTTGTGAAGACAAAACACACACACAACAACAACAACATACCTTGAACACACTGTCATGGCTATCAATCATCAAACACCATTAAGGTTTTCAGATGTTTTTGTGTTTTCTTCCCTCTAATTTCAGTAAGTTTGGCATTATTTGCTGTACCAATGCTGGCAGGCACCACATAAGGACACTTTCTGCAACGTTGCTCCTGTGAGACAAACAAATAAAAGGCAAAACATTGCTGATGTTAGGAAGCAAAGTGGCCCACAGTCCATGACTACATATTAAGTTAGACAAATCAACAGCAGCATGTTTGGGGATCTGGACTTCCAAATGGAACCAAAAAGTTGTGAGTTTGACAGGAATTGCCACTATTGTGGCAATGAGCAAGACACTTAAAAGATTATTTCACTTTGAAATTAAAATTATCCCCAAGCTTTACTCACCCTCAAGCCATCCTAGGTGTATATGACTTTATTCATTCTGATGAACATGATCTGAGAAATATTAATAAATATCCTGACGCATTCGAGCTTTATAATGGCAGTAATATTGATCAATGACTATAAGGCTGAAGAAAGTGCCTCCATCCACATCCATCCATACTCCACACAACTCCAGGGGGTTAATAAAGGCCTTCTGAATCGAAGCTATCCGTTTGTGTAAAAAAATATCCATATTTAAACAAGTTATGAAGTAAAATATCTAGCTTCCGCCTTCCGTATTCAATGTACAAAGAAAGTGTAAAACTCTTGCAGCTCACAAAGCTTACAAAGTCCTACACCTTCCCTATTAAACTTACGGAAAAACTAACCTAACTGACATGATCACAATTTACACTTTCTTCATAACTTGAATATGGATTGTGGTCTGGCAGAAGCTAAATATTTTACTTCATAACTTGTTAAATATATTTTTCTTACACAAATGCACTTTCTTCAGCCTTATACTCATTCATCTCGTTCACTGCCATTATAAAGCTCGGATGCGTCAGGATATTTATTAATATTTCTCAGATTGTGTTCATCAGAAAGAAGAAAGTCATATACACCAAGAATGGCTTGAGGGTGAGTAAAGCTTGGGCTAATTTTCATTTCAAACAACTAATCCTTTAACCTAAACTTACTCCAACTGGATCACTTTGAATATAGTAATAACAACAACAGGGTTTCAGCACTTTATTGACTTGATAAACTAGTACACTACCTGTTCTGTTGGAAGGGCTCTGTAATTACTCTGTGGCAAATCCTGTCCCATCATCCAAGTCATGTGACTGATGCTGACGAACACTGAGACTTTAGGGCCATCTTCACTTCATTTATCAGATTTGGTAGCTCTAGCAACAAAGATACAGCAAAATAAAATATGATAAAGCAATCTCTTAAACCTATTTACCAACTCGGCTACCTCCTATGTGTACATATGGTCATCTAAGCTGATGAATTTAATGTTAGTGATGCATTTTCAAAGCCATTATGCCAGATGTTAGAGGTTGGATAACTTTCAGGTTTCTTGTCATATAATTGATAATAATGCAATTAATTACCAATAATTATTAAGTTCTTTGTCTTAACTTTACATAGCAAGTTGAATAATAATATTGAAACAATAGCAGTTCTACAAAAATGTAAAAGTTTTAAGTGTAAACACAGAAAAAAAACTACTAAAATAAACCACCAAACAGTTTGATAGCTGGCTGCTGATTCACCAAACAGTAAAATAACTTATATGCATTTTTTCTTACTTTTTAGTTGTAATTTCTCAATTTTTCTGTTTTCCTCCATTTTTTCAGCCTCTTCTGAGTCTCTGTCGAGGTTGTGCTTGATACCCATCAACAGACATTCATTTCTCTGTGGTTTGGGAATCACTGTCCTTTTCCTTTCGGTCTGTCAAGGAACAAGAAACAAGAGATGGAAATGATACGCATTCATTTTCTTAGATATTTGTCTTCTTACCTCAATAAATGTAAACAGATGAATATATAAAATGACTGTACCTGAAGGGGAGGGAGGCAGATGTTAATACGTTTTTTAAGGGTCCACAATTATGCACATACACACTAGTAATTAATGATTAACTTAACATACAGGCTAGTAAGGGCATATTAGCCATTAATTAAGATTTATTAAACATTTGAAGGATCCACATTCATGCAAAAAACAAACAAAAATAAGCTAGTAATTAATGATTAACCGAATGTACAGTAAACGCCCTTTAGTCATTATTTAGCAAACCATATATTATTTTTGATTCAGACATTACCATAAATCATATGAATATCTCAAATTGACACAATCAAATTAAACATTAAGAGGCAGTTATTAAACACACCGACACTCATATATCACTCTTTATCTCATTTCATGACACAATTATCACGTTTACGCGTGTTAGCTTTAGCCCATGTGCTAATCAGTTCAGCTCGCGCTGTGTGCACGCGGCCTACCGTACTCAAAACGGCTCAGAATTAATCATTTTAGAAACTTCGACATGTTATTTACATTATATTCGGATTAATATCTGAAATTTCACTCCCTAAAGCAGAACAGAATCATATCTTTATTCACACAAGGAAGATTACTCACAGTGCTTCAACACACGGAGATCCGCTCCGTCTCTCTCTTCTCTGTCTCCGGCGACATCACTTCAGGCTGACGCGTAGACTTCAAAAGCTCCACTTTTAGTGCACTCACTCACATTTCCAGTTAGATCAATGGATGTTCTGGTGAAACTGTCTGGTCCGTCTGTGCTGATCTGCTCTGAGTCGCTCTCATCTGCTCACGCTGAAAGCAGCGCCGGCGCGACCAGTGGGCGGGACTTATGAATGCGCCGCTACTATTGGCTCTTAGGGGTGTCTCTCACTGCAGCACGATCAGTGATTGGATGAATCTCTTTTTCTTCTAGATTTTGTTTCCTTTTCTTAAATTTTTTTCTCTTTGCTGGTAGCATAGGTTACCCGGGCTACACCAATTAACCAACTATTATTTAAAAATTGCTATATGGCTAGCTTAAAATGAACACAAAATAGTTGGGAAATTAAAAACCAGATGCAATTAGAGAATGAATGTTGATTAATAAGCTTTAATATTTTATTAATATAAATGTAATAGTTTAATAGTTTATTAATATAAATGTATTAATAAGCAATTTAATAAATGTTTATTGTTTAATAATTATTCATTGAACATTAATAAATGTTCATTTCCCACATACTTTGGGTTAATTTTAATTAATACAGTAATTTTTAAACCATAGTTGAGTTAAATAAAACTACCCAGCAGGTTGGGCAAACATTTAACCCTACCGCTAGGTTAAAACAACCCAATTGCTGGGTTTGTCCATTTTCAACCCAACTTGGGTTGCTTTTAACCCAGCATTTTTTAGAGTGTAGTTCATTTTTCTTCCTTGCTGTTTTTTTCCTGCATAGTGGCTGAATTCTTGATTTTCTTGATATTTCACATTTGTAAAAACTTGCTCTGTTTTATAGTCACACTAGTGTAAAGTGTCTGTTTTGCACTCTTGATATTTTAGAGCCTGACCCCTTCATTGCTGTGCACTTTTTCTGCACAATGGTTGATTTGTAGTTTGTACCACCAAAAGATTCTCAGAGTTTTTGTGTGTTTTCGTATTTCCCATTAATTTCCTATGGTGGTCATTTTTAACCACAAAGGAGCCAAGTGTAGGGTGACCAGATTTCTCATGGTGGAATACGGGACGAGTGCGCAATATGACCATGATATAAGAAATTTTATTTCACTATATTATATATATATATATATATATATATATATATACACTGCCCTCCAAGAGTTTGAAAACCCCCCTGGAAAAGTCTGGTTTTGGACGATATCAGCATAAATCCTTATAATTTTTTGGTGCAAATACATTACAGTAACGACATTATCCAGCAATAATAATTTTCATGTGTTCATTTCATTTCATTACATAATAATGGCAGTATATACATGTCAAAGTCAGACATGCCCCTTTGCCAGCTGTGATGCCTGGTTACTGGTTTAAACTTGGCCCAGGTTTGTAAAAGATTTTTGGGTCAGCACACCTTAATAGCTTCAACAATTGATTGCCAATTAAGTTTAGAATACAATGAAATAATTAGAACCCAGTTTAGGTCAGATAGCTGCTAATGCTGGATATTTTGATGAATCAAAAATTTAAGTTTTTTTCTATGTATAAACTGTTTATGTAATAAAATGTGTTTTTATAATTTGTGTTGTCCCTTACCTGTGCAAAATTATCACAAATTAAAAAGGATTCATGCCAATATTGTCCAAAACCCCACTTTTCTAGGGCGTTTCTAAACTTTTGGAGGGCAGTGTAGATATAAATATTTGTTATATATTGTTATGTAAAAAGAAATTTACAAACAAGTTACAAACAATACAACAAATACGACAGAGATTAAACTTGTTTTTTCACATTTGAATATACTGACAAATATTTAATTAGGCTACTGTCCCTTTAAGACCGAATCCATGGATGTAATATAGGCTACTGACACATTTCCTGTTTTTACCCACCTGTTTACGTCCACTTAACCGACTGTATTTACGTGAGATACTCTACACGATGGACATATTGAAAAACTATGTGTGCATTTGACCATTCAGGCGCGAGGAGAACTGATCGCGCGAAAGAGAGAGAGAGTGCGTGAGAGAGAGGCTTCTGGTCTGTGTTATTCAGCGTGATTCCGCCTATCCCGCCTTCACTAATCGATAACGAATTGTGATTGAATGGTAACTTTGTTCTATGACGAATTGATTAGGCTGTTCTTGTGTGACAGAACTCCATCACCCAGTTGAAAGATGAAATACGGGACAAAACATTATTTTTTTCTTAATAAGTCGGGACACTAAAAATAGAGCTGAAATACGGGACTGTCCCGGGAAAAACGGGACGTCTGGTCACCCTAGCCAAGTGTGACTTTTTCCCTGACCCTTTAACATATCTGAATCATGTCCATGATTTTTGTGTTCACACAGCTAATGCGACAAAAGTCATCAAGTGTCATCCCACGTTAAAATGTTAATTAATTAGTTTTGTAATTAAAATTTTAATTTTGTAATTAATATATGTGCTTGCATCTAGTTTATATGTGTTTCATCTGAGATTGAAAGTCTATGATTATACATTATATGGCTGTGATTGACAGGCGTAGGGCTCCACTTAGGACAAGATAAGAGCGAGAACATGAGTAAAGTACAGCCTTATACTGATGCACTATGTTTTATACACATCTTAAGAGGTATGGTGGACATTCATAGGCCTATTAAATTTTTATTATTTACCTGTTTTTACATCATGAAAATCTGTAAGACTTTAGTTATATCTTGGACATACATGACATATATGATTGAAAATACATAAATATTATGCAATTTGTATATGCATTTTTTGCAGCATATATGTCCCTTATAATATTCTGTTAGAACATAAGAATCACAGATGTTTTTAACAAAACTTTTCCATATGGGGTGTCCAATCTAGGAAAATTAAAAATGGATATTTAACTGATTTATCATTTTTGAGTGCTGTTTTTTTTTTTCAGGTAGGCCTTCAGACATTTGCATAGAATTATTCAAATTATTAAATTACAAGAGATGTCCATACTGTTATTGTTTTAAATAATTGTCCAATGGCTGTTCATTATATATATACACACACACACACACAAAAAAAGGAAGGGGGGTCCTTTCAAGCTTCTATTTATGGGCATTCTGAGAACTTTCAGAACTAATATCTGAAAACTGATAACATAGACCCCCAGAGTTTTCATCGATTTTTTTCTCTTATTAGTTGTATTATGACTTTTGTAGGAAGGCACACACTGATGTATGAAAAAGAGGATTTCTCTTAAATCTGATCTCTGAGGACAAATTCTACTGTTCCAAATATATATTTCAGGGATGGGAAAAACGAATAATATAAAGTCTTTATAAATCATCTCAGTGCATGATACTTAATAGCAAAGACAAAAAAACAGTCTATATGAACAATAAAACATTGATGCATGAAGATGTGCAAATTTCCCATTGAATTCAACAGAATCAAACAAATCACGATTATTAAAAACAATATCATATATCCATATTCAGTAAAATTAAAGAGCATTAACCACTCTCCTGTGACATTTGGTACCATACTGAAGTGTTATTTTCATGCCATCTGGACATTTCATTTCATTTGTTAATGGAGGATTTGTCTTAATCTGACAGATGGACAATTCACTATATGAACACTAAACAATTTCAGAAAGCATTAATTCCTCTGAAAATATGACTGTAGAGTAAACTGTACTCAAAATATGTTTTCAGCTGTTCAAACATCTCTAGTTGTTTTGCTCCCTGTTTAAACAGACATGAAATATAATTTATCATATAATTTCCTGCACATTCTGGTGGAACATTCCAGAAAGAACCAGCAAAAAATTTTGATGCCAGTGACTGCATTGTGTATTTGCACATCATGTTGCTTGCATTTTTTAATTTTTAGCTTTAGTTTTGATAAAAGATTGACAATTAAAGGAGCTCTAAGCGATGTCACGCATTTTTAGGCCAAAACATTTTTTGTCACATACAGCAAACATCTCCTCACTATCCGCTAGATGCCTGTCCCCTGAACACACTGTAAAAAAAACGCGGTCTCTGTCGCCACAAACTCTGAAAACGGCAACAAAAACAAACTGGTGCAGCCTGGACCACGAATCATAATAAACATGCTCCAGCCAATAACCGACAAGAATGATTTTAAATGCGCGTTCATGACTGTTTCAGGAAGCACGGAGGGGAGGGGGAGGAGGAGGAGGAGGGAGGGTCTAGCTAGCCTCTGTTTTGTTTGACAACACTTCGAACGTCAACAGGAAGTTACTCCACCCAGGATCGCCTAGAGCACCTTTAATTAAACACTTGTGGTTTAATGGAAATCTGGGTGGTTACACTGAAAAAAGTCTAACATCCATTTTTTTTTTTTTTTACATTGATACAATATAAATTGGCAGTGGGACATTAAACTGAATTTATTAATTTGATCAGAGCATTTTATTATATTAAGTATGATTTGCACATGTGCATTGTTGAGTTGCAGATCCCGCTCTCTGATTTACAAAAAAAAAAAAAAAACATCCATCGTTGAACTGTCTGTGAAGAATACAACACACAATCTGTTGAGCGGCGGCCGTTGGCGGAACACTTCAACAAAACGTCAGACCCCTCCAGCCAGGCTGCGACACAGAACTACGAGCAACACTGATACTGGTAAGGTAAACTTTGTCTACCGTTAATATTTTTCCCCCAAGTATACCTGACTGGCCTTGACTCTGGCCGTAATTTCAACGCTCACATTTGATAGCATGTAAATTATAAGATAGCACTATAAACTTTAGCATTCTTCATTCAAACTATAACGTTAAGTTACGTTAGCCGCCCTCTGGTCGTGGATGAGTAATGCTATCACAGGTCGCTAGTTAACTGGCTAATAAATGCAAACTATTATTTCTAAATGCATTTTGGTGGGGGCATTGACGTTAGCTAAAGTTACCACATGTAAGTTAGTTAACGTTACAGCTAATGTTAATTCAAATGTATTTGTTCTGCTGAGTGTTTTTAATAGTTAACAGTGGCGCGAAAAGCCTACAAAAGGTTTATTTGTTGAGATTACTGTCTTAAAGGTGCCCTAGAACTTATTTTTAAAAGATGTAATATAAGACTAAGGTGTCCCCTGAATGTGTCTGTGAAGTTTCAGCTCAAAATACCCCATAGATTTTTTTAAATTCATTTTTTTAACTGCCTATTTTGGGGCATCATTAACTATGCACCGATATATAGGTTGCGGCCCCTTTAATTCTCGTGCTCCCCCTCCCCCGGAGCTCACGCTTAACTTGAATAGCATAAACACAGTTTACACAGCTAATATAACCCTCAAAATTGATTTTTACAAAATGTTCGTCATGCATGCTGCTTGCATACATCGGATCATGTAAGTATAGTATTTATTTGGATGTATTACATTTGATTCTGAATGAATTTGAGGCTATGCTGCGTGGCTAAAGCTAACATTACACACTGTTGGAGAGATTTATAAAGAATGAAGTTGTGTTTATGAATTATACAGACTGCAAGTGTTTAAAAATGAAAATAGCGACGGCTCTCTTGTCTCCGTGAATACAGTAAGAAACTGTAACCACATTTAACAGTACATTAGCAACATGCTAACGAAACATTTAGAAAGACAATTTACAAATATCACTAAAAATATCATGTTATCATGGATCATGTCAGTTATTATTGCTCCATATGCCATTTTTCGCTGTTGTCCTTGCTTGCTTACCTAGTCTGATGATTCAGCTGTGCACATCCAGACGTTAATACTGGCTGCCCTTGTCTAATGCCTTGAACATGGGCTGGCATATGCAAATACTTGGGGCGTACATATTAATGATCCCGACTGTTAAGTAACAGTCGGTGTTATGTTGAGATTCGCCTGTTCTTCTGAGGTCTTTTAAACAAATGAGATTTATATAAGAAGGAGGAAACAATGGATATAATATGAAACAAAGTAAAAGCTTTTACATTTTTTAAAGGTTTTAATACGAAATTCCAGGAACGCTGAAATTTCAAAACGTTTTGAAACAATTCTGACATAACAAAGCCTTATTTACTGAAATCACGTGACTTTGGCAGTTTGACACATGCTCCGAATCACTGATTCGAAACAAAAGGTTCGTAAAGCAGTGTTTTGAAATCGCTCATCACTAGATATTGTTGAATAAAGTTTTTATTTTGTTTTTTTTTGCCGCACGAAAAATATTCAATACAAAATCGGGGCTAAAATCGTGCAGTCTGAACTCGGCTTTAGCGCACGTGTAGACAGATTGTTTTGTGATGGAGCTCGCTGCGCAGCACAAACATGCATGTTGCAATGACGTCACGGGACGTGTCTAAGCCCAAAATCTGCAGAAAATATGCGGCAATTAAGAAAAAAATGCAAGATTACTTATTACTTGATTTGGCGATAAATTCAGCGATCACAGAAACGCGAAAGAGGAGTCCAAGGACTTTAATATAAATATGATATTATCACTAACATGCAGACAGAAATGATAAAAACATTTGTAAAAACATTTATATTATGAATGATAAAACGGTTTTTCAACACAGTCTACATTTAAATTTGACCGATTCGACTCTTGCTTTGGAATTTCAGAATGATCATAGCATCATTTCAGATGCAATGAGTCCGAAGATTATTCCAGTTATGAATTAATTAGTCTTTTTTTAAGGCACGTTTTATTCCTTACACATTTACTATAAGTTTCTTCTCTAAATATAATCACATTTTATTTCGTTGAATAAAAACACCCAACGAGTATCTTAAAATGTGCAGACGTAGATGTTTTTTCAGAAAACTAATATGACTCATTTAAAATTCTGTACTACTTACATTACTGCATGCATAAGTTTCAGAAACCCACTTTAAAAATGACAGAAAAGCGAATACCGGTCAAATACAATAGATCATCGCTAAGACATGGCATTGACCATTAAGATTCTTAAAGGGGGGGTTGCATGCGATTTCACTTTTTTAACTTTAGTTATTGTGTAATGTTGCTGCTTGAGCATAAACAGTATCTGCAAAGTTACAGCGCTGAAAGTTCAATGCACATGGAGATATTGTCTTTTAAAGTTATGGCATTTTATTGCCTACAAAAACGGTTTGGACTACAACGAGCTTCTTCCCGGGTTGGTGACATCATAAACCCTTGCTATTAACATAAACACTGCCCCCGGGAAGACGCAACAAAGTGGGCGAGGCCATGTGGCGCAGCATAATGAAAGCGGAAGAGTTTACACCGAACGCGAGCTGCGCGACGCGACGCATCAAAAGATATAAAACCCATTATAATCTGTGATATTTTGTACACTGGATGCGGCGCTGAAGACAGATTCCTGAATCTACACGAGTTTAATGCTGGATTTACACAAAGGCTTTTACTGAAAGATGAAGCAGTTCCCACTTTAAAAACAGAAGTTGCTGTTTATCAGCCCCAAACTGTAAGTACGTTTTATTGTTTGTCTTTTAAACGTAATGTTATAGTTCTGTTGCTATTTTTAATGCATCTAGGACGTATACAAAGAGCAACTCGTTTTTGCTAGCCAGTTAGCTAAATTCTAGTGCAACAAACACCAACAAACTTCTATGTTCATAGACAAACAGTTGTTCATGCTATAAATTAAACGCTACCTTTACAAAAATGCGACTACTCAGGCATGTATTTACTACAGGAAAGCTTTAATCAGGATAAAACTGTATATTGAAAGCTAACAAACAGCAGTGACAGCTTATCTAAACACTTTGACACAAATACTAAATGAAATACCATTCATAAACATCCTTCAAAAGCAGCGATTGGAGAGGTTCTGCTTTATCCTCTTCATCTGGGTCTGATACGGCTCAATTTGATACAGCAATGTAGGCGCTATTATTTACTTTCCACCTAAGCGCGTAACTACGAATGGTAAGGGGCGTGGCGTTTCCGGACGCTTCAGCGAATCACGACAGACTGGGCCAGTAACCAACCTGCTGACCAATCTGAGCACATTGCGTATGTCGGAGGGAGTGGCTTCATAGAAGCAGGAAGTCAAACGAGCCGTTCATATGACAGGGGAAACAGAGGTGTAGAATTAAGATAAAATATATGAAAAATACAGCATTTAAAAAAAAAACGAAGCATTAAGACATGTTAAACTTTGCCCCCAAAACACAATCAAGCCTTGAAAAAAAACATGTAACCCCCCCTTTAATGGTTTTCAGTATATTTAACATATATATATACTATAGAAAGTTATTGACAACATTATTTCTACTATACTATTATAGCTGCAGAAAGACGCGTTCGGCGTGTGCGCTGTGCACCACTATCTAGTGGACTTTTGTTTTCAAGCACTCAATTCACTCTCGCACGGGCTGCAGTACAGTACACAGCCATTGGATTCACGCGGATGGGTAGTGCGGTCATCCGCGAACACTATGACGAAAATTTCGGACGATGCGCGGATGCCCGAAGTATACTTTGGGGTAGGCCGTATCGGGCCCCCAATCCCCATATGCACGTGCATACCTTGCATGCCCAGACGCTACGCCACTGGTACTTATTGTCTCTTTCTTTTTTTATGTAGGAAAATGAGGTTGAAGAACTGGAGCAGATAACCATGGCGATCTTTATCACTGGGAAAGAGGATCCTCTCCATCCACCAAAAGACATTAAAATTGTCATTGAAGGAACAGAGGTCCTGAACCAGCTGCCCTTGGTTGCAAATTACTTTCAAGACTTTAGATCCTTTTGTAAGAGTTTGCACTTACAAGGCTGCATTTTCACAGCAGCATTTACAAATGTGGCTGCCCAAGTTTGATGGCTACCAGTCTCAAAGGCCAAAGTGTTATGGACAACTGGAGAGACTGATTGCAGTGTTTTCAGCGTATGCACAGATTTGCACGAAAGAGTTTAGATTTTCAGACCAATGGAGAGGGCCTGGAGCTTGCTATTAAATGAGTTGTATTTAAATGTAGAGTTTACAGCTCTGTATCAGAAACTCTGTCATTGTCTTAGGATTTCCACTGTTCACTGTCTGATGAGCCGTTCCAGGATTTGTCTCTGGTGTTCAAGAGACTGTTCATCATCATATACATTTGTATATAAACAGGTATACAATACTGTCTTAACATTTAATTGTATTTTAGGATGTTTTATGGTGAAATGTGTTCTGTCAGGACAAACCTTCCTAATTTAATATTACTAATGTGATGTCATCAAGTGATGTTTTGATTATTTTGTAACAGATGTTCAATGTTTATTGAACAATAAATATAAATGTGTTCTAAAGGAAAGTGTTATGATAGTCATTGATCAAAATGTGTTAATAGCATTTTTTTTATTTGATTTATTATTCATCTCAAATAATGACAACTTTTTACTTTTTTTTTATTTTTATTTGAGACAATCTAAAATAATTAATTTACTTGGACCTATAAATATTAGTTTAACTTAAAATAATCAGTTTGTTCTAACCTAAAATAATTAATATACTTTAACCTATACATATTAGTTTTGATAGTTTGTTCTAACTTAAAATAATTTGTTTGTTCCAACCTAAAATAATTAGTTTGATCAACCTTTAAAAAGTGGTTGCATGGATTTAAACTAAATTAAATGATTTACTTTGGGTCAATGTCGAATATTTCGTGTGATTGATTACTTCAATTTTTTTAAGTTGATCCAAGGTTTTTATTTTTTCAGTGTAGTGAATAAACTGCATTGTTTTTGCATTAAAATATTGTGGGCAAAACTGGCACAACTCAAACAAACAATGACAAAACCCATGGGGAAAAAAAACTTAGGAATGATTTACAGCTGTGATTCAATTCTTTCAAAACCTCATGCAAACCTCAGCTTTTTGGTTCCATCATCCCATTGCAGTTTATACAATTTTCATCCTCCCTCTCTCAGCCTCTCTTAGAAAAAATAAGATTGCTTTCTCACTCATTTATCTGAAGCCCATCAACAGCCAAAGGGTAAGAAGTGCTTCATCCAAAATAGATGCATTAGTGTTTTAAGACGCTGAAGGACAGATTGGTGCTTTGCAAAGCTAAGCCGTCTCATATTGATCTGCAGAACGTTTTTTAGAAAATATACTAATAATTTATTGTGAGGTTGCATGTTATTTTGTGAGAGCGCTATCTCAGATGGTTATAAGACTGAGCCTTGAACTCATCTAATAGCCTGTTTTCTTTTTCATCTGAGCTTTTGAGTTCTTTATGTGGACATATCAGGAGAGTATTGATTAATTGAATCAGTCAGCAAAAAGCCTCTGTAATTTATAATTCAGATAAATTATGATGTCTGTTTATTTGAAGTTTCCACAAACATAGCTAGTAGCCCAACTCTAGCAATATATAACCCCAGGTAAACTTTTAGCCTACTATGTAATTTTCCTCGAGGTTTGCCTGTTTTATTGTCTGCCAGACAAACCTTTATACACAACTTTTACTATATGTATTTTTTTTCCCTTCTGTTCAACACAAAAGAAGACATTTGAAAAATATCTTACTGTTTTTTTTTTTTTGGTCAATGAAAATTTTTTTTGTCCAAAAGCCTTAATGATAATAAAAAACAAAGAAATGACATCCAAAGTATGTAAGGTAGTACAACTAGATCTCTTTTAATGAATCCAAAAGGTTTGAATTATATTTTGCTACATATAAAGGTATTTTAAAGATTTTGAAGTGTCAAAAGGTCATTCGGTTTAACCGTCCAAAGGCCAAAACAGCCACTTCATTTGTGATTAAAATATCTTAAAATGTAACAAATGTATATATATTTGTGGCTTGATTTTATTACATCATACATCAGCATAGTGCAAAATGGTATAACAATTATGTGTAGAAGTCGTTGCTTTGTTATGAGAAAGAATGTTCGGAAAAATTCATTTCATTGATGTCATTTGGAGTAACCAATATAAAGGGACCATTTTGGATCAAGTCATGCAGTCAATATCATGTGACAGGATGTGACGTCATTCAGACACCTGCAAAGGACCACATGGTCCTGAAGCAAAGTAACTAAATCGCTTTTAACTATTTGAAAAATTCATGTTTTCACTTGCTAATACGCATGTCCCAAAACATTATGTCATTCGTTACAACCGCTATAAAACATGGAAAATGTTGTAATATTTTAAAAACTTGTACTAAATATAAAATGTTTGTCTTTTTGCTAGCTAGCTAGATATTAGCATGTTAGCATTGTTTGAAAATATTGTCTTTCAAAATATAATCAAAAGTGTCATTCGGTAAAACCGAAATTTTGGTTAAACCGAATGACATTTTTGGTGACAAATTTTGTCCATCTTGTAAAAAAAAAATGACAAGCAGTGTTAATTGATTATAAAAACCAGAATCTCATTATTAACACTTAATAAAACTTCACAATTAATTATATCTCCATTGTTTTTTACACTTTTAAAAACCTAATTCGTCATTGACCCACAGATAAATACTATCAAACAAACCCTTAATGCATAAGAAATGGTTTAGCAAGCACCACTAATGTTTCAAAAGAAAAATACTAATCTGTCAAAGGTGAGTTGTGCAAGTCAAACTATCTATAGAAGAAGATTTGTTTCTTTATTGCAATAGACCAAAAGAATCAGATATGTATTTGAGATTAAAAATAAATATACAAAGCAATTAAAAATGTATGCAAGGAATGTAGGAGACGAGAAATACTGGGATAGAAAGAGAGGTATATCACTGCTTTATTTAATAGGAAGAAAGCACTGGTACAATCAAACTTGGAGTTTAAGTGTCTATGAGATTACCTTGTACTCTGTGAAAGTTTTATTCAAGAGCATTAAGTTTAAGAAGTTTTAATGACCCCTTTTGATGGAAATAAAACTCTCCTGGAGCTAATTTTTCCATGATAATGTCTTCGATTGTCATTGCCGGGTGGGTTATGTAGATTTTCCGTGTGGGCTGACATATGGCTTATAATATCTTTCATCCTATTAAAAATCTACAAAAAGATTTTTAAAGTGCCAGACTGATTCATAAATGTTTTGCCACAATAACAGAAAAAACTGACTTTTTTTGACTCGGCCTTGAGCAAGCGGAGACGGTTATGTATCAAATTTTAAGGGAGACATCTGGCCATGGATGGGCACTGGTAATAGCGCCGGGCATGAGGAAGCTATTATGCCCGCTGCTGCTGTAGTCGATCCGTTATCAAACCCAATTTGGTGGGACAGATTGCACCGCTGGGACTAGCGACTGACCCCTGAGTCTTGTTTTGGTTTGTGTGTGTGGTGGAATGGACAAAGTGTCCTCTGCTGCAGATTCATCACACACACGCACACGCGCACTTACGCCACCGCCACGCCCATTCATCATTCTCTTTCTGATGTGCGCGGCTTCACGACGGTGAGAAAGTAGCGGATTCAGCGCGGCACATAGGTCATGGTCCTATTCCGGTGAACGGAAGCGTGACCTGGCCTGCAAGAACAGCAATTTAGACAATGCACAACACAAATGAAAACAGGACTGCTCAGAGTGAGGTGAGTCTGGCACTCGAGCTCCCAGCAGAGCGGGATGAAGCCGGTGCTAGTTTTGGTCGTGGATGTGGGGTTGATGTGGAACTCACTAATATCCGTGCAACGGTGTCTGTCTACATTCATCATATTCTTTCTCGAGTATGTCTTAGTGCTTTACAGGCACTTCACTGAATCTTTTACCTACCCGTAGGCACTAACAAATGGTAGAAAATAGGTTTCTACGCAACTGGAATCTGACTGGCTTTAATGTAGGCATATGTATCTCTAGGTAGTCTTCTTGTGTTTGTCTTGAGACGTCCAATCCTGAATGGAGGATTACAAGTTTTATAGGCCATCACAAGCCCGCAGGCATCAACAGAGAACTACAGAGACATGCTTAAAATTACACTGTGTTACTGCTTGTAACTTTTTAACCATGTGGTTTACAAATTAAATTCCTGGCCTTTAAGTTTTAATAATGACTCATTCAACACAGTTTCGGCCTTGCAAAATTTTTGTATGTCCTCCCACAAATTTTAGGTGATCTTCGCAGAGTTTTGATATGCCTGGCTCACACTACAGGAATTTTAGGCCGATTTATGCCCGATTTTACCCTCCCGAGAATCGGAGAAAAAATCTTGTCGAGGATATTGATCGGCTCCGATGTTCGCCGCAGATTATCTGGTAATGTGAGGCGTTCACAGATCGAATCTTGCACCTCCCGATCTGCTCTCACACAAATCGGGGCCGCCCCGATCATATCAAACATGTTTGATATTTAGGATTTTAAATCGGGAAGATTACGTCAGTTCTTTAACAACAGCCAATGAGAGAAGTGAATGAGAGCACATTTAAAATTGCGACCGCGAAACCAGCTGCTGTACGAATCCGTTGGACAGCGGAGATAGCGGAACGGTGCATTGAAGTACAACAACACAACTTCTTGAATAACGCGTCTTCAAAAAACATGAAACAACCGTACAGACAAAGAGAAAAGCTGAGGAGAAATCACTATGGTTTTGTACATGCCGGGTGAGTGTAGAAAGCTGCTAGCAAATGTAAACATACCTTTTTATCTCAGTGACGAATATGTTTACATCCGTTTCCCAATGAAATCACGTGAGGCTCTTCTGGATATGATAATCTTAACAATATCCTGTAGTGTGTGCGGCGCTACAAATTTGAAATGCATGTTTGAGATTTGTGAGAATAAAATCTGTGAAGATTCTCCTTATATGTGTGCTGCAACCAGATTTCATATTCGGTTAGGATTTAAAAACTCCTCTAGTGTGAGCTCTGCTTTAAGATAATCTGTGCCATCGAATTGAAAATTTAATTTACCTTGGCATAGTTAAAAAACAAGAGTTCAGTACATGGGAATGACATACAGTGACTCTCAAACTCCATTGTTTCCTCCTTCTTATATAAATCTAATTTGTTTAAAAGGCCTCCGAAGAACAGGCGGATCTCAACATAACACCGACTGTTACGTAACAGTCGAGATCATTAATATGTACGCCCCCAATATTTGCATATGCCAGCCCATGATCGAGGCATTAGACAAGGGCAGCCAGGATTAACGTCTGGATGTGCAGAGCTGAATCATCAGACTAGGTAAGCCAGCAAGGACAACAGCGAAAAATGGCAGATGGAGCAATAATAATTGACATGATCCATGATTACATGATATTTTTAGTGATATTTGTAAATTGTCTTTCTAAATGTTTCGTTAACATGTTGCTAATGTACTGCTAAATGTGGTTAAAGTTACCATTGTTTCTTACTATATTCACGGAGACAAGAGCCGTCGCTATTTTCATTTTTAAACACTTGCAGTCTGTATAATTCATAAGCACAACTTCATTCTTTATAAATCTCTCCAACAGTGTAGCATTAGCCGTTAGCCATGGAGCACTATCAAACTCATTCAGAATCAAATGTAAACATCCAAATAAATACCATACTTACGAGATTAGACATGCGGCATGATGAACACTTTGTAAAGATCCATTTTGAGGGTTATATTAGCTGTGTGAACTTTGTTTATAAAGTAATAGAGTCGAGAGCTCTGGAGGGGGTGGAGAGTGCGAGCAATTAAAGGGGCCGCAGCCTGAATCGGCGCATTTCTAATTATGCCTCAAAATAGGCAGTTAAAAAAATTAATTTAAAAAAATCTATGGGGTATTTTGAGCTGCAACTTCACAGACACATTCAGGGGACTCCTTAGACTTATCTTGTAAAAAAACAAAGACCAAACCTCATGAAAGTTTTCGATTAGATGTTTGGTTCCATTGTAGACAAATATGGCCTCACAATATGTGCTGGCCAAAGGAGTCGGAATGCGCACAGGCTAATTTTGGGTAGGCAAAACAGGTGAAAAATGTCAATTTTGGTTGAAATTAAAAGTTTTTACAAATATGAGTTCATTAAAGAGTTAGTTCACCCAAAAATGAAAATAATGTCATTTATGACTCACACTCATGTCGTTCTACACCCATAAGACCTTCGTTCATATTCAGAACACAAATTAAGATATTTTTGATGAAATTCGATGGCTCAGTGAGGCCTGCATCACCAGCAATGGTACTTCCTCTCTCAAGATCCATAAAGGTACTAAAACATATTTAAATCAGTTCATGTGAGTACAGTGGTTTTATCATAAAGCAACGAGAATATTTTTTTTGCACCAAAAAAACCTGACTTTTTAACAATATCTAGTGATGGCCGATTTCAAAACACTTCTTCGGAGTGTTACGAATCTTTTGTGTCGATTCAGGGATTCGGAGCGCATGTCAAACTGCTGAAATCACATGACTTTGGCGCTCCAAACTGATTCAATTCGTAAAGCTCCTAAGCTCCATGAAGCAGTGTTTTGAAATCGGCCATCACTAAAAAATCGTTTGGTTTTTTTGTTTGTTTGTTTTTATTCTCGTTTCTTTATAATATTAAGATTGAACCACTTTACTCACATGAACTGATTTAAATATGTTTTAGTACATTTATGGATTTTTATTGTCATTGAATCATTCATTCAAGAGATTTGTTAAAAAATGCTAACTCATCCAGTAGTGAAACAGGTGAAGTCTTTATGAGTGAGTCATTGAATCATTCATTCAAACTGATTTTTTTTTAAATCATTAATTCAAATGCAGCAATTAATATTTTGCCAGAACCTAAAGTAAATTGCATGTTATTTTGTTTAGATGTTGTCTGTTCAGAATCGTGATCTCTATTAAAAAAAAAATAATAATAATAATAATTTTTGTGTATCAGCCATTTTGAATAAAAAAGCATTTATTTACTCATCAAATTTATTTGACCACAACACTGCAAACAGAAAGAATGTGTTATTGAAAAATGTATTTGCAAAGCACCACCTACTGGTCATAATGTATAAAAACTTAAAACCGTAGTTCTGGATTCACCATTCTTCGCGTATGTTTATTTAGCTTCTCAGACAGAGCTTGGCCCATTACAACTTAAAACATTTTGACAAGAGAGTCCACATAAGATCATTAAAAAAAATTGTATTCACAGAAAAACTTTTGATAGGGAGGGAGACGGGTCTCAGTATGCAAATAAATACAAACTTGGGAGGCATATTAAGTCTCACAGTGCAGAAGTGTGAAATGTTTGCAGGGTGAAGACAAAAACACATACAGTAAATGGGTCGGTCAGACTGTGAGTGAATGGAAGTACGTGAATAGATTTAATTTGTCCTTTTAGTGTCCTCTAAGAAAAAAAAAAATCACATTATATGCTCTCAGAAAATATTTTCAGACTTTGTTGTCTTTTTAGGCCTCATCAAGGATAGTGTCTTGACTTCTTTTCAATTAAATATATTTTAACTTTTTGACATTAATTCTGACTTTTGGACAATGAGCTGTTTTCAAAACAGACCATAATTATGACATATGTTGTTCCTTATCATAGCTTGTGGTAAATATAGTGTGAATTTCTGGCAAGAATAGACTATTTGGCTCTAACTAACTGATTGCTATCATTCATTCTCTCGATTAAAACCCCTGATTGAATGTCATACCGTGTTGATCACAGTAATACAATCTGATTGTAATCATGGTTTGGCTCTCTGTGAATAATCAACTGTATTCATGCAAAACCCACAGAGAGGGCTTTTTAACACCGGCACTTGAAGGAGATTTGGTTATACATCTTTAAAATCCCAGTGGGCAACCTGTCCGCCAGGTCTCGGCAATCAACAAAAGATTTTGTTTTTTGCAATTAGAGCCATCTGATGTTTCACTGCAATCATGTTGACTTGCATCAAAGGACGGATGAATTGAGGGATGACATCTATGATCGCCCTTTATGGATCTTTAACGCTTCAATTATTTTTCACGATAATGGCCTCATCTTCGTCCCGTTGATGAAGTGTGTCTGGCGAAACAAACCTGTTTTTTGAAGAGAGGGAATAAGCTGCCGCTACAGAGACTCTGCAATGCTGATGACCTAAATAGAAGGGGAAAAAGAGAAGCCGAGAGAGAGAGAGAGAAAGAGGAATGGAAAGGAACAGCAATTAATTGAATACTTTACATTTTTGCATTAAAATTGCACTGTATAAGGTCGAGAATGACTTGAATAACAACAAGACCTGAAAAGCAAATTGGAACTTTCTTTTGTCACCAACCAATCAAAATCATTTGGATGTCATACCGCAGCATAGATGGTTATATTAGTATTTTTGTGGATTTATTTCGCCTTAAAGGGATAGTTCACCCAAAAATGAAAATTTGATGTTTATCTGCTTACCCCCAGGGCATCCAAGATGTAGAGGACTTTATTTCTTCAGTAGAACACAAATGATGATTTTTAACTGCAACCGCTGCCGTCTGTCAGTCAAATAATAGCAGTGGATGGGAACTTGAACAATAAGAGTCGAAAAAACTTCCATAGACAAATCCAAATTAAACCCTGCGGCTCGTGACGGCACATTGATGTCCTAAGACACGAAACGATCGGTTTGTGGGAGAAACCGAACAGTTTTTATATAATTTTTTACCTCTAATACACCACTATGTCCAACTTCGTTCAGCTTCCGGCTAGTAAGGTCTGATCGCGCTCTGACAACGGAAGTGATGTCTCGCGCTCATTGAAGTATATGGGCCACCAGATTAGAGCACGTTTTTTGACCTCACTAACAGGAAGCTGAACGAAGTTGGACATAGTGGTGTATTAGAGGTAAAAATGATATAAATAATGTTCGGTTTCTCACACAAACCGATCGTTTCGTCTCTTAGGACATTAATGTGTCGTCACGAGCCGCAGGTTTTAATTTTGATTTGTCTAAGCAAGTTTTATTTACTGTTATAGTTGAAGTTCCCATCTACTGCTATTATTTGACTGACAGACGGCAGCGGTTGCAGTTAAAAATCATAATTTGCATTCGAATGAAGAAAAAAAGTCACCTACATCTTGGATGCACTGGGGGTAAGCAGATAAACATCAAATTTTCATTTTTGGGTGAACTATCCCTTTAAGCTTTAGCTCGCACTTTACACAGTCCAATAATTCTGAAGCACAGAAAATTTATTGAATAAATAAATGATATACCCCAACTTACTGAGACATCTGGGCTGTTTTCTGTCTTATGAAACAAGCTAAATCTTTTATACGCTATCAAATGCTTTCACACTATACCAGAGAGAGTATAAGGAGGAGAAGATGGACCATACATAGAAAAACGAATGGGAGAAATGTTTCAGTATGGCTGCTACAGGAATGAAAGTCCCACATTAAAAGAGCAAATCATCTTTTTATAGATCCCTTGCCTGCTTTTTAATTATACTCAAACATCCATTGACTAGAAACTGTAAATCAGTCAGACAGAATGATTTTAAGTCATTTTGTGCCATTCTTACACAAATTGTTTCACAAATATATTCTAATACTATAAAAAGTTGTTGAATATGAGAATATACATGTATGAACACAACATAAATTGAAATATCACAAATTATGTACTGAATTCAGAGGGAAAAGCCTCACAAAAACCTGTATATAATCAAACATTGATCTGAATCAAAAAACTAAATAATGCTAAAAAAGCTAGTCCTGACAAATATTGAATGGCTTTTTGTCTGTAGATTTGATGAGCTGTTGCCATAGAGATGTTTTACATGGTATGCACAGTTAAGAGCCCACAAAGCCTATTGTTGGATAGTCTGCAGATATTCTAGACACTCATTTTGAATTTATATCCCTTGTCTTTAAAGATAATGTGCTATTTTGGTGACCAAATGGGAGAACATCTGGTGGAACAGAAACACATTAATTCTTTTAAAAATAATCTAATACAATACAGATTTCTAAATGAGTCTTCACAGAGCATTTAAAACGCAGCATCTGCTTAGAGCGCAGAACCGTAAGCTAGAAATACAGCAACATTTCTGGGTTAATGATAACATATCACAAAGAAATGTAGGTTAGAGGATCAGATAGAGTCCAACCACCCTTATCTAAACGACCACAAAATGCGAGAAGTGAACAGAACAACTCATTACTTATCAAATTATCTCTGCAGGATGGTTTAATGTTGAACAACAGTAAGATATTTTAAAACAGGAATAGATAAATGGCCTTTAGAGAGTGTGGAATGAGCATATGCTGAGGTTAATGAACCTTGTTAAAAGGAGAAATAAGAGAAAACAATCTGAAACAGAGCTTGCTTACTATTTTATATCCACTAGTTTTTAAGGGCATGGTGAACCCTATGAGTCACAATGTCTCTTTGCTACTTGAACACACAATTTGATTTTATGCACTCAATTGACTTACAGTAATCCTAAACTAAACTGCTAGCCTATTAACGGCGCTGAAGTCCCAAGCAAAACATAAATCTACTTGCTTGTGGTGCTGCATTAGCACTTTACAGACTGCATACTTAAATATTTACCTGTTTATTGCTAGAGCCTAATTAAGAGGCCTTCACTATCACAAAATTGTGAAAAACTGATTAAAATGGCCGATAACTGATAAATGGCTGAAAATAAAACTCTAAATAAATTAAAAGTAAAACACTAAAAACTAAAATCAGTCATTTTAAATGCTACAAGTGAGTTTGCATCACAACATTATAATGTACAGTATGAAAAATGGATATTATTCATTTTGAGATTCGTTTTTAAAGATTAACTTCAAGTGTTAGGGTCCGTTTACACAACACAGTTAAACTCATAACTAAAAACGTAAAATGTGTAATGTGTTTTGGCCGTTCATTTACATGACAATAGCGTTTCCAGGGCCTGTAAATGCAATGAAAATGGGATTCAAAGTGCAAGTTTTTTAAAATCACACTGTTCGCATGTGTATTACGTGTTCAGTCTATAGGCGTGTGGTGTTTCTTTACAAAGTGTCATCGCCAACTACTGGCCTGGCAGCATAATACAGCATTTTTAGCCATTATCACGGACCCATGTGAACGGGGTTTTGCCAATGTCATCTGTACATGAAAAATGCAAAGGAAAAACGTTTTCATTTTTAGTACATCGTTTTCGTAAACATATCCTTAGATAACGGCAAAGGCAATGTAAATGAAAAAATAGGAGAAATAATCATTATTCATGCATGAACCAAGTCAAATACCACCAGTGTTGGGGAAAGTTACTTTTAAAAGTAATGCATTATAACATTGCGTAACTCCCTAAAAAAGTAACTAATTGCGTTACTCAGTTACTTTTTACTAAAAGTAATGCGTTACAATACTTTTGTGCAACCTGGTCTCATGGAAAGATGTACCCGTGGGAACGTTTTCATGAGTTTCAAAAATACGTTCCAGTATATACATATCACTGCAGTTAACAAACAGAAATTAACACTAGAGGCAGTAAAACAGCAAGCGCTTTTAATCGTTTTCATACACAGTTACGATTACAAAGTCAGATTACGGATTAATAAAGACTTGTTTTTATGTCTCCTTGCACAATATTATGTTATGATTTCAAAACAGTTTTTACCAAAGTGCACGATTTGTAAACTATACATTTTGGACTTTGTATCGCTTAACCAGCTCGATATGTTTCGCTTTTCTGATATAACATGCTTGCTCGGTAGCTCAGCTGATATGGAGTGAATCCGGGGAAAAATGAGTCACGTAAAAAGGCTCAAAGATGAGAGATCAAAACAAGCTAAAACGGCATGTTTTTTATGTCACATTTGCTTTTGTTAACACTATCGGGTAGGTTTAGGTGTATTGTTGGTGGTACATTATTTTAAAACGTAATGGAGCATTAGACTTTTAGCGACAATCACTGGACAAATTTCAAATCAGAACTACGGTGATTCGTATAAGAACCAACGTCATAAAAATTCACGTTTATCTGTTCCAGCAAAAAGATCGACACGTTTTTTTGCACCACTCACTGGACATTTCACATTGAAACTGCAGTGATATGTACGTATTGGTACGTATTTTGCGACTCGTGAAAATGTTCCCACAGGTATGTTTTTCTAATGAGACCAGGCTCATTTTTGCGTTACTTTTTCTCACCTGAGCTGGGCTTGCTTGATTGTTTTTAATAACAAAAAAAGTAAAGTAATGTAAATGTAAAAAGCAAATGTAAAGGCACTTTCACACCAAAAGTGAAATGAATAAGCCTCAGGCTGAAGGAAATGCATATTTACGCCTGTACAGTAGAGGGCGCAGCTCAAACAAACCTTTCAGCTGTGCTGCCATTCTGGATTAAAGAAGAATAGGATACAGGAAATGGAAGTTCAACACTCTTAATTCACTCTAAATCTAATCTTAAGTCATTTTTGATTATTTGTATAGTTGAATTAGATCATTGAAGGTCAGGAGCAAAGACATTGGTTAATAAAGTGAGATTAAATACATAAAGTATATTTATGCAATTTAATATATTTAATTATTACAGGTTTGCGTTAAATTCTGAGATTGTATTTCACTGTACTGAATGTTTTGTTCAGGTGAGATGAGTAAATGCATGTTCACATTTAGTCTAGAACTAAATACAAAGAACACATGCCTCTGAACTTACCCTATTTCTCTCAATATGGGGACAGTAGAGCTGTCAGTCAATAAATGTGAAAAAGTAACTTGCGTTATTTATTTGAAAAAAGTAAATTGGATATTTTGTCATACATTTAAAAAAATGTGTTACTTTACTAGTTACTTGAAAAAGTAATCTGATTACTTAACTCAAGTTACTAGTAATGCAGTACCCCCAACACTGAATACCAAATCCAGATGTTGCATATGGCTGGAGACATGAACAGGTGTCACACATGAAATATTCAGCTTGGGCCACTTCCCAGTCTCATCCCATTTCCCAATATTGCCCAAATATTGTGTATGTGTGCATTGTCAACAATATCTTGCCATAACCAGGCCATCATTCTTAAAGGGGTGCTCGTCTGGGACAATTCGATTGTGTCACGGTGCACACAAAAAACAAGAAGATAGGATCCAGTTGCAGCGGTTGTTTATTGGGTAATCCAAGGTCGTAATCCAAAAGCAGGCAAGGGTCAAAATCCAGTAAAGCAGTCCATACAAAACAGGCACAAGAAAACCAGAGAAACAGAAGTACACACAACATCAACAACGAACCACAACCAAAGACAGAAACAGCTCACTATAAATAGACAGACACTAATGACATGATACAAAACAGGTGAGTGCAATGACGTGAGATGATTAGTCCGGGATGGAGTGCCCTCTAGTGGCTGAAAGGGCACTCTCACTGGTGATCATGACATTACCCCCCCTCAAAAGGAGCGGCTACCAGACGCTCCACCAGACAAAACACAAAAACACAAAAAACTCAGGAGGGAGGTGGACAGGAGGAGGATCAGGGGGAGGGATGGTGGGCCAGATCCCGGGTACCTCACTGAACACCAGGGCGGTGCTGGAGGAACTGACCAGGCGGGCGCTGGCAGGCTTGGAGTCCTGGCTGATTGCCAGGGTGGTGCTGGAGGAACTGACCAGGCTGGTTCCAGTGGGTCTGGAGTCCTGGCTGATGGCCAGGGTGGTGCCGGAGGAACTGACCAGGCGGATACTGGCAGGACTGGAGTCCTGGCTGATTTCCAGGGCGGCGCTGGAGGAACCGACCAGGCTGGTTCCAGCGGCTCGGACGGCCCGGGCAGTGGCGGCAAGACAGAAGGCTTGGATGACGGCGGCAGGGCTGAGGGTCTGGGCGGCGACGGCGGCAGGGCAGAAGGTCTGGGCGGCGGCGGCGGGACAGAAGGCTTGGATGATGGCGGCAGGGCAGAAGGCTTGGATGATGGCGGCAGGACAGAAGATCTGGACGGTGGCAGGGCAGAAGGCTTGGATGATGGCAGGGCAGGAGGCTTGGGCGGCGGGGGCAGGGCTGGCGGCCTGGGCGGCGGCGGCGGCAGCAGGGCAAGGCGCTTCGTTGGCGCCGGCAGGGCAAGGCGCTTCGTTGGCGCCGGCAGGGCAAGGCGCTTCGTTGGCGCCGGCAGGGCAAGGCGCTTCGTTGGCGCCGGCAGGGCAAGGCGCTTCGTTGGCGCCGGCAGGGCAAGGCGCTTCGTTGGCGCCGGCAGGGCAAGGCGCTTCGTTGGCGCCGGCAGGGCAAGGCGCTTCGTTGGCGCCGGCAGGGCAAGGCGCTTCGTTGGCGCCGGCAGGGCAAGGCGCTTCGTTGGCGCCGGCAGGGCAAGGCGCTTCGTTGGCGCCGGCAGGGCAAGGCGCTTCGTTGGCGCCGGCAGGGCAAGGCGCTTCGTTGGCGCCGGCAGGGCAAGGCGCTTGGAAAAACGAAGAACAATCTCTAGAGTGGTCTCCGGGCCTTGAAGGATGGAGGAAGCCCTTCTCCTCCCTTTCCTCCTCTTATGAGGGTGAGGCGGTGGCTCTGTGCCTACCTCATCTGTAGGCACCGAAGTGGACCAACAGGCTGGAGTGGATTCACTGGCTGGAGTGGACTCACTGACTGGAGCGGGCTCTGGAGTAGCCTCACTGACTGGGGCGGACTCACTGACTGGAGCGGACTCACTGACTGGAGCGGACTCACTGACTGGAGCGGACTCACTGACTGGAGCGGACTCACTGACTGGAGCGGGCTCTGGAGTGGACTCACTGGCTGGAGCGGACTCCCTGGCTGGAGCGGGCTCTGGAGTGGACTCACTGACTGGAGCGGGCTCTGGAGTGGACTCACTGACTGGAGCGGGCTCTGGAGTGGACTCACTGACTGGAGCGGGCTCTGGAGTGGACTCACTGGCTGGAGCGGACTCCCTGGCTGGAGCGGGCTCTGGAGTGGACTCCCTGGCTGGAGCGGGCTCTGGAATGGACTCACTGACTGAAGCGGGCTCTGGAGTGGACTCACTGGCTGGAGCGGGCTCTGGAGTGGACTCACTGGCTGGAGCGGGCTCTGGAGTGGACTCACTGGCTGGAGCGGGCTCTGGAGTGGACTCACTGGCTGGAGCGGACTCACTGACTGGAGCGGGCTCTGGAGTGGACTCACTGACTGGACCGGGCTCTGGAGTGGACTCACTGGCTGGAGCGGGCTCTGGAGTGGACTCACTGGCTGGAGCGGGCTCGCTGGCTGGAGCGGACTCACTGGCTGGAGGCTTCCTCCTCCTCTTCCTCCTCCTCCGTGTGGGAAGCGAAGATTCAGCGCCCACCTCCTCAGTGACCTCAGGAACGGATTCATGAGCTGGAGCGGACTCTGGCTGAGCATGGGTTGCCCATTGACTTCTGTGGGAGAGATAGCTGACAAAGCCCCAGAAATCCAGGATCTGGAGCCCCTGTAACTCCCACTGAGGAAGAGGGTCATCAAGGCATCCATTGAATATTTCTTTCTGTGCCTCATCGTTATAGCGCAGCCCTCTTGCCATTGTCCAGAAAAACTGGGCAAAACATCCTACCTCACTTCCCTCCTGACGCAGCGCCACCACTGCCCGAACCAGAGCCATCCGCTCTCCAATGGAGACTGGGAGACGAATCCGAACGCTCATGCTGCTGGATCCTTTGTGTGGTGGTTCGTTCTGTCACGGTGCACACAAAAAACAAGAAGATAGGATCCAGTTGCAGCGGTTGTTTATTGGGTAATCCAAGGTCGTAATCCAAAAGCAGGCAAGGGTCAAAATCCAGTAAAGCAGTCCATACAAAACAGGCACAAGAAAACCAGAGAAACAGAAGTACACACAACATCAACAACGAACCACAACCAAAGACAGAAACAGCTCACTATAAATAGACAGACACTAATGACATGATACAAAACAGGTGAGTGCAATGACGTGAGATGATTAGTCCGGGATGGAGTGCCCTCTAGTGGCTGAAAGGGCACTCTCACTGGTGATCATGACAGATTGTCCCTACTATTCTCTGGATAAAACCCTCAAGAGTACACTATTTCAAGGACTGGACAGGCTGTTTTGACATAAATATCAAACATAGAGGCTGGTTGACGGTCTGTATTAGAGCAGTGTTGGGTCACTCATGGGATTTACCCATAATCCAGCCCAGACTGAGAATGACAGAAAATCACTGTAATCCGACAGCTACATGGCTAGGCTTAGAAAATGGTCTTAAGTGGCCTCTCTTCTTTTCTTTTAGAGCTGACATGATGGCTGTAAGAAACACAATCAAATTGTTTCCGTGGGCCCTGACATGTCACCATGTGTGATTTGACCCTGGCTGCACATGTAATTGCTTATAAAGGAAAAAACATTAGGTTTTGAAAGAGCAATTTATGTGTACAACATGAGGGTAAAACGCAATTAATGAAAGACTAAAAAAAATCAAGACGCATGTTGTTTTAGAGTCTGCAGGGATTTGCAGTTGTCAATCACTCTCTAATCACTCGTAACATAACCTGTGGCACATTCATGTGGGCTTTGACATTAAGTGGATCAACTTCCTTCCCATCAAAAGAGCAGCAGAGAAAGCCGCCACAATCCTCCAATTACCGCCAGGCTGCCATCCTGTTCCATGCGTCAGTTTCAGGGGGTTATTTTAACCTCTGCTCCAGCTCATGTCCTCCGGCCTGGCGCCCTTTCAAAAACAGTCCCGCTCTGCGTGAATGTGACAAACAGTGACAGCTCTGCAGCGCTAGGGCTGTTTAGGTGTCTTTGCCATGCATACACATGGCCGAATGCAAACAGAAACAGCTGTGCCTGACAGACAGGCAAGCAACGGCGCCTCTGCATTATCTACTGGGACAAACAACGTCCTCTCCACCCCTTTGCCAGCTCTGACCTCACATCTCGAAGCCCATGTTAGGGCTGGCATCAATCTCAAGTGCAAACTGTTTAGAGAATGAGGTCAAACAGCAAGACACGAATGCCATGTCTCAACTCCAGCTGTCGGATCTGTCGTCTTCTACTCATCAATACGGGTGCACACATCAATGGAAATCTTTGATTTAGATGGAAATCTATTTGAATAAGTCTGAATATAAACAATTATGGCATTATGTATTTTAGAAGATGCATCCTAAGGAACAGTTCATCCAAAAATTAAAAATATTATTTACTCACCCACAGCTTGCAGTTATTTTTGCTATAAAACACAAAAAAATGCATTAGTGTTAGGGATTTATCAGTGACTCTTTCTGCAGGTTACATTGTTACACATGTAGGTGTGTATAAGAGTCACTGAGTCATTCACTCAAATGATATACTGATTTATTCCTGAACATAACAAGTGAGTGGCTGCATCCGAAATCACATACTTCCCTACTGTAGGCAAAAAACAGTATGTGACAAAAGAAGTATGTCTGAATTCACAGTACTCATAAAAATGTAGGCAAATGTACCTAATTCTTCTGGCAAGATTCTGAACTGTGCATACAATGGACACTTTACTATCCCATGAGGCCATGGAAGAGGTTTTGTAAATGGCAATGAAGCAACATAACCGACGATGGTAGGTCACATGATAAAGACAACATGGCGAATATAGTACTTCCAGATTACATTCATACTAGACACATAAGGGGCTTTCGCACCGAATTGTTCTCAAACTAGCCACTAGGATAGTTCCCGGGAACTAATTTCTAAAATCTCTTCTTTGGGAGTCATTGAATTATTCACTCAAACGATTCATTCATAATCAAGAATGCTTGGAGATGTGAAACAGTTCATTCTGTATTTGGAGCTATGTTCGTTTGGCGGAGAGAAGATAATACAAAGTACTGTGTCTAAAATAAAAGTTTCTTAAGAATGATTATAATTGCTGCTAAAGGTGCTAAAGAGGATGTTTTGTTTTATACATTTTTGCAATATTACTTGAAACTGTCTTTACTAACTGATAAAAGACTATTTATTAGGTGCACTGAAAGGAATAATATTAATATACATCATCTGTGCATGAGCTAGGGCCTTAAAAACATCAGCCAATCGTTTACGCGATCATCGCATAAACGATTGGCCCTCTGGTTTGTCAATCACTGCCGTGACATTCCTTGTGAGAGATGTGCGCGGCTGCGCGCTCCAGTAACTTTCCACACTCCACAGGCGCCGCATGCAATGTTTTTGTCAGGAGACAGGAGTAACAACTGCAGATTATGAGTTACCTGCGGTGAGTCCGACATAATGAATCCACTAACACGATACAGCGAATCCCGTGGTAAACACTCGTGTTCCAATACTCGTGCACGAGTTTTGGGAGGCGTTCCCTCGAAATGAGCTGTGAAGGAGGGGGGTTGTTCTTACGCATGTGCTCATTTCAAAAACTCACTAACAAGTCTTTGGTTTCTCAGTCGACGAAAAGATCATATCACAAACGCAATATCACAAACAAGTGATATATGCATTGTGTTTCATGGAAAAACTAACAGTAAGTGAATAATGAACTGTGAAGGGTAACACCTACAAAATCCCATAAGGCGCCATTTCAGCCTCTCATTTTCTGCCCTGTTTCCTGAATTCAGCTATATTTGAGGGCTTATGAAAACAGAACCCTATAAAGGGCTATGGTGCTTAAACTTACAGCTATGCTACCGCTTTATCACCCCAAGGGGGTTTTTATAGAACGCAATTTCTAAAAATCGTTGCTATTAATGACTTAGCTCTTAGTCTCGTTTATGGCTCCTGAAGCATGATTACAAGGCATTTTCTCATGGATCAAAGCCTTGGAGCAAATCAATGAGAATCAATTCCACCCCTCCTTTCCCCAGCATTCAACTTTTTACAGACAATTAATTCCACAGATGGCAAATCGCTACAGAGGCACTTAGCATTCTCCGCTCACATCGACTTCCCTTTAAGATTACAGTATTCCATGACACCGGATCTTCGAAAAACCACAGGGTGCAAAAAGGCTCCTCCAGTATAACCCATAGCCATAGAATAAAAGGAAGCAAAAACTAAAACTGTTAATTGATCCAAGACATTTTAAAATCAGAGCCTCTTGGATCTTTGCCATGTCAAAGAGCAAGAGATTTTAAATCAACAAGGTCACTCGCGAAACAAAATTATGATCAATCTGAGCCTCGCCTTAAGGTGCCCGAGCTCTAGTTAATATTGCAGCTGTGTCTTTCCTTTCCTGGAAAGAGTAAGGCAAAACTTGAATACGAACTAGAAGGGGTTCTGATGTGAAGGGCTAGAGGAGAAATCGAGGACAAGCCAGTTAGCTTCTTGAAATGCAACCCTCATGATTATTTTCTGAGGCAGCCGCATGGATTGTATCCCTTAGTACACTGACTCTCTGTGTGGAAGACCTTTATCTGGGCTGATGTACTGAGTCTGTGCCGCTTGTTTACACATTCAGGGCCTTGTGTTTGCCCGCACACTGTGAGGAAAGTTCCACTCCATTAATCTGTGTAGACTGACATAAGCGTCAACTGGCTTCTTGTTGAAATTCAAATGAGCCTTGAGCAACTCTGAACATCAGGGGCGGTGAAAACAATGAAAATGGGAGGTTTGCAGCCATCGATCTGAATAAAAGAAAGGGTTGAGAAAAGAAAAATATTGGAAAAATGTCACCTTTTATCAGAATGACTTCATGAAGTTCTCTCTAAATGATTCAGTGTTGGCAATTAGTGTTGTACTAGGGGAAATAGTCCACATAGAAAAATAGAAAATGAAATGTGAAATATTTCAAGCTGTATTATAGTAACATATCTAGACTCATTTGAATGAAAAAGTGCATTTGACGACCGAATGTCATTTTCATAAAATGCATGTTCAAGTGCAGCATATTTATGAAAATCTTTTGAAAAGGCTTCCAACAAAGCTGTATTCCATTTTTATTTTATTTTTTTTATTTTTTTTTTTTGTACGTGGTGCAACTGTGCACAGCAAATTACTCAAATTATTCCCACTTGTATGTTTTTACCTTTCAGGTGAAAAGGATTCGGCTTCAAAATCAATAATAATTTAGCCTAGTGAAAAGAAAACCCATCTGCTTCTAACTGAAGCCTAAACGCATTTAGTGGCGGCTATATGGTCGAGTAAAGGAGATATTCCTGGTGGTTATAGAAATGTTGAATGCAATCTCAATGCTTCAAGAAGATGAGTCTCTTGAGATACTTACAGCTTCACATTGCTTATATCTTATTCAGGACTGCAAATTCAAAAACGCCTTCGGAACACATTTCCATTCATTTCTCCTGCAGCCATGTTTACAATGAAAGTGCTGTGCTGGCTCCTGGCCGGTCTCTGAGGGATTTTACTGAATTTCACTTCATGTTCATACACCAAGAAATGGTATTTGAGCTGGAGCCACGCGTCACCAACAATAAACAGTCGTGCGTCGCTGTTACATCTTCAAAGTAATGCATGTACTAGCTCTGCTTTGTCCATTTGCCGCATTGCCTTCCTGATAGACTCCGGCTACTCTGGAACTTAATTATCCTTGGTGGATGGCGAGCATATCCTCTTTCTTTTTTGATGCTTAACAGTGGGACGATTTGCATGGGCAATCATTTATGTGGTCATTTGTGGGACTAAATTTCCAATCCAATTTGCTTTATCTGCTCGTTTGTTCTCCTCTTTTGCAGTGTTTTGTTTAGGGACACGCTGAAGAGATACGGCCTGAATTGTTGCGGTTCGTGATTAATGTGGCCTATCAAAGTGTTAATTGAAGTGAAATTGGACTGTGCTGCTCGTGTTTGGATTATCTGTTTGCATAGAGTTGGTTTTTTAATTTAATCTTCTTTTAATTTGAGTCTGAAGCTCTCTGAAATCCATCTGTGTGATTACAATTAATCATAATTTTGTGCTTTATGTGTTAACAGAGCTTTTTATGACCTCTTCAGGGTTAGTATGATAAAGCTTCCATTGTCTTTATATGGAATCTGGTTTAGTTATTTACTAATTTCTTGGCTTGTTAATTACGCTTTTAGCTACCAATAAGGCTGCGTATACACTGCAAGTCTTAATACACAGGTCTGTTCTTTTGACCATATCCATTTTTCCCGCCTGTTTACTGGTATCTGATATCTGTGTTTACATTAATCAAATTATTCACATTTTGTTTAAAGGTACAATTTATTTTTTTCCGCTAGAGGACGCTAGAAGCCTATTCAAAACAAAGGCGTAGTTTGATGACGCCAAGTTTTAGAGCGGAAACTTGGGACATGTGGTCTCCATCTCAACAGATGGTGCAAAAGAATAGGGATTGGAGTCTGGAAGAACTCATGTTCGTGGATGCGATTATTAACGTTACTGTAGTATGAAGCTGAGCAGGAGCGAGTGTTGCGGGAGCTGAACGAGGAGCTGGAGCGATTGATCAACACACGCCTCACGAGCAGCGGGACTTTTATTATGACACAGTCGCCGGCGCCGCTTCCGCTTTTCCGGTCGTGAGTTTACGGGAGCTGTCCTTGTCGACAGAACCAGCGGCAGATGGTAAACAGTAATTATGTTCCATAAATAAGTAACGCAATCCACCATAAAACGTGCTAGAAGTAAATAAGGAACTGTTTGAAGCAAGCTAGTGGTTTGCTATGGGTTTGCTGGACGCTAGACTCTACTTCCGCATTTGTCCACGGCACTGTTGTCATGTGGTTTCTACGTCAGTAAAGGCGGCAACAAAGGTAACTGACGTCATTGACAGGCGACTGCACTGCCCCGTGTCACTGTTTAGAATGGGAATTTTCTCATGATTTACAAGTAGTTGAAAACATTAGAGATATTGTTTGTAATCAGCTGGACAAAATATATAACACTAGCCTAGTGGTTTTGGGATATTTTACTGCAAAAATTTTACATATTGTACCTTTAAATTATTCTGTTGGTGGTCGCTTTACTATGCGACATGGTCGACCCTCAGGTTTTGAATGGCCGTACTAAAATTATTTTATAATTCACGTCGGGTGGCCACGATTATTTGCCAGCATGGATTCTATGCTTCTGTGTGTCTGCAATTTCCTAACAATAAAGTTTCCACCTTAATAAAAAAAAGCTGTGACGGCATACATGTACGTCTGCTAATATGACATAATACGACATTAAAAAGCTGGCCAAACATGTCGCCCTTGCCTTGTGGTGGCTTGGAAGCTGGAAGTGGCTCAGAACAGATGCAAAAAACTTGGATCTTGTGTGGATTTTTGTGAATTCTGATCTGTATGGAAGCTTGTTTTCGCCACTGAATAAAAAATAATAAATATTTATCTCACAATTCTGACTTGTTTTCTCGCAATTACAAAAATCTATTCTGATTGTGACGAGCAGGGCGGGCGAGAGCCGTGAGGGAACGGCGCGAGGCCGGTGAAGCGAGTGATAATGAGCATCACCTGCGAGGCGTGCTGGCCTCGAGTCTCTCACGGAGGAGCTCCGGAGGCATAAAAGGAGGAGCGACGTCAGTGAAGGATGAGAGAGGACCAGGCCTGGACTTTATTTTATGTTTTATTATGTTTGTGTGGCCGGCAGACGTCCGCGAGGGTCTGCCGGCATTACTTTCGTTTTGTTATTTGTTTATTTATATATTAAAGTTTTGTTGAACGTTAGCCGGTTCCTGCCTCCTTCTTCCCACATTTACGAACTGTGTTACATTGGTGCCGAAACCTGGGAGGAAGGAGGGACATGCTGTTGGAGAGCCCTCGCTGCTGAGGGGGATTGCGGTGCTGCGGAGTTCGGGCAGCCTGGGAGTGAAGACCGCGAGAGGCTGCCCGAGGCGGTGGTACTGGAGCCTAGTGAAAGGTGGGACAGAAGGCTCGAGGCCGTGCCCCTGGGACGAGGTGGGGTGGCTGCCGTCCAAGAGGGAGAGGAGGAGTCGCCGCCGTTCGCCGTGGGCCGGAGCCTGCTGCCGTCCGCCATGAAGGGGAGGAGCAGGGAACGGGGGACTCGCTGCTGGCTGCCGGCTGCCCTCAGTCAGAGGAGCCATCGTGGATCGGGCCGTCCACCGAGCGTCCAGTGCCACCGCATGGCACCGCGAAGAAGAGCCTCTTGGCAGGCTGAGGACCAAGCGGCAGTGTGTCGGGGAACCGGACCAAGATTTAATTTTTTCTCTTTTTCCTCTCTCCCCTCTCTCATCCTATCGCTCCCCTTGCTTCTGTCTCCTTTCTCTCGTCTCGTCTGTCCTTACCCCCAGGTGCTGCAGCCGCCGAGACAGGCCCTGGGGGGGAGTAAGCGCAGTCACGGGAGTACCCCCCGGCCTGCGAGGGGCGTTGGGGGTATGTGATGAGCAGGGCGGGCGAGAGCCGTGAGGAAACGGCGCGAGGCCGGTCGAGTCTCTCACGGAGGAGCTCCGGAGGCATAAAAGGAGGAGCGATGTCAGTGAAGGATGAGAGAGGACCAGGCCTGGACTTTATTTTATGTTTTATTATGTTTGTGTGGCCGGCAGACGTCCGCGAGGTTCTGCTGGCATTACTTCGTTTTGTTCTTTGTTTATTTTGAATTAAACTTTTGTTGAACGTTCGCCGGTTCCCGCCTCCTTTTTCTCAGAATTGCGTGATATAAACTCGCAATTGCGAGTTAAATAAGGTCAGAACTGTATTACAGGGTTGCCCCCTCAATTGCTACTCAAAACTAGCCCAATTGTGTTTCGGGGTGGTCCCCCGCTAAAAATAACATTCTGGGTGGTAAAATCTTCGTTTTTGGCAGGGTTCCCCTGGTAAAATCCAAATTCCAGGGGCTAAATATCATGTTATTTGGGGTTGCTTCAACCTGCGAACATGAAAAACAACCCACGGCAACAGTGTTAAAGTAGCCCAATTCCGCAGGAAAACTACGAACTTGGCAACACTGCTGTGATATAAACTCGCAACTGCGAGGTATAAAGTCAGAATTGCGTGATATAAAGCTGCAAATGAGTCTCGCAATTCTGAGAAAAAAGTCATTTAACTCAGAAATGGACTTCATAACTCTCAATTGTGAGTTTATATCTCACAATTCTGAGAAAAGTCAGAATTGCGAGATATAAACTCACAATTGCGAGTCGCAATTCTGACTTTATTTTTCGCAATTGCGAGTTTATATACCGCAATTCTGACTTTATAACTTGCAATTGTGAGTTTATATCTCGCAATTCTGACTTTATATCACAAAATTATGAGAAACAAATTGCGAAATGTAAAATTTTTTTGTGCCAGTGTAAACGCATACTGTAAGTGTCTAGTGCTCTTAAGGTGCATTTACTGTTGCATTAAGAATTTCATAAAAGAATGTAAAGTTTACTGAACTCTGACACAAATTCTGCACTGTCCAAAAATCAGTGCAGAAAATGCAAAAAGTAGATTCCGTCTTAGCCTTGTCGTGCAGCTGGAAAAGTCACAGAAAAATTGTGGATTTTACAATCATCCAAGTCTTTTATAAGTCATTCTTCTTTTCATTCTTGTCCTTGAGGTAATGCTGCACACCCACGAGACTCTTCCTGTTACTAAAAAAGCCAGAGTCTGCTCAATATCCTCTCTCATCAATAACTGTGGAGTAACACAGATGGTTCACAGGTAAAATCATCTCATCTGATCCTACTGGAGAGGCAGCATGTAATTATGAGGAAGCTTCCAGGCAGGTCTGTCCCTTCCCCCTTTTCCGCACAGGGGAGAGATAATTACTGGACCTGCTTTTCAAGGGCAAACAGTGAAGTACCGTCACCAGCGATTGAGCTCTACGCATCTAGAGCGAGACAACACAGAGATATTCACCCGGAACTCCCGGTTCCCCCCGTCTGGTCCTCTGTTCTCATTAATCCACACATAAACCATTTATCATCATTAGCATCTCACTCAAGAGCAGGGATCATCGTGTTCTAGGCTCTTCTCTGCCTCCTGAGCGGTGGTTTAGCTTGCCGCTTCCTTTCCTGAAGGGAAAATGAGGGTGATTGTCAGCTTTGAACATTTCATTCAACTAATCCATTTATGCAGTCTAAGGTCTGTATTGCATAAAAGTTCACAACTGCGTATAATAAAGTAAATATTTCAAATAAAATTTACGTAACTTCATGCTTTTAACTCAAGGTTAATTATGCCAGGCAAATAGTGCCAATTTTTGCAGCACATTCTAAGCCTCATTTGCATATAAAGGAGGCATGTTTGTGCTGAAAAGAATGACAGTGACTTGATTTATATACGGTATTTTTAGTTCTAAACCACTGAAAGGTTTATGCATGGAAATACAGCACATCATTTCTTTTAAGTGTTATTTTTGGAAAGCACATGGGTGGAGAGAGGGGATCAGGATCGGTAACAGGATCCGGACCTTGAGCCAAGAATTGAATTCAGGTTGCCAGTAGTGCTGCCCACAAGGCTATCGGCTTCAGCAAAAGTTGATTTAATTGATTTGTTTTATTTTAAAGGGATAGCTCACCCAAAAATTAACATTCTGTAATCATTTATAGATAGATAGAACAAGGTTTCAACTGTTTTTGTCCATACAAAGTAGTTTTGAACCCCATTGACTTTCATTGTATATACAAAAACAGTTCTTCACATTGTCTTCAGAGCTAAAAAAAAAAAAAATACATTTCAAACGGAGTCATCCTCTGTGACCATGTCAGAAACACTGCATCAGAGCCTGGATGAAAGATTTCCAATTAAAAGAACATTTGATGGCTCTCAGGTAGGATGGTTTTGATAGGATGTTTCTAAAAATGGTCGTCTTTTATGCTCAGTTTGACTGCCAAATCCTGGCTCTGTGATCCATCACAATGTAATATATCTGCCCTAATCCAGCATAGGCTTTTTGTGTTGTTTCTGTAATCTTCTCCATAGAAAAACCATTAAAGCACCCAAAGCTTGTATGATTCCATAATTCAGTCTGTCCCACAAACTCTGCTGACAGCTAGAAATGCATCTATTTAGGGAAAAAGAGGGAAGGAGAGAAAAGGATGGCAGTAATTTAAGTAAACTGTAGCACTTAATAAATGGATGGAAAGAGTTCATTCCAATAGAGGGCAAAGTAATTAGAGGAAGGTGATGTATTTTCACTAAATGATCCTTCTAATGTGAAGCAATGGGAGTGATGAGGTTTTGTGGGGTGAAAAAAGGTGATTTTAATAATGTTTAAACTATTGAATGATGGCTATGTGGACCTGAGGGTGCTGATATATGATTTGAAGCCTGTGTTTTATATTAGACTATATACTTATGGCTTTGAATTATGTCTTAGGGAGCAGTTCATCCTGTGCCTCATACAAGAAAAATCAAGTTTCTTTTCAGACCTGGCTGAAAAACCTGCATGCAAAGCTGGAATTAAGTTAGCTCAGGCAAGACACAAAGCCCTTGGTTTCTCAAAAGTGCATTATGAAAAGAAATATGCTTGGCCCCAAATGTCCTAAATGTTTAAGGTGGTTCTAAGCATTATTTTTATCATGCGGCTGAGCTGCTTGGACCAGCAGGTAAAGCGGGTTGAGCTTTTTAGAGGAAAAGAGTAATGCAAGAGTCTCTCTCAAGAGACAAAGAGACAGAGGTGAGGGCACTGCAAATGAGAGAAGATCATTATTCTGGGAGCGCAAAACACCATCATGGCTTTGCCTTCTTGGTGTGTGTGTGTGTGTGTGTGTGTATATATATAATATATATATATAAATATATACACACATACACACCCACATATATATGGAAATCCAATATATTTGAACTGAACTTTGATTCCATCATTACGAAAGTCCATTTAAAGGAAATGTCTAGCTTTTCATTAAGAATGAAAAAAGAATTTGATTTAACAGATGATGATGGCCATGTATTAAAGTGATATGCAAATTGCTACATCGTTAGATTAATGAATTGCTCATTCATTAAAGTCACTATAAAGCCTAATTGTAGTGAATGAGGAAACAACCTTGGACAGTATTTATCATATGCTGTCATGTGGTTTGAAGTACAGGAAAAAAATTTAATAATATCAGTAGAATAGCACAGAATAGTGATGCTGTGAATGTTTTAGTGAAATTTAACTAATCTAAGTTAAGATTCCTGATTCAATAACAACAACCACCAAACAGGTAAACTATAGAGTGCCTCAGGGATGACGCGTTTTTGTAGGCAAAACCCGGAAGCGAGTTAGCATTTTAGGACTTCCGGTTCCAACGGCGTAAAGTCTATGGGTTTTTTGAATGGGTTTTTGCTAAATCACCTGAAATAAGGTCTGTGGTAAACAAAGCCTCTAAATACTTTCACATTTTGATCTATGACATAAAACACACCAGTTATAACCCACTTGTGATTTTTTAAACTTTTACTTTCTTAAAATCGGCGGTTGCTAACAAATTGCTAAAAGGGACTACTTCCTTTGGCGGGGACTTTAGACGTCATCATTAAAAATGGGACATTTTGACAGCATTTCTCATGAAAAAGTGGATAAGTATTCATACACAGCGCATATATAATCAGTGAGCATGTTTTTAAATAGAGTTGTTTTCTAAATAAAGTTTGAGGAAGTTTGGTGGTGACGACGTTGATCCGCGACCATGGTGTGCTGTAGTTCGTTTATAGCCTACTGTTAGCCTTTTATATCTGACGACTTTATTTAGGCTTCAAAATCTATAAATGTTGTGTTAACTTGTAAAGATTATCTTGATAGACAAAACGTGTAAGTGTCATAACCCTTTGTTAAACACAGAGCTTATTTTCTGCGATTTTCCAAAAGTCTATGGGAAAAATGAATAGGCTTTCAGTCCAGGGAACTCGTGCGCCGTTAACTTCCGGGTTGGCCTACAAAAACGCGTCATCCCTGGGGCACTTTATTGCCTTAGGGTAATGAAAGTCTCAGATTTATATTGAAGAATTGAAGATTACTTCCTTGCAAGAATAGACCATATTCAAAGCAGCACCATGACGGGTATGAAGGCTGTGAGGGATTACTTATAATTTTTCACAGCTCATGTTTTCTGGAGTTTTTATCTACTGAAATTTCTTGGAAAGATATTTTTGCAGTGTTTAATCAGCAGAACAATCCAAAAACACATTAAATAACAGTACAACCCACTGAAGAACACCCAGCAACCACATAGCAATCACTCTTTTGACAGGTTATGTTACGCCAGCAGGTAACGACAAGTGACTTGTCTTTATGTGCAAGTTATTTGAATCATTCATTCAACTGATTTGTTCAAAAACACTGAACAATTGTCTTTATGAGTCATTGAATCATTTACTCAACCCATTTAAAAATGCTGAGTCATTCAGGAACAGAACACCATTACTGTGTGTTTCTCCGTTCGGCTGTGGCTTTGTCTGAAACTAGTTTCGTTGCTAGTTCTAAAGTGACGTTTTTGAATTGGAGAATATTTTGAAGCAAAGGCAGATCCTGAAAACATGGCTGGGAAATTCCTTTTCCTTATTATTGTTATTTAATTGTGATATAACTGTTGTCAAAGATAGACAGATGTTTATTGTCACATTCTGTATAACAGAACAATGAGAAAAATTATGTGATTTTTAAATGCCATTGTTAAAAATGACCTTGTATGACCTGACACCAGAAAAATAGTGATTTTTAACACAAAATCTCCATTAATGGATCCACCGCCCATGGATCAAACATCACTGAACGCCCTCAGATCTTATATTCAGTGCACTTATCTGCCGTGAAGTCATTAGGGTTCTTGTTCTTGTAGCATTAGGGCTGATATGGCTTTTGTAATGACTCTCTTTCAATTAAACAAAGCACAAGAGCAGTGGGCTGAAAATGTGATTGCTCTCACTTAAAAGCGATTTGCTTGGCATACATCATTGTTAGTGGTCCATAAAAGTCATAGAGATTGAAATCACTGTCACGTCTGAACAAAAATAATATTTCTGATGGCTATAATTTATGTGATCTGGGTGTCATGATGGTTGTGTGGGGTTAATTAGCAACAGGGATGAACCTTCACCTACACTCATCTAGGATGTGTAATTGAGTCTCTCGTTTAAGTGCAAACGACTATTCAATCTCCTTTTAATCTTCAATCTCATATTCAGAGATTCACCAAAATGAAATCATATTTAATAAATACCTAGATGCTTTTAGACCTATGAGGCATATGAAGTTACAAAAAGCATGTACATACCCAGATATATTTATGGGGAATTTATTTCAGCCTGGGATTTTCGATGGGATTTTCAATGTTACATGGAGGCATCACAATAGCAGGCATCATCTTGAAGAGAACATTCTGAATGATTCATAACCGCGTTCTTGACCCTGTACTTTTCAGTGACCCATTACAAAATCGTGCAGTCATTTATTGCTGCCAAAAATCTCCACACATACATATCAAAACACGGTCGTGCAATTACTCCCTCGTCAAGGGCTTCAGGCTGTTTAAAATGCTCTCTGTGCATCCCAAAAAACACACTGTGCTAGAAGAAAGGCTGAATGTATTACAAGAGGCCATTAAATATGTCCGGCTTCTCCTTTATCCTGCACACCAAGGACAGATCCAAAATCTTTGAGTAGGAACCGGATGATATTCCTGTCTGAGCCCTGAGCGTGTCCTACAGGTAGCCTGGACTTGACATTCTCTGTGCACTAAGCAACAGAATACCATCTGGATCATCGCCCACACAGACCCTTGGCCCTTCATTTCTGCCAATCAAAAGGGTCCCCTTCAGACCTGTTCCATCAGTAGGTGGAGGAGCCACTCAACAATTTAGGGGAAAGGATTTCAGTTTTTCCTGAGTGAAGCGCACATAGCATGAAATTTATTTGTTATTTGCTGGTTAGTTTGAAAGTGACTTCTGTGTGACAGTGAGCTGTGCTTAATACATTTCTAGTATTGACAATAGGACATTTTTACACATAAAATGTGTCCACGCTTTTTACCGGGGGAGGGGTCGATTACAACAGTTGTTAATATAATAAACCTGTGGTAAATTTATGCTCTACCTTAGTTCACTTTCAAATAAAATGTTCCTGATAATTTACTCACCCCCATGTCATCCAAGATGTTCATGCTTTTCTTTCTTCAGTTGAAAAGAAATGAATGTTTTTGATAAAAAAAAAAAACATTCCAGGATTATTCTCCTTATAGTGGACTTCAATGGCCTCCAAATGGTTGAAGGTCAAAATTACAGTTTCAGTGCAGCTTCAAAGGGCTTTAAACGATACCAGACGAGGAATAAAGGTCTTATCTAGCAAAGCGATCTGTCATTTTCGAAAAAAATACAACTGTATATGCTTTATAAACACAAATGATCTCCTTGCACATGCTTCCGCCAAAACCACATTTCCATATTCTTCAAAAAGCTTACGCTGTATGTCCTACGCCTTCACTATTTATGGAAAAAAAGGGAGCTGCATTTGTTCCGTAAGTAGAATAGTGAAGGCGTAGGACATACAGCGTAAACGTTTTGAAGAATACGAAAGTGTGGTTTTGGCAGAAGCACGTGCAAGACGATCATTTGTTTATAAGCATATACATTTACATTCTTTTTCGAAAATGACAGATCGTTTCGCTAGATAAGACCCTTATTCCTCGTCTGGTATCGTTTAAAGCCCTTTGAAGCTGCAGTGAAACTGTAATTTTGACCTTCAACCGTCTGGAGGCCATTGAAGTCCACTATAAGGAGAATAATCCTGGAATGTTAATTTCTTTTCGACTGAAGAAAGAAAGACATGAACATCTTGGATGGCATGGGGGTGAGTAAATTATCAGGAAATTTTATTTGAAAGTGAACTAATTCGAACTAATCCAAATTCCCAACCGCATCCAACCACTTAACCCACCCCAACACTGTTCTGAGACTGCTGTGACGTATGGCTTTGCGGTTTCTCAGTCGGTTATTATTGGCGTTGACAGTGAGCTGAATGGAATGCCCACTTTTCTAGATCCAATTCCCAGCGGGAAAAAACAAGCCACGCTCACTATTTTTCTCATTTAACATTCCGTTGTGATGAAAAATCACATCCTCCCTCGAAATCGGGTTGCTGGACCCCAAGCGATCCCATTGGCTCAAATTGCTTTTAGCACCTTATTACAATTCCTACAAAATCAAGTTATGATAAATGCTGTTTGAACGCCATTAATGTCTGTATTAGTTAGCTTATGTATTAGCATAGCACACAGATACCCGATTAACCTGATAGCTTATTTTATACAAACATCATATTCACAATCATATTTGAAGTAAAAAATCAAAATAATGAGAAAATCACCTTTAAAGTAGCCCTTAGCAATGCATATCCATTTACAAAAATAATGTTTTTGATATATTTATGGTAGGAAATTTGCAAAAAATCTTCATGGAACATGATCTTTATTTAATATCCTAAAGATTTTTGGCATAAACGAAAAATCGATAATTTTGAACCTTACAATGTATTGTTGGCTATTGCTACAAATATACCTGTGCGACTTATGACTGGTTTTGTGGTCCAGGGTCACATATTTTAAATTAATATTATTCATATGTACTTAGACCCGATTTGTCATGACACTGTTTCACTCAGAAACAGTGTTACAATACTGAGGTAAAGTCGGTCGCAACTTCCGGTTCTTGGTGACTTTAATGGCGATCTTGTTTTTGTAAGAAAAATATCTTAAATTAAATCTTCCAGCAACTGCCGTATGTGCATTCACGAGAGAGTCAAAGTTTTCGTTATAAGAGAAGACGTGCTACATCCTACCCTTTCTGCCAGAACTCGACTCTCTCATGAATGCGCATACGCAGTAAAATCCCTAGAGTTAAATCAACTCTGCTCAGAGTACATATGATCCCTCTCTAGATAGTGTTAAAGTAACACTGAAGCACAGTTAAAGTTAATGAGATAATTAAGCAATTAATAAGGCTGTGACTGAAGTCAGTTGTAGTTCAGTTCTTCAGTGATTCTGCTTGTTAACAGCAGGTGTTCATCACTAATGCACAATCATCACTTAATTAATTGTTTAATTATCTCATTAACTTTCCCTCTGCTTCAGTGTTATTTTAACACTATTTAGAGAGGGACCATATGTACTCTGAGCAGAGTTGATTTTTTAAAGATTTTTCTGTGTACAGCCGTTACTGGAAGCCAGTGATTATAGATTATAAAGTTTTAAATATGGATACTTTTCTTACACAAACCCATCACTTCAAGTTATTATGCCTGCCCACATCCCTCGCACATTCTCATATTATTTCGCAAACTTAATTTGTCTTTACGTTTGGCTTCTGTGCTTTTCCTGATGCGGCTGTTTACTTAATGCTTTCAGTATAATGTGAAATCATATGGTTCTTGTAGCATTAGGGATGGTATGGCTTTTGTAATGACTCTCTTTCAATTAAACAAGGCACACAAGCAGTTGGCTGAAAAAGTGATTGCCTCCACTTAAAAGCGATTTGCTTGGCATACATCATAGTTGGTGGTCCATAAATGTCACAGAGACTGAAATCACGGTCACGTCTGAACAAAAATAATATTTCAGATGGCTATGGGTGTCATGATGGTTGTGTGGGGTTAATTAGTAACAGGGATGAGCCTTCAACTACACTCATCTAGGATGTGTAATTAAGTCGTGCAAACGGCTATTCAATCTCATATTCAGTGATTCTGCATGATCAAAATTAAATCATTTTTAATAAATCCTTTTAACCTAGACGCTTTTATACCTAAGGGGCATATGAAGCTCCAAAAAGCATGTACATACCCAGATTTGTAGGGAATTTATTCAGCCTGGGATTTTTGATGGGATTTTCAATGTTACATGGAGGCATCACAATAGCAGGACTTGAAAAGGACATTCTGAATGATTCATAACCGCGTTCTTGACCCTGTACTTTTCAGTGACCCATCACAAAATTGTGTAGTCATTTATTTCTGCCAAAAATCTCCACACATACATATCAAAACACGATCAGGCAATTACTCTCTCGTCAAGGGCTTCAGGCTGTTTAAAATGCTCTCTGTGCGCCGCAAAACCATGACACACTGTGCTGGAAGGAGGGCGGTATGTATTACAAGAGCCCATTAAATATGTCCAACCCTTTCCCTCACACAAACAGGGTCCAAAATCTTCAAGTAGGAAGAGAATGATATTCCTGACTTGAGTGTGTCCTACAGGAAGACTTGACAAGGCTGGATCGACAGCCACACAGACTCTTGGCCCTTCAATTCTGCCAATCCCATTTAGAGGAGGAGACACGCTTCAATTCAAGGGATGGAATTTCATATTTTGCAAAGGCAATATGGGAGAAAGGGATTGTGTTCAATATGCATAAGTACAGCACGTCAAGGGACTCAGCAGCCAATGCGAGCTGGACGTTGAAATTGTCTCATGACACAGTTGATTACACACAAACTGTTTGTCAGCAATTTTTTGATGAGCTCGCCTACAAAGCTGTCAACTCCCCTGAGGAGATGAAAAACATTGCTTTCTCTGAGAGGACAAAACCTTCATACCTTTTTGTAATAAAAGCAATCATGGGCACAGATATCTATTCATCATTTAAATAATAAGCAGAGCACTACAATAATGATATTCAGTATGTTGGTCATTGCTTCAACAACAGTTAATGTGTTCAATTTTTTTAAATTACGAAAGCACACATTTTATAGTTTGTACTATTTGCGTGTAAGCATAAGTTTGAAGTAAACACAATCCACACAAGAGTAAATAGCACCATAATGACCATCAGAACAAAGAAAAACAGCTACATTCAAGAGTAAAGAAATCTGCAGAAGTTTGTTTATCCAACTTTGCTGAATGTGACAACACATGGATTGGAAAAATGTTTGACCTTTCAGGGCATTCAGGAGAAATGACACCCCCTTGTGGTCTGTAAAAATGCAGTAGCTAATCATGACTACTTTTTTGTTTTGCCAATAATATGCAGGCCGACATTTTCAAATGCTTAAGCACAGAGCTCTGTGCAGCAATCTTGCTGGAGAACAACACAATTATATGCAACACTACCCACATTTCATACTTTCCACAACTATCATATTCACTTCCACACCTGTCCAATAAAATCAAGCTCTTGTTAGAGAAAACAATGAAAAATCAAAGACACCTATTATTGGCAATACTCACAAACCATCAACGCTGTTTATTCTCATCATGGCTTGTTCTAAAGTCAGTCAGCTAATCTGCTATATGCAGCTTCTGTTCTCAGATCCAGCGGACTGTTTGGTGTAATGGAAAGCACCATGGCAGCTCCTGTCTTAATTAGAGTAGGACTTGACGGCCCACTGTTTTCCAGCCCTTTTTTCTCCCACACAAACTCTTTTCAATTACACAAAATAAAGTCAGCTGTCTCGTCTGCAGGCACTGATCCAAATACAGCAGAGGAACAACCTTGACCAGCCGAGACCCAAATGTTCCTGACTCACGCATGAACCATCAGAGACAACGCTCAGACAGTTCTCATATTCATTAAGTCTGTGTAGGTGAAATTTGGGCATTAAGCTGGGGAAATTTGGCTGAAAGCCTGACAAGCTTTTACTGGTCAATAATATAACAGCATAATACTATGCTGTACTTCATAGAGTTAAAAAATAAAGGTTCTTTATTGCCATTTATGGTTCCATGATGGTTCCATTAAGAAACTTTACCACCCTTCTATAGATGGTTTCAACGGAAACAACATAAAATAAACATTTTGTGGCCCAAACTTAGACTTCCACATAGAATCAATAACAACTGTAACTGTGAAACCGTATATAGAGACAGAGCGACACGCGTCATAATCTGAAAACCACGCCCACCACCACAATCCAACCGTCTCCATTGACTTTATATTGCGTGAGGCTGCCTCCTTGTAATTTCTGACTTATAACAAAAAACAGAACAATCTCTAAAAGCTGCAATGTGACAAGGTGTACAGAAAAAAAGCTAAAAAAAACCCACAACCAAAAACCCAGAAGATTTTATAAGCTGTCGACCCAAAAAACGAGCGTTTAAGGACTAAATGGCGATTGAGATAGTGCGTGACATGTCATATTTCTATGAGAACTACACCCAATGTAGGGTAACGTAATCAGCGACAGGAAATGTAATATATAAAACTGACATTTGGATATTTGACTTAACAGTGACTAAATGTTTACTGCACACATAGGCTTACTGAGGCATACTGAGTGTCAGGATCCCAAAAATTACCCATTGTTCCTGCTGATGCTTCACTTCTTATTGCCTGTATCCACTTTTGTCTCCTTAAAGGCTGGCTTTTATGGTTCAGTAGCTTATAAAAATTTAGTTCTGGGTTTTTTAGCTTGTTTGCTGCACACCTTGTCACATACCAGCTTTAAGGCATTGAATAAATCAGAAATGACAAGGAGGCAGACGAATACGAAGTCAATGGAGACGGATGGATTATCCCCCCACCCCCGGTGGGCGTGGTTTTCAGATTATACTAAATGCGCTCTGTCTCTATAGACCCCTTAAAAGTTTGTAAACACTGCAACGTTTCCTGGTGGGTGGGGCTTAGCTGGAGGCAAAAAGAGACGCTGGACTCAATGTTGACAAGCGTAAGCTAGCATGTTTTAGGAGGGATTTATTAAACATAGATGCAGAAGAAGGTTCAGAACTGTCCGAATATGTACAGTCACTGACTCTGCGCGACCGTGACAGCTATTTTTGTAAATTAACTTAAGTTTTGGATATTTCCTAGACAACATATGAATAACTTTCTGGTGGTTCGGGGTATTTTGTCAAGGCTTATTGTCTAATGTAACCTATCGCTGGACTAACTATGATTATGGCTAGCAATGTGGATTATTTTAAGAGACCATTCAAAGGATGGCACGCACATCTATCGCTGTATGTTTGTTTAACATTTAAGCTAACTAGTGCGCTGAAAGTTGGCGATTTTCACCTATAAAACAGAAATTTGCTGATTTCTTCTAAATAAAACCAACACGACATCGATTATTTTACCTGATATGAAGTGTGCACTGCAAACACGAGTATTATTTATGATCGTCTCCGTCCAGTCTGTATGCCGTATTGCATTCAACCACAATTATCTTTTTGATTTCTGCGAAGGAATGTTTGCCGGGATCTGGTAAAACTTTAGTTTTGAACCAAAAGTGCTGTTCCTTATATTCTGGCAGCCAAAAACACAACAAAACGACATTTTAAAGTCAAAACCTCAAACTTTTAGCGCGCCTGCTATGAGTTTTATGTTTTGCCTCCAGCTAGAGCGGTGACATCACAGTGACGTAGACGATTAAGGGGTCTATAGACCTTATGAAGCCCCGCCCTTTTTCATCGCTGCGCTCGTTGTCGTTTGACTTTCGTTTTGTATTTCCACAGCGATCTTACGTATTTATGAATGAACTGTTCGTTTTAAAATCTTCCCGGTCTACTGATATTTGTTAAGACATCCGCTTTAAACATTACAATGCTCATGATAACTTTTGTTAGCTCTACAATACGTAAATCCACTTCACCAGCTAATTAATCTTTGTCAGTGATGCCATAGAAATATAAAGCGCTACCGCGAAAACGGACGTTCAATTCAAAGATGGCTGTGCGCACGTTTCTCTGGCGGTCAATAGTTTTTTTTAGTGGAAAAGGGTTCTTTAGATCATTAGAATGTTCTAAAAATAGTTCCTTTAAAATCTGTTAAATACCCCCTATGGTGAAAATCAAGTTTTTGATGGGTTTTTAATGTCTATGTGGTGTTTTTAATATACTTTAAGACAAAACGTGCAAATTCCTATGTCAACACCATTGCTGAGTATTTTTTCTCTTTAAAACTGCAGTGAAAACCATGGTTTGAAATCGCTGGTGTCTGTGACGTCACAAACTACCTTGTAACCAATCTGGGGTGCGTTTCCCAAAGCGAACTATGGTCGCAAGTTCCGTCGTTACCAATAGAGTTCAATGGGACTTACGACCATGGCTCACCAACGAAACACACCCCAGTTCGACTATAGAAGGGGAGTCTCGAGAGAAGCCAGGTTATCCCGGTGTATTTTTCTGTTGATACGAAAAATCAGGTAGATTTAGCAATATGGCGGGTGTATGATGTATATTACGATGTTATGATGAACTATATGCCTTTCTCCACTGATGTTCTGAGTTGTTCAAAGCATTTGTAAGGATACTGATTGTTAAAAGGCAGCTATCTGACTCTGACATGGTGAACGGGAACATGGTTTGAGCAACACATTATTAGCTATTTGATAACATAGCTAGTCAAGCAAAAGGCTAATCATATTATTTACCGTTATGTGTCCGATGCCATTGTGCAGCGTTTACCTCAGTATGTTGACCAAGTGGATCTCTGAGCTGGCGTGAGCAAGTGGAGGCGAGACTAATTTGAATATTCATTGATCCACGTATATTAAATAAATAGGCAAGGGTGTAAAGTTACATTCAAGCTATTTTAAGGCATGAAGAAAACGTTTAAATATGTCATTTTGGTGATCAAAGATGAGTTTGTGTACTCAAGCATTTGAAAACGTCGGCCTGCATTTCAGCAAGAATAGAATGTGATAAGAAATTATGTACAAATAAAACATTTAACTATGGGCCTTCCTGCTAGTCCATTAAACCAAGTCAGAGTGTTAGAGGTCTTTCAGAGTTTGTCGTAAGTCTATTCTGGTTTCGCTTCGTCTGCCTCTTGCACAGTACAATCGCATATTGAAATCACGTTTCATGCTTTGGGTTTCCTCATTTCTCTGGACACGGTTGTCATAGAGGATCCGTAAATTCAGAGCACTAGAAAATAACTGCCGAATCGTTGATGCAGTGCAGTGTTCGGTGGACAGAGCGGGGAGGATCATTTGCGTTTGAAAGCTTATTACCAGCTCTCAGCAGGGTGGATAAAGGGGACACACACCCATCTTCACCCCAGTACTGCACACTTTATGCCTTGCTGATATGCAGGCCGACGTTTTCAAATGCTTGAGTACACACACTGATTGAAATTGGGGTTGCATTGAGCACACAAAGATAAAACTGATTTCGCAAAAAGCCAACCATAATCTAACATTTGGCAGCTTCTGAGATTGCAAGACGTTGAACTGGGGGAAAAGCCCCATTCCAAATGCCAATGTCTGGCTTCAGGTGAAAGGATAAAAAGGGAAAAACACAGCAGATGATGTGAAGAATGGAGGAGTGCAGATTTTTTGGTCCAAATGAACTCAAAAGTTTTGTCAAGTTTTAAATTGTAAGTAGACATGAAATGAGTCATTTTTTTATGGTGTCCAATCTGAAATGAACCTGGTACTGTATATTACTGAAGAGCATCTGAACAACCCTTTTTATCAAGTGTAATTTGTCAACAAAACCAAAGTAACCAAAATAACTTGGCTAGTAAATATTTTATTCAGTCATAGCTTGTCCTTCACCTGATCAGCCTGAATGTAGCCAATTATTTTTGAAGGTTTATTTGTTTGTGATCTTTTGTTATAAAGAAATGAGAACTTCATTCTAATGAGAAATTTTAATTTGCATTTCTAACAACTGAACCAAGTCCACAACCTATTTTTTTTCCCTTTTTCCGATAATTTGTTACACTCTGATGTAACAATACCGAAGAAAAGTTTTTTTCTCTACTTTGATTTCATTGCAACTTTAAGTGTTTTTATATTAAATCCAAATGATATTAAATCGTGAATCACATATCGAACCAAATCATGAGACAAATATTGCACCATCTCTGGCTTTGTGTGAATAACACAATTTCCCTCCTTTGCAGCTCTCAAATCTCAATAATGTTGATACGCTCAAACATGACGCATTAAGATGCAATGATGCTCTGCATCATCAGATTTGCCAAATAATAACACAAAATTAGATTTTAAAGCTACGGCAAAAGAGCAAGAGTTTCAGCATGTAACAATGTAAATTTTGGTCTATTCCTCACACAAAGCTATCGCATGGCTTCAGAAGACTTACAATATAGTGCATGAGTCATATGGTCTGTTCCAGAATGTTTGTTGTACGTTTTGTAATTTTTGCAACTTGATAGTTCCCATTCACTTTCATTGTATGTATATTCTGCTTCGTTTTCAATTTAAAAAATGCAGGTTTGGAACAATAAAAGGGTGAGAAAAGGAATCTATTTTGGGATGCTGCCCTATGAATATAGCTATCAGTGAAAGGCTTATTCAACCAAAACAAGCACTAATTAAAACCAACATAGGATCATATGGAGGACAAAACTTAATTGTATGTATAAATTGAGGTGTGAGGAAGTTACACACCCTCACAATGTGGAAAAACACTATTTTTCTACACATGCTGTGCCATTACATAATTATTTTTAGCCCTTCAGTCAGTCAGTCAGTACTGAAATCCACCAGCTGGCCATGTCTGTCCTCACATATTCCTTAAAAAAAAAAAAAAAAAAAAAAAATATATATATATATATATATATATATATATATATATATATATATATATATATATATAGATATATATATATATATATATATATATATATATATATATCAAATGAAATTGAAATTGTAAACAAATAAAAAAATCTATCTCATTAATTAGTTTAAAATAAAATCCAAATTATTATCTAATATGAAGATTGAGTAAGAAGACATCTGCAGAAAGAAAAGAGAAGTAAGAAAGTCTTCTGAAACTAACCATTTTAGATGCTGTGCTGCAGGAATGGGCTAGGGAAAGTATCTATTAAACTTCTTTTGCAACAATTTAAGGATGCAGATCCGAATAGATCACCATGTTCTTGTAATATAGCAGATCTTGCATTATTTCATGGCAGTGGAGATGAAAACAGATGCACTTTGATAACGGTATACATCTTGAGATCAAGTCTGAAGGAAAAATACACTCAAAGAAATCAATAACATGTACAGGGAAAATCGTAACATAAGGCATAAAAAGGATCTAGAATTCACTGAGAGAAGATTAAGATTCACAACAAGAAAAAAATATAAAAGAAAGAAATAAAAGACATTACTCAAGACATATATATAGCCTATAAAAAAAATTTCTAGATGCCACCAGTTTACTTCATCCAAACTAACTCCATGTTCAAAGGCTTTAGCATCGAGCACAGACATGTTCTGAGGGAGGACGCGTATAGTGAACCAAATCTGCCTCCCCCCGTGCTGTTTTTTTTCTCTCCTCAGCCTTTGTCAACTGAGGGAAGGGGATGAATATTCGCATAGGGCTGTCTACGTTTTACTTAATCTGGGACCGACTGGCAGTCACACCTCTCTTCAGTCTTCTCCTCACGACAAACGAACGAAATATCCGTCCGGTGTTTCGCGTTTAGTCACAGAGAGATGTCTGAGGATGCGCATCAATACCTTATTCATCCGTTGTCTCTCCACGGAGCCCGTCTTTGAATGTTTTACCCAGAGCATGAATGGAGCTGCTTGAGGATATACGACCTTTTCATCGGTTTTTAGGGAGCAAGGAACCCCTCGACATCTGAACACATGAATTAAAGCGATGAAACGTCTATGACGGGCGTTACGGGACGACTACGCAAAGCCATCGCGGCATATGGTGATTTTTTTCTTTTGTTTAAATTTTCGTCATGTTCTCGTACAGCTTTATATGAGGCAAGTATATCGAAGTATTTAATTATTTCACGATATTTTCGAGCCTAGAAATGTTCGCGCTGGAATAAGGGATAAGTTGGTCACCGTTTTACATAGTCGACAGTCAGATCGGATCTGCTATTTTTTTTTATTTCCAACTGAATACCGAGTTGTGTTGCACTGCGGTAAATCAGAACTCGACGCGCGCTGTCGTCGACGGCTGCCTTTCAAACCTATCATAATAAGCATGCATATGGCATTGTGAGGGGCTGCAATTAATGCATCTCTCTACAGGTGCCTGAACTGGTGCCAGTTTCTGAAAAGAACTGATTTTGTAACCTGCCTGCATTCTAGATGCTGGTTTGCTGAAGCTTTGCTGATTTCCCCAAGGGAAAAACTAAATACCTCAGGCTTGTGTAAAAGCCTGTAGGAAGCCGTTTAGTTGTAGGAGTTTGGATGCATTAAAACGTGAAGTACTTTATCAAAGTGTCATATTGCAATAAACGACTGCTTAAGGCTTGCATTGTGAAGCGTAGTTAAGAATGTAATATAATATATTTTGAAGGTACATTTGTCTTTGACTGCTTGAAATGAAGGTTTAGATCAAGTTTAGATTTAAAGTTGTTTTTTTGCTTTTGATATTGACTTATAATTCTCAATGTTTAATGTTTGTTATTATTTCAGAGCTGGTTATACGTTTAAACTGTATTTAAATGGTATATATCTTTATGCCTTACTTTCTGTTTGTTTTTGAACTCACTGCGAGGTCTTTTTTTTTCCAGCTGCATTCTTGTCGATAGGATCAAATCGGACTGCATCATCTAAATGAAGTTACCCAGCCATGCAATGTTCCTGGAAGGCTGTGATTCTGCTTGCATTGGTGTCCATCGCGATCCAATACACAGCAATCAGGACTTTCACAGCCAAGCCTTTTCATATGTGTCCTGTTCCTAACCCTTTGAACTGTGGCTTGGGACAGGATGTGGAGTCCTTCGATCGGATGTGTGATGAGTACCCCTATTTTAATTACAATTCCTCCAGGAAGACTCACATCCTCATCTTGGCGACCACCCGTAGCGGCTCCTCTTTCGTTGGACAGTTGTTCAACCAGCACTCAGATGTGTTTTATCTTTTTGAACCACTCTATCATGTCCAAACGACCTTAATCCCTCACCTTTCTCCCAGCAGATACGCTGTTGAGCGCAGAGTGATGCTGGGAGCCAGTCGTGACCTTCTTAGAAGCTTGTACAACTGCGACTTGTATTTCTTAGAGAGTTACATCAAACCGCAGCCGGCAAACCATACCACGGATAAACTCTTTCGACGAGGAGCCAGCAAAGCCCTCTGCTCTATGCCGGTCTGTGATGCCTTCAGCCCCAATGATGGCAATATAGAAGAGGGGGATTGTGTTCGAAAGTGTGCCTCCCTTAACTTGACCCTAGCTACCGAATCGTGTCGGGAAAGACGCCACGTGGCCATTAAAACAGTGCGTATTCCAGAGGTCAACGATCTTAAGGCACTGATTGAGGACCCTCGGCTTAATCTGAAAGTTATCCAGCTGGTGAGGGACCCGCGTGGAATACTATCTTCGAGGATTGAAACCTTTCGGGACACTTACCGCCTATGGCGGATCTGGAGAGCCACAGGCCGGAAACCCTACAACTTGGATTTGACTCAGCTCACAACAGTGTGTGATGACTTTCTGAACTCAGTGTCCACAGGCTTAAGCCGGCCGCCGTGGCTTCGAGGACGGTACATGCTGGTGAGATACGAGGACCTAGCCAGGAATCCGCTCCAAAAAACCAAGGAGGTTTATGAATTCCTTGGTCTTTCTTTGGAAAAAAGTGTGGTGGACTGGATACATAACAACACGAGAGGCAATAACGACGTGTCAGCAAAGCATAAGTACGGCACGTTGAGGGACTCGGCGGCCAACGCAGAGAGCTGGAGGTTGAAATTGTCTCATGACATAGTTGATTACACACAAACTGTTTGTCAGCACATTTTAGATGAGCTCGGCTACAAAGCTGTCAACTCCCCCGAGGAGCTGAAAAACATGTCGCTCTCTCTCATTGAGGACAAAACCTTCATACCTTTTTTGTAACAAAGGTAATCATGTGCACGCACAACTATTTTTCTACATTTATATTCTTGCCTTAATGTGATTGACATTTGCACTATGAACCTTTTTTACTTCGGAGACTCCCTCGCAGTCACCCTATGATTTTCTGAACAGCACAAGAACCAAAACACTTAGCTGTAAAGAGATCTCAACTTCACCTTGATTGCAGCGATTGCATTGAGATAGTAATGTTCATTATTTATATATTAGAGCAGAGTACCACACTATTGACAAAGAAATTCTGTATGCTGGTCATTGCTTTGACAACAGTGAATGTGAAGATTTTGTTGGTCAAAGAACCCAGACTATTCTCAAGAAAAACATTCTTTAATATGGGACTGAAATGCTGTCATGTATAATAACAGCCGTGCAATAAAATTGTGAATGTCACAGTCAGACTATTTCTCAGGTTGTTTCTCAGTGTAAAGTCTTGTCTGCCACAGAGTTTTTGGGGTTTAAGCTTGTGTTTGGTTTGCTTTTAGAATGCATAATACATTGGTGCTGTATCCGGGTAAAAAAAAAAAAAAAAAAAAAAAAAAATCTAAAGCAAAATAATGCACTTCAGTTTGCTTGCTTTAGGTGGTTAATATGACTTACAAATATATTGTAAAAACCAATTATTGCTGTTACATCACAATGATATGAAGGTTTTTGTTATATTTTGCTAAATGCCATGATACTACTTCAGAAAAGTCCAATGCAATCCAAGTTTTTAGAGTGGACAATTTGGTAGTTTAATGTATTTTAGAGATTTTCATATGAAATGCATGAAATGATTCATTCTTTAGTGGCTGTCCTCATTATCATATCACTAATTTTCATTGATTCAGTGCATATAGATTTGTATTTAGTGGACATGGAAAAAATGTTTGGCTCAATGTATGTGAAAGAGACTTTTGCTATTTTTGAAACCTTAATAAATGTAGAGAAGCATAAATAAGATGTAATCACTTGCAAAACCACTTTTTTCATTTATAGATGAACAGCTTATTTGTTGTTGCTCAGCTTTTTCAACTTAAAAGACAGTTGTACACATGTACATGACTCTTTCTTGGTTGTCACAATGACCTTAATTTGTTTTAATCCTTCATGGATTTTACGTAATCTAGATAATCTGGATTCACATTCAGGTTATTAAACCAGAAGTATTTTTTTAAATCTCATGATTGTCTCAATTGCTAACCCTCGTTCAGTTATAATGGGGAATATTAATGTCCAATCTCCAATTTTAGAATTATGTCAGAGGCATTAGAGAGCATTAAGAGTGTGCGAGGATGAATTATCTTTCATTCCACGAGATTGTCATCAGATATACATGCTCCACAGTCATGCACCATAGACATTAAAGGGTTAGTTCACCCAAAAATGAAATTTCTGTCATTAATTACTCACCTTCATGTTGTTCCACACCTGTAAGATCTTCGTTCATCTTTGGAACACAAATTAAGATAAAATAAAATAGTGGTATAAAATATATAGTGGGATAAAATAAAATCAATGGTACATTGATAAAATCCGATGGCTCAGTGAGGCCTCCATTGACAGCAAGATGATTAACACTTTCAATGCCCAGAAAGGTACTAAAGACATATTTAAAACAGTTCATCTGACTACAGTGGTTCAACCTTAATGTTATGAAGCGACGAGAATACTTTTTTGGCGCCAAAAAACAAAATAACGACTTTATTCAACAATATCTAATGATGGGCGATTTCAAAACTGCTTCATGAAGCTTCGAAGCTTTACGAATCTTTTGTTTCGAATCAGTGGATCGGAGCGCATATCAATCTGCAAAAGTCAAGTGATATCAGTAAACAAGGCTTCGTTACGTCATAGGCGCTTCGAAACGTTTCGAAATTTCAATAGTTCACGTGACTTGTGCATCTGAACACATGAATTAAACGTGGCAGTTTGATACACACTCCGAACCACTGATTCGAAACAAAAGATTCGTAAAGCTTCGAAGCTTCATGAAGCAGTTTTGAAATCGCCCATCATTAGATATTGTTGAATAAAGTCGTTATTTTGTTTTTTGGCGCCAAAAAAGTATTCTCGTCGCTTCATAACATTAAGGTTGAACCACTGTAGTCAGATGAACTGTTTTAAATATGTCCTTAGTACCTTTCTGGGCATTGAAAGTGTTAATTATCTACGGAGGCCTCACTGAGCCATTGGATTTTATCAAAAATATCTTAATTTGTGTTCCGAAGATCTTACGGGTGTGGAACGACATGAGTAATAAATGACAGAATTTTAATTTTTGGGTGAACTAACCCTTTAATGTAATACCAGGTACCATTGTCAGACTAAACAATGGTACCTTGTATGACTTTAAAGGGTTAGTTCACCCAAAAATGATTTTTTAAAATCTTTTAAGGTATGCAGGAGAAATGGCCCCCCCTTGTGGTTTGAAAAAAAAATGCTAATCATGTATACTTTAGTAATTTTGTCATTCTCTGCAGCTAGTATACATAAGACTGATGAAGACTACAGTAAACAGGACAATACAGCATATAAAAGTATACGCAATACACTCGTAACTGCAAGTGAGGCGATGCTCATTAAACTCATAACGAAGCTTCTGTGCTCAAAGTACTTAGCTTATGTATTCAAGTGGAGCTACTAAACTAAAGATTGTGCTCTAAAGATGTACCTTGAAATGGAGGAAGTACTAGTTAATCAACCTTAATGTTTACAAAGCAGTTGAACCAGTACAGCAGTGCGATTATCAATTATGTAAGCTTTAAATAATATCATGGAAATTATGTGCGTAAGGTGGATAATTACTACTCCCAAGCCAGTGATAGCTAGTAATGCCAGAAATATAGTCATAATGCTATATTTGATATTAAGTTGAAACCATAAACTTTTTGTTAGTGCATGGGCTCTGACACATAGATCAGTGGTGCTAATGCAGGGAATATTAGTTCAAATTTTTTGGTTATCTGCCAGTCCCATTTTCCCTCATCATTTCCAGTCATCCCTGTCAATAAAAGAGCAAAACTATAAAGATTCAATGTGGCATTTGTAATTCAGTCAAATTTGAGAATTTTTACGGCACTTACACAAACACACACTTTCTTGGCTTATGTTGGGACATGAGTTTTGTAAGTATCACAATTTTCTATCCACATTTAAGCCATTTGTTTGGTGAACTTTTAACTTTTTTCCATCAAACTTACAAAAGTGCACTAGTAATTGGCTCTGTGAGCCATCTTGCATGATCCTTTGCCAAAAAAGCCACCAATAATTTGGCAGCACCAGTAGACAGATCAGCTAAAAATATGCTAGCTAGAAACTAAAGTTTTAAAACAAGGGTGTTAGGGCTACTTAAAAGCAGATACTCTTGTGTAAATTACCCACTTAAATTTGTCTGTACTATGCTGAGGAAGCTATTTTTCTCAACACATGATTAGAGAGCAAATTCATGAGAGAATGGGAGGGCCCCAGAGATGTCCAATGGTACGACTTTCAGCCCACAACAGAGGTCTCCTGTCCCCAAATGTCAAGAAGCAGATTCTGGCATTCTGAGATTATATACATGAACAGCAGCAGATGCTTTGTTGAACTTAAAGCGCTCTTCAGAGGATAGCGATTTATCATGCTCCTCACTGAACCTGCTGCCTTTCATTTAAACCACTTATTGTGATTGAGAAAACCATTGAAATATCTTATTGTGATTAAGATGCAAATATATTTAGGAACAAGAATCAAAGTCATTGCTTTCTCTAGCCGTGGTATGCCCTGTATCACCCGAGAGTTATTTGGACCCATTACTGTATACATTATTTGAAAATATCTATCAGAACATTCCACTATTTATTATATATTTATTTTATTAATATAGTTTTATATCAGAAGCCTATATGTTAGGACAAATAATATTTTGTGACATATGATTTTCATGACAAACAAGACCCCCCCTTCCTCCAAATCGTGATGCACAATGATTTTATTAAAAATAAATCTTGTAATGCAAGAAATGTTACTATTTTAATTGTAAGGTAGCTTATAATGCTAGCATTGCCTTTATTGAATCCTGAATTAAACAAATAATAATAAACTGTATTACATATATATATTTTTTGTTTTTGATTCGTTTTGGCTCAATAGATGAAAATGATTTTTAACTTGCTATGTTTTAGGAATATTATTACGGCGTTCAATTTTATAGCCTAATGCCTTATTAATGAGACAATAAGTGAGGGGTAGGATTGTAAGATTCCACTGTTCTCTATCTACATAATAATTCACAATTCTATATTCAAATTATTTCAAGGGTGATTCAGTGTCTGAATATCAGCATATTAGCCTACTCTTTTCTCGCCTTCCCTGTTGTTGGTAATCTAGGCCTACACCTAAATGTTATCAAGACATTACTCTCAGATGTTATTTTCAAACTTTTATAAGCTACTGATATATTTATGTCATTAGAAAAAAGTCTTACCTCAGAAACTGTTCTTCTGGCAGATTCTCTGTCAGTCGCTTGTCAGTTTAAAGGGTTAGTTCACCCAAAAATGAAAATTCTGTCATTAATTACTCACTCTCATGCCGTTCCACACCTGTAAGACCTTCGTTAATCTTCGGAACGCAAATTAAGATATTTTAGTTGAAATCCGATGGCTCAGTGAGGCCTTCATAGGGAGCAATGGACACTTCCTCTCTCTAAAAAAAACATATTTAAATCGGTTCATGCCAGTACAGTGGTTCAATATTAATATTATAAAGCGACGAGAATATTTTTGGAGCGCCAAAAAAACAAAATAATGACTTATTTAGTGATGGCTGATTTCAAAACAATGCTTCATGAAGCATCAGAGCACAAATGAATCAGTGTATCGAATCTGCTCTTCGGAGCGCCAAAGTCACGTGATTTCAGCCGTTGGCAGTTTGACACGCGATCTGAATCATGATTCACACTGATTCATTTGTGCTCCGATGCTTCCTGAAGCAGTGTTTTGAAATCAGACATCACTAAATAAGTCGTTATTTAGTTTTTTCAAAACTAGCACAGTCACCCGGTAAAAATCGCATTCCAGGGGGGGCAAAATCTGCATTTTTGGAGGGGTTCCCCTGGTAAATTCGCATTCCAGGAGCTAAATATCATGGTATTTGGGGTCGTTTCAACCAGTGTTCATTTTGACAGCAAATTTTGATTTTGATTCTTTTGACTAAAATGGCATTTAGTTTTAGTCATATTTTAATCATCGAAAATTGTTTTAGTCTAGTTTTAGTCGACTAAATCTACAGTAGATTTAGTTGACTAGAATCTAACTTAGGTAAACTGTAATGCATTAAGTAAGCATATCTCTAACAATACACAATTGCGATACACTGATATACATCTGATATTCTCCAAACTTATGTTCACTTAAGACAACCAACTATACTTTACTTGTCAAAGCGGACAGTTTTTGACCGTTCAAGTGCAAAGAGACACGAAAGAGAGCTCAGTTCAGTACTTGCCATTTCAATTCAGTTTTTGCTTTTAAATGTCTATAGTTTTTTATTTCTGTTTTAGTTATAGTAGTACATCAGGTTAAGCTAAAGCTTGGAAACTAGATGAAATAAAATAAGTTACATTTTATATATTTATTTTTTATTTCAGTTAAAGTTTATTTCAAGTAATTAAGTTTTTTATGGTTTTAGGTTTAGTTAACTATGATAACCCGTAAAATATATTGAATAATTTGGCAACAGTGTTAAAGTAGCCCAATTCTTGTACTTGGCAACACTGTCGTGAGCCCATTCATTTTTATTTCAGACAATAAAGTTGAAATGATATGAATAAGCAGTTTATTTAAGCGAAATGTCTGGCAACTGTAGGCAATTCTCTTGTTGACACAAGTTAATAAATCGCGCTATTCGCGCGTAGATGGACGCTTGAATATTTTGAGTTTACTCGCTTCATTCGCGCGTGAAAATCCCTTCACAACAGACCAACTCCCGCTCCTTTATGTGTCCCAGACTCTCCCACTGCTTTCTGCACACTTCCTCTGAATAAACACAACTTGTCAGTGGGGAAATAAGTGTAAATTACAGCGAATAAGCTCAATTAGTCGTCTTTAGTTGGCTTTTAGTTTTAATATGTATATCAGAGATGGGACCAAGTCACAAGTCTCAAGTAAGTCTCAAGTCTTAACCTTCAAGTCTCAAGTAAGTCCCAAGTATTTTTTTCTTGGGCAAGTCAAGTCAAGTCACAAGCTATGTCAAGTCAAGTCAAGTCCTGTAGTAGGTCAAGTCAAGTCCAAGTCAAGTCACCTTATTATTATAATTTTACCTGCAGAATCTGATCTTAATAAAGTGAAAAGACAAGATATAAGTAACTGTCAGTAAATTAAAATAATTTGGATTTGCATTGTAAATACTCATGTTCAGTAAAATACATCATGGAATCAATAAACAAAATTGTAACTTCATAAAATTCTTTATTTTTCACTTCTGCCAACAGTGTTTGAAATGTTTGAAATTTTCAACATTGAGTCCATAAAACAAATAACAGCTTAACATCTAACAGACTCCTCTCTGAACACCTCCCTCTCTCTCTCTCTCTCTCAAACACAGTTTACATTACAACATTAAACTTTGTTACATTTCTCCTCTCTCTCTCACAACAGCTTTACTGACATGAAAGGAGCTTTTGTTGTAGTATTGTTGTTCTGAAAATGTACATTATTTGGCACTTTATTTGGCATATCATGGTTTCGATTTTAGTTCGTTGTTAAAATACAACTTAGAGACCATTTAAGCTTTGTAGGCCTGTTTTAAATTTTCGGTTTATGATGAAATGGTGGTGGCACAGGGTCACTGGGAAACACTGAATGAATGTTTAGCTGACAAATGTGCTAAAGTTGTAATATCAGCTGCAGAGGCGCACCGACACTAAGTGGGGGCCCCAGGCAAAATTCATAAATGAGGCCCTTCTAAAAGATTTTATAGTTAAAATATCTTTGTTACCTAGTGACGTAATTATACAACATATAACACAGTCAAAACACATAACGGAACAAATTGTTTTTAATTTACAAAATTCGTCAACAAATTTTACTAATTAAATAATGTCAACTAAATAAATGTATTGATATTTATTTATATTAATGCGAGCTGGATAAACTAGGCAGGGCTCAATCCTTAGCTCAACGCTAAGGATTTTTTTCCACTGGCTCGGTCGGGCCAGTGGCTCAAATTTTTACTGGCCCCACAACAAAAAAATTTATAAAAGTAAAAGACAAGAAAATGGGCCTATAAGCATATTTATTGTTTCCGTTGTCTTTGTTACATTAAACCTAAATAAATAGGGTTATGACACCAAAAGCTAATAGATTAATTTATATTATAAATGTTGTTAGACAAATAAACAGTAAGTAATAAAAGAGTAACAAATAATCAAATTACGAGTAATAGCACAAATAAATACAACAGAACAAACATATAAATTAAATAAATGGTGCTTTTCAAGTTTTTCATGTAGGTTTAAACAGGAGATTTTCAGGTACAGAAATTGTAATCTAATTTATAAATTATAGAGTAGATTAAGATTTATTAAAGTTAATCGGTCAAGAGGAGTTACAGATGCATAAAAATGTTTTAATGTTAAAAAACGTTAAATAGCCTACTGTTATTTGAAATTATATAAAAAAAAATTAAGACACTTCAAATGTAAAAACCCTCCAGGTGGCAGCGAATCACTGTTAATGAGTGAATCATTGAGATTCAACCGATTCATTTAAACGGCTGAATCATTCAGGAAGTGTTGCTCAGAGACGCAAAACAATTATGTGGACTTATTTTCGTTGGTGAAATAGAGTGAAACAAGCGATTTGGTGTCTAAAATGTAAGTCCCTTGATATTAAGTTCTTGTTCATTAAACTGTACGCTACGGTGGCCGAGAGAGCTCAACGCGCTGAAATTAAGGAAACATCTTCATCAGTTTGACAACACACGCGCTGCAAACTCCACAACACTTACAAATAGTGAAACGCGCTGCAAATAAAGAAAACATCTTCATCAGTTTGACAACACACGCGCTGCAAATAAAGAAAACATGTGGAGTTTTCTTTATTTGCAGCGCGTTTCACTATTTGTAAGTGTTGTGGAGTTTGCAGCGCGTGTGTTGTCAAACTGATGAAGATGTTTTCTCATTTGCAGCGCGTTGAGCTCTCTCGGCCACCGTAGTACGCTGAATAAAATCAATATCACTTTTGTAATCATGATAATATTTGGAGAAAAACGGCGCTCTTTGTTTAATCTTCATGCTTTCTTTTTCGCTTTTGCCTGCCAGACGAATGTCCTCTTCTTGTTTAATAAATTGATGTAAGTAAGCGCTGCGCCAGTTTGAATGTGGCGGCAAAAGCATGAACAGCGTAACGAGAGAGGGGTCCCGATGCAGAGATGTCGCTGCGTCACTTCGTTTTATAATATTGATATTAACATTTCATATCATAACAAAAACCCTTCAACCGGACCGGTAAGTTACTCTGAGTGAGTGTGTCTGTGTTCAACTGCGGTGTGCGTGAACTCGCTGTTGGAGAGAAGAGAGAGCACTGCCGGTGTATGCCTGTATGCAGTATATGTATTTTATATTCAAACTGAAAATATGATGTGATTTAACACTCAAGTCATTCAAGTCATCGTGTCTCAAGTCAAGTCAAGTCCCGCGTCTTTAACTTCCAAGTCCGAGTCAAGTCTCAAGTATTTTATCTTTTGTCAAGTCAAGTCACAAGTCATACAAATAGCGACTCGAGTCGACTCGAGTCCAAGTCACAAGTCCCCATGTCAGATATATATATATATATATATATATATAGCTCAAATTGAGTAAAGACCGTTTATTTACAACTAATCAGATTGTCCGACCTCCTCACTCACTTTCTTTCAAACACGATCCTTTTTATTTTTGTTTCTATAAATGTATGATGTACAGCGACGATGATTTTGTCCTCCGTTGTTGTTTCGAATTTGTGCCTCAGCTCGCTACGTCACGTCACTACTAGAGCAAGCTCCGTCAAACGCCCGAATCGCTCAATTCGCGCCGCAGGATGTCAATTCGCGTCTTTGCATTGACTTAACATGTAAATCACTCGCGCTTACCGCTTCATTCGCGTCCGCTGTGGACGCACCAGCTAGTAGAACCTATACAGCGATTCTTTTATGTCATCATCACATAATTAAATCAATGGTAAGTTTTTGCGGCCATGGCTGGTTAGGACAGTAGTTTTCAATCCTGGTCCTGGGGAGCACTGCACATTTGGTATATATATGTTGTCTTTATTTAAAACACCTGATTCAGATCCTCAGCTGGTTAGCAGAGGTCCATGAACGGAACTAAAGCAGCGGCCACACTAGACTTTTTTTATTTTTTTATTGAACATTACAGGGGATACATATATCATAATAATCATTTAAAAGGACATGATAACAAACTTAAAGTGGAGCAAGGCAATATAATACATTTTCAAACAAGATAGAATAAACAGGGATAGTCTACTAAAAAGATAATGTAATTAACAGAAACATCTATATAAAAAAAAAGCAATATATAATTGGCCACGCCCACACTAGGCTGAGCACGCAATTTTTTACAAACACGGCAACGGTCGGAAATATGACGTTAAAATCTGCTGCATCCATTTTTAAAAACATAATTCAGAATACATATCAAAATGTAAAAATATACGCTCTACTAAATTTCTTTTAATTCAGCCAAGAGGTCACGTGATGTATCAATCTTCTAATTGTCACACGTCTCCATGTGAAACGAGCTTGAATTTCCTTGAATTTGCATGAGTATGAATGGAAGTCAATGGAATGAAAAGTGTAGTGCGTCTGGCCCCTTAAGACGAGGCCTAAAGCAATATACATTACAAGGAGCCCCAAAAAAATCAGCACTGGCTGTGGGTTAGGACAAAAACGAATGCCTTTCGACCTTCACAGCTAGCTTTTATCGCTTTATTGTGTTTCGCCTGGTTACGACACGGTGTGAGGTTAAAAAGCCACAAAACAACTTGCCCTTTTATGGTGCATTTACTACTTGATACTAAAATCACTAATGTCCTTGGTTAATATTGTGGAACAATGATGTTGTTGAGCCATGCAATTGTTTTTGAAGATAAAACCCCTGACTGGCTCAATAAATTTTTGTGCTGATTCAGTATGGCTTGAAAAGAACAAGCTCCTGGTTCTGCCCATACTGGACACTTGACATCTAATGCAAACTCTACTGAATAGTGCTTTTTCAAAAAACATGTAACCATTTTATGATGAAAAACCCTATCTTTTCTGTTTAAAAGTTTACCTGTCAGCATTAAAAAAATGTGGATTTTACCATGTGGTCACTTTTATAAACTGCTTATGTAATCCAGATCTAGACTATGAGTGCATATTACTGCATTCAGTGTTACATAAATGATTAAAGCTAAAATGAATAATAGATCAATGGTATTAAAATATCTCCACCTATTCCAGCACCAGATCATTGCAGGATAGTAATTCTTCCCTTTGCTCATATTCTTTCGATGGTAAATAAGTGAAATGCATCAAATAAAAAGCAACAACAACAAAAAAAATACAAAGAACTCATGCATTTCTAAAATACAGAATGCTTTATTTGTAGAATACAGCATCAATTTAGCAAAAATAGTTCTATTATAGACAAAATCTACTTGGTCTTAAAAGTCCAGTTTATAGTAACAGCATCTTCAAGACATGGGTACCTAACAGAAAGTGTGTAGATAGCAAAAACAAAGAAACATGAGAGAAAAAAAACAACAACTGAGATACATACTCACAATTAACAGCATGTTGTACAGAGAACTAGAGCTTCAAGCATGCATCGCAACAATATAATAATATGCCATATGTTGTTTTTACATAAATAAAAAAGGAGACAAACATTTAAGCAGTAGAGGGGGAAGAAAAGACAAAAACGTATGAACAAATACTCAACTTGCACATTTTCAATTGTGCTGGTTCTATGATGTAAACAGCTGTAAAAGGGTCGCAGGAAATACATCTGTGGTTATTTTGCACTGTTCTGAAACACTAAACACTCCACAGTGAGCTTTTATAACTCCCAAGACATTCAGGCACATGTACGGCCAATAAAACATAATCTCAATTGAGAACTACAAGTGATGCTTCGCAAAGAGAAAACGAAGCGGACTTGCTAAAAAGCCTTTTTAAATGGACTGAAGACAATGCGGTGTAGTTTCTGTTTCCCTGCATCCTTTTTTAGATGCGAATAATTTCTTTTCTTAACTCCAGGCTCTGGTTTCCTGGAGACAGATTAAATTTCAACGGCTTAAACATTGTCTTACAAAATGGAGTGTTTACACTGGAGACTCACCATTAATGTAATCTACGCCAATGATGTGCGAACTGCCGTTCAGAGATTTCTACACTTACCAGGGCTGCCGTAAATGAGAATGTGATGATAATAAAACAGCTGACTGTGAAAACAGCAGATCTTTATACTACTTTGAAATCGGTATCAAAGAAACTACATGATTTCCGACACTAAATCGAAGAAGGTTTGAGAGTATGTAGTCTAAACCCCACATTATCAGATGATCAGGGTCACTTAGTGTCACATTTGCTCAATTCATTAAATAATACTTTCACAGATCTCACATTATTTCGTTTAAAGACGGGCTTGAAACAAGATCCACATACTCAAGGAATACTTCTGTGAAGTGTACTTTTTTAGGGATGTTTTATAGAGAAATTCCTCATTAGGGCCAATTATGTGTACACAAGGACTGTTTTAACTGATATTACCAAAAGTAAAACTGCTGCCATATTAGCATTTCCTTTGTAATGGAGCCGGTTTCATTAAGCAGTTAAAGAATATGTATTGCCATTTGATCTTCCCAGCATTAATAATACAGACCAAAAAATTCAGCCAATAGTCAAAATACACACAAACATATAAGCAAAAAAAGGCATAAGATCCCAATTATCTCATGTACCTCCGCTTTCTAATGTTGGTAGAAGTGTGTTTATATACCATATTAACTTAGGTAGGATTGTATTTGGTGAATCAATGCAAAACAGTAATTTTCCCATGGGCTAAATGAACCTGCCACCTGCTTTCCAACCCCCTTGAAAGTGAGAACACACCACCCAGACATCCACTGACACACCGAACCGAACAAAGGGTGGGAGCGAGTCAGCCAGTCTAATCTGACTTGTCTTTTTTCTTTGGTGTAACTTTACCGGCCACTGCAGACCCCACTGCCCCGACCCCTCCCGTTACCACGGAGACACCGCCTTTGACCAATCCCACTCCAGCTGCAGGAACGCTCGTCACAGCCGTCTTGGTCAGCTCGAAGCTCTTGCTGCCTACCCAGGCCACTCCTCCGAGGGTGGCACCCACCGCTCCTTTGGTGAAGTTGAACAGCCCGCCTGTCACTCTCCACACCACGCCTGCTTCATTCTTAGGGTGGTCTTTCTCCAAGTCTGAAAAACATTCGATTTAATTAGCAGAAGTGAATTTAAAATTGTTTAAAGTGTTAAAAATTTTTATTTTAATGATATTAAAATTAAAGTATATAAACTATATAGTATTTTATATTACATAAATAATAAAAATAATTATAAATGTAAAATTACATTTAAAAAATTATGGTATTTTAAAATAATATTAATAATAATGTTATTAATACAATTAAATATTATAAAATAATTATTATTAATATTCATCTCAAACATGATGCCTACCATTTCTGTAAAATTTCACTTAAAGAGTTAGTTCACCCCAAAAAAGAAAATTATCCCATAATTTACTTGCCCTCAAGCCATTCTAGGTGTATATGACTTTCTTCTTTCTGTCAAACACAATTAGCGTTATATTAAAAATATTATGGCTCTTCCAAGCTTTATAATGGGAGTGAATAGTAACGGAGATTTTGAAACCCCAAAAAAACGCATCCATCCATCATAGAAGTAATCCGTACGACTCCAGGGGGTTAATAAAGGCTTTCTGATGCGAAGCGATGTGTTTTTCTAAGAAAAATATCCATATTTATAACTTTATAGACTATAATCACTATAATCATTTCAATAATGTCCATCCACGCGTTTACGAGAGTCGAGTTCCAGCGTATGATGTAGGACAGGAGTTTTTCAACCTGTGGGCAGACGTTGGAACCTTTTCCCCACCCCTCCAGGGTCAGCCAGCTGTTTTTTTCGTTGTTTATATATATATTACATATAAAACAAATGTTTTATATATATTATATAAAACATTTGTTTTCATGCCTAGAGTTCAAAAGATAACATCCATTCATTTTTTTGAGAGAAAAAGGTCTGAAAATGTTTTTAATATAAAAAAAAAAAAAATACATTTATGATTGTGGCGGTGATCTATAACCCACATGCATGTTATTTATATGTTTATTAGAGGCTGAATTCATATCAAATTCTGCCAAACTTCCCATACTACTTCTATATAGGATGTCTACTTCATAAATTGTATGAAAATAATGGAAATATATGGTTCAGATCACTCAAACCATATATGGAAATGGAGGCACCTTTATATGGTCAGTAATGGCGCTTGGTTGTCATCTAGTGAAAAAGTGTGGTACTGCGCCCAAACAAAATCTTACTGAAAGCTCATTTTTTGAGATATCAACCTGAAATTTGGAACACAACTTGTTCAGATTTGTGGCTTTGATTTCCTTGATTTTTCCTTTAGAGTAAAACTTGTTTTGTAATATATATATTTTATATAAAAAATTACAATTTTACATTTTCATAAACTTAAAATTCTATAACTTTTTTTTTATTTTCTGTTTCACTTACATAAGTTATTTCACATCTACAATAATCTGCCAATAATCTAAATTTCATCTTTAAAACAAGACCAGCCTTATGTCTATACTCCAAAGTATTCTTGAACTACAACCATTTAAGTTTGGATAGTGCATTTTCTTGTCTAAAAAAAAAAAAAAAAAACCAGTTAAAGGGTTAAGTAAAAAGACAAATAATTACATAACGCCAAAATATTAAGTAAGAGTAAAGATTGACCAGTATTGTCTCTATTTTGATGTTTAAAGTTCAAGAAATCAAAATTCACAATTCTTCTCTGATGACATGTTTACTGGTACGAGGAGGGGACAACCTGTCACTCACATGAGATCGACCAATAGCAAACAACAACCAACCAATTTCTTTCCCTGATTCCTGATAGACAAAATCAAGTACATTTTACTTATACATCACAATAAGGAAGAAAAGACTAGCGCAAGTTCTGTTTCATGCCAAATTTAAGTGTCCAATAATTGATATGCAAAAACACAATAAGTAGTAAATAACAACAACAACAACAATAAAACATGATATCCACTTTGGAAAATGTAATGATTATAATTTATACAATATTATTATTATTTATATGGGGAAAACACTCCAATAACTTGCATTGAAGGAAGATCCTAAGCCATATATAGGGACGTTTTTTTTTTCTTTCTTTTTTTGACTTGGCCCACTAAGCAACCATCTTGTAGCCAACCAGAAACCAAAGAACAATGTATGGCTATGTGAAAGACTATTGTATTCAAATCCAGCTCCATTTGCCATTACCGGTTCTTTCTGTTGCCAACAAAACACCTTTTACGAATCAGTCCAGGCCAAATATAATTATTATCTCTATGCAATTTTTTGGTTCCTAAAGCCATGATTTTGAAATCAAGTGTTTCAGGACACTCACCGAAAAATAATAGTAGTTATGCAATTATTGTTTATTTTCCTCTTTGTGATGGTTATGTGAGACTTAAAGCTTCAGGGCAGCATTGTGAAATCAACTCACATCTACAGACCTGACACTGAGTAATACACTGAGCAGATGTGGTCTGAAACACACACACACACACACACACACACACACACACACACACACACACACACACACACACACACACACACACACACACACACACACACACACACACACTCCAAATGGCATCATCTCTCCCCTCTGTTGTTCCTCTGGCAGAATACAAGAAAAAAAAAAAGAAAAGACTTTTCCTTCCACTGGACAACTGGCATTTACACACCCCACAATACTCTGCGGACTGTGAACAGAAATTATATCTTTTACATTCAATCAATACTGTCAAGGACCGCGTGTCTGGGTTGCACGATGAGCTCCCCGGTGAATCGATGTGCCACGGAGAAGCCGTGTGAATGACAAGCAGCGCATCTTCAGATGAGTCCTGTGGGATGGCGGAGGGAAAACTTCATGGAGCAGTCAAGGTCGGCCCACACGTAGTTCATACGTGCGCAGATGTGCATGCGCATAAACAACAACAGACACGCTGAGATAAACAAAACCGGCCTTGATGTGAAACATTCGTGAGAAATGCGACCAGAGAAGATGAACAGATTTAACTAAAGCCTGCTTTCCTTGCCTAACGGCATCTTGCAAATGTCGAAATTCATTAATATGTATGAAACATGCCTACAAACCTACTAACACCATGTCTCTACGTTCAGTTTAGAATAGGGATCGACTGATGTTTATGACACATTTTGAGTGTCCGATAACTGATATGCAGAACCAGAATTTTTATTTGATTTATTTCTGTTTTTAACAAAATAACCAAATTGTTATAGACAATAAGATGATAAAACCAGTTGAGGTGTTCACCGATGATGGTGGTAAAACAGCGATCAGCGACAATATTGGTGAATACAAAACTCGCTCCTCCAGATTCCCATTCACACATTCAATTAAGACTCACTCTAGTCATCTGGGCCTGGGGAGATGTAATTACACTTTCCACGCTACCAAACCTCAAAGCATTGCGGCACTTTCAGAAATCTTCCAATTCACATTAAAGCCTGAGTGAGCAAAGTAGTGAGGCATGTTTCAAAAAAGGAATGAGATTATTTCTGAATTTACATTTTCATACATTATTTTTCAATGAAAGAAGCATAGACCAATGATTTTGGGTAGTGTTTCTCTCAGGATAATAAGTAGACCTACTGTAATCCCTAACACTCAAAAAAATGTATTGGTTTGAGTAGGACAAACATAAATTAAACAAATTAGTTCAGTCAAATGAGTTATGAGTATTTAGCGCTTTCTTTTTCTTTCAAGTTCACAGAACTGATATATTTTAAGTAAACTAAAATGTTTCATTGTTTTACGTTTTATGAACATATTTCTTTTCATATAAACTAAAAGGTTAACTGAAACTTTTTTTTTTTCTATTTCTAAAATTAAGTGTTATATAATGTTTTTTGGTGCAATATTATTGTTAAGTGGGAGATTTAGTAGTGATTAATGTTTTGTTATGCTAATTCAGAAGAGTTAATGTGGGTTCCTGGAGAGTTACCATCATGGTGACAAGTGGTATATGCGGCTTGGTTTGGGAGCAAGTTATATTTCTATGCTCATTCAGCAAGAGCTATACCATGCTATTAACATGTCGTTTAAACTAGTGAAATAGTTTACATTGAGGTTATATGATAATTTCAAGTTAAATGTAATTGTAACAGATGAATCGCCTGCGATAATGAACGCGATATTGCGTGGCTTGTCTGTGAACTACGGCTCTGTCTATTAAATGACGCTCCATTTGAAAGCAGGTGATGGCGATTTAGCGGTAATCAGGGAACCGGCTTTACTGACGAAATGCGCGTGAGAATAGCATGCGATTAATCGTGCAGCCCTACAATAAATGAGGCCACTGATTGTGAGATTCATGCAGGCATCTGAAACAACTTTGTTATTGACAGCCATTATCATTCAGTTGAAATCAGTGCCAGAACTACAATAAGACTGCAGATAACCAGTCAAAAATAAACTACCATGTCGTGTATTAGAAGTCCCATTGAACTAACTGAATATAAATACAATATTATGTGCTCATGGGTACTTGGGTAACAAATGTAAAATAAATATTAGCCTACAATTTGGACACTGCATGCAAATAACAGAGTCATCAATAGCATAGTGTGACAATGTGTTATTTGCAATACAAAGAAGTTCTGGAAATGTCAATCCAGCACAGAATAGATTATGGCAGCCAAATAACAGTGCAAACGATAAGTAACTCACAACATGCAAATAACGTGCAAACAATGTATGTCACAAACCTCCATTCTGTTAAACATTAAACATTATATGCTGCATATTATTCACACAGACAACAACAAACACATGTGTACATCATGAACGATTTTAGGGAGGGAAAGACCTCATCCTAATCTGGCTTAACTGATTACTGACCTAAAAGGATGGGATAAAACAGCTGGTAGGATCTGATTGAAGAGGGGGAGAGAGAGTGTTTGTGGAGGAAGGAACAATTATTTACTGTTCGTATTACTTGTCATTAGGGGTGTAAGAAAATATCGATACACATGAATATCGCGATATTATGTTTGGAGATACTGTATCGATTCTCAAAAACACTGTATGGATATTTATTTCATTATTTATTTACATCCAAGATTCGTGGGGTTTTTTTTTGGTTTAAACCACAGACTGTATAAAACCCAAGCGCTAAATGTCAGCGTAATCTCTTAAAGTAAACTGACGCGTAGCCGGAGAAGCGCGAGGTATGCACGTGACATCACCGTCGACCGTTACGACTGCGGTCACGCCAACTGAGTGCCAAAAGACTGAGCGGCAGCATTGGTTTTCAGAGTGAATGCCTTGAAAAACACACAAAACACATCCAAAATGGGAAGAGCTTTGTGATTGACTGTACAAATAGCTTTGACGCAAAACCTGAGGTAAACATTTAAAAACTGCAGAAAGCAACAGAAAAAAGAAGCAAATGGATCACTGCAATTCTCAGAAACAGCTGGACTCCAGGCAGAGAAAAATGGATTTGCAGTTATCATTTTATGTGTAAAACTGTTCAGGTAAAATCATACCATATATATTGTATTGTTATATATTATGTTGACAACTCATCAATTAAATATTTTCCATCTTATATTCTGCATAATTGGGTGTTTTTCGATAAACAACATGGACAAAAACTATACTATAAAACTATATGTTTTAGGGCTGGACAATACGATGATATAACATTGATATATGTGATTACGCGGATTTAAACCTACCGATATTGTAGTTAAGAAAAAAAATATTCACATGCAGATTTGCTTTATGTATTTCCCCGCCGTCGAAATCAGGCACATAAATGTCAGAAAACATGATTCCTGGCTGCATGTCAATATCCATGGATTAGGTTTATTTAACAAGTTGTAAGGAACACATTCAATTCCAACCTTTAGTGTAATTCGTTAGTTTTAATC